>NC_086105.1:89422046-90041546 GCF_963921235.1 Mobula hypostoma | reverse complement strand
AGGCGGGTTCTGATGAATTACCAAATATTTCAGCCTTCCAAACAATATGCACGAATTCGCGCGTGTGGCGTGAATCAGCACAGGATCAATTAGATAAACACCTACGTTTATTCTGGTAAATAGAGATGGTAATGTCGTGGAATTTTGCGCTACTCTGTCCCCGAGATACCTTGGTGAGATGTTCCGAGGTAGGTCTCGATAATATATTTAAAATGTATTACTTTACATCAAAGGTACTTGAGAAAGGCGAAACACGACTTTGGAATGGCAGAGAGAGGACAGTATGGGAATGCATCTCCGTATGAAGAAGGCGCGTGCTAAACCATGTCCAAATTATTGATAGAATAATTCCAGCCGAGTAACTCTTTCCGATGTAGTTGGTTCGTCTAATCTTCTCCTGGCTAAATACGTGTTCTGTGTCTCACTAAACCCAGCTTTGACAATTGTGGGGTCGGTGCGAAGGCGAGGTGGTGTCGCCTCGCCTCGCTCCCTGTGTGAAATTGGCTGAAGGAATGACCAAGACACAGATAAAGATGGGGTTAGCTCTCTGTGGCCGATAGAGATAATATCATGTGCAAGTGTAAGGCGCGGCTTCACCTGAGCGTGCAGATTCTCTCAGCGTTTCTGGCAGAATCCTCTCCCCTTCAACAGGTTAAGGTGCTCTGAAGATGCCTGACAAACATGGAATGAAGTAACTGAGCTTCTCTATTTTGCATTTATCGAGACGACGCTAATTCTACCGAAATTAAGTACACCGTCTCGGGGCAAATAGTAGGCACTGCCAACGCACAATAGCTGCACGATTGGGACCAACACCACTCAGGCGAAACCTTTGCTGTACACAATGATGATGTTGATCGGTATCTTCTCTCCCAATGTTTCATTAGCCGCTCATTTCACCTGGTAAATGATAACTTAACTTGTGAAGCCCAACAATTGTCAGTTCAAATACTCAAGAAGTTTGAGCTTGGTATAAACGTTTAAGGTGCGCTCCAGTCCATTTTCTGGGTCGTCGACCCTCAGTTCAGTTCGATAGTGGTTATTTCAAGGGAGAACGGTGACCGCTGAGGATGCGAGCAGGTCGAGGGTCGAGCTACCTACTTCAGAGAACATTTCAGCCCAGTACCACCGACGCAGAACTATCGACCCAACGCAAGTAATCGGAAATTTCCAAAATGGAAAAATCTAGGATGTGGGATAGATATATAAAACTCACCTCGCTCAATTAAAGTTTAAATTATTTAATTTCCGTAAAGCCGAGGCAACTTTCATGTGTTGCGAGCTACCAGGTCTCCATTCTGGTGGGACCATAATCTCGCACAACACTCCATTCTCACTTTTTCATACTCTCTTTCTTCCCCCCCCCTCTCTCTCTCTCTCTCTCTCTCTCTATATATATATATATATATATATCCTATATGTCCTATATATATATACCCTATGTAGGACATGGATTCACCAGTAAACGCACCAATGAGTTTCCAGCACTCTCTTCCAAAATAAATGTTAGATTCATTGAAGAATGAGTTAATTCACTGCGTAGGGACGAGGTTGCAAAACCTGGGCTGTAGTCTTTAGATCTGGGAAAATGCAAGGCAGAATTTATATTAATATCATGAAAGGTTTTGTTGAAGTTGAGAAAGGATATTTGTTCGCTGCCAGGAGAGTTGTTTCTCAGGTTTCTTAAACATAGTATTTCTCCCAGGGAAAACCATGTAATGTAATATATCTGCAGAAACTTGTCATCACTAGTGCGTGCTGGGTGCTGCCAACATACTCTCTCCTAAACTCCAACATCCAGTGGATTCCATTCAGTGAATTTCTATTGGTTACAATTTCCTTGTGAAAGGGCGGAAAATGCAGCAGATTCGCCTTTGGCATTCTGCTGTCCCACTGAGTAACGAGATATAATGCAATCCTTTCTCTACTGAGTTTTACTCTGCGGGGTCTGTCTGCCAGTGGACTAACTTGTTCATTTGATTCAACTTCGTCGGATACCAAGTGTCAGCGAGAAGCAAAATTAGCCAACTCGCATTTCATGCACTGTTGGGCTGGCCATAGATACCATAAGTTAAAAAAAACTCATCTCCGCACCAAGATATGTCGGTGTTCTAGGCTAAACACGGAGCATTGTGGGATAGGACGATCATAGCGGTGACCTCGGTTCAAGGTGATTTGAACAAGGCCAGTCTATATATATTCTGGCTCTCCAACGTGGGTAAGTGGACCCTTTGATCTACCTAAATTCAAGCTCCTTTAAAGAGGCTAATTATATAGCATGTTTATGATCTGCAAAGTTGAGTTTCCCTGACAGTGTCAGAGTGACCCCCACTTGCTAATAGCATTGATTCGCTTTAGAACCCAAATAAATAGAAAATTGACACTTTAATTTTCTCACGCTTGAAATAGTGCTGCTTCTACCCTGTAAGTTCGTTCCAGTTTATTGCCATTGGCAGATATACAGAGGGCACGAATTCCATGAAATGCCACGCCTGTTTGTAGCAACAGCACAGCGTTTTACAAGCACGATAAGCATAAGAAAACATAAAATCACAAATTATACATACTTTATAGGACAAAGTAGTGCAAATTTGAAATAGATTTGATATATTCCGAGTCAATCAGAGGGCCTTTCATCTCAGTTCAAGAACGCGATGAAGTTTGGAAGAAGCTGTTTTTTGAACCGTGGGGTGTAGATCTTTGGGCTCGGGTACAGTACCTCCTTCTTGATGGCAGCAACGAAAAGATGGCCTGGGTTCAATAAAAATGAGGTTGTAAGCGCGTGATGAGGACAACGCTCAGATGAATTACAGATTGTCTGAAATTCTTCATTGTGCGTTGACACAGGGTCATGTAATGCGCAGTCTGAGTGGTAGCACTTTCAAGTCTGAACCAGATCAATTTTCTCCCCAAGTTCCTAGACGGGTATCCAAAAATTGCTTGCGCCGTCCTTCCAACGCGAAACAGCCCTCTGGTGTCGCATCTAATATTTTCTCCAGCCCAGCCAAGCCATTGTCAGGCCCAGGGGTTTCCAACTTTTTTAATTCAATGGACCAATGCCATTAAGCCAGGGATCCGTGGACTCCAGTCATTTGCCTGTCTGCTGTTTGTGGGATCAGACTGAGGAAATGTTCTGCTATATTTCCCAGCTCTCTGCACTTCTAAAGAACACATCACAGTATAAATGCTACAGAAACGTACACAATCCTTGTAAATGGTGATGGGTCACCATCAAAATTTCAGATTCCTTACTACAGCTCCCATGGTCCAAAGCTCCGTCGATGGTGTTGGTAAAAAAGGTAAAAAATTGTGGTCCCAATCTTTTGACCTCAATGGCATCTCTGTTGAAGGATTCCTCTTTTTACCCTGCCCCTGTCATACAGGAGCTGTTCCTCATCTATTGACACTACTCTTTGGAACGACAGCATTCCTTCAGATTCTCTGTTGCTGAGCCAGTACATCTGGGCTTTCTAGTGTTTCAGATATCTCTCCAGCGGCGCTGCTGTGGGGTGAAGAAAACTACTAGTGTTATCAGAGCACACGGCTTGTTGTTGTTTTTTTGTTTGATATTAATATTTAGGCTTTGATCTAGACATCTGTTTTGTGTTGTATAGCCATCAATCGCAGTCACGGAGAATTAACAAACTACTAGCGCAAGTATCAGCTTTATTCATTCTATTATCTTTGAGCTGCACAATGCAGTTTTTTAATGCACTTCCAGTGTAAGTGTACTCTGAATTGCTTTAAAACAACACCCCATCGGCCTTCCCCGCTCCCCTCCCAAGAGAACTCCGCCGAGTTTTGGGGAAGGGGTTGAGATACCTTACGTCACCGAGACGTGTTCAGCAGCAGCTGCTTGGAGATTTACTTTCTCATTCGCGTGGAAATTAGTCCCGGACTAGATTTTGCCGTCTCTTCTCGGAAAGGCAACTTGCCAAAACTCCATTCACTCTACCTTAAAACAGCCGTATATGGTTGTTCCAGTAATTTTACAGTGAAATCGAACAAGTAGCTCAGAAATCAAACACCTCGGTGTATCGTGATAGTCACCATCTCACCAGGTAATTCGGGATGTGAAAGAAATAATTTATTCTCATCAGATAAATCAGGTAGAAATGACGTACTTTCAGAAACTGTACTGTAATGTAGAATCCGCAACTGCCAATCTGTCATTGGCTGCCTCCCGTTGACAGTAATGATAAAGAACAATGTATTTTAATGTGTGTTTGAGAGGCCAGGGCACATCTACTTTTCTCAATGTAGCTTTCCTGTCGAACTGAGAACTGAGAAACCCCACAGGGCACCCACATGACAAAGCAACGCCCTCTGAGAACTACAGTACTCCGGAAAGGTGAGAGGCATTGATTGCGTGGATAGTCAGAAGTTTTTTCCCAGGGCTGAAATGGCTAGCACGAGAGGGCATAGTTTTAAGGTGCTTGGAATGAGTTTCAGAGGAGATGTCAGGGGTAAGTTTTTTACGCAGAGAGTGGTGAGTGCGAGGAATGGGCTGCCGGTGACGGTGGTGGAGGCAGAAACGGTAGGGTCTTTAAGAGACTCCTGGACAGGTACATGGAGCTTAGAAAAATAGAGGGCGATAGGTAACCCAAGGTAATTTCTAAAATAAGCACAGCATTGTGGGCCGAAGGGCCTGTGCTGTGCTGTAGTATTTTCTATGTTTCTATTTATATATTCATTCATTTATCTGAAAATGGTTGTTGCCGGGTTGCCCAGCATTCATTGTCACTTCTAAATACCCTTGAACGAATTGGCTTTCTAAAAGATTTCAGTGGCCAGTTAATTAAAAAAAAAACACTGCATTGGTGGGTCTGGAGACAGGTGTAACCCAGTCTGCATAAGGAGAGAAGAATGCTCCCGTGAAGGAAAATTGTCTTCATGTTTACCAATAAGGTTTAAAACATTTTAATGATTAAATGAATTCAAATTCCGCAGCCGCTGGGCGGGTCCAGGCCTTCGGTTTACTAGGCTGATGATCCAAACCCTTGCCATAATTCTACCCGCCAGGGACATGGTGGGACTTAATCTCGTATCTCTCAGCCTTAGAGGTGAGTTACACCACCCTGGTTACCAAACTGTGCCCCTGACTGATGTATTAAGTCATGTAATGCTGTTAAGCGGAGTGATAGTCTTGGAGAGATAGGCTGAAACTTAGAGAGGCCCGGACGTGTTAAGTACGTGCGCCAAACTGCGGGTGGCGGAGCACATCGTGTGCAAGTCTCTAAGTCGTCTGCTTTGGATCAGCTTCATGTAGTTTGGAGCTGCTTCTCCACACAGGAAGAGACAGAAAAGTCTTCTGGGTGTCGGAATGAGATAAAAACTAGAGCTGGGTTGCAAAAGACATGAAAGGAGTAATCATCCTTTCACACAATGGGGCACTCACAATCTCAAAATTAAGCTCCGTGAATTGTTAGCAGCGTAGAGCACTAAGTGAGACGAATCAGATTCCTTATCACAGGCATATTTCGTGAAATGTGTTGTTTGGTAGCAGTACAGTGGAATACATAATAAAACATATACATTGCAGTAAGTATTTATACATCTATAACAATCTATATATATATAATTTAATAAGTAGTGCTAAAAGAGAGGGGGAATAGTGAAGTAGTGTACACAGATTCATTGTCCATTCAGAAATCTGATGGTGAAGGAGAAGAAGCTGTTCCTACATCGCTGAGTGTGAGTATTGCTGCTCCAGTACCTCCTCCTTGGTGATAGTATGAGGAAACAGCATGTCCTGAGTAATGCCAGTCTCTAGTGATGGAAGGTGTACTCCATGCTGGGGAGGCTAGTGCCCCAGATGGAGCTGACGGAGTTTTCAGCTCATCCTGATCCTGTGCAGAGGCCCCTCCATGTGCCAATAGATTACAGCTCAGGGCATTCTGCAACTCAGAGTTCGATTCTGGCACTGTCTTTAAGGAGTTTGTTCATTCTTCCCATGACCAAGTGGGTTTCCTCCATTTACTCCCACAGCCAAAGACGTACCAGTTATTAGGTTAATTAGTGATTATAAATTGCTCTGTGTGTTAAATAGGTGGGTTGCTGGGCAGTGTGGCTCATTGAACCAGAAGGGTCTGTCCTGTGCTGTATCTCTGAAAACAGAATACCAGACGGTGATGCAGCCAATTAGAATGCTCCCCATGGTACACCTGTAGAAATCTGCAAGTGCTTTTGGTGATATACCAAATGTCTTCAAACTCCTAATGAAATATACCCAATGTTGTGCCTTCTTTGTAAATGCATCAATAGGATGAGCACAGGATAGATCTTCAGAGCTGCTGACACCCAGGAATTTGAAACTGCTCACCCTTTCTACTACACACCCCTTGTTGAGAACTATGTGTGCTTCCTCAACTTCCTCTCCTGAAGTTCACAGTCAACTCTTCGGTCTTACTGACATTGAGTGCAAGGTTTTTTGTTGCAGAACCACTCAACCAGCTGATCTATCTCACTTCTAAATGCCTCCTCATCATCATTTGACATTATGCCAACAACAGTTGCGTTATCAGCAAATTTATAGATGGGATGTGAGCTGTGCTGAGCCACACAGTTGTATGTGCAGTGAGAGTTAAGCAGTGGGCTAAGCACTCATCATTGCAGTGCTCCAATGTTGACTGTCAGCAAGGAAAAGATGTTATTTCTGATCCACACTGATTGTGGTCTCCCAATGATGACATCATGAATGTAGTTGGAGAGGAAGATACAGAGCCTAGGGTTTGCAGTTTGTAGTTGTAAGTAGCTGTAAGCGCAATTGGGTGGAAGTCATTGAGACAGTTCTCCTGCTCTTCTTGAGCACTGGTATGATTTTCACCCTTTTGAAGGAGGTGGGAACCTCTGACGTCAACAGCGAGACATTGATTATGTCCTTGAACACACCCACTAGTTGGCTGGCACAGGTTTGCAGTGACCAGTCAGGCACATCATCAGGATCTGACACCTTGCAAGGCTCATCCTGGCAACAAAGTAAGCCAATTAGAACACAAGTGATGGAACAGAGTTGTGGAAATAAATGAGACTCTCCAGAGGTGGAGCTATGTTCTGGTATCAGGTTTTGTAACCAGGAATGAGACAGGTGTGCTATTCTGTTACCAAGACGTTGCATGTGATGCCTGTTTGATTGGGGCCTCAGTAGAATGGAGAAATTGATGGAATGTTTCTCGGGTTAAGATTGGGAGCAAGGGTGTCACATAAATGTCCAATTAAAAATCTTATCATTGAAAATTAATGTTTAGTGTGCTCGTAGCTTATAGAAGTATTCATGCTGGGAACAAAATGTTCATACTGGGAGATGAAGAGGGCCACAGTATGAGAACTGTTTACACAGCACCAGACAATCTGCCACAGGAGCTCAGCGGGCCAGGCATCTGTGAAGGGATACGGACTGTCATCAATGGGCCAGGCAGCGCCTGTGGAGGGATACGGACTGTCATCGATACCCTTCATCAGAATTAGAACTGGTTCTTATGTTCTGAGCAGGGTGTTTCCTGCCACCTCTGTGGCTTGGCATCAATTGTAAACAAGATTTACTTCAGAACATTACTCCTCTATATTTCACGTTTCCTCAAGTGAGTGGTAGTCTTGAGACGATGTTGTCATTGAAGGGAATTTGGAAGAAAGGTCTGCAGTTCTCCCTGTTGGTATCAGGAGGGTTGGAGGGAGCTGGGATGCAAGGCTCCACGGATCAATATAGAAACATAGAAACATAGAAAATAGGTGCAGGAGTAGGCCATTCGGCCCTTTGAGCCTGCACCACCATTCAGTACGATCATGGCTAATCATCCAACTCAGAACCTTGTACCTGCCTTCTCTCCATACCCCCGATCCCTTTAGCCACAAGGGCCATATCTAACTCCCTCTTAAATATAGCCGATGAACTGGCCTGAACTGTTTCCTGTGGCAGATAATTCCACAGATTCACCACTCTCTGTGTGAAGAAGTTTTTCCTCATCTCGGTCCTAAAAGGCTTGCCCTTTATCCTCAAACTGTGATCCCTCGTTCTGGACCTCCCCAACATTGGGAACAATCTTCCTGCATCGAGCCTGTCCAATCCCTTTGGAATTTTATACGTTTCAATAAGATCCCCCCTCAATCTTCTAAATTCCAACGAGTATAAGCCTAGCCGATCCAGTCTTTCATCATATGAAAGTCCTGCCATCCCAGGAATCAATCTGGTGAACCTTCTTTGGACTCCCTCTATGGCAAGAATGTCTTTCCTCATATTAGGGGACCAAAACTGCACACAATACTCTAGGTGTGGTCTCACCAAGGCCTTGTACAACTGCAGTAGTACCTCCCTGCTCCTGTACTCGAATCCTCTTGCTATGAATGCCAGCATACCATTCGCCTTTTTCACCGCCTGCTGTACCTGCATGCCCACTTTCAATGACTGGTGTATAATGACACCCAGGTCTCATTGCACCTCCCCCTTTCCTAATCGGCCACCATTCAGATAATAATCTGTTTTCCTGTTCTTGCCACCAAAGTGGATAACCTCACATTTATCCACATTAAATTGCATCTGCCATGAATCTGCCCACTCACCTAACCTATCTAAGTCACCCTGCATCCTCTTAGCATCCTCCTCACAGTTAACACTGCCGCCCAGCTTCGCGTCATCTGCAAACTTGGAGATGCTGCATTTAATTCCCTCGTCTAAGTTATTAATATATATTGTAAACAACTGGGGTCCCAGCACTGAGCCTTGCAGTATCCCACTAGTCACTGCCTGCCATTCTGAAAAGGTCCCGTTTATTCCCACTCTTTGCTTCCTGTCTGCCAGCCAATTCTCTATCCACATCAATACCATACCCCCAATACCGTGTGCTTTAAGTTTGCACACTAATCTCCTGTGTGGGACCTTGTCAAAAGCCTTTTGAAAATCCAAATATACCACATCCACTGGTTCTCCCCTATCCACTCTACTAGTTACATCCTCAAAAAATTCTATGAGATTCGTCAGACATGATTTTCCTTTCACAAATCCATGCTGACTTCGTCTGATGATTTCACTGCTTTCTGTATGTGCTGTTATCACATCTTTGATAACTGACTCCAGCAGTTTCCCCACCACCGATGTCAGCCTTACCAGTCTATAATTCCCCGGTTTCTCTCTCCCTCCTTTTTTAAAAAGTGGTGTTACATTAGCCACCCTCCAATCCTCAGGAACTAATCCAGAATCTAAAGAGTTTTGAAAAATTATCACTAATGCATCCACTATTTCTTGTGCTACTTCCTTAAGCACTCTGGGATGCAGACCATCTGGCCCTGGGGATTTATCTGCCTTCAATCCCTTCAGTTTACCTAACACCACTTCCCTACTAACATGTATTTCCCTCAGTTCCTCCATCTGGCTAGACCTTCGGTCCCCTACTATTTCCAGATTATTTATGTCCTCCTTAGTGAAGACAGAACCAAAGTAGTTATTCAATTGGTCTGCCATGTCCTTGTTCCCCATGATCAATTCACCTGTTTTTGACTGTAAGGGACCTACATTTGTCTTAACCAATCTTTTTCTTTTCACATATCTATAAAAGCTTTTACAGTCAGTTTTCATGTTCCCTGCCAGCTTTCTCTCATAATCTTTTTTCCCCTTCCTAATTAAGCCCTTTGTCCTCCTCTGCTGGACTCTGAATTTCTCCCAGTCCTCAGGTGTGCCGCTTTTTCTGGCTAATTTGTATGTTTCTTCTTTGGAACTGATACTATCCCTAATTTCCCTTGTCAGCCACGGGTGCACTACCTTCCCTGGTTTATTCTGGGCAGTGAGGTCATGGCAGTGGCCCCCAGGACCATGTGCTGATTGACAACTTCATTTGCCCAGTTCTCGCACAATTTTACTTTCTTTTTTTCTTAAGTATCTCTCACTTGCGAGCTTTCTCTTCGCTTTCATGTTATCTTCTTCTTTTCCCACCCCTCCTCTACTTGTTCCCGGATATAATTTATGTCTACATTCCAACTGCCCACACTTCCTTGCGTCACCTAATCTCTTCAAGCCAGTCTCCCTAGTTGATTTTGTTTCAGCCCCAGACTGAGTTGAAGACCTGGAAGACTAATTTATGCTCGGGATCCATCACCCCACCCCACTCTGCTCTCCAGCACCAATTTTAATCATTCCACCTTCCCTTGACTTTCTTACTCATTAACCAGGTGCCATTGACCAGATCTCCCGAAACCAATATTTGGGAAAATGGCAGCAGAGTGATTTGCCACATGGCAAAGACGTCTTCACAAAAAAAAAGGTTTATTTACAAGATGCGAAAAGGACAATATAAGAAATTAAAGTTCACCCATCTCCTCTCATCTGGTGTCTGTTCCACCATTCAATAAGGCCCCGATTTCTGTTACCTCGGCACCACCTTCCCTCTTCCAGTTCTACATTCCTTCGCTTTACATCCAAACATCTTGTCCCGATGAAGGGTCTTGGCGTGAAACGTCCTCTGTTTACTCATTTCCATAGATACTACCTGGCCTGCTGAGTTCCCGCCAGCATTTTGTGTGTGTTGTTTTGGATTTCCAGCATCTGAAGATTTTCTCGAGTTTGTGGACCTATTTATCATTCCTTGCATGGAATATATCCGGCGACTGACCCACCACGGGTAGAGAGCTATGAAGATTCTCCGAGTGAGGATTTTCTCGTTTCTGTCCTGAATGGCTGGCTTATTTTCTCTGGTCTCACTCTATCTGAATGTGATTCCACACACTGCAGCCAGGGAGAAACATTTTCCCCGCATCTAACCTGCCAAATCCCGGTAACCAACGCCTTGTAACTACTTCAGCTGTTTCCGTGGCTTCTGTATTTGTAATTCTTTTCAGAACTGTCTTTCACACATAATTCTGCACCAGACGGGCGTTGACTTTTATAGAAGGAGTTAGAGAGTGTAGGTTGCTAGGTAACCGTTGTAAAGGTTGCAAAGCCGGTGCTATTACACGGCTGAACCCTAGCTCCGTAGCAGGGAGAGCCATTCGTGTCCAACAGTATTTTTTCAATGTCTTTAACGATTCAGTCCCTCTCCATTTCGCTGCAAAATGTGCAGTCTCTTATGTAACTATTAACTCAACGTAGGAAGCTGAACTCTCCGTGGTTGTGGGAAAGGAGCAAACAACCTGCACGATTCAGGAGACAGGGGTGACACCGCCTTCTCACTCGATTAACCTAAACTATGATGGGGGAGAGTGCTACGCTCACCCTTCCCAGAGAAGGCTGGTGTTGATGTAACCACTCTCTGTCTCCCTTACTAAAGCAAGTACATGCCATCTAACATCCCTGCAGCAGGTACAGCCGAACACATGCCTGCAGAAGAGTTTCCTCCAAAGCTGCCTCTTTAATTGTTGATTGACTCGAACTTTGCGCCCTCCTCTCCCCACCGTCTTTATCATCACTATTACACGGGCTTCCAATGGGCCCTTTTACACTCATCTTGAAGTTCCTGACCACCTACCCTCTCCCACCTGCTTCTCAATCTTTTATTTCATTCTAAATCTTGTTCCTTTTCATTACTTTATTGTAAGAATTAAAACTTTAAGAAAAAGTCGATTCTTTTTATAACCCACTTCAATAACATTCTGTAATAATATCTTTTACTGTCCTGACAGTAAATTGCACATAAAACTTATATTCCCAGGAGCCATCCTATGCTATTAAGTGTGAGGTAATGGCACAAAATTCTTCCTGCCTCACATCCTCCAGTTTGAATATAAAACAGATTCTTGATCTCACCTAACTTCCATAAGGCCGAGACATTTTCAGAAAGACAGTAATTATTTTCACTGTCATAACACATGCTTGCAAACAGCTTGCCAGAAACAGGTATCTCCCGGTGTAGTAAACTGGACAACTATTGCATCCTCACTTGGTGTTAGCTGTGACTCAATGGGTAATGTGCTTGTCTTTGAGTGAAGAGTTGTATTCCCCGTCAGGGGTTATCTGTCTATAATTAGTACTGATATTTGAGTGCAGTAAAGAGTGGGTAATGCAATATTATCATAAAGCCATAATCCCATAAGATATAGGAGCAGAACTAGTCCACTCGGCCTGTCGAGTAAGCTCTACCATTTCAGCATGGCTGATCCATTTTCCCTGTCAGCCCCAGTCTTCTGCCGTTATGTCCTGAATATCAAAAATCTATCTACCCCTGCCTTAAATATACCCAATGACTTGGCCTATGAGAATGAATTCCACAGATTCACCACTCTCTGGCCAAATAAGTTTTGCCTCAGCTCTGTTCTAAGAGGATGACCCTCTGTTCTGAGGCTGTACCGTCTGGTCTTAGACTCCCCCACCATAGGAAACATCCTCTCCACATCCACTCTATCGAGGCCTTTCAAAATTCGATAGGTTTCAATGAGGTCATCCCTCATTCTTCTGAATTCCAGTGAGTGCAGGCCCAGAGCCATCAAACACTCTTCATATGACAAGCTTTTCAATCCTGGAATCATTTTTGTGAACCTCTTTTGAACCTTGTCCAATATCAGCACATTCTTTCTTAGATATGGGACCCAAAACTGCTCACAATACTCGAAGTGAGGTTTTACCAGTGCTTTACAAGGCCTCAACATTACATCTTTACTTTTACATTTTCATCCTCTCAAAATGAATGCTAACATTGCAATTGCCTTCCTCACAAATGACTCAACCTGCTAATTAACCTTCAGGGAATCCTGCACGAGGACTCTGAAGTCCCTTTGCACCTCAGATCAATGACGTTTTCCAGTTGAGGACTAGTCCTTCCTCTTGTTTGAAACTAAAGCATTTCCTAGCACAATTTTGACCAGTTTTTGCCAATGTCCTGCAATCAACAGCACTAAAACATCATCAGGTTGCTATTTGTGGGATACCCTGTGTGCAAATTGTTTACCTCACTTCCTAAGTTCCATTTTTTATTTGTGCAAAGTTCATTGCGGCATTACAAAGGCCTTGTATACCTGCGCATAATGGGAACGTGTTGTTTTTTTCTTTCTTTGTGTTTTTAAGAAATTTAATTCTTGTTGCAGGATCAGTGAGAATGAGACTATCCCAACACTGAGAAACAAATGAGAAGGGAAGAAGATTTAACATTTTCAAGTGTTCATTTCATGACCCTTAAACATCCCAAAATGCTTTACAATTAATTAAGTGCTTCTGAAATGCTGTCAGTTGCATCCGAGCATCTAAGTCATGATAGGCACAGATTATATCTGTATTTAATTTGCTCTGAGTTTGGAGAAGCGTTGCTTATTGCAAAGTTATAATAATTTTCTAGCAGCCACATTAACCAAATTAAAACCTCCCTTGAGTACAGTTGTCAGTTAGTTGCAGTTTTGGTGCTACTGACTCAGGACAGCCTCTGCTATCTTAATGCAGGACGACTTCATTCTGGAGCGATACCCAAAATAAAAGCTTGCAGATGCTGAAAATCTGAAATAGAAACCAAAAATGCTTGAAATGCTCAGCAGGTCAGGAAACATCGATGGAGAAAGCGCAGAGTTAACGTCTTAAAGTTGTTGTCACCAATTTTCACTTCATGCTTCATTCAGAAAGTTGGCAATAATTACCAATCCCTAAAACTGAGTAGCTTGCAGCTCACTCCAAGGGGGCAATTTATGAATCAATTATATGGGCATCGAACTAATATCACATGGAGATTCATGCTAAATAAGGATATCAAATTTCCATCTCTAAAGGGCTGTGCAAAGGGGTTATGACAATCTGGAGCTTCACAGTCATTTTTACTGATTGATATTGAATTTTCCTATCCCATTAGTCTCAGTTCGATTTGAACTCAGGTTGAAATCATTTGAATGTTTGTTCCATGTGTTTTCATAGTTTGAAATTGTATATTTCTACCAGTTGTGGTTTTGGCTGCAGCTTCTCCATTTATCGTTACTGGAAAGAAAGCATTGAATTGATGCAGAAATTACAGTGCAGTCCATTACATTGATGTGTATAGCCAACCCATTACAGCTGGCAGTTGAGTTCAGGTGGAGCTATTATTGCAATGTTAACGCATTTGATTTAGATCTAATTCTTTTACAGCTGTCTTCCATTCTTTCCCTTCTTTTCATACTGTTCCCATTGCTGTTTCTCCCTCTCCAATTAGCACAGTTATACTGTACACTCTTACTAACTTAATTCCATTAGCCCTACTGGGACTTGGGCTGCCTACAGTAGCTCATCAAAGTCCTCTGTCCTGGGCTAGTCTTTCCCAGGTTTAGCCCACCCTCCTGATGTATCCCTCCTCTCCCAGAGATAACATCTCTAGAGCTTCTGTTGCCATTTCTGTAGCACGAGGATTTTATGGGATGGTGTTACTAGCCCCATGCCCAACCCTCTTCCTTTTGCAGCTGGACTTGGAATCATCCGCAGCAGAGATTTATACACTCAGTGGTCATTCATTAGGTACCCCCTGTACCTAAAGTGACCACCAAGAATGCATTCATGTTCTCTTGCCATTGTAGTACACCCATTTCAAGGTTTGACATGTTGCCCATTCACACATGCTCTTCTGCATGCCACTGTTACAACACATGGTTATTTGAGTTACTGTCACCTTCTTGTCAGCTTGAACCAATCTCGACACTCTCCTCTGACCTCTCTCACTGGAACGGCTTGAGACATTTTTGCCCACTGATCCGACACACAGTGGATTTTTTTTTTGCACCATTCTCTGTAAGCTCTAGAGACCGTTATGAATGAAGATCCCTGGAGACTAGTAGTTTCTGAGATAATCAAACCACCCCATCTGGCACCAACATTTATTCCATGGTCAAAGTCCACTTACCTCACATTTTTCCCCCATTCTAGTGTTTGGTCTGCAGGTTTTTATGCATAGAGTTGCTGCCTCATGATTTGTATTAATAAACTAGTGTACAGATAACCTTAATAAAGTAGATTTTATGAGCAAAATGAGAGATTGTGCACTTCAGTCTGAAGAATAGAATAGTAAATGGTTTTTTAACAGTGAGAAATTATGCAGGGGACCCGGTTTGTTGGTTTAGAATTCTACTAAGTAAACATGAAGTTCAATAAATATGTTCAAAGGTTCATTTATTATCAAAGCATATATCCAAATACATCTTTGAAATTTGTTTTCCCCAGATAGCCACCCAGTACAAAAAAGATTGGTATCACGATCATCAAACCCCCAAAACCCCTCCCCCCAAACAAAATGGAGCAGGAACTCCTCCCCCCACACGAAAAACTAGCAGAACACAACAGAACAGCAACCCACAAACACCCTCCCCTCACACAACAAAACAGAAAAAGGACAGGCGATAAAAAAGGACAGAATATACAAACCAAGTCTAAAAAAAGTCCACAATAAATAAATGCAATAGTCCAATCCATAAACGCAGAACCACGATACCATCCTATGATATCACTGACATTCATTGAAAGAAAGGGACACCACAGGGGGCAGAGAGGCCTACCCACCTGCCACAGTGAGCCACACACAGTGATAGGTCCTTCGGTCAAAAGGAAGGCAGTGAGCACTGAGACTCTTGCTCACTCACATTCGCCTCGATGTCTCAATTTTCCTCAATACTTTAATGGGTGAAGAATGGCAAAATGGAGGTGTGAAGCTAATGTTTCAAGAAGTAAGGCTGCAGAATTTGTACTGGCTTTTATAAGAGCACAGTAGAATATGATTTGTGGTTTCGGCCTTCTTACCTAAGGAAGACTTTGGAATAATCTCAGTATATATTTAGAAGACTCACTCTGACGTGAGAGAGTTGGTCCATAAGACTATAAGTAATTGGAAGATGGATTATCCCATAAGCCCCTCAAACTGATATTAATCCCAATTTTTATTCCCCTCATATTCACATCGACCTGCCCCCAGATTCCACCACTTACTCAATAGGTTCAATTTACAGTGGCCAATTAAGCTACCGCCGTGCAGTCTTTGGGATGTGAGAGGGAACGGAAACACCCGGAGGAAACGCACAAATGCGTAGGGAAAGAGTGCAAACTCCACACAGACAACACCTAAGGTCAGGATTGTACTGGAGTCTATAGCACAGTGAGACAGCAGTTATACTAGCTGTGCCACATGTTCAACCATTTTTTATTGGACATTTCCTCTTTAGTTAAGTCTCTCACCCATTTCCAAAGATACATCTTTATTTTTCAATTCTAGCAGCAAAATTAATCAAAATATAGTCAAAGGAATAAGATCAGGAACAGTTTGCTTGAGTAGGCTACACTATTCAACAAATTATTAGTAGTCTGATCACCTTTATCTCCATCTCCTTGCCAGTCCTCAAGAACTTTGATTCCGTTACAATCCAAAAAACGATCTATCTATTCTTAATATTACAGCATCGACTGCTTCCTAGAACTGAGAATTCCAAAGATTCATAGCTCTATGAGATATTAAATTTCTCATTTCAACTTAAAGTGACTGAGACCTGAAACAAATCCACAGTATTAGGTTCATTCAACGAATGGAAGATTCCTCCTTGTAGAGTCACTGAGAATTTTATATCTATTTCAGAATCTTTTAAACCAGCAACATGCATGATCCTTCCTGATAATCCAAATTCCTCTCTTCATGTATCAGTCTAGTGAACCTACTCTGCATTGATTCCAGAGTGTGTAACATACTTCATTAAAGAAGGAAACCAAAACTTTTTATGGTCCTCAAATGAGGTCTCATTAAAGCATTGGACTGTCTGTGAAGAGTGATTGATTAATCAGTCTTATGAAGAGTAATTGAAGAAGCTTAGCCTTCTCCTCATATAGTTTGAAAAGAAACACTGAAGCATAGCAATGGAAATAGACCATTCAGCCTCTCTGAGCCCGCTTTACTATCCAATGGGATCTGTATTTTATTTCCTCACTGCGAGTTGTATATCATATGGTCGCAGTCACAACTGTTGTCATAACGATTTTAAAGCTGGAAAAATCATAGATTGTCCACTTTTGATTGCTTGAGAAAGTAATCCAACAGTAGCCTTGTGGCTTTCCTGTCCGACTGGTCCAAACAGCAAATGCTCAGTCCAGGCACCATACTCAGTGCTCACTATAGCCTTACTATCTCTCCAACTTTTCAGGTTTTAACGAGTGTATAAAGCTTAAATGCTGAACTAATGAACCAATTCTCTCTAGCTATTTAGAGGTGTTAAAAACTGCCTTGGTCAAGATTCATAGGCTCTTAAACAAAAGGTTTACAACTGAGTAGATCAAATTAATCTCAAAACAAGTTATCCACCTGTTGGCTAATGACCAACAGAATATTGGAGAAGACTATTGGCATAACAGTTGGCAGATGTGCCCAGATCTGTTAACTTTCAAGTACAGTGGATTCTGGTTAATTGGGGCACATCAGGACCAGTACAATTTGGCCCAGTTTGGCTGCCCCAATTAGCAAAAGTTTCATGGAAATAGTTAAAAAAAACAAACTACTGATTAATCAAGTAACAAATTATGTATTTAAATGAAATACATAACAAATTAAAACACTACCAATAGCACTACAGTACTATAAAACTGTGTATTACTTCCTAATTGTTATTGACGGAGGAATTCATACAGTGTACGATGTTATGTTCTTTTGTTTGACTGTAAATGAAAAAAATTAGCACAGACACCTAGTACAGATAATGGACTATCTTGATAGCCTTCCTGCGTGAAGTAGTGTCAAAAATCACTGTAGTGAGCAAAACAGATCTGAATTGTCTAACTACTTATTTCTCACCAATTATCACTGCTTTTGAACACAAACGCACGCAACTGATACTATTTGAAAACTGTTTGCTCTGAGCACAGTGTGGTGTCTGAAGACCATGCAAGTGCACGCAACTGATGCTAATTAGAAACTGTTTGTCAACAGTGTCCTGTCCCATTTAAACGGCATACTCTCCCAAACAAATGAAGGGAATCCCGGCTATTTTCTCGATTAATTTTTGTTCTTTAAGAGATGTCTAAAATAAGTGGCTGCCTCAATTAACTGATGGTGCAATTAACAGGAATCCACTGTACTTCCTGTAACTTCAGGACTCCAGAGAGCTGGCTGAGGTGGAGCAGTCTGACCCCATCAATTGCTGACTCAGTCAGCATCAGTGGGCTTCCAATGGAGTCCAACCAGTAGTGCAACATGCACAGCTTTACTTTGACTGAGATATCTTCTGGCCGATTCTTTCCACATTCATCTGCTGCAAGGGCAGATATCCCATTGAAATGAAAGGGAAAAAACTGCTGCCAAGGAAATGGTAAGTGAACTTGTTTAATGTGAGTCAATTCAAAGTTCAAAGTAAATTTAAATATCAAAGTACATATATGCCACCATATACAACCCTGAGATTCATTTTCTTGCAGGCATTCACAGTAAATACAAGAAACTCAACAGAATCAATGAAAGACCACACACAACAGATGGATAAAATAATAATAATAATAATAATCAATAAATAGCAATAAATATCAAGATGGACATAATAATAATAATAGTAATAATCAATAAATAGCAATAAATATCAAGAACATGAGGTGAAGAGTCCTTGAAAGTGAGTCCGTAGGTCATTGGAAAAGTTCAGTGATGGGTTGAGTGAAGTTATCCCCTCTGATTCAAGAGATTGATGGTTGAGGAATAATAACTGTTGAGGTGGTGTGAGTCCTGAGGCTCTTGTACCTTCTTCCTGATGGCAGCAGAGAGAAGAGAGCATGTCCTGAATGGCGGGCTCCTTGATGATGATTTCCTGCAACAATGTTCCATGTAAATATGCTCAATGGTGGCAAGGGCTTTACCTGTGATGGACTGGGCCAGATCCACCACTTTTTGTAGGCTCTTCCATTCAAGGGCATTGGCATTTCCAATTTGTTCTATTTAAAGGCATTTACTTGTTTTTAAACATGTATCTTTTTTACTGATTTAATTTTAGAACTTTTTAATCATTTTTATTCCTTTTGTTTTGTAGTACTTCATATAAGCTCTTGAATAGAGTGATAGAGTTATTGAGTCAGAGAGCTGAACAGCAAGGAAACAAATCCTTCAGATCATGTTTCCCATGCTAGACATGATTCCTTTCTACATTAATCCCAGCTGTATACATTAGGACCAAATGCCTTTAGGCTTTCCTAATCTGAGTAGCTGTCTAAAATGCCTTTTATATGTAGTAATTGCATCCACCTTTATCACTTCCTCTGGCAACTTGTTCCCAATAACCAGCATTCACTTATCCCACAGTAAATAAATTTAAATTTATCCCCTCTGCTTTAAGTTGTGCCTCTGGTCTACACTATCCTACTCTGGGAAAAAAGGATTGCAATTAGTTCCCCTATCTATGTCCTTAATCTTTTTATAAGCCCTAAAAGGGCACCCAACAGTCCTGTGAGAAAAGCCCAACCTAACCAAAATGTTGAAGAAATTGATAAACATTCGGTTTAAATGACAGCCAGGATATTGGGGGTGGCGGGGTGCCTGGTGCCGGGCTGGCCAGGGTGAGGCCTTGTTGGAAGTGCTACAGGCTGCCAGGGTGGGGAGGTATCTACACTGGGCCTCACTACTAGTGTGTGAGTGGCCCCTCAGAGGATGATTCCACACCTGCATCTGGCTGGAGAAAAGCATGGGTCAATAAACTATTCCTCACAAACATCCTTCTGGAATAGGCATCAAATGGAGGTGTTTGTGAGGAATAGTTTATTAAACGTTTTTTAAATTATGATGAGGTGTAGTAGGTAGATGTCAAGAAGATCATCTTGGCATCTACCTGATCAAACCCCGTCATGATTTTAAAGATCTAACTCTTGTACAAGACTAGAAGTAGATGTTATGAGGGAATAAGGACAAACTTGGGTTGCTTTCTCGGTAGTAACAGAGGCTGAGGGAAGGCCTGATGGAGTTTTGAAGACTATAATATCACAAGACAAAGGAGCAGAAGTAGGCCATTCAGCCCATTGAGTCTGCTCCACCACTCCCCCATGAGCTAAACTATTTTCCCATCTTGTTCCAATTTCCGGCTTTTTCCTCATATCCCTTGATACCCTGACTAATTAGATACCTATCAATCTCCTCCTTAAATACTCTCAATGATCGGGCCTCCACAGCTGTATGTGGCAATGAATTCCACAAATCCACGACTCTCTGGCTAAAAAAAATTCTCCTCATCTCTGTTTTAATTCTAAGGCTGTGGCCTCTTGTCCTGGACTCACCCAGCAAGGGAAATAGCCTTTCCACATCTACTCTGTCCAACCCTTTCAACATTCGAAAGGAGCAGAGACAGAGTCAATAGTGGTATCATTTTTGTAGGTTTAATATGTCTGACACTGGAGGGCATGCACTGGAAGTGAAAGGGGTTACGTTCAAAGGAGATATGAAGAGGATGTTTTTTTTTACAGAGTGCTGGGTGCCTGGAAATGTCCTACCAGGGGTCATAGTGGAGGCAAATAAGACAGAGGTGTATAAGAGGCTCTTAGATAGGCACGTGAATGGGCAGATAATGGAGGGATACGGATATTGTGTAGGCAGAGGTGATTAGTTTAGCTAGACATTTAATGACTAGTTTAATATAATTAGTTCATGATTTAATGACTAGTTTAGTTTAATTAGTTCCGCAAAAAATCATGGGTCGAAGGTCTGCTCCTGTGCAGTACTGTTCTATCTTCTATAAAGGCAGCGAAGGGATCAGGCAACATAACACAAGGTAGGCTGGTTGAGGGGGATAATATTCCATAGCATAAATTTATTTAATATATGGGAGGGCACTTTTTGCAGGGAGCTAGGGTTATATTTCTTTTCATAAAATTGCTGACTCAAGGAGACAGCTGTATAGACACTTTGGACCACTATCCTTTGAAAGCGATTAAGATATGGGACAAAGTTGCAACTCAGTTGTTAGTATGGGCAAAATATAGGCCTCCTATGTTATGAGTGTTTGATTAGGAGTGTTTATGAGAGGATGTGATGATTCTATCATGCAAAGAAGAACTATGATCAGATATTCTTCAGCACTGGTAAGAGTATGTTGTTTTGTAAAGTTCAGCTACAGGTAAAGTTTATCTGTTCTTTGTGCTCATGCCAGGAAGGGCTAGGATTGCCTTTAGAGAGTGAGCCTGGGCTTTGTGTGTAGATGGCTATGGTGGGTTTGCGAATGCACTGTTGCCTAAGGCGTGACGAGTGGGCTAACCACTGGATGAGGGTGGACACCTTGTCTGGAGTCACACACCTAGAAGAAACACCAGAATGTGACCGAGTCTCCAGGTTCAGTGTTCAGGAGTCTATAGGAGTGTGATGATGAAGAAAGTGGAAATACAAAATCCTTGTTGATATTTTCCGGGAGCTAAAGATTTATTGTTTATTTTACTGTTGTTTCTGGCTGTGAGCTTGCTGTTTTATAATAATTGACTAACATTCAATTCAACATTGATCCCTAGTGAAGTTGTCTCTTGGTGATGATGGTATTTTTGACTTTCTTGATTACAAGCTTCACAGGGAGAACCTGTGTAATTATTAAAAACATGATAATGATGAGAATATTCTGAAGTTGTTGAACCAGTCCAAGCGAATCTTGAGAATCTTAATTCTATAAAGAGGTATAGGAAAAGTCCATTTAGTCTGACCCCAGACTTATTCAGCCGAGCTATGAGCAACTGGTTGGGAAACAGGGCTCATTTTTAAAGTATTTTTGAACAGCTAGCATGGCTGTAGTTAGCTGAATGGCCTCTGTAAACTGTATGATTCTGGGCCAAACTATGTTCTGAAAGTCTACAGATTTAGTTTTATGTCTTAAGCTTCCTATAAAATATCCAATCACATTAGAAAGATGTCATTCAGCTAGCCTTTTGAAAGTAAAGCTTCGGTTTGTGGTTGATGTCCAATTTATGTGGCAGCCTTGTATCTTGCCTGGGTCACTGAGTGGTGTGTGGAGCTGCTACTGTTATTTAGTGCAGTAGTGTGGAACGTGCTGCACTGCCGGGGATACAGCCTCTTGGAAAAGACATTAAACTAAGTCTCCACCTGCTGTCTCAGGCAGATGTGAAAGATTTAATGGCACTAGACTGTAGAAGAACAAGAGAGGTATCCTCTGTATATCTGACAACTTTTATCCCCAGTAAACGTGCTGATATCTAGATTACTTGCTGATTGTCCCACTGGGAGTTTGCCGTGTGCAAATTAGTTGGCGTGTTTTCTGCTGTACAATTGAAATTGAGGGATGTAAAGATGTTCTGAAAGTGATGTAACAGATGTGGCATAAATGTAGATGTCCTTGAACATTTATGGCTCTACATCTGCCTTTGGCCAGAGGTCTTGAATAGGATCCCCATGCCTGTTCACTGACTCATTCTCAAGTACCTCCTAATCCAATGGATTGACTTAACTAACACTAACTGTAAACTATTGAATCTAATTCTAACTTTACCAAGATGGGCCTGTCCCAATACCTGAGGAATAATAAATGATCACTCAGAGATCCATCTGTTTATTTTGCCATTTAAAGAGGGTGCCTCTGGGGCTCAGCTATGATATTGAGAATGAGTTTGGATATTTGAACCTTTGAATCTTGTTTACCAGAATCTTGTTATTATTCTCTGTGTATCTGCCCCATTCATTTCCCCATTCTACTTACATTCACAGACTTGAGGTCTGACTCACTGAGCTAATGAGCTATGTTAAAAGGATAGCAAACTCTGGAAATCTTCTCTCTTTGCTGAATGTAAAAGATTACACACACTATTCTACAGAAAGAGGTTATTCAGCCCATAAAGTCCATGCTTGGTGCTAACAGACAATGCCATTGGCCCTACTCCCTCTTTCTTATTTCCCTGTGCTCTATGACTTCTTTCTTCTTCACGTCCATCACTGTCCTTTGGCCCTTTACTCACTGGCCTATATCTGGAGCAGGAGATTATTTATACCAAATAGTTAACCTACCAGCACTTCTTTGGGATTTTGGAGGAAACTGGAGGAACCAGGGGAAAATCACACAGCCACAGAGTCTATCTGCAACCTCCAGACAGACAGTGACCAAAGTCAGGATCAAGCACTGTCCGTGAAGGTAGGGGTGGTTGTAGGGTTACATGTGTTAACTGCTTTTCCACCCAATACCAACTTGTGCATTTCTAAAAACAGGGGGCGTTTTGCATAGTGCACTGCTTAATATCTGCCCTTCTACCAACAGTTAAGAATAAATGAACTGATTGTGTGGGAGCTTTCTGTTTAGAATCAGCTCCATCCTTCCGTGTTACAGCAATGACTGCATTTCAGAAGTATGTAACTGGGTGTTCAAAGCAAATTCATCATCAAAGCACATGTATAGTGTATCACCATACACAACCCAGAGATTCATTTTCTTGCAGGCATACTCAGTAAATCAAGAACCATAATAGAATCAATGGAAGACCACACCCAACCGAGCAGACAAACAAACAATGTGCAAAAGACAACAAACTATGCAAGTATAAAGAGGAAGAAAAAATAAGAAATAATAATAAGTAAATAAACAATGATCCAGAGGTGATAAAAGAGCTTAAGGTTAAGGAACCCTTAGGAAACAGTGATCACAATATGAACGAGTTCACTTTGAAATCTGAAAAGGAGAAACTAAGTTCCAAAGTGTCAGTATTTCAGTGAAATAAAGGAAATTACAATAGCGTGAGAGGGAAACTGGCCCAAGTTGACTGGAAAGAGTCACTAGAAGGGAGGACAGCAGAGCAGCAATGGCTGGCGTTTCTGCGAAAAATGAGGGAAGTCCAAATAAGAAGAAATTTTCAAAGGGAAGCAGGACTCTACCGTGGCTGACAAATGAAGTCAGAGCCAAAGTAAAAGCAAAAGAGAGGGAATACAAGGAAGCCAAAGCTAGTGGAAAAATAGAGGATTGGGAAGCTTTTAACAACTTGCAGAAGGAAACTAAGAAGGTCATTAGGAAGGAAAAGATGAACTATGAAAGGAAGCTGACGATTAATATCAAAGAAGCTTTTCCAAGTATATAAAGGATAAAAGAGAGTTGAGTGTAGATATAGGACCAGTACAAAATGATGCTGGAGATATTGTAATGAGAGACGCAGAGATGGCCGAGGAACTGAATGTGTATTTTGCATCAGTCTTCACGGTGGAAGACATCTGCAGTATCCGGACATTCAAGAGTGTCAGGGAAGTGAAGTATGTGCAGTGAAAATTATGACTGAGAAGGTGCTCAGGAAGCTTAATGGTCTGAGGGTGGATAAATCTCCTGGACCTGATGGAATACACCCTTGGATTCTGAAGGAAGTAGCTGGAGAAATTGCGGAGGCATTAACAATGATCCTTCAAGACTCAATAGATTCTGGCATTGCACCGGATGACTGGAAAATTGCAAATGTTACTCTGCTATTTAAGAAGGGTGGGAGGCAGCAGAAAGGAAACTATAGACCTGTTAGCCTAACATCAGTAGTTGGGAAGTAGTTGGAATCGATTTTTAGGGATGAGATTACAGAGTACCTGGAGGCACATGACAAGATAAGCCAAAGCCAGCATGGTTCCCTGAAAGGAGAATCCTGCCTGACTAACCTACTGCAATTTTTTTGAGGAGATTACAAGCAGAGTAGACAAATTAGATGCAGTAGATGTGGTGTACTTGGATTTTCAGAAGGCCTTTGACAAGGTACCCACATGAGGTTGCTCAGCAAGATAAGAGCCCATAGAATTACAGGGGAGTTATTAGCATGGGTGGAGCATTGGCTGGTCGGCAGAAAACAGAGAGTGGGAATAAAGAGATCCTATTCTGGCTGGCTGCTGGTTACCAGTGGAGTTCCACAGGGGTCAGTGTTGACACCGCTGCTTTTTACGATGTATGTCAATGATTTGGACTTATGATGTATGTCAATGATTTTGGCATGTTTTCAGGATTGAAGGACATTCATTTAGAACAGAGATACGGAGAAATTACTTTAGTCAGAGGGTGGTAAATCTGTGGAATTTGTTGCCATGTGCGGCTGTGGAGGCCAAGTCTTTGGGTGCATTTAAGGCAGAGATAGATAGGTTCTTGATTATCCAGGGCATCAAAGGGTATGGGGAGAGAGCAGGGGAGTGGGGATGACTGGAAGAAATGCATCAGCCCATGATTGAATGATGGAGCAGATTTGATGGGCTGAATGGCCTACTTCTGCTCCTATATCTTTTGGCAACAATAAATATTGCTTACATGAGTTAAAATGTCCTTGAAAGTAAGTCCATAGGTTGTGAAGTTGAGTGAAGTTATCCCCACTGTTTCAAGAGCCTGATGGTTGAGGGGTAATAACTATTCCTGAACCTGGTAGTGTGAGTCCTGAGGCTCCTGTACCTTCTTCATGGCCATAGTGAGAAGAGAGCATGACCTTAGTTCCTGATGATGGATGCTCTTTCCTGCGACAGCGCACTGTGTAAATCTGCTGAATGGAGGGGAGGACCCTACCCATGATGGACCCTATCGTATCCACTCCATTTTGTAGGATTTTCCATCCAAGGACATTGGTACTTCCATACTGGGCTGTGATGCAAGCAGTTCAATTTACTTTCCACCACACATCTATCGATGAGAACTATAAAAGTATTTTGGAATTTCCAAAGGTAATGTGGACTGGTGTAGGAAGCACGTTCCTTCCTTCACCATCCACTTCTTCTCAAATTGGTTAGACTGCAGTGCAGTTGAAATCAGCTGCAGCTATCCCTCAGCCAGTGTAACTCTTTGTCTGAATCCAGAAGGTACATGATTTGAGGCAACAATGTTATGTACAACACTTTATCTGATAGATTTAGCACTCATGCATCTGTAAGATTTGCATGGACGAAAAAGAACTGGAAAAATGATCATAAGTTCATAGCTGCTAAGTTCTCTTAAGTATACAGTACATTGTGGGTTCCAGAAAATCAATAGAGCTCGTCACAGGATTTTTGCCTGACTGACTTCTTCACATCAGGCATTCGTAAATTCAGGAACAGTCACGTTCTAGGTTGGAAATATGGGATCACTGGTACAGTGTCATGGTGTCAAGATATATGCACGAATGTGTATGACATCTCATCCCATCACACCACAGCATTGCATGTTGCCACACTGCTGCACCAGCCATTACATGGTGTGACTTCTCATCCAGCCACAGCGTGATGCCTCGGCTTGTAATGGAGTGACATCTGGTCCTGTAGCAATATACATTACATCCTGATTTGATGTAACTTCTCGACTGGTAATGATATGCCAACTCAAATTAATGAATAAACTACTTTTATTTATTAGTTTGAAAATATTAGTCATGAGCTTTTAAGTTTACTGGCATAAATCTGACCAGCCTTGACAACTCACTTGACATTAGGTGGAAGTTGGGAAAGAGGAACTGGGAACAATAGTGTGTCATCTCACTGTAATGGTATACCGTCTGAACCTGCCATTTTGTGAACTCATCTTGTAACGGTGTGACATCTTGTCCTGACCTGGAATGACAACCCATCCTAATATATTAAACATAAAACATAGAAAATAGGTGCAGGAGTAGGCCATTCGGCCCTTTGAGCCTGCATCGCCATTTATTATGATCATGGCTGATCATCCAACTCAGAACCCAGCCTTCCCTCCATACCCCCTGACCCCTGTAGCCACAAGGGCCATATCTAACTCCCTCTTAAATATAGCCAATGAACTGGCCTCAACTGTTTCCTGTGGCAGAGAATTCCACAGATTCACCACCCTCTGTGTGAAGAAGTTTTTCCTAATCTCGGTCCTAAAAGGCTTTCCCTTTATCCTCAAACTGTGACCCCTTGTTCTGAACTTCCCCAACATCGGGAACAATCTTCCTGCATCTAGCCTGTCCAATCCCTTTAGGATTTTATACGTTTCAATCAGATCCCCCCTCAATCTTCTAAATTCCAACGAGTACAAGCCCAGTTCATCCAGTCTTTCTTCATATGAAAGTCCTGCCATCCCAGGAATCAATCTGGTGAACCTTCTTTGTACTCCCTCTATGGCAAGGATGTCTTTCCTCAGATTAGGGGACCAAAACTGCACACAATACTCCAGGTGTGGTCTCACCAAGGCCTTGTACAACTGCAGTAGTACCTCCCTGCTCCTGTACTCGAATCCTCTCGCTATAAATGCCAGCATACCATTTGCCTTTTTCACTGCCTGCTGTACCTGCATGCCCACTTTCAATGACTGGTGTATAATGACACCCAGGTCTCGTTGCACCTCCCCTTTTCCTAATCGGCCACCATTCAGGTAATAATCTGTTTTCCTATTTTTGCCACCAAAGTGGATAACTTCACATTTATCCACATTAAATTGCATCTGCCATGAATTTGCCCACTCACCCAACCTATCCAAGTCACTCTGCATCCTCTTAGCATCCTCCTCACAGCTAACACTGCCACCCAGCTTCGTGTCATCCGCAAACTTGGAGATTGTGATACCTTGTCCTGTAATGGCATGACCTCTTCTCCTGATTTGAAAAAACATCTGGCCTTGATAATGGTGTGCCACGCAGTTCTGTAGTAATGTACTCTTTTATCCTAATATGGTGTGATAACTTGTCTATAATGGTTTGCTTTCTTGCCCTGTAATGATATGTCATCTCACCCTGCACTGGTGTTCCATTTTGTCCTGTAACAGTGTGATATTCTATCTAAAAGCAATTTCTTTGCTGGTCTAATATTGATGAAAAGTGCATCAGTGCTGATTAACCCTTTAAAAATATATTTTTTGCTCACTTTACAAAACGAAACAGACTAAATACCAGAACATGCCAGATTTGTCAACTGTAACAGATTCATTGTGTTGTAATTATAATTAATTACTGAAAAGTTCAGCGTTGAAGGTCTGTTAAAACATGAGCATGTACAGTAGACTTGGGGGCTCGATGGTCAGTGGGAGGCTGTGAGTCAGGGATTAGTTGCTGTTGTTAACTCTGTTAGAATGTTCTGGAGTCCCAGGAATAAAAAGATTAATTTCCCACACTGCTGTGTACAATAAGAGGAAGCTAAAACAACAATGCTCTTTGACTATAATTTCAAAATATTGGTCATTTGGATAAAGAACCTTTTTGGGTCCATTTTGGAAACAGGGGTTTATGCAATTGAAGTTACAGGCATAAATCTGATCAAATTAGGCAACTCACTTGACATTGGGAGGATGTTGGGGAAGAGAAATCAGGAATAATGAGCATTGCTCATGAACATCTGGTGCCACTAGAAACTGCTTTGATTAGGTCTGATTATGCAGGTCTTTTTCCATCATCAGACATTTTATCTGTGTCAAGAGCTGCATGGAAATCTTAACTCCTCCAATATATACTTGCTAAAGAGTGAGCATATATCCAAATGAAATGCAGGTAAAAGAGCTGATTTTAACAGTAAGATGAGAGAGTTCCAAGAAAGTTCAGTGAATTTGTGCTTATTACTATCTGATCTTTTGTGAAAAGTGACTTTGCCAAAGGGCAGGGTGAGCTGCCTCAACAACTATCACCCAGTAGAACTCACATCTACTGTAATGAAATGCTTTGAGAGGTTGGACATGGCTAGAATTAACTGCTGTCTAAGTACGGACCTGGATCCATTGCAATTTGCATACCGCTGCAAGAGGTCTACAATGGATGCAATCCCATTGGCTCTCCACTCAGCCTTGGATTACCTGGACAATAGTAATACCTACATTAGGCTGCTGTTTATTGTTTACACCATCATCCTCTCAGCACTAATTTCAAGCTATGGGCCAATGTACCTTTCTGTGCAACTGGATCCTTGACTAACGCATTGGGAGATCACAGTCAGTGTGCATCAGTTATAATATCTTCCGCGTGTTGACAATCAACACAGGCCCACCCCAAGGATGCATGCTTAGCTGACTCTCTATACTCACTGGCCTACTCTCCCTGCTCTCATGACTGTGCGTCTAGGCACAGTTCAAACACCATCTATAAATTTGCCAATAACCTAACTGTTGTTGGCAGAAACTCAAAAAGTGATGAGGAGTGAGATAGATCAGCTGGTTGAGTGCTGTCACAGCAACCATCTTGCACTCAACGTCAGTAAGACCAAGAAATTGATTGTAGACTTCAGGAAGAGGAAATTGGGAAAACACACACCAGTCCTTGTCAAAGGGTCAGCAGTGGAAAGGGTGAGCAGCTTTAAGTTCCTGGGTGTCATCACATTGATCAATGATAAAGAAGGCACACCAGCACCTATATTTCAGTAGACATTTGAAGAGATTTAGTATGTTTTCAAAAATTCTAGCAAATTTCTACAGCCGTGCCTTGGACAGCATTTTGACTGGTTGCATTACTGTCTGGTATGAACGTGCCAAAGCACAGGACTGGCAGAAGCTTCGGCCCCTTGCCATCCAGGACATGCCCTCTTGTCATTTCTACCATCAAGAAAGAGGTGCAGGAGACTGAAGACACACACTCATTGTTTTTGGAACAGCTTCTTCCCCTTTGCCATCAGATTTCCATGAACCCAAGGCTACCTTACTGTTTAGCTTTCCTTTTACACTACCTAATTAATTTTTAAATTTCTTACTGTAACATATAGTAATTTGTCTGTTTTGCATTGTACTGCTGTTGAAAAATTACAGATTTCTGAACATAACAGTGCCTTTAAAAAGTATTCATCCCCCTTCTAAGTTTTCATGTTTTCCTGTTCTACAACATTGAATCACAGTGGATTTAATTTGGCTTTTTTGACACTGGACAATAGAAAAAGCGTCTTTTTTGTCCAAATGAAAACAGATCTCTACAAAGTGATCTATATTAATTATAAATATAAAACACAAAATAGTTGATTGCATAAGTATTCACCCCCTTTAATATGACATGCCAAATCACCACTGGTGCAGCCAATTGGTTTTAGAAGTCACACAATTAGTTAAATAGAGATCACTGTGTACAGTCAAGATGTTTCCATTGATTGTAGTAAAAATACACCTGTATTTGGAAGGTCGAACTGCTGGTGGGTCGGTATCCTAGCAAAAGCTACACTATGAAGGCAAAAGAACACACCGAGCAACTCCATGAAAAGGTTATTGAAAAGCACAAGTCAGGAGATGGATACAAGAAAATTTCCAAGTCACTGAATATCTCTTAGAGTACAGTTAAGTTAATCATCAAGAAATGGAAGGAATATGGCACAGCTGTAAATCTGCCTAGAGCAGGCCATCCTCAAAAACTGTGCAAGAGGGGGATTAGTGAGGGAGGCCACCAAGGGACCTATGACTGCTCTGGAGGAGTTACAAGTTTCAGTGGCTGAGGTGAGGGAAACTGTACATACAGCAACTGTTGCCCGGGTGCTTCATCAGCCACAGCTTTATGGGAGAGTGGCAAAGAGAAAGCCACGTTGAAAAAAAAACTCACATGAAATCGCGCTAGAGTTTGCCAGAAGGCATGTGGAGTCTCTGAAGGCAGCTGGAAGAAGGTTCTATAGTTTGATGAAACAAAACTTGAGCTTTATGGCCATATCAGACTAAGCACTTTGTTTGGTGTAAGCCAAACACCGCACATCATCAAAAGCACATCACCCCTACCGAGAAGCATAGTGGTGGCCGCATCATGCTGCAGGGATGCTTCACTGCGGCAGGCCCTGGAAGGCTTGTGAAGGCAGAGGGTAAAATGAATGCAGCAAAATACAGGGAAATCCTGGAGGAAAATCTGATGCAGTCTGCAAGAGAACTGTGACTTGGGAGAAGATTTGTTTTCCAGCAGGACAATGACCCCAAGCACAAAGCCAAAGCTACACAGGAATGGCTTAAAAACAACAAAGTTAATGTCCTGGAGTGGCCAAGTCAGAGTCCAGACATCAATCCAATTGAGAATTTGTGGCTGGAATTGAAAAGAGCTGTTCACTCATGATCCCTATGCGACCTGATAGAGCTTGAGCAGTTTTTTAAAGAAGAATGGGGAAAATTGCAGTGTGCAGCGTGCAGAGACCAAGCCACACAGACTGAAGGTTGTAATTGCTGCCAAAGGTGCATCTACTACATACTCACTTGAAGGGGGTGAATATTTATGCAATCAATTATTTTGTGTTTGATATCTGTAATTAATTTAGATCACTTTGTAGAGATCTGTTTTCACTTAGATACAAAAGTTTTTTTTTCTGTAGATCAGTGTCAAAAACAGCCAAATTAAATCCACTATGATTCAATGTTGTGAAACAATAAAACATGAAAACTTCCAAGGGTGGGGAGGTGAATACTTTTTATAGGCACTGTATATCAATGATAATAAACTTGATTCTGATTTTGGCTCTGTTTGACCACTGGCAGGCAAGCAATGTATTAATGTGGTGTCCCAGATTATTTTCAAAGGGGAGAAGGATACAATGTGGGTACACAGAGTCACAGGCTCCTGGGTCTAGTAAACAAGTAAGCTCCCAACAATATCATAATTGAAACATAGCTTATATCTTTTCCCAGGGTTGTTATGTCTAATATGAGAGGGCATGCATTTAAGTTAAAAGATGATCAGTTCAAAGGAGACGTATGGAGCAGGTTTTTTACAATGAGAATGGTGAGAACCTGGAAAACAATGCCAGGGATGGTGTTAGAGGCAGATATGATAGAGGCATGTCGAGGCTCTTAAGTATGACTCTGCAGGGTATGGAGGGGTATAGATCTTGTGCATGCAGAAAGGATTAGTGTAATTGGCATTATTAGGTTTACTTGGTTAGGCACAACATCATGTGTCGAACTGCCTGCTCCTGTGTTGTACTGTTCTATGTTCTGTATTCTATAATCGGGGGGCTGTTGGACAAGTGGATTGAACAGCTCAGATATGATCCAGACATAAGTCCAATTCCCATGAGTTGGTGAATTTAAATTTAGCTAATTAAGCAATCTGCAATAAAGCCATTTGTATCAGTGATGGTGACCCTTCCATGACTGGATTATTGCAAAAGCCATCTGGCGAACTAGTCTCTTTCAGGAGAGAAAAGCAGCAGTCCCTCGCCATTCTGCCGTCTACGTGACTCCAGCTCACCAGTCAGTTCAAGGACATAAAAGGATGAGCAATGAGTGCCGGCTGTTCCACTAATATTCTCATCTGTGAAAGAGTAAAGTACTTGCCGGCTTAGGAATTATGAACTACCTAAAACAGGCTTTAAGTCCAATGATGGATGTGAATGGTTGGGAGGAGGATTGGTGGGGAGAGAGTGGCATCCTGGGCTTCATTAAGAGATAAATGAGGACTCCAGGAGATTTAGCAACAATAGCCAGCTTCTGAGTCACAGCTTCCCACTGACCAGAACACTATGAGTTCTTAACTCTCCACACTAATGTTTAAACACCCCTTGAACAACAAGGAAGATGAGCAGTGACTGCAATTATTGTCAAAGAAAGCTTAAAGAAGACGCTCACCTGGAAGATGATGGATAACTTGTACTCCCTGTCATTGACACAGGTAAGGGTGGATTCTTTAAATATGACCAAAACAAGCTCTGCCCTCCAACACAGACTGGATTCAGCATGGTACTGTGCTACCCTCACTCCCTATATAATATGGTCAACCTCAAATGAGCAGGAAATTCCTTTCCATTCTAAACAAAAAATTACCTGAGGACACTTTTAAGAAGCCTTTGCTCTTTACTTTGATTTATACTTCCTTTTAAATATCCAGTTTTACTTCCAGTTTTAAAAATACTCGACAGAAGAACATGTAGAACATAGAATAGTACAGCACAGTACAGGCCCTTCGGCCCACAATGTTGTGCCGACCCTTAAACCCTGCCTCCCATATAATCCCCATGTTGCTGTAACTCGGTCCTACCACTTTAAAGAAGCACAAAAAATACAATTATTTTAAGAACCAGTCCAGCTTTCAATATGGTTAATTTATTAATAAACCCAGAAGCCTTTTTTCAGTAATCTTTGAACCCATTTCCTTGATCCAGCTGTGAAGATGCAGTTACGCAGGGCAGTAGGGAACAGGCATATTTATTCATCAATTCCCAATGGTGTGTTAATATTTCTCTGTTAAGTTACAGAAAAATTGGCTTCATGCCTCTGCTTCACACTTCAAAGGAGAGCAGGCCATCTAATGATCTTTAATTTGGTGAATTACTCAAAAGAGACGATTTTTTAAAAAATCTGCTCCATGTAGTTCTTGCTGTTTTGTTTCCCTTTCTCCCCTTTCTCTCTGTTTCATTTCCATTGACCATGGTTACTGAACTGCTCATTCCTTGTGAGTTTTTTCCCTTTGAACCAACTGTGGTTGAGGCTTCCTCCTGCTCTGCCTTTAAGAGACTCTGTAGATCGCAAAACTTTACATCCTTAGCTTTTGGTTCCTTCTGTAGATTATAATACTTCAAGCAGAAATTCTGCAATCGTCCTCATCCATAATGGCATTACTGTCTTCACTGCCTTGGCAGAGGCCTGCCCCCTGCTTCTTAAAAGTGAATACGTCTTATAATACAGACACTCCATAGAAAGTATCCAATCCAGATGCATCAAAGTTTGGTATGACAACTGTTCTGCCTAAGACCATAAGATTTTGCAGAGCATTGTAAATGCAGCTCCGTCCTTACCGCTCCTATCCTGGTCATTCTCTCTTCTCCCCCTTACTATTGGGCAGAAGATACAAAAGCTTGACAACAGATACTTGCACCCTAGCTCAAGGATAGCTTCTGTCTCACTGCTATAAAGACTCTTGAACAAACATCTAATACAATAAAAATGGACTCCGAATTTTTCAATTGAACTTGTCATTTCCCTTGCATCTTATTTGCCTGCCTGCACTGCACTTTCTCTGTAATAGCAATACAATATTGTGCACTCTGATTTGTTTTCCTTTCGTACTACCTCAATTTGCTTATGTATGAAGTGATCTGGAGGGTACAGTATGTGAACAAAACTCTTTCATTGTATCTCAATAATAAAACAGATACCAATTAGCAATAATTAGGTGGATGTCACTGAGGTAGTGTGTAAGTGGAGTGACTTACCTGTCCGTGCAGCTAATTGACTATTTGAGTCTCACCCCCGACATGAGTGACTAATCTGAGCTGCAGGTCTCCAGCATAATACTGAGGGAATGCAACACTGCTGGAGCTGGGGTCAACCAGAAAATAGAGTTCACTTTATTCATTTCACTAAATGAAGTCTGTGTTCGACCCTATTGTCCAAATTGGGGAGGGAAGAATAAAAAAGACAGCAAAATTGGAACAAATTTCCAACAAAAAATAAATTGTTTGGGCATTTCCACTGTTCATGCCAATCACTGCATTGAATGCAACTGGAGGCGGTCAGATCAAAGGTCGATGTCCAGGCGGGAAATCAGTGTGTTGTGGGAGACAGAAGGTCTGCGGCAATGTGCCCAGAAACCCAAGATCTTTGGGCACAGAACTCGGAAAAGTGACGCAACAGACTTTTAACATCATAAATCAGCAATTTGCTTGTTATGTCTCCCCTCTCACTGTGAAACGGAGACACCTCTTTCTCCTTTATTAGGGAGGGAGAGAGCCTGTGGTATGCTGAATGAGTGGTCTTTGGGGCACTGCAAGTCTGTGTCTTTGCTGCATGCTTGAGCGCTCAGTGGGGGGTGCCAATGCTTATTTTTTGTTGGTGGGGGAGAGGGATCATTACTTTGCTGCTGCCTACGTGTGGCGGGGGGGAGCTGGGGGGCTTTGGGGTTCTAACATTTAACTGTCACTCATTCTTTGGGGGCACTCCTCTGTTTTCGTGGATGGTTGTGAAGAAAAAACACGTCAGGATGTATATTGTATACATTTCTCCAACATTAAATGTATCTTTGAAACCTTTGAAACTCATGTCAGTCCTCATAACAGATGATTGCAGAGATCACATCTACCATGCCATTGTCACTGGGACTGCTGGGAAGTGACACAAGGCCTGAAGAAGTCACCATCTATGGCAGCTACAGTACAGCAGTATAAATGGAAGGATATGGTAGCAAGAGAGAGGGGATGAAGAGATTTACTAGGACATTGTTGGAATGGAGGCCAGTCGTTGTGAGGGAAGATTGAATAAAATGCTATTATTCTCACTGGAACATAGGAGGCTGAGAAGTGACCTCAGAATGGAATATAAAATTATGAGGGGCATAGATAGTCGGAGTCTTTTTCACAAGGCATTGTAGTCTAGAACTAGGGGTCACTGGTGAAGGTGAGAGGGGAGAAAGGAGATCTGAGGGTTAAAAGTTTCATAAAAATGGTGAATATCTGCTATCTGGAGCAAGCTACCAGAGGAGTTACAACTGTAAGCTTTAAATGACATTTGGACAGGTAGAAACGTAGAAACATAGAAAACCTACAGCACAATACAGGCCCTTTGGACCACAATGCCATGCCAAACATGTCCTTACTTTAGAAATTACCTAGGGTTACCCATAGCCCTCTATTTTGCTAAGCTCAGGTAGCTGGATAGGAAGGGAATAGAAGGATACCGGTCCAATGCGAGCAAGTGGGATTAGCGCCAATTTGCATCACAGTCTGTATGGATGAGATGGGTTGTAAGGACCATTTTTGTGCTGTGCAATTCTGGGATTCTCTGACTTATGAGAGGTAAGCCCAGAGGCGAGGGGAAATTCAGGGTAAGGAAGAATATGTCCACGTCAAACTCCTCAGCCCCTGTGCAACTTGTGGAATCACCCTGCAGCAGGTGAGTGGGGTGTGCTCATTCCCCAGGCACAGGTATCTCCCTCCTGTATCATGTTGGATGTCTGCAGCATACAGAACGTTGAAGAGACAGACACAAGCAGCTGTGCATGAATGTTCCAGCAGAGATGTTCTCATTAGCATCGTCTTGCTGATCTGCTGTTGGACTTGCTCCTTGTTTTACCAGGGATTGAAAGCGAAGGTCATATTAGTACATAGAGCATAGAACATTGAGCGCAGGCCTTTTTCTTCATGATGTTGTGCTGACCATTTAATTTAGTCTAAGATCAATCCAGCCATTCCCTCCCATATAGCCCTCCACTTTCCTTCCATCCACGTATCTTAAACGTTCTAATCTATCTGACTCTACCACCACTCCTGGTGGCATGTTCCATGCACCTATCACCCTCACTATAAAAAAAATCTACTGTCATGTATTTAATTCCACATACCTTAAAGTTATGTCCCCTTGTGTTAACCATTTCCACCCTGGGTAAAAAGCTCCGGCCATCCTCTCTATCTTTGCCTTTTATCATCTTGTACACCACTTTGAAGTCATCTCTCATCCTCCTTCGCTCCAAAGAGGAAAGCCATAGCTCACACAACCTATCCTATAAGACATGCTCTCAATCCAGGCAACATCCCAGTAAATCTCCTTTGCGTCCTCTGTAAAGCCTCCACATCCTTCCTATCATGAGAAAACCTGAAGTGAACACAATACTCCAAGTGCTGTCCAACTACAACATTACCTCACAGCTCTTGACTGCAACCCCTGACTAATGAAGGCCAACTGAGTGATCCATTTCTGCTGGTTTGGCAACCCAGTTACGGGGTACGTAACAACAGGTATAGGGCGTATGGCATACGCCCTATACCTGTTGTTACGTACCCCGTAACTGGGTTGCCAAACCAGCAGAAATGGATCACTCAGTTGGAGTCTGGAGTACTAGAACTAAGAAAGTTTTATTAAAGAAACAAGCAACACAGTAATCGAAAGGATAATAAATGCAACAATTCAACAATGATAACCACACATGTGCACAGAATTAAGATAACAGCATCAATCAAGCTCTATCGTTGTCTAGGGGTAAATGACCAATTTCAAAATGACTCAAAGTTCAGTCCAGTTAGTAGTTCAGTTCGCAGTAATCGTTGCCATGGCGGTGGACAACGTGGGGGAAGAGAGAGATAGAATAGGAACAACTGATCATTCAGAACACTGCTTCACTCACAGACCAGCAAGATGGCTCACAGACCAGCGAGATGGCTCACAAACAGCTTTTGGGCGGGTCCTTGGTGATGTCACCTGAGGTCACCGACTGTGACCCCTCCTCCAGATGCGGTCGATCCTCTGCAGTGAACCCGGCACCCAGGCAAGGGCGGACACACACCGGGTTCCCACTGATCGTACCTTTCCACCCTTGTCGTTGTCTGGCACTTCTCACCCACTCGTGAGAGGCGCACCGCTTCCAGGGTCTTGTTACCTCGGGTGGCGTGTGTCTTAGCGAACCTGTCCCCTTTTTATCCCCCTGCTGGGGTATCGCCTGTCCATCACTTCAAACAGTTCAAGGTTCAAAGGGGGGAGCCACTCCAGACAGCTCTCTCTCCCACATTCCTTCATTACACATCTCCAGACGCTGCTCCATTGTTCCTTATCTCTCCTTCCCCTGAGGGCAGGTGGCAGACCAACTGCTGATGCCACTGATGCTAGCCCAGGCCAGCAAACATCTTAATTTTATGTGTATTCTCGTAACACTGTGAAGGATCTAATGATGTGAACTCCATGATCCTTCTGTTCTTCCACACTGTGAAGAACCTTCTATAGCCCTGTCTGATCATTGGTTTCTAAATGTAAATATACTTTTCTTCCTCTGGACTAAATGTTGCATATCTCTTATCAACCATGGTTCCTTCACCCTACCATCCTTTCCCTGCTCAAGCCTATCCAGAATCCCATGCAAGGGATCCCTGATCAACCTCCACATTTACGTTGTACATTCCCCTGAACACATCCATCACCTCTTTACACTCCCAGGTTCCTGCCTAACAACATCACAATTCACCCTCCCCCATTTACTTTCCCATGCTGTCTGCTCCTTTACTCTATGTTCCTATCCCTGTCCAAGGCTATGGTCAAAGTCAGGGAGTTGTGATCATCGTCTCTGAAATGCTCGCCCACTGAGAGATCTGACACCTGACCTGGTTCATTGCCTAGCAACAGTTGGGGTATGGCCTTTCCTCTAGTCAACTGTCTACATATTGTCTCAGGAATCCTTCCTGGACACACCTCACAAATTCTGCCCAATCTAAACCTTTTGCACTAAGGAGGTGCAAGCAATATTAGGGAAGTTGAAGTCACCCATGACAACAACCCTGTCATTTTTGCATCTTTCCAAAGTCAGCCTCCCATCTGTACTTCAGTGTCTCTATTGCTATTGGGGGTGGGGAGAGGTTTCTATCGAATACTCACAATACAGAAATTGCCTCTTCTGACAACCATGTGCTCTCTCTCTTTCATATGCAGTTTTCTCTCTCATGCGCACACACACATTCTCACACATACACACACTCACACGCACACTCTCACATACATGCATACACACGCATCCTCTCACACACACATCCTCTCACACACACATACACTCACACACACACACACACACACACACACACACACACACACACACACACTCTCACACCCAGTAGGTAATATCTTCACTCTGATACTTCTCTCTCTCTCTCACACACACACACACACACACATACACCCTCTCAAACACACAGTAGGTAATATCTTCACTCTGATACTGTGACTGATTAGCAATGCGCCTGCCAACTTCTTTTACAGTACCTCCATTCCTGTCCATTTTTAAACATCTAGCAGCCATTCCTGCCCTTGGGTCAAGTCCCTGTAATGGCCACAGTGTCGTAGTTCCATGTATTAGTCATGCTCTGAGGTCATCACTTTTGTGTCCGATACACCTCGCATTAAAATAGGCATATTTTAACCTATTCAACTGACAGTAATTATGCCCTTTACACTGCCTGTCCCTCCCCACAGTCTCCGTACATGCTGTATCTACCTTCACACCAACATCATCTGCCCTATCACTCTGGTTCCTACACCCCTGCCAAGCTATTTAAAACCCTCCCCCATGACTCCGTCAAAACCTGCCCTCAAGGATATTAGTCCCCCAAAAGTTCAGGTGGAACCCATCCTTTCTGTACAGGACATACCTTTCCCTTATCCACAAATCTGAAAAAAGCCTCCTACACTATTTCTTCAGCCACACGCCCTATTCTTATCCTCACTGGTACATGGCACAGGCAGCAATCCAGAGATTACTACCCCTGAGGTCCTGCTATTCAGCTCCTACCTAGCTCCTATATTCTCCCTTCGGGACTTTATCCCTTTTCCTACAAGTCCTTCTTACTAACAGGTATCACGATTTCTGTCAGCTCACCCTCCCCCCTTTTGAATGCTGTGGTCCCGATCTGAGATGTCCCTGACCCTGACAGCTGGGAGGAAGCATACCATCTGGGCCTCTCATTCACAACCACAAAACCTCCTGTCTGTTCCCTTAACTATTGAATCCCCTGTTACCAGTGCTCTCCTCTTCTCCCTTCTTCCCTTCTGAGCCACACAGCCAGAAGCCTGGACTGTGGCTTTACCCTAGTAGATCTCCATCCTCCCCTCCCAAAGTGTCATACAATACTTGTAATTGAAGGGAACAGAGGTACTCTTCATTATTCCCTTTCTCTTTCCTGACAGTCACCCACCTACTTCCTCGCTGCAACTGATCACCTCCGCATCCTCCCAAATGAGCTGAAGGTCCCCAGTTCCCTAACACGGTCGGTAAGGAGCTGCACGCTGATGCACTTCTCACAGATGTAACAATCACAGAGACTGGAGATCTCCCCCAGATCTCTCACATCTTCCAGGAGGAGCACACCACTGCACTGGGATTCATTCTCACTGCTCTAGCCAGGCACTGATAGACAGAGAAAGAGAAACCTGACTAAAACCCCAGCCTATCCTCTGCCTCTCCTTGTGGACACTTCTTTCCCACTCTAACCCTGCCCACTCTAACTACGGCCACTCTCACAATGGATTCTGCACTTAAACTTAACTTCTTTTTATTGGCCCCTATCAAGTGCATATTAATCTAAATAATCTCAATCTCAATCGTCTCTGCAATCTCAATCTCCGCAGAGAATCCCGACAGGCTCCACTCACTTTTTAAATCTGGTGCTTAACTCCACAAGCAACTCTCTGTTATTACAACAATTTCTCGGTAAGGGAAAGATGAGGTAATCTGCTTCGAAGTTATCACCCAGAGAACAGCTGATGCCAGAATAATGTTAATTGTGCCAGGATGAATCACACACAAATTTTTTTCTGTAAGATTGACACATGAAGCAGAGCACGCGATCAAGCAAGATCAAGCAAGATATTAGACAAGGCCCACTTATCATCTCAAGTAAGCAATGCTCATTGCAATTACGTGAAAATGCACCAGTCTTCATTTTCAGCTGCCGAGGAGGGTGAGTTAAACACACAGTGGGTAATTATTCATGGAGACCTTGTTCAAGGGTCTGATGTTGCAAAATTAGGTCATGCACCAAGCTAGATAGGCTCTTTCTTTCATCCATTTAACCAATGCAGAGTATTTAAAGGCTAGGATTCTGCTAGTAGTGGGGAAAAGATGGTTGCGAAAGAATTCTTTCCAGGTCTTTTACAGGCTGACTAAAATTATGGAATTAGCTTCCAGGATTGCTTTACACTGCTATCAGTCCTCACAGTGGAAGCCTGGACCTTCCCTGCACTTGTTGTCCAATGCACAGACACTTGGAAAGAAATGGCTGCCGACGCAATCTATCCAGAGTCCAAGAGTTGCCTTTCTCATTGAAATTTTACTGACAATGGGACAATTAGTGATCTAATTCATCTCTGCAAATCAATCCCATTTCTCGTGCATCATCGAGGTCACTGCCTCAGTATTTTTGTTTCCCACCTCACAAAAGAGATGCTTCAAAATTACTCAGGAAGCTGTAGGATCTTCAAATTGTGAGGATGGTAAATGACCACAAGTACACTGTCTTTCTTATTCAGTACAAGTTGGAACTCCTTTCACTGTGACTGCCTGGTTCAAAACACCAAAAATATTATTTTCTTCTGGGTGTTTAGCTATTGTCCAAACAAACCGACTTGAACAAGCCTCTGGTATCATTTTACACATTCTTGGCTGTCTAATCACTACAAGTGTGGGCAGCGTGATTATGTTCCAAGTTCCTAATTGCATGTGATATTTGAGAGAAGCCGTCTCTCTACACTAGTGGATGGGCTTTACATTCCTGCCAATTTAACATTAGATTTGTTTTTCCCTGTTAAATCAGACACCAAGCTTTTCTTCTAATTTTCTTGTTAGGTATGGACATATTGACAAGCATACCCAACTAGACCAATGCTAAGTTTACCCTCTGTCTGAGCAGACAGTGTATCCTGCGTTCAACATGTGTTCTTTTCTCTATCTCAACACCTTTCCAATCCTCAATGCTGCCAAACCACAAACCATATGAGTAAGTCTATCCCTTCTCAGTGCCCTGCAATAAGAGGCTTCTCCTGTCCCCAAATCTCTGACATACAATTTTTATCATTCATTCCATCCTCTTACAAGCCACGGATTACATTACCTGACAACTGCAGGCTTCAGTGCAAATGTTTATTCAAAGGGGTGATTTGCAAGCTTCACAGAGATGTGGGGTGAACTGAGACCTGGGGATTTGGGTCTATGGAATCAGCTTGGTTCGGAATGCCGTTTGCATGATTTGTGTTTTTTCTCTTTCTCTGCGCATTGGGTGTTGGCCTTTCTTGTTTTAAATTCGGTTCTTTTGGGTTTCTTGTTTTGAGGCTGTCCATAAGCAGACAAATCTCAAGGTTGTATAATTTATACATACTTTGATAATAAATGTCGTTTGAATCCTTTAATAGTTTATTGGTAGATCAGTTGAGACTTTAAGGCTAAATGTGACAATTCTATATTGTTGCAAAGTTGGCTAATTGCATGACTTTGCCTTCCAAATAGAGCACAATGGATTCACACATGCCATACCTAAAAATGCACAAGAATAGTTTTGTCAAGTTTTGCCTAGTTTTACTCCTGTGAAGTGTCTTTAGACATTTTACTGCATTGGAAGCTGTTGTATGACATACCTCCCTGGACACCAAAACAATTAGAAATACTGGTCTTGTGTACTTGGATCCTCATCCAACAGATGCTACTCTGTTGGTCCAACGAGGCACCAGAGGTTGCTTCAGTTGCAACTTAAGTAGCATGCATAGAACATAGAACAGTACAGCACAGTTCAGCTCAGCCCACAATGTTGTGCCAACCCTCAAACCCTGCCTCCCATATAACCCCCCACCTTAAATTCCTCCATATACCTGTCTAATAGTCTCTTAAATTTCACTAGTGTATCTGCCTCCACCACTGACTCAGGCCATGCATTCCATACACCAACCACTGTCTGAGTAAAAACCTTCCTCTAATATCTCCCTTGAACTTCCCACCCCTTACCTTAAAGCCATGTACTCTTGTATTGAGCAGTGGTGCCCTGGGGAAGAAGCGCTGGCTATCCACTCTATCTATTCCTCTTATTATCTTGTACACCTCTATCATGTCTCCTCTCATCCTCCTTCTCTCCAAAGAGTAAAGCCCTAGCTTCCTTAATCTCTGATCATAATGCATACTTTCTAAACCAGGCAGCATCCTGGTAAATCTCCTCTGTACCCTTTCCAATGCTTCCACATCCTTCCTATAGTGAGGCGACCAGAACTGGACACAGTACTCCAAGTGTGGCCAAACCAGAGTTTTATAGAGCTGCATCATTACACCATGACTCTTAAACTCTATCCCTCGACTTATGAAAGCTAACACCCCATAAGCTTTCTTAACTACCCTATCCACCTGTGAGGCAACTTTCAGGGATCTGTGGACATGTACCCCCAGATCCCTCTGCTCCTCCACACTAGCAAGTATCCTGCCATTTACTTTGTACTCTGCCTTGGAGTTTGTCCTTCCAAAGTGTACCACCTCACACTTCTCCGGGTTGAACTCCATCTGCCACTTCTCAGCCCACTTCTGCATCCTATCAATGTCTCTCTGCAATCTTTGACAATCCTCCACACTATCTACAACACCACCAACCTTTGTGTCATCTGCAAACTTGCCAACCCACCCTTCTACCCCCACATCCAGGTTGTTAATCAAAATCACGAAAAGTAGAGGTCCCAGAACAGATCCTTGTGGGACACCACTAGTTGCAATCCTCCAATCTGAATGTACTCCCTCCACCGCGGCCCTCTGCCTTCTGCAGGCAAGCCAATTCTGAATCCACTTGGCCAAACTTTCCAAGATCCCATGCCTTCTGACTTTCTGAATAAGCCTACCGTGTGGAACCTTGTCAAATGCCTTACTAAAATCCATATAGATCACATCCACTGCACTACCCTCATCTGTATGCCTGGTCACCTCCTCAAAGAACTCTATCAGGCTTGTTAGACACAATCTGCTCTTCCCAAAGCCATGCTGACTGTTCCTGATCAGACCATAATTCTCTAAATGCAAGGTCAACCAAATGGGCATTACACATTTCATATTCAGATCTATGCTTCTCGAGAATGCGTTCACGGCTAGGGTCGAGGTGTAATTGTATAAGCTACTCAGGGCAGGGGTAGTGGCTGGGGTTGCTGAGAACTGTCTGAACTGATAAGCTCCAAATAATGAGTGTAAAATGCATAATAGCAAGCTCACAAATATTGGTGGTAAGAAGAAAATTATTATTAGTAAGAAGAACAGCGCTAAATTGAATTGAACTGAACTGAGCTAAACTTTATGAGCATTCCTATACTGTTCCAATGGTCTGGTGAATTATATTCTGTCCTTTTCACTTGTTTTTTGCCATTTGCGCGATTTGTTCTTTTTTTTTGCGCAATGGGTGTTAGATGCTTTCTAAATGAGTTCCATGGTGTTTCTCTGTTTCGTGGCTGTCTGTGGGAAGATGAATTTCAGGGTTGTACACTGCCTACATACTTTGATAATAAATGCACTTTGAATCTTTGAATAGTCATGGGCTATAAGAAGATGTTGGTTATTTGATAGGATGGACTGAGCTGGAATTTAACCCTGACATTCAAGAGGTACTGCAATTTTGGAGGACTAATAAGGGTTGGAAGTGCACAGAGTGGTGCTTTGAGGAGCAGAGTGACTTCAATGTACAAGATCAAGGGTCCCTTGAAGTTCATAACACAGGTGGTGAAAAATGCAAAAGGGATATTTGCTTTCATCTAACATGCAGCAGAAAAAGAAGAATGGAGTTTATCGTACAAATTCATAAAACATTCAGGCGGCAAGTGTAATGTTGTGTACAGTTCTGGTTGCCACACTACAGGAAGGACATGTTTGCACTAGAGAGGGTGCAGAAGTGCAGAGAGGTTCATCAGGATGTTGCCTCTGATGCAATGTTTCAGTTATGAGGTAAGACTGAATAAATCAGCTTCTTTTGCTTTGGACTGAATGCGGTTGAAGGGTGACCTGATTGAGGTATACAAAAACTATCAAGGAAACTTAGTCAGAAATGTTTGCCCTTTGCAAGGTAATCTAAGGCCTCAGGGCATCAGTTTAGCGTAATGAGTCAGAGGTTCTGAGCACTGCATGAGAAGGTGACAGAGTTAGGTACTCTCACAATGTTTAAAAAATATCTAGTCGAGTACTTGAATTGCCAAGTCATGGAAGGCTATGGACCAAGTACTGGTAATTGGGATTAGTGCAGATGGGTACTTGATGCACAGCATACACATAAGGGGCCGAAGGGTCTGTTTCTGTACTGTTTGACTCCATAAATCTATGAGATCAGTTAAGTGCCCAGAGATAAAGAGCAGATCAATGTTTTCATCATGGACCATAGGAGATGGGCGTGTGGTAGTGGATTTAGCTGACCAGGATCTGGGGAGTCTCAAGGTGTGGGAAGGATTAGAGGGTTCTTGCATTATGAGAGGTATGGGTGCAGGGGATAAGAACGGGGAATTGTCATGAGTCTTGTGGTCAGAAGTAAAACTGGTGCATTTGGGTTAGTTCTCTGCAGAATTGGGTAGGGGGCCAAGGTAAGATCAGTTATGGACCAGTTGGCTACTCAAACCTCCTCTGCCATGGTTGGTGTTTGACCTCAAACATCATTTCCTGCCCTATCCCCCATTTCCCCAATTCTTTTAATGTTTGAAAACATATCCATTTTTTTATTCTGAGTGGAATTAATGGTCAAGTCTCCATAGCCCTCAATGAGAGGCAATTCTGAAGATGCATGAAGAAAGTCTTCTCATTATAGTTATAAATGGCTTGCACCTTACTTTGTCACTGTAACAGCCCTGTTCTATATTCCACAGTCAAGGGGAAACATTTTCCCATGTCTGCCCTGTAGCTGTTTAAGAGTTTCATATGTCTCAATAAGATTACTTCACATTCTTCTAAACTCAAAATAATTGAGGCTCATCTTACTCAGTTTCTCCTTATATGACACACCGATCAGTCTGGTTAATCTCCCTTCAACTGCAAACATACCTTTAAGTCAGGAAGCCAAAGTAGTTTGCCACACTCCAGTTGTTACAATTGGAATGGGAAATGAAATTGGGTTATTGTGTTCACATGTAACAAGATGCAGTGAAAATCTTGCCTTGCACACTGTTCATACAGATCAAATCATTATAAAGTACATTGATGTAGAATAAGATAAAGCAATAACAATGCAGAATGAAGTGTTACAGCTACAGAGAAAGTGCAATGCAGCTAAACAATAAAGTGCAAAATCACATCAAGATAGATTGTAAGGTTCATAAGACCATAAGATGTAGGAGCAGAATTAGGCCATTCAGCCCATTGAATTTGTTCCACTATTTCATCATGGCTGATTTCAGATCCCACTCAACCCCATACACCTGCCTTCTCACCATATCCTTTGATGCCCTGACCAATCAGGAGACGATCAACTTTTCGTCTAAATATACCCACGGATTTGGCCTCCACTGCAGTCTGTGGCAGAGCATTCCACAGATTCACTGCTCTCTGGCTAAAAAATTTCTTCTTACCTCTGTTCTAAAAGGTCGCCCCTCAGTTTTGATGCTGTGCCCTCTAGTTCTGGATATCCCCACCATAGGAAACATCCTCTCCACATCCACCCTATCTAATCCTTTCAACATATTTCACCTTTACCTTGCTTTTAGTTGACTTCTGTTAATTTTAAAAGCTTCTCAATCATCCAATTTCCCATTCACTTTTCTCCCTTTTATGTCCTTTCCTTGGCTTCTATGAAGTCCTTAACTTCCCGTGTCAGCCACGGTTGTCTAGCCCTGCCATTTGAGAACTTCTTCTTCTGTGGGACATATCTATCCTGCCCCTTGTGAACTATTCCCAGAAACTACAGCCACCTCTGCTCTGCTGTCATCCCTGCCAGTATTCTCCTCCAATCCACCTGGGCAAGCTCCTCTCTCATGCCTCTGTAATTCTCTTTATTCCATTGTGATACTGATAGATGTGACTTCTACTTCTCCCTCTCAAATTGGAGTATGAATTCAATCATATTATGGTTACTGCCTCATAAGGGTTCCTTTACATTAAGCTCCCTAATAGGATCTGGGTTATTACACAACACCCAATTAAATACCTTTATCTGAGTAGGGTCAAGCACAAGTACAAGATGCTCTAAAAAAAAATCTCATAGGCACTCAACAAATTCCTTTTCTTGCAATCCGACACCAACCTAATTTTCCCAATCCCCTTGCATATTGAAGTCCCCCATTACAATTGTGACATTACCCTTATTACATGCCTTTTCCAGCTCCCTTTGCAATCTCAACCCCATATTTTGGCTAATATTTGGAGGCCTAAATGTGATTCGTATAATGACTTTTTTACTCTTGTAGTTTCTTAACTCCACCCACAAAGATTCAAAATTCTCTGACCCTATTGCACATCTTCCTAAAGATATAATTTCTAAGATGTGAAGATGTCCTTTTTGTACAGGTCACACCTGCCCCAGAACAGGTCCCAATTATCCATAATCCCTGCCCTCTGCTCCAATTCTTCAGCCACACATTTATCTGCCACCTCATTCTATTGCTATCCTCACTGTGGCTTGGCACAGGCAGCAAGCCTGAGATTACTACTCTTGAGGTGTTTTTTCTCAACTTCCTTCCTAACTCCCCGTATTCCTTTTGCAGAACCTCCTCCCTTTTCTTGCCCATGTCGTTGGGACCAATATGTACCACAACTTCTGACTGCTCACTGTCCTTTTTCAGGATATTGTAGATGCGTTCAGAAACATCGCACACCCTGGCACCAGGGAGGCAAACTATTATCCATGTTTCTTTTTCATGTTCACAGAATCACATATCTGTTCCCCTACCACTCTCTTCTGTTCCCTACCCTTCTGAGCCACAGGGCCAGACTGAGGGCTAGAGGCACAGCCACTGTTGGTCATGCACCCCAACAGTACTCAAAATGGAGTACTTATTGTTGAGGGGGACGGCCACAGGGGTGCTCTCCACTATCTGATGTTCTCCCTTCCCTCTCCTGACAGTCACCCATATATCTGTCTCCTGTAGCCTTGGTGAAACTACCTCCGTGTTGATGGTCAAGAGTCCCTCTTAGCGTACTGGGAAACCATTTAATTGTCTTAATACAGCAGTGTAGAAGCTGTTCTTGAGCCTGGTGCTATGTACTTTAAAAATTTTGTATCTTCTGCCCAGTGGAAGAGGAGAGAAGAGAAAACATCTAGGGTGGAGGTGTCTTTGATTATGCTAGCTGCTTTACTGAGCCAGTGATAATTATAGATGGAATTCATGGAAGGGAATTTGGATTCTGTCATGAGCTGTGTCTACAACCCTCTGTAGTCTCTTGCAGAAATGTCCAGAGCAGTTGCCACACCAGATCTTTTGGCACACTCTTGTCAGCAGTTGCTTTACAAGGGTTTCACTCAGGTGTTGTACAGCCAAATATAGTTGCCTGAGGGGTGCCCAGTGAATAATATTTCCCTACAAAGCTCCAGAAAGGTCTTTGGAAAGACAATGACGTGCCAGTGCAAATGATAAGAAATCATGCTGGGAGGCTTGAGGGTGATTCAGTCTTGCAAGTTGCAGGTTGCGCATCTGGAGAGACATGAAACGACCTGGAAAAGGGCATTATCGTATTTCATTCCGGGGAAAATTGATTTCCGATCACTTAATGCTGAAGGAAACAGAATTTTGCAGATGAAACTCTGTTCCTTTTTTTTTCTTGAAGTTATTCATTTAAGGTTTAGCAATCCTTAATTAGCTGGCAGTCTCTGTAATCTGTGGCTGCTTTCTGCACATATTGGAGCCAGTCAGATGCAACTCTGACACAAAATCTGTATGCACCTCATATCGCAGGGTGATAGATGGATAATGCATTTATTTAATAGAGATAGATGGTGAAAAATGTCGATTGTATTTAAAAGACTCATTAAAGACCTTTGCCAATCATCATGACCAAACATGTGACACTCACCAGCTCCGAACCAACAGTTTGAACCAAGTAGCAATCTGTTCCAAATTTAGAATACCCCATTGGGATATTTAGTTAATTTTCCACAAGTAGAACTTTCAATCAATTTCCAGGGTGACCTTTGTCTTCAACAAAAAGGTCATAGCCTTGCAAGTAGTATTCCTCATCCAAAATTTAGACCAGTGACTCTATTTTCTGGTCAAAAATCTGCCGGTGATAAACTACACAGCAGGGTTCTTAGCCTAGAAATGAGGCGTAGACACTAAAATAAAATGACTACCTCCACCAAGTGTGTGCTGGGTTAGTGATCTCAGCCAGAATTCTCTGCAATTGGCTTCTCAACTTCTAGCTGAGGGGGTGAGGTTGGTGGGAAAGTTGTCAGGTTTCTGGCTGCTCAACTACAAATCCTGCAGGGAGACTGTGGGCCACCAGGAGAGCAACGAGATCTGGGGCTCACAATCTTGTCATACTTCAGCAAGTTACCGTAGCATGTCAGGCAATGTCCAACCAGATTCCACCCAAGAGTTGACCTGTCAGGAAGAGGAGGAGGAAGAAAAGAAAGTAAGGTTTGGAGAATATGTCCAATCAGTTGTTTCCAAGCATAGAATCCATTAATTTTCCCCCTACTGGAGAGGTGAACAGGTTGGGCCATGGAGGCCCAGGTTTGGCATACAAATTCCTTAAACTGGTTTTCTGGTCCAAATTTATAGTTTATACTTAATTGTCGCCAAACAATTGGTACTAGAACGTACAATCATCACAGCAATATTTGATTCTGCGCTTCCCACTCCCTGGATTACAAATATTAAATATTAAAAATATTAAAAATAGTTAAAATTAGTAAATATTAAAAATTTAAATTATAAATCATAAGTAGAAAATAGAAAAATGGAAAGTAAGGTAGTGCAAAAAAACTGTCAGGCCGGTCCGGATATTTGGAGGGTACGGCCCAGATCTGGGTCAGGATCCGTTCAGCAGTCTTATCACAGTTGGAAAGAAGCTGTTCCCAAATCCGGCCATACGAGTCTTCAAGCTCCTGAGCCTTCTCCCTGAGGGAAGAGGGATGAAAAGTATGTTGGCTGGGTGGGTCGTGTACTTGATTATCCTGGCAACACTGCTCCGACAGCTTGCGGTGTAAAGTGGATCCACGGACGGAAGATTGGTTTGTGTGATGTGCTGTGCTGTGTTCATGATTTTCTGCAGCTTCTTTCGGTCTTGGACAGGACAACTTCCATACCAGGTTGTGATGCACCCTAGAAGAATGCTTTATGCGACGCATCTATAAAAATTCGTGAGGGTTTTAGGAGACAGGCCAAATTTCTTTAGTTTTCTCAGGAAGTAAAGGCGCTGGTGGGCCTTCTTGGCAGTGAACTCTGCTTGTTTGGACCAAGTCAGGTCATTTGTGATATTGACCCCCAAGAAACTTAAAGCTTTTAACCTGTTCCACTTGCGCACCACCGATGTAAATTTAATCCTCCTCACGGCTACAAACAGAAACTGAAGCGGGAGGTCACGGTGTCAAAAGTAGTGTCGAGTTGGATGGAGGAAACAGATGAGGTCCTCCGTGACTGCTTTGAATCGGTGGACTGGTTGGTATTCAAGGACTCGGCAGCTAACCTCGATGAGTATGCCTCAGCTGTCACAGACTTTATTTGGAAATGCACAGAGGACTGTGTGTCTCGCAAGACAATCCGGGTATTCCCTAACTGGAAACCTTGGATGAATTATGAGGTCAAGTCCCTTTTGAAGGCTAGAGCTGCAGCTTTTAGGTCCAGGGACACCAGTCCATACATGGAATCCAGGCGTGAACTCCACAAAGCCATTAAGAGCACCAAGTCGCAATATCGAGCCAAGTTGGAAGCCCAAGCTACCCAAAGGGATGCCAGTAGACTATGGCAGGGTCTAAATGAGATCTCTGGGCGCAAAGAAAAGGCTGGGAATATCAATAACTGTGGCGCTTCTCTTCCTGATGAACTTAACGTATTCTACGCAAGATTCGAACAGAAGAGGAGCGTCCCGCTCTCTCCGATCAGTAGGCAGACACCACTTCCCCTCGTCTTGCCCGAAGATGCCGTGCAGTCCATCCGATGGATCAAAAATTCCTCCGGTTGGATGGCACAGTCGGGGATGGCAGAGGAGAGCCAGGTCTCGGTGAAACAGAATACACAGCAGTTCTGCATCTCCCTGCAGTAGGTGAGTCTCCCTTTAAGATCATCCACCTTATTCTCTATGGCTTGCACATTCGCTAGTAGGATGGTGGGCATAGGGACCCTGAAGCCCCTCAGCTTCAATCTGACCAGCAGCCCAACTCTTTTCCCACGCTTCCTTGGTAAGTAGTGCATCTTTCCAGGTTTCCATCAATGCAGTGTGTTGTTGTCAGCTCTTTGAGGTAGGTGGATGTGTCCCGCGGGAATTTTAATAAATTCCATTTTAATGTTAACTGCCTTCAATTCCATAGTACAGTGGAAATTGCTTGCATTTATTGCAGCACCTCATCACGGAAGCCAGTCTACAGTTAATTCGATTCATTCCATGTGTGGAGATCATTGGTTTCAGCAAACACTATGGGGCCAAATAGCATCCCAGCTGTGGTAGTGTGGTCCTGTAGTCCAGAATTAGCTATGCCTCTTCCCAAGCTGTTTCAGTCCAGTTACAATACTGACTTCAACTGTGAAAATTCAATGTGAAAAATTGTCCAGGGATGCCCTGTCACAGGTAGGACAAATCCAATCTGGCTAACTGCCGTCAATCAGTCTGCCCTGAAACTTCAGCTGAATGAAAGAAGCTGCCGCAAAATTGCTATCAAGTGCCACTTACTTATCAAATATCTCCTCATTTTCTGTGACTCCACGACTATTTAGCTCTGGACCATGACGGCCTTGACAGAATTCTAGAAGTGAAACAGAAGAGCACTTTGATGACACACTCAGCATCAGGGCAGCATTTGAATGAGTGTTTGACATCAAAATACTCTGATAAAACTGGTCAATAGGCACAAAATGTAAAACACTTAAGCTCACAAAGGAAGGTGATTTTGGTTGCTAGAGGTCAATCATCCCAGCCTCTGTACATCACTGCAAGAATTCCTCAGGACTATTCAACATCAACTCTTCATCAATAACCTTCCTTCCATCAAAAGGTTACAAGTGGAGATGTTCTTTGATGATAACAATTCTAATCGCGGTTCCTCAGTAAGACCTGGGCAACATTCAGGCGTAGGCTGATAGGTACAAAGTGTATTCACATCGCATAATTACAAAAACAGGTCAGATACTAAATAGAAAAAAAAACTACTGTTGCTAGAAATCTGAAATGAAATCAGAAAATACTAAGAACTCTCAGCCAGCTAGGCAGCCTCTGTGGGAAAAAAACATTAAACTTTCCTCTCCAAGTCACTTTATTAGGAGATTGAGTTTGACTCACCTACTGACACTCTAAAGACTCAACACCACCTACAAAGTTAGGATCATGTAGAACACACTCCATTTCTGCAGAAGTATAGCATCAGCACTCACGAAGATGATCCTTCCAGGAGAAAGGAGTCTAGTTGTTAGCTCTCATTGGCCAGCTTAAGCATTCATTTCTTCCGGCAGCAGCTTGTACTGTTTACAAAATTCACTGCTGTTATATACTGAGGGTCATCCAATCGTTCCTCCCAAATCCATCATCCCTGCTACTAAGGAGAAGGGTAGCAGGTGCAGGGGAACATTAACACCTGGGTTGCCTTCAAAGTCAAACTCAGTAATATATTACCTCTTCTTCATCCTGGAACTTTAACACTGTGGGAGCACTTTCACCAGAAGCACTGTGATGGTTCAAGAAGGCAGCTCACTACCAACTTTTTGAGGGAAATTAGGGTTGAGCAATAAATATTGACCCTGTCAATAACACACTCATCACCCAAAATATAGGGGCAAGTAAGCCTCTTCGCAATCTGAAGATATCCTAAAGTATATTACAAAGTCAATCTAGTATTCACAGTATATTGTAATACTGAAAACACAGTTCAATCTGCAGAACGTTAGTGAAGAACTTTCAGTGTACTTCTGAAAAGTATAGCAGGGCCATCAGTCAAGTACCTCATTGGGAAAATGCCAAAAACCAAAAGGGAACTGCTTCCTTAGTTCTGTATATGGTATGGCTATCTGGATAATATGGTTGAAACTTTGGCTTGGGCTTACACCTTATGATATAGAACAGGGAATGTTGAACACCAAATATGTGGTTGTCAGTATGTAGACAGTCATTTTGAGTTTCCCCTCCTAGATGTCCAAGTTTCACCTAAGACTGGAGTCACCTTATGTTTTATTACAAATGCCAATCCCAGCCAAACCACCCTATGAAAACATTGTGGATGAAGTGGTGTTTGAGCTGTGAGCAGGAATGTTTTAAAGCTGTGTTACTTTTAGTCTCAGATCGTATCCAGTGTATTGTCCCATCAAAGCATTCTGTTTGTCTATCCCAGAGGCAGTGATGTAATGAATTGCCCTGTAAATTACTCTGTTATTGCACCATCTGGTGCAGTTTCTGTAACTTACCAAAGGCTGCTAAATTAATCTAAATACAGCTTTCTTAATATGATTGGTCTTTATCCTTTCCCTGTCCAATAAAGGCACATGTTTTTGTTCTAAATGATACAGGAAAAAACAGACTTGCAGTAAATCGATCTGTAAAAGGATGAATTGGGCCAAGGTCAGTATAACCAGAAGCATGATATATCGCTCTTCATGCTGGCTTTCCATTGGTCAGTATCTCAATGATTCAACATTATGCAAGTGAATAACTAAGTTGGGGTGAAGGTACAATGGGGAGAAAGCAGGTGAGAGTGAGGCCAAGAGTACAAGTCCACCATCCAGTGTGCTAACAGTTTGGAAATGCCCAAAGACAACCATTCCTTGTACAGTGATTGCAGTCCATTTGATGCCCCAAAAAGGACCATGAATTGTCAAGCTGTGTGCTCCAAGTGCAACTGTAATTCACTCCTCATCCCAGGAAACCCATTGCATTTCATTTTGCACTGCTATTGGGAATTTGTCTGAGCACACCTATGAATGAGTCACCATTGTGCCCACATAACTTGGTGCAATAATATTTCTGGGGCATTCAAGGGAGACCTTAATTATGCTGTCCCAGGAATGAACATCATTTGGACATTTCCAATCGTTCAACTGCACTGGATTAGTTCAATCCCCCAAATACCCCTAAATTAGTGCTTTCACTTCTGACTCCATGCTCTCTTTCAATAAAACCCCCAAAATGTACCCAGCCTTCCACATCTTGTATGCCTATAAATAATTCCAGTCTGATATTTATGACTCAGATGTAAATGAAATCTTCAGCAACATCCAAAACAATTCCTGATGTCCATTGCTCAGCCAGTCTGGCAGAGCCTATTGACTATTATAGAATGTTTAGGCTTCTGCGTCTTCTCAAACTGAACACTTGCTGAGAATTATAGATGGTTATGTTTGGACTTGTTTTGTCAAGGAACTGATTCATAATTGCAGCAAGCTATTTCCGACAGATCTATAACAAATTGGCAGATGATCAGAGCTGGCTTGCAAAGTGAATGGGTAGTGGAGCAGCATTCTGTGTGATCTGCTCTCCTGTCCTGTTTTGTAATCACTTAACTGTAGGGCCAGTATTTCTACCTTGAGCTGCTTGTTCCCCAGTGAGCTAACATCAGATATCTTACTCTTCGTTGGAGCCTGCTACACTCTATCAACAGAGATTGTGACCTTTGGCTTTTTAGTGACTTAAGTGCATTATTCTTCATTCTCTCCCCTCGGTCCTGCTTCAGCTAAATTTCAGGCAGCTCTCTCCATTAACTCCTGTTGCCCACCCAACCCTTTTCATTATCTTCTTGCCCTCTTTACCGATTTTCATCACCTCTCCTTTCATTTTCCTCCTCTCCTCTCCTTTTCCTCCTCTCCTCTTCCCATCCTTTCTTTTTCTCTATGTGGTGCGCATAGGGACCTTAAAAGCATTTATACAATGACAATTTCTTATTTAATGGTAACCACTTTATAAATGGAACCTTGAATGAATGATTAATATAAATGTTACCCATGTTCATTTCTGTTGACCTTTGGGATATTTTCAAATTCGGATTGAGAATGCTTTCTTATAGAAAGAGTTATTAAGCGTGATGTGGAAACAAATGTGATGTCAGCGTCATCACCCTTGAGTTAATGACTACCTATTCTGTCCCACACCTTCTCATTAATATCCGCACAGAGAACGATTAACCTGAGGACAATTGAAGAATTCAGCTGTCAGTAACCCACACTATTGGAGGCTGTATGAGAACTTCTGCTTACAAAGAAGGATTAAGCAATCTGAGAGGTGAAGGTAGCGAGGAACTGTTTTGATTCCAAAAGAGTATCCTTAGTGATTTATTTGCAATTTGTATGTTCATGTCTTGCTGTGTAAATGGTTCAGTGAATAATCAGCAAAGAATCGCATCAGATTATCTGTGTTATGGAGAGGATCGTGCTTTAATGTATCTGTTGGTCAACAGTGTACGGATCGTAATTGATACTGATGAAATAGTTATGTGAAGAATTACTCTTCTGGTGCCCTGCTCAGTGTGATGAGCTGACAGGTTGGTGAAGGACATTGGCTGTGGTGGGTGTTAGTTCATACTTGATATGCTCCATGCACTCGGCTCACATTCCCACTGTGCTCAGACAAGGTGCAAGGCAAAGCCTAAAGATTGTTGCCTCATCAATAAGGGGAATCTACTCTGAGATTATACGAGCTCCTAGTATCAGAGTTGTGAAGGCACATCGGGGTTGCAAATTGGTAACTGGTTTATTATTTTCAGATATACCAAGATACACTGAAAATCTTTCATTTGTGTGCCATCTGGACAGATTATTCCTCACATAATGTGCATCCAGGTGGTACACAAGGAACAGAAAATGTGGAATCAAGTGTTACAGTTACAGAGAAAGTGTAGTGCAGGTAGCCAATCGGGTGCGAGGATCATGAGGAGGTAGATCAAGTGTTTATCAAGTATATGACGGTCTATTCAAGAGTCCTATAACAGTGGGGTAGTAGATGTCCTTGATTCAGGTAGTTTGTATTCTTAGGCCCAATGGAAGTTGGAAGAAGAGAGAATGAATGTGTAGGAGGGGTCCCTGATTATGCTGGCTGCTTATCTGAGGCAGCAAGAAGTTATAGATAGAGTGAGGAAGGGAGGCTGGTCTCTGTGATAGATTGGGCTCTGTTCATAACTCTCTGCTTTTTCTTACAGTTCTGGGCAGAGCATTTGACATACCAAGCTGTGATGGATTTGGATAATTTGTCTTCTATGGTGCATCTGTAAAATTGGCAAGAGTTGTTAGGGACAGGCCATACCTCCTTAGCCTTCTGAGGAAGTAGAGTGTGCATCATGGCCATAATGTCTATGTAGCTGAACCAGGACACCCAGTCTTGAAATTCTCAACCACCTTTATCTCATCACCATTGATACAGACAAAGGTGTGTACTCCACGCTGATCAGCTCTTTTGTTTTGTTGATATTGGGGGACAGGTTGTTATCTTGACACGATGCTACCAGCTCTCTATCTTCTTCCTGTATTCCTCTTATCATTGGTTAAATCAGGCCCACTATGGTGGCATGGTCTATCACCTTGTATATGGAGTTAGAGTAGAATCTGGCCACAGTCATGAACGCATAGGAGGTAAAGTAAGAGACTTGGGGGGAAGGTGCTGTACTGTGGGCCTCTGGTTTTGAGGATTATCGTGGCTTGGGTGTTACTACCTATCTTTACTGATGGTGGCCTGCTGGTAAAGAGTTCAAGGATCCAGTTTCAAGGTTGGGTTGGGAGGTGGGGTGCTGCATAATCCTTGTCCATGAGACTGGAGATGAGTTTGTTTGGAATTATGATGCTGCCGGCTTTATTTATCCTTTCTGCTGTCCCCAGCCATTTCCCTTAACCTCATCCTCCACTGTGTCACAAGAGGAAAATGCCCTTTGCCTGACCCTTGACTAGGATGGCAATTGAGTTCTGATGAAGGGTCTTGACACAAAACATTGACTATCCATTTCACTCCACAGATACTGCCTGATATGCTGTTTCTCTTACATCTTATTAGTTATTGTATCTGTGGAGTCAATAGGATGTTTTTAACCCACAGCAGTACAGGAAGATCAGAGGTTTTCTCCCCATACTCCCAAGCCAACATTTATTCCATGTCAGCTTTAACAAAATCAAATTAACCAGAATTATATTCAGGTAAGTTGGTGAGAAGAAGCAGTTACCACCCATTTGCACCCAACTGCAAATTTGATACCTATTTTCCTGTCTTCCAAAGTAAAGTCAAATAAAAAGAGGAAAATGCCTTTTACTATTTACTTCTTGCTGTGATCGGTTCATCTTCACTTAATTCTATGTAAAAAAACAGTATTTAGTGAACAAGGGAGATTTTGCTAAGCAGAAAGGAGAGAGAGGGAGCATCTACCTCAAGTTTTGAAATGGGACAGAGGAGATCATCTGGAACATGCTAAAATACAAGAGTGCAATGACTGGAAGATTAATGTTGGAAGCAAAGGGCAGTGAACTAATGTATAATCCTAAATTCAAGGTGAATGGATATCGAGCAGGGACATGTTGCTGGGGATTGCTTTGTTAGGATGCTGAGAAGTTTGAGAGGGATCTAATAGTGAGGGAAAACATACTTAATTTAGTAAGTAGAGCTCAGAACATCAGTGAAATTGTCCTTATTTATCATGCAAATCAGCAAAAAAAAGACATTTCTTTTAGAAAGCTTGTTTATGGGATCTGGATGTTATTGATAAGCATGGAATTTGTTGCCTTACCATAAAAGCCTTTGAGATGATGTGTAGTGCTCTCATAACACTGTTGAGAATGGAGTATCAGGAATTTCAGGTAGGATCCACTGGATGAAGGAACAGTGCCAGGACTGCGTGTAACTTGAAGAGGACCTGGAAGTTGTGGTGTTCCCATGTACCTGCTGCCTGAGTCCTTCTTGATGGTAGGTTGCAAGTTTGGAAAGTGCTATTGCAGTTGCCGAGATAAATTTCCCCAGTCTCATTTCTGGGGGAATTTTAATTGCCAAGTGTTACTAGGTTGTGATGAGTCCCCCTGCCACCTATTTAAAGATCAGGAGTAGTAGATAAAGAATAGTGGGTAGTGTTCCTGCAGTTATGGCTTAGATGCTTCTCTTGAACTGCCCTGCCAAAACGTACACTCACTGGTCATTATTTCATTTGTTTTCTAAATTGACTGCAGGCTTTACCAATCACACCATACTTTAAAAATTTATGGTGAAATTATATGACTGTTTTGGATGTTGTGGCACTACCCAGGTACTGGAATTAAAAAGGTTGGCCACAGGGTTTCACACATACCAACTGGACAGCAATGTACTCGTCTATGCTGTGAGAAACTATGGTTTGAATTCTATTTGAATCATTTGGTTTATTGGTTTATCATTACCGTGATCCAGTGAAAAGCTTCTGCTGGCGTGCCATTCCAACATATCATTCCATGTATCAGTACGTTGACATGGTAAAAAGGAAAACTGAAGGCAGAATATAGTTGTGCAGTTACAGAAGATCTGCAGTGCAGGTAGATAAATGGTCAGAGTGAGGAAGACTGGGAGATAAAGAGTTTATCTCGTCGGGTATGAGAGCTCCACTCAAGGGCCTGATAGAAACAGAATAGAATTTGTCATTGAAACTGATGGTTCATGCTCTCAGAGTTTTGTATCTTCAGCTCATTTGGAGAGGGTAGAATACAAAATAACTGGGGTTGGAATTATATTGGCAAGTATGGGTGGAGTCAATGGAGGGGAGGCTGGTTTGCCTAAAGGACTGGCTGTGTTCACAACTCTGTGGTTTCTTGTGGCCTTGGGCAGAGCCCTTGCCATATCAAGCTGTGATGCATCCAGGTAGGTTACTTTCTATGGTGCATCTGTAAACTTGGTAGGTAGGAGTCATTGGTGAGATGCTGTATTACATTAGCGTTCTGAGGAAGTTGAGCACTGGTATGATTTTTGACTGTAGCGGCCACATGGCTGATGCAAGGCAATTTGTTGGTTATATACACACTGAGCAACTTGAAGTCCTTAACCATCTCCACCTCAACAATATTGAAACAGACAGGACACGTTCTCCACCCTGCTCCTGAAGTCAATAATAAGCTTCTTCATTTTGCTGTCTTCAGTAGGATAATGGTTGATTTGTAACTGGCATAATAATGGCAGGAGCTGTGTCCAATACCACCTGACAAGAGACAAACTCTTACCATATCTGTTCTATGATCCATTCAGACTGTAATAAAGATATCCAAATACTTCACTTGGGTGGGTAGTTGGTAAGGAGATCAGTGCATATGGAAGATCTATATCATATGTCTACTGTTTTCTTAAAACAAAGTTAATAGTAGGAATTAACTTGCAAAAGGATTTTTCTTTGCCAATTCAAACACTTTAGCCTTGCTCTGTCAGGAAACAGGTAACTCATTGAAATACTTCCTTCTTAGACCTCAGCTGAAGATATTATATATCTGGAAAAGTCAATTTGCAAATGATTAAATGCAACTTACTGAACAGCACTGGTGCACATTGCTTCAGAGAAGATATAATTAGACCTGACAGAATTTGATTTTTAATTTTTTAATAATTTTGACAAAAATAAATCGATGCTTATTTTCATGCTTTTATTTCATTTTTTCTTATTGATTTGTGTTTTCAGGATTGTGCAGAATTCAGGGTATGTGAACAGGCAATTTATCAATGACAATGTGCCATTAAAAGTCTTAGGTAATTACCCGTCAAAATTTAAGAATTAAATAGACATAAATCAATAATCTGAAACTTACCTGCTTTAAATTGCAGCTACTTCATAAGAGAAAATAATTGAAAGATTCAAATATTTGCTTTACAGACCATCTGCTTCATTTTGAAAGGTTTATACAATGGTCATTTTATTAATAATATTATAATATTATTAACAATGGAAGTATTTTGTTGATCTGTGAGTAAGAGCTAAAATTGACAGTTATTAATATTTACTGATAAAAACTGTATTCTACCAAACCTGCATTCAATCAATTGAGAAAGCAAGTACTGTTCAAATTGATTATTCTCAAAGAGTGAACAATGCAATATTATTAGGTTCCAAAGCGAGAAAAGGATTTTTTTGAAAACATTTGGTTTCTGAATGATACAGGTAGAATTGTTTTATGTTATTAGTTTTATCACTACTAATAATATTTATTAATAATAGTCTGGTTCATAAAATCAGTGGCTGACTTCATGAGCCTGTGTAGGATTACTTGTATCAGTCTTTGATCAGAGATCTCCAGCACAAGATTCCACGTACAAATGCCAGATTATATAAACCAATCACTGATAATGTGCCAGTGGAGACCAGGTGTGCCAGTGGAGGGCCGGGCGCACCAGTGGAGGGTTGGACGCACCAGTGGAGGGCTGGACATACCAGTGAAGGGCCGGGCACGCCAGTGGAGGGCCGGGCACGCCAGTGGAGGGACGGGCGCACGAGTGGAGGGCCGGACACACTAGTGTAGGATTGGGTGTCCAAGTGTGAGAATGTGTGCACTAGTGTAGGATTAAGTGTGCCAGTGCAGGGCATGTGGCAGTGCCCAATTACATATGAAAGTGGAGAAAAGGTTTGCAGGAATATGTCCAGGACTGAAGGACTTGAGCTATAAGACTAGGCTGGAGAGGCTGGGTCTTGTTTTCCTTGGACATAAGATAATCATTCAGAGCAGAGGTTCACAACCTTTTTGCAGCATGGACCCCTACCATTAGCCGAGGGGTCCATGGACCCCAGATTGGGAACCCCTGATTTACAGGTACACAAATTCATAAAGAGCATGTGTAGAACGGTACAGAACAGGAACGAGTCCTTTGGCCACAACATTGTGCCAAACCAATTAAATTAGTAATCAAACGGCCAACTAAACCTGTTACACCTGCCCATTCACCTACTCCCTTACCTCCATTCAGGGCCCCAGATAGTCCTTCCAGGTGAGGCAACATTTCACCTCCGAATTTGTTGGGGCCATCTTTTGTATCTGGTGCTGCTGATGCAGCCTGCTCAACATTAGAGTGACCAGATGTAAATTAGGGGACCACTTTGTCAAGCGCCACCACTCCATCTGCCAAAAGCAAAATTTCCCAGTGGCCAAATGTTTTAAGTACAATCCTTATTCTGACATGTCTGTCCATGGCCTCGTCTTTAGTCACGATGAGTCACTCTCAGGGTGAAGGAGCAACAGCTCATATTCCATCTAAGTAGCCTCCAACCTGGTAGTATGAACATTGATTTCTCCTTCCGATATTTTATCCTCCCCTCTCACTCTCTAACATTACAGTGGCACAGGCAATAAACAGAGAAATATCTGAGGCATGTAAGAATGGAACAGCAGTTATCATGCGGTACTTTAACTTGCATAGAGATTGGATGAGTCAAGTTGGTTGAGGCAATCTTGACGAGGACTTTATAGCAGGCATTGTGGTGGCTTTCTTGAACAGCATGTTACTGAACCTACAAGTGAACGTGTTATCTTAGATCTGATCCTGTACAATAAGACAGGTAAAATTAGTGATCTTGTAGTTAGGGATTCTCTTGGAAAGGGTGATCACAGTATGACTGAGTTTCTCGTACAAATGGAAGGTGCAAAGGTTCAATCTAAAACCACTGTATTATGCCTAAGGAATGGAGACTACAATGGGATGACTTAACTAGTGTAAACTGGGAACTTAGGCTATATGGTGGGACGGTTGAGAATGAGTGCAAGACAATCAAAGAGATTTTTCATGGTGCTCAACAAAAGTATATTTCAGTTAATAGCAAGGATAGTTAGAGTGGGGAGAGCCAGCTGTGGATAACTAAGGAAATAAAAGAAGGCATCAAACTAAAAACTCATGAGTACAAAGTCCCCAAGAGTAGTAGATTCTAATAAGGGCAAGTATGCCATATGCCTTCCCAACCATTCTATCAACCTCTGTTGTCACTTCAGCTTGGATCCCAAGATCCCTCTGCTCATCCACAATGTTAAGAATCTTGCTCTGAACAGTGCACATCACAGACAGTGAAGATCCTGGCACAGATCCCTGCAGAACACCACTAATCACATACCTCTAGCCAGAATAACTCCCTTCATTCACTACCTTCTGACTTCTATGGGCAATCTAAATGGCCAGTTTATCATGAACCCCATGCACCTTAATTTTCTGGATGAACCTCCCACGAAGGACCTTGTCAGATGACTTACTAAAAGCCGACAAAATCCACAGCTCTACTTAAATGAATCACCCTCGTCAACTCATCAAATATCTCATTCAAATATCAAGACATGACTTGTTCCACATAAAGCTATGCTGGCTCTCCCTAATTAGGCTATGGCTTTCCAAATGCTCATAATTCATATCCCTAGGAATCCTCTCCAGTAACTTCCCTACTACTGATATGAGACTCAAAGGTATATAGTTTCCACGATTATCCCTACTTGAATAATGGAACAACATTAGCTACTCATGAGTCCTCCAGGTCTCACCTCTGGCTAGAGAGAACACAAAAATATTGGTCAAGGCCCCAGAATTCTCATTTCTTGCCTTCCTCCATAACCTGGGGTATATTCCAGCATGTCCCGCGGACTTGTCCGTATTAATGCTCCTTAAGAGACCCAATGTCACCTCTTCCTTTACCTTGAAATGCCCCAGCATATTAATACGCTCGGCACTAATCTCCCTAACCCCCATGCCTTTCTTCTGGGAAAATACTGATGTACTTAGAACCTCACCTACATCCACCGCATCCAACCAAATGCTCCCCCTTTACCCTTGAGTGTTCCTGCGCTCACCCTAGTTATCCTCTTGTCTTGGTTTATGCCTTGTGATTCTCTTTAATCCTACTTGTCAAGGAATTTTTTATGGTCCTTCCTGGCTTTCCAAATTCCCTTTTTGAGTTTTCTTCTAGCTTGTTTATAATCCTCAGCAATTTAACTCTAGCTTCCGAATCTTTACGTACTTTCCATTTCCCTTCTCGACTAAATTCATCGCCGCCCTCAACATCCAAGGTTCTTTAAATAGCATGGATAGTCATAGCCTTTTTCCCAGGATAGGGGAGTCTTAAGCTAGAGGACACAGGTTTAAGATGAGAGGGGAAAGATTTAAAGGGGACTTCTGCAGCAAGTTACACAGAGGGTGGTTGTTATGTTTGAACAAGCCTCTGGAGAAATTAGTAGAGGTGGGCATATATTGAAAGGACATTTAGACAGGTACGTGGATAGGAATGGTTTAGAAGGACGTGGGCCCATTTCAGGCAAATAGAACTTGCTTAGGTAGCTAACTTGGTCGACATGAATGAGTTGAGTTGAAGGCCTCGTTTCTCTGCTGTGTAACTCAATGTGACAGCACCTGACCACATGTGGCAGGACCTGATTCTATCTGTCAACACCCAGTTGCATATGACAGCACCAGAATACATGTACAGCCATGTCTGTAGCAGCAGCTTCAACAGTAATTATTAGTCACTTCATGATATAAACAAGTGAGACATTTGCAGAGTCATAGAGCTGTGTTTATTTTTAGATGTGAGATATATCAAAATAAATATCTGCATTTATAATTGAGCTGAAATTATTCAAAGTTCTGCAAGATCCCATTAAATCTGCCATGATGCAGCCATTTTGAGACTAATGGTTTCAGCAGCTGGAGGCTTGTCAGGAAGCTTGTTAATTGAAAGATTCTCAAAGGTAAGAGCAGAGCGGGATGCAATGGGCTGAGTAGTGTTTGTTCATGAGGATGCAGTTCAGCTTGTAATGTGTAGCAAATAAAAGCAGGGAATAAACCTTCCTCAAATCCCCGCTCTACCCCCTTGTTTATACGCACAACACATTCCCATACTGACACACTGCATGAGTGTGCACACACACACACACACACACACACACACACACACACACACACACACACATGCAAGACTGCATTCTATATGAGAAAATCTGAAATTAAGCACAAAATCTGTGTAAAAGCCTGTTAAATTTTATTCCCATTTAGAAACTGTTATCTCTTCCCCATGTCTTTAGCCTAGCTTCTCCAAAATTGTGTGCTTACAGTGAATGGAAGTGGCTGAAATCTGGCTTTTGCATTGGGCACAGCAGGCTATGGCAATTCAGCAGCCCGTTTTAACACCCGCCTGATTTTTCTTTTCCTCTGACAAGTGAAACAGAGGAGAAAGCAGCCTCCTAAACTGTGTGGGTGTACTGCAAAGGAATCCTCATTGGTAATGTAGTCACAGACCATCTGCCTCACTGTTTGCAGAACAAAGTGTACGCTGATCTACAGCGACATATTATAAACACAAAGAAAATTGAACATTCCTAATTCCTTTTCAAAAATAAAAGAACTTGAATTCAGTAACACCTTCCCTGACCTCTGGCTATCCCAAAGTTCTTCAAACCTATGCATTATAGTCACTGTTGCAATGTAGGCAGCTATATTTTACACAGCAAGCTTCCAGAAAGGACTATATAAAAACAATAGGACCTAGTCGGTTGAAGGAATAGAACTATGTAATAGTCGGAAGTAGAATCATCTCCTGCAATATGAATCCAAAATGGACAAGTTTGTAATCTGTGCAGTGCCAATTCCATTGAACAGAGCAATCATTACCAAGGCTTCCTTAAACTATTTGGGGTTTACACATCTTCTATGGTTTGTCTCTTCATACACAAACTATAATGTCATAGAGAGGTTGATACTGTAGTCATTGGAACTCAGAAATGAAACACAAAATGCCAAAAACTATGTGGCTGGGCAGCAGCTTTGGAGAGAGAAACAGGAAAGTGGATCAGGAAAGAGGCTATTGAGCTAAGGGGCTTTATACCGCTTGCACCAATAAGGATTCACCTCCTTAGACCCCAAAATATTGCATCTTATCTCTTCAGGTACCAGCTGTTGGATCAGTTGGGCTTTCTGTCAGATCCAATGAGATTAGAATGCTGAGCAGAGAATTCCAACAAACACAGGTGACTAAATGGTGCTGATGTCAAGAGGGTTGAGAGCCTTAGGTTCCTGAGAGGGAAATTCTCCTGTCCTGTCCAACCACATAGACACCACAGTTGGGACAGCACACCGGTGCTGCTACATTACCAGAATGCTATAGAAATTTGGCATGCCTCCTTTGGCAATCACTGATTTTTAATGAAGCATCATGGTTTGGTGTGGCAACTGCTCTGCCTAAGACCACAAGAAACTGGAGAACGTTGTGGACAGAGCACATTACATCATGGAACCAGTTTCCCCACCCCCATGCAATCTGTCTGTACTTCTTGCTTGCCTACACACCTCAGACATTTCTCTTCTCCCCCCCCCCCACCTCTCCCATCAGGCAGAAGACAGAAAACCCTGAAAGTATGTACCACCGGCTCATAGGCATCTTCCATCTCATTCTTGTAAAGTTGAAGGGTCACCTGGGTAAATAAGGTGAACTCTCGAGCTCATAATCTACCTTGTTATGGCCTTGCACCTTATTGTCCGCCTGCACTGCGCCTTTTCTGTCATTGTAACACTTCATTCTGCATTCCATTATTGTTTTCTCCTGAACTCCGTCAGTGCACAGATGTGATGGGGACAGAATGGAAAACAAAGTTTTTCGGTGTACCTCAGAACAGTGGGAATAAACCAATTTATTTACCAATTTAATATGCACAAAGGCCAGCTCCCCAGGATAGATTTTGACTTCTTGTTAGCTGACAACTGAGTACTGTATATGCAGCAGAGGGAGCGAGAAAATCATCCTGTGCTTTAAAGGTGGAAACCCAGCATCACCAGTGATAACAGTTACTCTATAATGTGTTAGTACAAAAGCTCACACAGAGAATACTATATCTACTTTGTCTTGTCCTACCCCTCTGAGAGTTCATACTATTCCAGCAACAATTCTCACTTTCCTTTTCTTTCTTTTCTTTTTAAATCTTTTTATTGAATAAGTATACAAAAAGGTAAGCCATATAGGCACTAATACACTGTTAGAATATAATAAAATTACAGAAGATATTAATACAAAAAAAATAATACAAACAATGTAATTTAAACATAACGTACCAAGGTAACATAATAGTATACTAATTTTTATATATATATCAATAGAGAAAAGGAAAAAAAAAAACCCCAAAAAAACCCACCGTGCAACTAACTAAAAGCAAAGCAAAGCAATGGGCTAACTTGAAACCAAACAGAGTTAAAAAACTTAAAATCACGTCCTCAATCCCGACCTCCATTAAAAACAGTAAAAAAACAAGAAGGGTATATATTACATTAAATGAAAATATTGAATAAAAGATCTCCAGGTCTGTTCAAATTTAAATGAGGACTCATAAAGATTGCTTCTAATTTTCTCCAAATTCAAGCATAATATCGTCCGAGAAAACCAAAAAAAGGTAGTTGGAGCATTAAGCTCTTTCCAATGTTGTAAGATACATCTTTTCGCCATTAAAGTAAGAAATGCAATCATTCTACGGGCTGAAGGGGAAAGATTACTGGAAATTTTAGGTAGTCCAAAAATAGCAGTAATAGGGTGAGGAGAGATATCTATATTCAATACCTTGGAGATAATATTAAAAATGTCTCTCCAAAAAGTTTCCAGAGTAAAGCAAGACCAAAACATATGAGTTAAAGAGGCTATCTGCCCCGGACATCTATCACAAAAAGGATTAATATGAGAATAAAAGCGAGCTAATTTATCTTTGGACATATGTGCTCTATGGACAACTTTAAATCGAATTAGGGAATGTTTAGCACAGATAGAGGAAGTATTGACTAATTGTAAAATCTGCCCCCAGTCATCCACGGAAATGATAAACCCCAATTCCTGTTCCCAATCTACTCTAATCTTTTCAAATGGAGCTTTCCTCACTTTCCAATAGAGAGACTTGCATGCAACAATGCAATTAAATGCAGAAATTTGTAAATGATGTGTAGGATCTGAAACTCAGACGTTGACGTTGTGCCGTCCCTATCCTTCATTTTAGAATAACAGGCAATTAAGGCTTAGTTAACCAAAAATTGATTAACAAATGGTCTTTCATACAAGTGATCAAAAACTGAACAAGGGAAGAGAAAATGGGTTAGTGAAAAGGTCCAAGGCAAAATAGGGGGAACTAACCCACTTGATATCTGACAAGACCTTTGCTGACAATGGTTAATAGGCTGTCCTGTTAGAGGAATAATTTTCCATCTTTGGAAATGTTCCAACTTAATTAGTGTAGGGCAATATCTTGCAGTAAGGACTGCAAGGGAGTAAGTGGTGTTCGGACAGGCAGAAACCTGGCAGAGATTCAGCAATATTTTGCGATGCAGTATTTGCAAAGTGCAGGAGCAGAGAAAGATTTTTTTTTACTCATTCTGATGTATTTCAGATCCCAGGGATATTGTTGTTGGTGTATCCTCCCTACCCTGAAGTGTTGATGGATGGTCACTGAATCAGCACTTTGTGCTTCACAGTGAATCAGGTGCAGTCAAACATTGATGTAATGGTTATTACGAATCTCCCATTAATATAACAAGAGTCCTCCTAGTTTTGGCTGGAGGTCCATTGGAGTTTAAATCTCTGAGATTAACTACTGCTGTAATGAACTGGTTGCCATGTGCGCTCATGATAACAAAGACTGACAGTCTTGGACAAAATCTGATCAATTCAGAACTAGGTTCTGTAACTTCTAGCAAAGGTTTATCAAAGAAAAAATCCTCTTTCTTTTCGATTAGCCCCATTTCCCTCTGAACATTCCAAGGCAGGGAATGAGAGAGGGAAGAGAAGTAAATGAAGGTTAAGCAGAAATTAAGGAAAAGGTTTCATTTTTTCTTATCACATGAAATAGGCTATTTGGCCCAAAGAGTCTACACGTCTCACAGTATTCCCATCATTCTCATTGCCCCACCCTGTCACCCATTCCCACTCACACACCAGATCCCTCCCATTTCCCTGCCACTCACCTACACTCACAGAAATTTATTGCAGCCAAATAACCTACCCACACACCTGTGGGATGTGGAAGAAAATCTGAGCTCCTGGGGGAAGATCCATATGGTCTCAAGGAAAACATGCAAACTCCATGCAGACAGTTCCCAAGGTCAGAAATAAACCAGGATCTTGTGAGATAGCAGTACTACTTCCTGCATTACTCAATCATTCAAAGTTTCAGAGATTCAACGTACATTTATTATGAAATATGTACACAGTATACAAACCCAAAATTCATCTTCCCCTAAGGATTAGAGGGAAGAGAGACTGAATAGGAGGAAAAGGTTCATGATGGAGCGGGGAGAAAGAGGGAAACAGGAAAACGAGGGAAGTGACAATGGGGACAATCAGGGATATGATTATCATCAATGATAGTTATCAATGAACCTAAAGCAGGAGTCAGTCAGCACCCAGGGCTTGGTGCAGGAAACTCAAGTTGTTGGTTCAAAAGGAAGATGTAACTATGGAAATAGATTTTGGAGAAAACCGTTCATTCTATCTTTTCCAGAAAGTAGATCTTTCCATAAGCAGGGTTTGGCTTTAACTACGAATGCTCACAAACTCAAAGAATTGAAAGTGATCAAATTTGAATCCTTTAGCAGAGTTGGTTTAACTTTTAGAAAGTTCACCCCCCACCCATATCCCCTTACCCTAAACAGACCCATGCCCACTTCCCACCCGCACATACACACCCTCCCTGGTAAACCCACACCCCCAACAAAAACACTCCATACAGACATTCTCCACACACCTCCCACCCCCTAGATCCTCATCACCCAACACATCCACCACTCCCCCTCAGACTCACAGCACAACACTCAACCCCCATACATTTCACCCCCCAAAACAGGAACTTCCAACACACAACCCACCCCCTACACACACACCCATCTCATCTCCTCATCCGCACTCTGAACCTCCCCACAATCCACACCTACACCCGCCGCTTAGAGTGATGGAGCAGGCCCAGCAGATCAAACCTAATTTTGCTCCTATGTCATATGTCTTAAGGCAGCGGTCCCCAACCACCGGGCCGCAGAGCATGCGCTACCAGGCCACGAGGAAACGATATGATTTGGCGATGGGAGTCAGCTGCACCTTTCCTCATTCCCTGTCACGCACTGTTGAGCCATTACGCACGCGTCATCCATGTCAGCGTGGGAAGGAGATCAACTGCTCGAGCTTGCAAATGACGGCGGGCTGAAAAGTATGTTTGACATAACATCTCTGCCGGCATTCTGGATCAAAGCCAAGGCTCAATATCCTGAGATAGCCACGGAAGCACCAAAAACGTTGCTTCCATTTCCAACATATCTCTGCGATGAATGTAACGAAAACTAAATTGCGGAATAGACTGGACATAAGGAACCCCCTTCGGGTATCGCTGTCTCCCATCACCCCTCGATAGGACTATCTTATTGCAGGAAAACAAGCCCAGGGCTCCCACTGATTCAGCGATATTGGTGTGTTGCAATGATTTTATATGTTCATATGGGGAAAATATGCACTGTGTTTAATATCCAAACGTTACTTAAAATGTTATGATGCTATTGACTTATATAACCATATAACAATTACAGCACGGAAACAGGCCATCTCTGCCCTTCTAGTCCGTGCCGAATGCTACTCTCACCTCGTCCCACCAACCTGCACTCAGCCCATAACCCTCCATTCCTTCCCTGTCCATATACCTATCCAATTTAACTTTAAATGATAATATCGAACCTGCCTATACCACTTCTACTGGAAGTTCGTTCAACACTTACTTCAAGCTGCCCTGTCTTCTCCTAATAATTGACTTATCGCTATATTCACGTGAGGAAAATATGTGCTGTGTGCTTAATATTAAATTCGTTAGATAAACCCTTTTAGAAACGAAATTGAGTGTATTAGCCACATATCACCCATATTCCGGTCGTGATTAACACCTTGCCCCCCCAAACAGAATCGCCAAAAACGATTTGTAGAAAAATAATCGGCACGTGCACGCATGTGCAAGTCACACATGCGCATTGGTGCCCGCACAAGGCTTCATGGTCATTGTAGTCTTTCTCTGGGTAAACGCGACGTTTTGACTGCTACTTTTGTCTGTTGGCAACCATCCCCCCACCCCCGTCGGCCAGTCCGCAAGAATATTCTCAACATGAAACCGGTCCGCAGTGTAAAAAAGGTTGGGGACCCCTGTCTTAGGTCTTCCCCTTCCACTAATACACACACCCTCCTCACTCTCCCAACACTCAATCTCCCAAGCATCACAGGTGCCAATGTAGCACTGCAGTTAACATGACACTGTTATAGCTTAGTGTGTCAAACTTCAGATCTGACATCCCCTATAAGGAGCCTGTGCGTCCCCCCGTGTATACATGGGTTTTCTCCGGGTGCTCCGGTTTCCTCCCACAGTCCAAAGGTGTTCTCGTTAGTAGGTTAATTGGTATTGTAAATTGCCCCATGATTAGGCTAGGATTAAATCAGAGCTTGATGGACAGTATGGCCTGAAGGACAGGAAGGGCTAATTCCGTGCTGTATCTCAATAAACAAAATAATATCACATCATCATTCTTCACGCTGCTCACCTCCCAACCCATCCACACCCCAACATCTTACAGAGATAGTCCCAGGTTCCCTCCACTCAGTGCTCTGCAATATTGTGTTTCCTTTAGCAAAGTGCAGGTGAGATCAGTTCACCTCTGCCTCAACCTCCCCTAACTCACCTGCTCCAGTGTAGGGGTGGGGGGTGTTGATCTCAGAAGCTGTGAGGTAATGTAGGAGCCCTGTAAAGCTCTAGTCAGACCACACTTATGTTCAGTTCTGGTCATCTCATTCTAGGGAGGATGTGGAAGTTTTATGGAGGGTGCAGAGGAGATTTATCAGGATGCTGTTTGGTCCAGAGAACATGAGGAAGGATTGAATGAGCTGTTTTTTTTTCTTTGGAGTGATGGAAGATGAGAGGCAACTTGATAGAAATGTTCAAAGATCCACTTAATATCAGAGAATGCATACAGTATACAACCTGAAATTCTTACTCTTCATTGACATCCATGAAACAAGAAGTCCATTGAATGAATAGTAGAAATATTAAAGCCCAAAGACACATTTTATGGGATAAAATTCTTCAATCGGTTAATTCATCCTCTATATGTGCTAAACATGTGTTGATACAGTTTAAAGTAGTGCACAGGGCTCATATGTCCAAAGATAAACTATCTCGTTATTATTCTTATATTAATCCTATATGTGACAGATGCCATTCCCAGATAGCCTCTTTAATTCACATGTTTTGGTCATGTCCTTTGTTGGAAAAATATTCTAAAGATATTTTTGATATTATTTCAACGGTCTCGAATATAGACTTACAACCTCATCCAATTACTGCTATTTTTGGATTACCAATGATAGATTCAAATTATTTAACCTCTTCATCACGTAGGATGATTGCATTTCTTACTTTAATGGCTAGAAGATCCATTCTGTTGAATTGGAAAGAGATTAACCCTCCTACTGCATTTCATTGGTTTTCACAAACTATGTTGTGTTTGAATTTGGAAAAAAATTAGAAGTGCGGTTTATGACCCTTCCATTAAATTTGAAAAAACTTGGAGGCCATTCATTCAGCATTTTCATTTGATGTAATCTGATCATTTCCAAACTTGCTTTATCTCTCTGTACTGCTGGTGGAGAGGAATGGAGTCGTCGACACTAAGGTTTTCTTCTTTCCCATTTTTAAGTTGTTAGTACTGCCCAAGTCTTTTAGTTTAGTTGATTAATTCTGTTTAGTTTTTTTTTGAGGATGGGGGTTTTTTTTGTTTTTTTTCTTTGACATGTTTTTTTTCCAGTGATTTTTGCTTTGTATTACTCATTGTTAGTTTTACGCGATTGGGAGCTTTGTTAATTTACACTATTTGGTCTTACAATTACTTATTTTAAGTGCAACAATATATCTCCTACTATTTGTATTATTGCTATGTTTTGTTTTTATGTTATGAAATTAATAAAAAGATTGAAAAAGAAAAGACACCCCCCCAAACAAGCAGCAACAGAACTATAGACACCCCCACACTCACACCAGCTGAAAGACTGGCACCCCCACACCCTCACCACTGAAGCAACAGCAGAAGCCCCCCAAAAACCTTGATGCAGAGTCCATCAAAACTATAGTCCTCAGACAGGCTCTCTTTCACCATCAACCTTGCTCCACTATACTGCCCACTATTACACTTCCCTTTCTTGAAATGTGTATGTGCTTCCTCTGCCACATACAGGCATCTTTAGGAGGTGAAATTCATCGGTAGCACACAATAATTGAGAGGCCACCAGTACATCCCTGGCCAATATTCCAATACAACTCAACATTAGCCAGGGCATGTAACAGGTTATCACTGAAAACACATATTTAATCCAGCACTGAAGAATAACTTGGACTTATGTTTGCTTTTCAGATAGTAAAACATTCAGAGCTACTCTTTACCCTACCTAACACTTCCTCGTACTTTTGCCTTCTGTCTGCTACAGTAATTGAATCTATTGGAACACCAGTGACCTTGGAGGCCAAGCAAGGGCTTGGAGACAGACCTTTGAAACATCTCACAAATCAGACTAGCCCTGAAGACTCTCAGAGAAAAATATGTTCTGTGTTACATCAACAACTGGCCTTATATTTCAAACCTCTCAGGTCTTCCTATTCTATTCCATTTATATAAGATCATTAAAAAGTAATTAGGTCAAGAATGAGGTAAAATTAATTGAGTGTAGTGGAGAAAGAGTGGTTTAATGGGGTAATGCATTTCTTTATAAGACAGGTTCCAGAATAGCTGGAGGCAATGCCAGTTGAATTCGTTTATTTTATTTGTTGTTAGTTCAGAATGTTTATGATTTGAACAGCCCATTCAAATCAATATTCAAAACAAAATAATGTACTTCCAGTAATTGGGATTTAGTGTAATTTCCACATGAGAAGTATTTCATAGAAAGAGCACAATATTATCTTTAAACAGAAGTCAGGCTGTCTTGAAAACAATGCCATTTAATCCATGCAACCTGCTCATATTCTATACCTTCACAGTATGGTCCGGGTCAATTTTGACCTGGCCCAAGAATCCCCTCATGACAAGTGTCTATACCAAATTTTGAACCATAGATCTATTTAGAATGTATAAATAGCCTATCTGACATTAATAAACGGGTGATTAATACTTAATTAATGTTTCAGAGATCTAAAATCCATTTCAATAGGTATGGGTCAAATTTGACCCGGAACAGCCTCAATGTACAAAAATTTGTAGCACCCGTACAAAAGTATAAAATTTTAAAGTATTTTCATTTTTGCACATTTTGGGTCACTTTAGGAAAAGTCATCAAATTTCAGCTAAAAAAATGGCATTTAAGGTGTTTTTACCACTGTCAAATTTCAAAACGGGTCAAATTTGACCCAAACAGTATGTAAGGGTTAAGCCAGGCTTGATCCCTAGTTATGGAATCTGTGAAGTCCTGAAAGCCAATGCACAAATATACATGATGTACAAGGAGTTCAAAACAAGCACATTCTCCTTCTTCATGGGTTCCTTAATGCTGTTCATCTCTTCTTTTCTCTTCTCCCCATCTCGCCCCTCCCCTCTCCCTCCTTTCATTTCCTCTCCCCCCTTCTCCTCTTCTCTGCTCGAGCAGCTGTCTCCAATCTTCCCCCCGTCCCTGCCTCAATCTGCCTCTCACTCTTTCTCTCTTAATCTGCCTTCATCTATCACCCATGTGCCACTATCTCCGATCTCCACCCTACTTTGCCTTTCCTACTTCACACTACATGTTTTCATTCCCCCTCAGTAAAGCAGTGAATTTGGACCCCCGTCTCACCACTTCCCCTCTTCTCTTTATTCTGGCCATCTCCCTTCTCCACTCCTGATGAAGGGTTTCAACTCTTTCTCCCCACAGCTGCTGCTTGACCTCCAGCAGACTGTAAGTCAAAGGTACTGGATGACCCTATGACAAAACAACCTTAGAGCAACTCGTATCGTTCAAAACCAGAATTACATTTACTGTACTGATGAACTCCCAAATGACACCATTTAGCATGAACTTCCTTTGCTTCTCTAGTCAAGAGCAGAGTCAGATGAAATCTGAAGAGTAAGATGAGCAGGACTGTTGCATCAATCAAGATGCTCATGGTTAAGTGTACATTGAAGCTGGTTGAATTCACTCCATCTGGTTGATTAGGACCCGCCCTTACCAATCAGTGCTGGGGTAGACACTTTGGCGAAACACATTGGGCGTGATATAAACATATGAACATCCAGTGACTTTTAGCTGCTGTGACCTCAAAGTCAAGTCCAAAAACCAAAAGCAAAACACCGCAGACATAGTAAAACTGAAATAAAAACAAAAGGTCAAGCAGCACCCATGGAGAGGGAAGCAATTAATATTTTAGATCAATAAACTTTCACCAGAACAGGTCACATTTGATACTGCTATTTACAGTAGATACACATCTATATAAACAGGTTGTTCCTTCTCAAAAGGCCAGGAGTGCATGACCAATGGCTGAACCCTCAACGTCATAAACATAGGATTGAACTTGGCACCTTCCCAGAGTCAGTTAATAAGTGTGAGGGAAGATGATACACTTGCACACATACAGGCCTGAAGGCCATATAAAGACCGTTGACTCATCGAGCAATTGCATCCTTACAACCTCTGCCAAAGCGCAGTCCCTCTGTAATTGTTTGGAAACCTATTGCGTAATACACACGCCCAGTGGATATGATGAAGTGCACCACAGACAGATTTAATGTCACAACTCATGAGTGGCTGAGCACTGGTTGAGAGACTGACTCTGCTCATTAAATAAATGTCGTAACCATTAGCATAGGGAACTCAATGTGCGTCCTCTTCAAGCTTGCTGGCAGTTAAACATTAGCCGAGCCCCAGCTCTTAATAAGCACCATCAGTAAGTTATGACAAAAGCAACTTTATTCTGTGCAGTTATGATGAGACGGCCTGATGTCAACCATGGTTATATAAAAATAAAAAATAATCTGTAGACTCCAATTTAAATTTAGAATATATAGATTAAAAATTAGACTCTTGGCAGCGGACCAGGAGGAACAGGAAAAGCTGTGTGACAAGCCTAACCTTAAATAATTTCCAAAAGCTCGGCAGCCCACTGACGCACAGGGGCTAATGTCTTCCATTCAGCCACTGGGAGGTTATGATTAGCCTCCTGGGTAACATTGCAAAGCACCTCAAGTGATGAATAATCCTTTCTCCTCAGAGTGCTGACCTTTAAGTTTCCGGTCGCATTCTTCCCTATCTCCACACCTAGTCACTGCTCCATATATTTTCCCTCTGGAACTTTAGTTACTCAGACAACAAACATATTTCCCTTCCCCTCAACATAGCCCTCCATTTTTGCATCATCTATGTGCCAAACTAAGAGTTTTTTATATGTCCATAATGTATCTGCCTCTACCACCAGCCCTGGCAGGACAGTCCAGGTACCCACCACTCCCTGTGTAAAAAACCTACCGCTGGCATACCCCCTATACTGCCCTCCAATCACCGTAAAAATACGCTGCCAGGAAGAAGTCTCTGTCTGTCCACTTCAGCTATGCCTCTTATCATCTTGTACACCTCTGTCAAGTCATCTGTCACCCTCTAGTTCACTCAACCTATCCTCATTAGACACGCTCTCTAATCCAGACAGCAACTTTTCAAAGTCTTCAACATCTTTCCCATGAGGAGTTGACCGGAACTTAATACAATATTCCAAGTATGATTAACCAGGGTTTTGTAGAGCAGTAACATAACCTCAGGGATCTTGAACTCATGATTCTGAAACACATTTTGAGAGTTTTTTAATTCAGCTTCTATGGAAACAAAATTATTTGAAGGAGAGGTATGGATAAGCAGACTAATTATAGAGCCTAGATGGGGAGACCAGTGCTGCAAATATAGCTCAGGTGAGGTTTCTTTAAGTTAAAGTGGTAGCTCTCCTTCATCTCTGCTGCCTGTTGTCCTTCTGAACCCCCAGATTAATCCTGAGCCCCACCATCACCACCACAACTCTAAACCAAATGTAATCCAATGCATCTCTCCTTTGGTAACCTAATATTCCCTCTGAGGGCTTAATAACTTCCAGCCCTTTCCACCAACCTACTAACACTATCCTGTGTCTGCACACTTCCCCTCTGCGACTGCTCCTACTCTTTCTCCTGAACCTAACATCTGGCCACATGGGAAAAAGCTGTCGCTGAATCTATTGTTTGGGACCTCTTTTACAGTGCATGACACCTTCAGCATCGGCACAATCCAGGCAGCACAATCAAACATTGTGCACTTTTCCAGGGGCAAAAGACTTTCTGAGCCATTTTTATTCATTATTTTCAGCTTGCCTTACAGCTTTGAAGGTATTGCCTGTCAGGAGTAATGATAAACCTAGGTCCTGCAGTAAATTTGTGGAACTGCTCCGTCCAGAAATCTGTTGAAGACAAATCATTAAATTTACTCAAGAGGCAGAGAAGATTCAAGAGAAGTGAAAGGAAAGATGGAAGAGGGACTCACTATGACTGATCAGCTCTGATTGAACTGAATGGCAGATCAGGCTCACTGAGCTTCAATTTATCTTGGATGGGAGTCACCCACAATCTCTCAACCAGGTCAACAATTCAAAAACAGATTATTTGGCTATTTTCAAATTTCTTTCGGTGGGAACTTATGCTATGTAAATTGATTATCAAATTTCTTACATTACCATAAAACCATACCCACACAAGAGCAGAATTAGGCCTTTTGGCCTGTCGAGTCTGCTCTGCTGTTCCATTATGGCTGATTTATTATCCCTCCCAACCTATATATCCACTCTTGCCTCTCTTTTACTCTTTATATATCTCAAAAAAGACTTTTGGCATCCTCTTTTATATTATTGGCTCTGCTTAGAAAGTGCTTCATTCACTACAAAGCAACCAAAAATGCTGCATAACCCCTCGCCATCCTCACCATCTTCAGCCTTCCCTTCTGCATGAAATCAAACTCAGCAATGGTCAACCAACGTCCTTCACCAGTTGCATTGCTCCTTGGCTTCACATTTTCATGTGAATAAAAGCTTAGATTCAATGCTTTGTCTTGCTGATGTAACTTTGCAAGCATTTTTCAGTATCCCTTAAATCATGTTTGCAAGTTTCAAGGGAGAATTTCACATGATGTGATCATTTGTCTTGCTCAAGGAAGTAATGCATTAACACTATTAATTGTGTGAGAAAGAGAGAGATTAAGAGAAAGTGAGGGGGTGAGGACAGATAGAAAGAGGGTAGAGAGAGAGAGAGTGTGTGAGAGAGGGGACAAGAGTGAGAAGATGCAGAGCAATGAGAGAGAGAAAATGAGAGGGAGCATAAGAGAGAATATGGAAGTGAGATTAGCAGAGGTGAAGAGTAAAATGGTGAGAGAGAGAGAGGATGAGAAAGAGGTTCACAGATAGAGTGTATGAGAGAGAGTGAGGGCACAAATTTAAGGTAAGAGACTGAAGCCTTCCTGACCAAGACCTGAAACAACCGGCCAAGAGTTGTCCATTCCATCTGCCAAGAGCCTTCCCCCATCAGTAGGAGCTGAGCACCAAGATCAACAGTCACAAGACACCACAACCTGATGCCTTCCTGATCATTGTACAGGCCTTCAATCAGGCCAGCTTTAAGAAGTCTCCTCCACCAACATGTCACCTATAGAACCAAAGGATCCAGCACACTTCACCACTGTTACACCACCATTAAGAAGTCTTCCCATGCCATCGCGCGGCCACATCTTGGCAAGTCTGTACTTCTACACCTGGCATGCTGAGGACGGCAGCACCAGTGGTGGGGACTGCGAAGATATGGTCAAGGGAGATGGAAGAGTACTTAGATGACAGCTTTGAATTGATAGACTGCATCTTCAGATCTAAATAAATATACCACAGTTGTCACCAACTTCATCAGGACCTGTGTGGATGAATCTGTGCCTTTGAGAACATTACGGGCATACTCAAACCAGAAGCCACAGATGAACTAAGAGATTCACAGTCAGCTGAGGACTAGATCTATGGCATTTGTGACCAGTTATCTGGAATTCTACAAGAAGTCCAGATGGGACCCATGGAAGGATACCTTAAAAGCAAAACTGCAATTCTGAGTAAAGTTGGAGACAAAAACAGATGCACATCAGCTCTGGCAGGGTCTGCAGGCAATTACTTCCAAAAAGGTGAAACCTTAACATCATAAATAGCTGTGATACTTCACTTCTTGATGAGCTGAACTTCTTTGATGCACACTTTGAAAGGGAGAATAAGACTATACTCACGTGAACCTCTGAAGCATCTGGTGACCAGGCAGGCCAAAGTCAGAACATCTTTCAAAAGGGTGAACCCTTGAAAGGCGTCAAGCCCCAGTGTTGCACCTGGTAGGGCACTGAAAACCTGTGCCAACCGACTGGGAATGCTCAAAGGTATTTTCAGTCTCTCACTGCTCCAGTTGTAGGTTCCCACCTGCTTCAAAAGTCTGGTCATCATCCCAGTCCCCAGGAAGAGCAGGCTGAGCTGCCTCAAAGATTAGACCCAGGTAGCATTCACATCTACAGTGATGAAGTGCTGTGGTCATGCCTGAGCAAGGCTCTGGGCCCGATACAGTTTACCAACCACCAGAACAGGTCTACAGCGGATGCAACCTCACTGGCTCTCCAGTCAGCCTTGGACAACTTGGACAATAGCAATCGTTATGTCATAATGCACTTTACTGATTATAGTTCAGCATTTAATACATTCTTCCCTTCATTACTAATCAACAAGCTCCAAGACTTAAGCCTCGGCACCTCCGTCTGCAATTGGATCCTCAGCTTCCTCATCGGAAGACCATTGGCAGTGCATACCTCCTCCTCACTGACAATCAACACAGGCGCTCCTCCAAGCTGCATGCTAAGCCCACCGCTCTACTCTCTCTGCAGTTATCAATTTGACAATTGACACAATTGTTGATGGAATCTCAGATGGTGACGAGGAGGCTTATAAGAGTGAGACAGATGGGCAGCTTGAGTGGTGTCGTAACAACAATCTTGCACTCAATGTCAGTAAGACTTAGAAATCGATTGTGGACTTCAGGAAGGAGAAATCAGGAGAACACACAGCAGTATTCACTAAGAGATCAGCAGTGAGACGGGTGAGTAGCTTCAAGTCCCTATGTGTCAATATCACTGAAGATCTATCCTGGGCCCAACATATTGATGCAATTACAAAGAAGGCACATCAGCAGCGATATTTTATTAGGAGTTTGAGGAGATTTGTTATGTCACCAAAGACTCTAGCAAACTTCTACAGATGTACTGTGAGGGCATTCTGACTGGTTGTATCACCGCCTGGCAAGGAGGCTCCAATCTGCAGGATTGGAAAAAGTTGCAGAGGTTTGTAAACTCAGCCAGCTCCATCCTGGGCATTAGTCACTCCATTACTGAAGACATCTTCAAAAGCCGCTGACTCAAGAAGGTGGCATCCATCATTTAGGACCCTCACCATTCAGAACATACCATCTTCATATTGATTCAATGAGGAGGTACAGGAACCTGAAGATGCACACTCAATGTTTTAGGAACAGCTTCTTCCCCTCTACCATCAGATTTCTGAAATGTCCATGAATCCATGAACACTATTCTGCTCCCTTTCATTTTTATATATTCCTATTGTAATTTATAGCCATTTTTATATATTGCCCTGCACTGTTGCCATAAAACAGCAAATTTCATGACATATAGTCATAGTCATAGTCATTGTCATACTTTATTGATCCCAGGGGGAAATTGGTTTTCGTTACAGTTGCACCATAAATAATAAATAGTCATAGAACCATAAATAGTTAAATAGTAATATGTAAATTATGCCAGTAAATTATGAAATAAATCTAGGACCAGCCTATCGGCGCAGGGTGTCTGACCCTCCAGGGGAGGAGTTGTAAAGTTTGATGGCCACAGGCAGGAATGACTTCCTATGATGCTCTGTGCTGCATCTCGGTGGAATGAGTCTCTGGCTGAAAGTACTCCTGTGCCCACCCAGTCCATTATGTAGTGGATGGGAGACATTGTCCAAGATGGCATGCAGCTTGGACAGCATCCTCTTTTCACACACCACCGTCTGAGAGTCCAGTTCCATCCCCACAACATCACTGGCCTTACAAATGACTTTGTTGATTCTGTTGGTGTCTGCTACCCTCAGCCTGCTGCGTCAGCACATAACAGCAAACATGATAACACTGGCCACCACAGACTCGTAGAACATCCTCAGCATCGTCTGGCAGATGTTACAGGACCTCAGTCTCCTCAGGAAATAGAGACGGCTCTGACCCTTCTTGTAGACAGCCTCAGTGTTCTTTGACCAGTCCAATTTATTGTCAATTCGTATCCCCAGGTATTTGTAATCCTCCACCATGTCCACACTGACCCCCTGGATGGAAAGATCAGTGATAATCAGTGATATATCAGTGATAATAAATCTGATTCTGATTCTGATGAAGATTTTTTTATTTAGAGAGTACTCAGAATCTAGAGCATCCTGCCTGAGAGACTGGTGGATGCAGATGCAATCACAGCATTTAAGCAAATAAATATCTAGTAAGCACTTGAATTGGCAAGGCATAGCAGGCAACAGACCAAGTGCTAGTAAATGGATTAATATTGATGGATGCTTAATGATTGGTATATACGTGATTGGCTGAAGAATCTATGTGCAGGAAGAGGAAAGTGAAAGAGAAATACATAGATAGATGAACAGATATAGGGAGAGATAGACTGAGAGAGCGGGACGTGCCTTGGGATTGCTAAAGTGTTAGGGAAAAGGTGTGGTATGAAGCAGTCTAATATCTATATTTCTATTCAAAGGGAAGGATTCTGTGTAGTCTTTCAATTCCACCTGTTCTGAGCTACACGTTTTCTTTCTGTTGGATGACAGATTCTAATTTTATGCTGCACTTTTGAAGATGTCATGAAAATGACATCATGTTCCTCAGCATGTAAGCGGTTTCTGGCAACTGCTGCTCCTCAGATAAAGGAAAATCACCTGCACTTTTCAACTGCTTTATTTCATCCAGGCCAGTAAAAATATTGTTCAGCATAAATACATTTCACCTCATTACAGAAAAAAGTATAAAATCTGCAAACTAAGAGCAGAGGAATCAAATTAACAGTATTTTTAACGTTGTAAAATGGTCCTTTACAAGTAACATTATTCTGAAGTTGTGGCAACTTTTCTGACTTTGTAAATTCTTATTGGAATCTGTTGTAAGGAATTGGGATTATTGATTCTCTCCTTCTTACTGAATGTAACTCAACCATGAACACTGCTTGGCACAGCTATATAATTTCGCCCAGGGACTTTCTGCTGCTTTGTGAAGATGTTTAAGGGGAAAAAAATTAAATGTTCTTGGAATAATTTTTCATTGAGACTTGCATTGGATTGAAGAATCAGGAAAAATTCATATCCAATTTTCTAAGGATAATTGCTTATTTTCACCCATGGAAAAATGAGGGCAATAGTCCTGAATGGTAGTTACTTTTCCAGAGAATGTTTAAGGATTTTTTAGCTCTGAGCTCTGGACACGAGTGAGCTGACCATAACAGTTAGAAGGTCTCCTTGCCCTCTCTTTGGGGTGCATTGTGTCTCTATCAGCTCTGTGATGTGAAACTGATCAATCTCTTTTTACAACAGTCTGTTTCAAAGGCCACACACGTGCCCACTGTGCACACTTCTCCACTGAAGGCTAGAGGAAACTAAGAGCTTTTAGGCTTTTTGGCTCAGGCTAAAACCGGGTGTAATTCATTTATAAAATTTATAAATACAAGAATAAAAGGGATAAAGAAGTTTATACAGATAGTCATCAAATGGTTTGCCTCCGATCCTTGAGTTTGAAAACTGGCTCAGAAATAATATCGGCTGATTTATCATCTCAGAATTATTTTAGGTTTTTCGGTGAAAATAACTTGCTTCTTTCCCATATAGGAGTCTGTTTATAATGTGGTAAAACATGGTTGAAGTCGAACTCCAGACTGGAGACACTCAGCAACACTTCTACTGCAAGCAGGCATTTATCATTAGAGCTCAAAGCAGCTCTATTATACCAGGCAGAATTGTATGTTATTAATTAATATCATTTTAGGAGGATGTAATCCAGACTTCACGCTCAAAAGGCTTTGATAAATTATCTGCCATATACATCCAATTATAGCCTGTACTCATGGATAGCACAACACCAGTCTGAAAACTTGCAAACAATAACATCAGATCAGTGAGAGAGTTGTTGTTGCAATAAAGACACACAGGAACACAAACTGCTGGCTCTCACATGCATCCAACACCAACTCATGCCTGAAATTGTTTCTGTTTCATTGCATAAAGAAGATCTTTCTTCTCGAGGAGTTTTCAGGATAGAGGATTACTTTATCACACCTGGCTTTTGCCAGAATCTGAGGTGACAATGAGGGCAGCATTGAGCCCACAGGCATTGCCACTGTTGAAGCCTGAGGTGTGTTGTGATGTGTGGATTGTCTAAGATGTTGGGCTCTTTCAAGGGTTTGTGCATGACTTCCGTATGCCTCATCTTTGAGACTTGAGGTTCCAGTGATACCCTGAATACTTTTATCTCTGCTTTGAAGAGCCCTGCGCCAGATGGAGCTGGAATAGCGAATGGTTGTTACATTTCCTCAAAGAGACTTGAGAACATCCCTGAATCATTTCTCTGTCCTTCTGGTAACACGTTTGCCTTAAGGCTCCAAGAATAGAGTGCTGTTTCAAGAGTCTGATGTAGAACTATCAAGCAACTGGGGAAGGGCAAATTATGAAGCTATAAGGCTAGAACTTACGGGTGTGAATTGGGATGATGTTTTTGCAGTAAAATGTGCTATGGACATGTGGTCGATGTTTAGAGATCTCTTGTAGGATGTTAGGGATAAATTTGTCCTGGTGAGGAAGATAAAGAATGGTAGGGTGAAGGAACCATGGTGACAAGTGAGGTGGAAAATCTAGTCAGGTGGAAGAAGGCAGCATACATGAGGTTTAGGAAGCAAGGATCAGATGGGTCTATTGAGGAATATAGGGAAGCAAGAAAGGAGCTTAAGAAGGGGCTGAGAAGGCCTTGGCGAGTAGGGTAAAGGAAAACCCCAAGGCATTCTTCAATTATGTGAAGAACAAAAGGATGACAGGAGTGAAGGTAGGACCGATTAGAGATAAAGGTGGGAAGATGTGCCTGGAGGCTGTGGAAGTGAGCGAGGTCCTCAATGAATACTTCTCTTCGGTATACACCAATGAGAGGGAACTTGATGATGGTGAGGGCAATATGAGTGAGGTTGATGTTCTGGAGCATGTTGATATTAAGGGAGAGGAGGTGTGGGAGTTGTTAAAATACATTAGGACGGATAAGTCCCCGGGGCCTGACAGAATATTCCCCAGGCTGCTCCACGAGGTGAAGGAAGAGATTGCTGAGCCTCTGGCTAGGATCTTTATGTCCTTGTTGTCCACGGGAATGGTACCGGAGGATTGGAGGGAGGCAAATGTTGTCCCCTTGTTCAAAAAAGGTAGTAGGGATAGTCCGGGTAATTATAGACCAGTGAGCCTTATGTCTGTGGTGGGAAAGCTGTTGGAAAAGATTATTAGAGATAGGATCTCTGGGCATTTAGAGAATCATGGTCTGATCAGGGACAGTCAGCATGGTTTTGTGAAGGGCAGATCGCATCTAACAAGCCTGATAGAGTTCTTTGAGGAGGTGACCAGGCATATAGATGAGGGTAGTGCAGTGGATGTGATCTATATGGATTTTAGTAGGGCATTTGACAAGGTTCCGCACGGTAGGCTTATTCAGAAAGTCAGAAGGCATGGGATCCAGGGAAGTTTGGCCAGGTGGATTCAGAATTGGCTTGCCTGCAGAATGCAGAGGGTCGTGGTGGAGGGAGTGCATTCAGATTGGAGGATTGTGACTAGTGGTGTCCCACAAGGATCTATTCTGGGACCTCTACTTCTTGTGATTTTTATTAACGACCTGGATGTGGGGGTAGAGGGGTGGGTTGGCAAGTTTGCAGATGACACAAAGGTGGTGGTGTCGTAGATAGTGTAGAGGATTGTCGAAGATTGCAGAGAGACATTGATGGGATGCAGAAGTGGGCTGAGAAGAGGCAGGTGGAATTCAACCCGGAGAAGTGTGAGGTGGTACACTTTGGAAGGACAAACTCCAAGGCAGAGTACAAAGTAAATGGCAGGGTACTTGGTAGTGTGGAGGAGCAGAGGGATCTGGGGGTACATGTCCATAGATCCCTGAAAGTTGCCTCACAGGTAGATAGGGTAGTTAAGAAAGCTTATGGGGTGTTAGCTTTCATAAGTGGAGGGATAGAGTTTAAGAGTCGAGATGTAATGATGTAGCTCTATAAAACTCTGGTTAGGTCACAAGTGGAGTACTGTGTCCAATTCTAGTCGCCTCACTATAGGAAGGATGTGGAAGCATTGGAAAGCGTACAGAGGAGACTTACCAGGATGCTGTCTGGTTTAGAGAGTATGCATTATGATCAGAGATTAAGGGAGCTAGGACTTTACACTTTGGAGAGAAGGAGGATGAGAGGAGACATGACAGAGGTGTACAAGATAATAAGAGGAATAGATAGAATGGATAGCCGGCGCCTCTTCTCCAGGGCACCACTGCTCAATACAAGAGGACATGGCTGTAAGGTAAGGGGTGGGAAGTTCAAGGGGGATATTAGAGGAAGGTTTTTCACTCGAGAGTGGAATGCACTGCCTGAGTCAGTGGTGGAGGCAGATACACTAGTGAAGTTTAAGAGACTACTAGACAGGTATATGGAGGAATTTAAGGTGGGGGGTGATATGGGAGGCAGGGTTTGAGGGTCGGCACAACATTGTGGGCTGTAATGTGCTGTACTGTTCTATGTACTATGTTCTATGTGGCCCATCTATTAGACCTGGTCGTGTGTGATCAGGGTTTTATTGATGAAGATGCTATCCTGCCAGACGATATTGACAATGGTTCATCAGTTCTGCTGTCAGATTTGAAGAGTTCTTGTGGATTTGGAGTTGATGTGTTGACTTATAATAGACATATTTTTTGTTCTCATTGTATGCGGAGCACTACCATAAGAAAGTAGCATCGGTCATCAATGACCCTACCATCCAGGCCATACTCTCTTCCCACTACTTCCATTGGGCAGGAGGTATAGAAGCTTTAGATCCCACACCACTGGGTTCAGGAACAGTTATTACCTTACAACCTCCAGGCTGAACCAGAGTGGATAACTTCATGCAACACATCTCTAAACTGATTCAATGACCTATGGATTCACTGTCAAAGATTCTTTGCAACTCATGTTTTCAGTGTTTTTTATTTGCACAGTTTGTCTTCTTTTGCACATTGTTTTTTGTCAGCCTTGGTTTATGTATGGTATTTCAAAGATCCTATTGTACTTCTTTTTCCTGAAAATGCCTGTAAGCAAACAAATCTCTGGGTGGTATATGGTAACTTACACTGTATATATTTTGATAATAAATGTACTTTGAACTTTTAACTTTGTTTAGTGTGAGGTCTGTCTTTTAGAATTATTCAGTGAAAGAATCTATGTGGAACATGTGAAATATTGTGCACAGTAATGGAAGGATGTCATTAAACTAGAAAGGCACAGAGAAGATTAACAAGGACTGGTGGTCTTGTTTTCAAAGGACAGACTAAATAAGCTGTGAGTTTATTCTCTGGAGTGTTGGAGGCTGAGGGTTGGTTTTACAGAGGAATATAAAATCATGAGGGGTATAGATAAGGTGAATGGTCTGTCTTTTTCTCAGGATAGGGGAGTCTAAAGCTAGAAGGCATAGATTTATGAAAAGGGATAGGTTTAAAAAGGATCTGAGGGGCAACATCTTCACACAAGAGGTTGTAGATACATGGAATGAGCTATCAGACGAAGAGGATATCATTACACTTAAAATATACTTAGATAGGTACATGAATTGGGAAGATTTCAGAGGGATATGAGGGGGCCAGCACATGTACTTTATGCTTTATACTTTATACTTTATTGTCCCCAAACAATTGGTACTAGAACATACAATCATCACAGCGATATTTGATTCTGCGCTTCACACTCCCTGAATTACAAATATTAAATATTATAAATATTAAAAATAGTTTAAATTAGTAAATATTAAAAATTTAAATTATAAATCATAAATAGAAAATAGAAAAATGTAAAGTAAGGTAGTGCAAAAAAACTGACAGGCAGGTCCGGATATTTGGAGGGTACGGCCCAGATCCGGGTCAGGATCCGTTCAGCAGTCTTATCACAGTTGGAAAGAAGCTGTTCCCAAATCTGGCCATATGAGTCTTCAAGCTCCTGAACCTTCTCCCGGAGGGAAGAGGGACGAAAAGTCTGTTGGCTGGGTGGGTCATGTCCTTGATTATCTTGGCAGCACTGCTCTGACAGCGTGCGGTGTAAAGTGAATCCATGGATGGAAGATTGGTTTGTGTGATGTGCTGCGCCGTGTTCATGATCTTCTGCAGCTTCTTTCGGTCTTGGACAGGACAACTTCCATACCAGGTTGTGATGCACCCTAGAAGAATGCTTTCTAAGGTGCATCTATAAAAAAATCTATAAAAATGTAATCAACTTGGTCAGCATGGATAGGTTGGGAAGAATGGCCTCATGACTCTATGAGTCAACAAGATGTCACCTATGTACAATAACAAAAGTTTAGATGGCCTTTCTTCTGAAATTAATATGATAGGGGTTGAAATGTTTCATGCTTGCCCTGTAGGTGAGTTCTCTCCATCAAGAAGTTTATTGAAAGTGAGGTGCATTAACGTGGTGGAAACAATTGAGAATAGTGTTGCTTGGCCCGAATCTGTACTGAGGTTGGGTCAATGATAGACTGCCTGGCTGGCAGTATTGAGAGTTTTTGTTGAAAGACTATGTCCACAATTGTTGGTGCCATTATGTGACAGTCTTCTGAGACAAAGGAGCTAATAAAGGAGAAGCAGCAGATGGCCGATAACAATCGATCACAACTGTCTATTCACTCTCCATGAAAGCGTTGAACAGTAAGGGTCATGTTCAAGTGGTCAAGATCTCCTTTCAGGGTGACTCCTTGGCCCCTCCACAGAGTCACCCTGAAAGTGGTTCTCAACCACTGGATCAGCAGGGTCTTTGCAATGACTTACCCAGAAGAACACAAGAGTAAATAAAACAAGAAAGAATCTTTGATAGAAAAGATTTAACATTTTGCTTTGGTTTCACATGAAAACTGCCCAAAAGGATGAGGAGAAGTTAAGCCTGAATGTTGTTATGTTCTGTAGAATTTCCAGTTGCCATGTGCTTACAAAATTCAGTAAATGCTCTTCCAACTGTATCATGTCTTGACTGATTGTGCTTTGAGCACAGTTGGACAGGGTAATACTGTGCTCTGTCACAGCTGCCTCACTTCTCCAGTAACCCAATTCAGCATTATCTATGTGGTTTGCATGTTCTCCCAGTGACTTCATGAGTTTCCCCGGGGTGCTCCGGTTTCCTCCCACAGGTTTGGGAGGTTAATTGGTGACTGTCAATTGCCCTGACTGGTAGAATCTGGAGAAGGTTTGATGGGATTGTGGGGTAGAATAAAATGGGATTATTGTGGGATTGATATCAATGATGCTTCTGGGGATCTGCAGGTTCATGACTGAAACAGTGAATGAAATGTACTGCCACCTAATGCAGCACACAATTTACTGGCCGAAATTACTGTCTCCCAGAGATCAGGCAAGACTGCTGTTTAAACATCTAATCAAAAGATGGATTGGGCATTTTACACTGTAGTCTAGGAGTGAAATTGCACCAGCGCAGCACATTTGGACGTAAATACAAATAAAAATATTATTGCCTGTCTGCAGTCTTCAGTTGGTGAGCAACACTGAGCTATGCATGCCAAGATTTGATGCACTATTGGATACTTGGGGATAACAATTATTGGATAAAGAAGAGTTGAAATTTGTACTTAGTCAAGAGCTAAATATAAGGTATAGTAATGCCTGGACTTTGTACCCATTGTCTGAAATGTAGTTCTTTCAGAGTCACTGAATCTTTAACTACTAAAGGAAGCAACTCAGGTACGTACGTGCAGTTAGTTACCAAGCTGAGGTGCTGCTAGACATGTCCTTACAAGATCAAAAGCAAAATAGTGCAGATATGGGAAATATGAAATAAAACAATGGATAGGAAAACAAAAGTTGATATTTTGAGTTAATGTTTTCATCAGACAGGAAATCAGAGATTTTACAGAATATAAGCAAGTATCACAGCACAAGTGAAACGTACTTCTATAATAGTATCGATTAAATGCCTGAAAGGATAATGATGCACAGCAAAGGATGGTAGTAAGAAGTGATAAAGAAATAATGAAGGTGATGTAAATGTTAACAGCAGAACCATTACCAGTGCCTACTGAACAAGAAAACAGTCTGTGATTTAAGTTGTTCAACCTGTATTGGGATCGGAAGGTATAAAGAGCCAAACTGAAAGATGTGATTGCATTCCTTCATGAAGAACAAGACCAGTTTAGAAGTAGGATGGCTCTCAGGTCAACACGAGCTGTGCTTTCCTGCACCGTCAAGAAGGCAAAACAGGATTACTCACAGAAATTATACAGCCATTTCTGTGAAATTAAAGACAGGAGGTGCATGTGGCAGAGCATAGAGGTTAGCACAATGCTTTACAGTACAGGTGATCCTGGTTCAATTCTTGTCACTGCCTGTAAGGAGTTTGTACATTCTCCTTGTGACCATGTGGGTTCCTCTGGGTCTCCGGTTTCCTCCCACAGTTCAAAGACATACCAGTTGGTAGGTTCATTAGTCATTGTAAATTGTCCCGTGATTAGGCTGGGATAAAATCGTGGGATTGCTAGGCAGCATGGCTGCAAAGACCAGGAGGGTCTATTCCCCACTGTATCTCAGTAAGTAAATAAATAAATAAAAATAACAGACTAAAAGTCCACCCTGCACATCAACGACAGTGACATCTCTCTTCCTGACAGGTTGAATGTCAATTTGATGCATGGAACGATATGCCATGAGGAAGGCTCCCCACCCCCAAGGAGCAGACACTCTGTCTGGTCGCAGCTGACATGAGAAAGACCTTGGTCAGGGTCCACCCATGTAATGCTGTGTGGCCTGATATCATACCTGGTCAGCTGGTGAGGGACTGTGCAGCCCAGTTGACAGAGGTTCCAACATCTTCAACATCTCTTTGGAAAAGTCCACTGTTGCCGTAGGCTTCCAGGTGGCTACCACCATCATCTGATGCCCAAGAGGGTGACAGTAACCTGCTTTAATGACTACTGTCCAGTGGCACTGACCTCAACGATAATGAAATGCTTTGTGCAGCTGGTTAAAGGATCACATTAAATCCCATCTTCTTGCTACATTTGGTTAACTAATGATACCATAGCCTCTGCACTACACTCTGACCTGTCCCACCTCGAAAATGGTGCCTCATATGCCAGGATGCTGTTTATCAACTTCAGTTCAGTGCTTAACATGATCATTCCCAGAAAGTCCACAGTCAGTCTGTGTTGGCATCAACATCTCTAGCTCCATCATGCTGAGCACCGGTGCCTCCCAGTGCTGCATGCTCGGACCACTGCAGACACATGACTATTTGGTTATATCCAGTTCAAAATGAATCATTAAGTTCGCTGATGACACCTCAGTGGTTGGCCTTATCAACAATGACAATGAGACGGCGTTCAGAGAGGAGGTAGGGCAGCTGGTAGAATGGTGCACAAGCTGAGTCTCAACTTGGGATGATGACCACTCCTCACTGCACTAAAATGGCTCCTCCATGGAGAGAGTTAGGAGCACCAGGTTTCTGTAGATTAGATTAGATTATGAGGACATGCAGTCCTCTTTTATTGTCATTTAGTATTGCATGCATTAAGAAATGATACAATGTTCCTCCAGAATGATATCACAGAAACACAGGACAAGCCAAGACTGAGAAAAACTGACAAAAACTACATAATTATAACATATACTTACTACAGTGCAAAGCAATACCATAATTTGATGAAGAACAGACCATGGGCATGGTTAAAAAAAAAGTCTCAAAGTCTCTCGAAAGTCCCAACATCTCACGCAGACGGTAGAAGGGAGAAACTCTTCCTGCTATGAGCTTCCAGCACCGCAAACTTGCCGATGCAGCACCCTGGAAGCTCCCGACCACAGCCGACTCTTGAGTCCGTCCGAAAACTTCGAGCCTCCGACCAGCCTTCCGACACTGAGCACCGAGCACCATCTCTGCCAAGCGCCTCGACCCCGGCCCCGGCAACAGGCAATAGGCAAAGCCGAGGATTTGGGGCCTTCCCCTCCAGAGATTCTCAATCGCACAGTAGCAGCAGCAGCGAACCGGGCATTTCAGAAGTTTCTCCAAATGTTCCTCCGTGCTTCTCACGTCTCTTTCCATCAAATCAGGATTGTGCATGGCCCCTATTTAACAAATACGATATCATTTTGGAGCGGCCATGCACACTGCGTCGCAACGCCATCTTCTCCTCCCCTCCTCTACATTATGTAGTGCACATAATGGACAATCTCACCTGGTCCCTCAACACCACCCCTTTGGTCAAGAAAACATGACAGTATCTCCACTTCCTGAGGAGAACATGCCCATGGCGCTCCCCCCACGCCCTCATTCTAACCAAGTTTTACAGGAGCACCACCAAGAGCGTCCTGACCAGCTGCACCTCCGTCTGGTACAGGAGTTGCAAGGCAACTGACCACAAGCCCCGACAAAGAATTGTGAAGACTGCTGAGAGAGGATCACCAGAGTTTCTCTTCCACCCATTAGAAATATTTATCAGGAGCACTACACATGCAGGGTCCTCAGCTCTTTGAACCCCATAGCAGGAAGTACCATAGCATTAATGTACGAACTGTTAGGGTGGGAAACAGCTTCTTTGTAAGTAGTTGTAAGGCTATTGAACTCCCTGCCCCATTCCCCCCGCCCCAACCAGGTCTCATTACATATGAAGCACCTGTCGCATTACACTGTTTACTCTTTAACTTGTGTCGTAAATGCACCTTACTGTTTGTTATTTTTTGTGGTAATATTATTTTTTGTGTTGTGTGTGAATTATATGTACTGAGCCTTGGAACAGAGGAATGTTGTTTCAATTGGCAGTATACATGTGTATGGTTGAATGCAATAAGCTGAATTTGAACTTGAACTTGGGATGTATAACAATGGATTTAGGCACCTAATGAATCATCTAGCCTATGTTTGCTGGCCTTTCGAATGACCACAGGAATCTTCCAAACTCAACAGTGACTTGGCTTCTGAATTTCAGTATTAATTGCTTTGTCAATTTACACAATTTACATGCTGCTCCCCTAAGGAAAGAGCAAATACTGATGTTCGTATGTGAAGGTATCAGCTTTCAGAAAACTGCTTCAATAGCATGCATTTAAAATCATGGATATCTATAACAATATTAACCCCTAGTTGTTGATGTTTCTAGCTAAACAGAAACAGTAACCCTCAGTGAATATTTATGCTCTATTGAATTGTACTAAATGACCATAATTTTGTAATTTTAAGTGTGTTTGTGTGCTGTGCATGACTGTATGTAGTGATAGTGCATGCGTGTGAAAATATGTGTGCCTGTGTTTGAGTCCACATTGTGTGCTTATGTACAAAATTGTGTGTGTGTGTGTGTGTGTGTGTGTGTGTGTGTGTGTGTTTGAATGTGTACATGTGTGACTGATACAGCTAATCAGTGACTTGCAGAGAGCACTAAGATTGGCTTCCACAATATGCTGAGTAATTTATCTGGGCACTGAGAAGGCATTAGAGAGTGTTAAATGGAGTTTGCTATTCATGTTTCTCAGTAACTTCACTCTTCATATGAAGTTGACCCTCTGTAGCAGAAGTGGCACTGACACATCATATTCTGACCTCCTTCCCCATATTTCATTTTATTCTTAGGAGCTACAATGCAATCCATGAAATTAAGATAAAATATATGTGAAGAACAATGATCACAGTTATGGTCTAAAACACAGATCTTGAGCAGATTGACAGGATTTTGGCATGTGCACCCCTTTTAAATTTGTACAACTCAGGCACTGTCATTTTGCCAGCAAAACTCTCAACCCTGAGTCAGAAAGCGTGCATCCAAGTATCTCATTACAAAATGTCTTGCAGCTATTCCAATGCAAAACTGAGTGAATGCTGTACTGTCAAAAAATCTTCTGTAGAATGAGATGTTGAACCTGCTTGCCTCATTGCTCTTCTTTGAAAAGGAAAAGAGTTTTTTCATATATCCTGAGCAATATTTATTTCTTCACTAAAGAATGGTTTACATACTCAGTAAGACCTGGTGCACAAGTTAGATGCTGTGATTCAATATCATACCATCCTTTTTTGAATATGTTTAATTTCAGCAAATGTTACATTTCCTTCCAGCACCATTAAAGTCAGAATCAAGTGTATTGTCAAATACACAACTACATGCCGTCTTTTCCCACCTCTATCGGGCAGGAAGTACAGAAGCATGAAGTCTTACACTATCAAGATCAGCTACTCCCCTTCCCTCTAGTGATTAGGGTTGTGCCAATTGCTTCAAGAATCCACTGAATGGAGGTACATAACCATTCTTGAACCTGGTGGTGCCGGACTTAAGGTCTCTGTACCTCCTGTTTGATGGTAGCTGTGAGAAGATGGCATGGCTTATATGGTGGAGATTTTTGATGATGAATATTGTTTCCCTGGGGCAGAGCCTGATATAGATAATACCAACACTGGGGAATGGTGATATCCTTTTTAAGTGGATCCAACTCTTAAAAAAAAATCTAGTGTGTATGAAAATGACAAAAGAAAAACAAATGAAACACAGTTAAACACTTCCATTCAATGGATTTGATGACATGGCTGTTTTATTCTCAGTAACTTCCTACTTTACAAAACTACCCAACCCTCCTCCTTTGATCTTACTGAGAACCCAACTGTGGTGTGGATGAGTTTGCCAGCCAATGGTTTTCTTCTGTGATGGGCCTTTGTTCAGGTTGGTTTTGGTTTTGGAAGCATGAGCATAGATGCTGAAAGAGTTGCAATAATTGATTGATGAATGTATTAATGATTGCAGAGAGGTTCAAGCTGCTTTACTTTCTTCTTCACCTCTCTTTTTTGATACTGTTCATTTTGCACAGAGACCACTCCATATCCTTTCAGCTGCCTCCCTGTTCTTTTTGGCAAAACATATTGATAAGAAAGAGCAATGGCCACTGGCCAGTAGGACAGTGCTTCTGATCCAGTGGAGCTGAGTGTTTGCATCAACAGCAACTTCCTACACCAAGGGAGAAAATATCTCAAGTCCCTTTACAAAAGGGTGGAAATGCAACAGTCACTGAACAAAGAAGAGAGCTTACAATACATGCCTGAAGGTTAGGCAAAATGGTTTTCAGGGAGTTTTACTTATAGATAAGTAGGGAGTCGAGGCAAAAAGTTGGATGATCACATTCTTAGAGGGGTAGAAATCTGTAATTTTCTCTTTGCAGTTGATCATAATAGCGAGGCCTTGTTGGAAATAAATGTTGACATATGATTCTAAAACCGAAATGAACTTAGCAGCATTATTATGTTTTGGACAAGAGAACACTATTAAACCGTACTTCAGTTGAGGTAAACATTATCTGGGGTAGTGCTGTGCTCTCAAGAAGCATCATGCTGTACTAGGCAACCTTGGTTGAAAGGCAACGGTACAGTAAAGCTTGATGTGATTAGGTCAGGTAAAGAGATCGATCGCCAGGCCTATTAAGCTCTAATGTTCATTCTCTTCTTTGAGGTTGCAAACTGAAAGACTGCACCAAGGAAATCAGTGGTGATCAGTTTACTGTTGAAGATGAGAAAGAATGGGTCAACAGGTCAAGGACACCAGAGTAAACGCAGTCAGAAATGGAAGGAGCCCCTTTCCCTGTACTTCAGCAAGGCACTGTGTATGCATCCATTGAATGGACCCTGAATGAAACTAAAAAGACAGTGTGTATTTGTACCTCTCATGGAAAGTTTAGGATTTGGATTAGCATTCAGTAAGTGTCAAAATGACCAGTGTCACATACTCTTGGAAACCATGACAGACATTTTGTTGCAGTGCTCTGAGCATTTGAGTTTTAATCAGCCTCAGAGTGGAACAGATTGTGAGTTAACCCAGTCTGAGGTCGGCAGATGAAATAATCTCTGATTGAATTATCTCACTTAAATGCTTTGGTCACTTAGAATGATGACAAAATGTATTGGGAATGGAACATGGAACATATGTAAGTTTACCTTGATAGCTCTGTCACCATTGGAATCAATCAGAGCTTCAAGTTCCATGTGATCATTCCCACTGCCTCATTATAGGAGCACTGCACAGTTTTAGGCACAGTATATTGGATCAAACCTGAAACAGATATTCAACCTACTCTCACCATTACAAGAAAATGCTATGGAACTTGGGATTTTCTTGTTGTTCCTTCATCTATCGACAAACATTTGTAGATCAAATTCCGAGAAATACATACCCATCTTCAGATAAAATGCAGGGGTCAAAGAAGATAATTATAATTCAATAAGACCATAGATCATAATACATAGGAGTAGAATTAGGCCATACCGCCCATTGTTTCTGCATCACCATTTGCTCATGGCTCCATGCTTCTGCCGTCTCCCCATAACCTTTGATGCCTTTGTTATTATCAATCAGCCTCTTCTTTAAGCATACCAAGTGACTTGGCCTCCCCAGCCATCCAGGTTCACCATCTAAAGAAATTTCACTTCGTCTCTGTTTAAAACGAATGTCCTCCAATTCAGAGGTTGTGCCCTCTGGTCCTACACTCCCCAACTGTTGGAAATACCCTCTGCATGTCCAGTCTATCTAAGCCTTTCAATATTTAGTAAGATTCTGTGATAACCCTGCTCAGTCTACTGAACTCCTGTGAATATAGGCCCAGAGCCATCAAACACTCCCAGAACATTAATCCTTTAGTTCCCAGCATCATTCTCATAAACCTCCTGTGGACAATCTCCAATGCCAGCACATCCTTTCTTCAGATATAGGGACTAAAACTGCTCACAATGCTCCAAATGTGCCTGATAAAGGCTTTATAAAGTCTCAGCATTACATCCTTGCTTTTACATTCTAGTTCTCTTGAAATGTACGCTAACATTGCATTTGCCTTCCTTACAACAGACTCAACCCGCAAGAATATTGCACTAGGGCTCTCCAGTCCCTCTACACTTCTGATTTCTGAATTTGCTTCCTGTTTAGAAAATAGGTCTATGACTTTATTCCTTTTACAAAGGTGCATGACCATATATTTCCCCAAACTGAACACTGTTCGTCACTTCTTTGTTGACCATCTTAATCTGTCCAAGTCCTTCTACAAACTCCCTGAATCCTCAACATTACCTGCCTCTCCATCTAACTTTGTATCATCCACAAACCCATCATTTCCATTATCCAGATCATTGACATACAGCACGAAGAGTAGTGACCCAACACTGACCACTGCGGAACAACACAAGTCTCTAGCAGCCAACTAGAGCACACAGCCCCCTCCCCTTTATTCCAAGTCTTTGCCTCCTGCCAGTCAGCCAATCTCCTGTACATCCTAATGTCTCTCGTGTAGTACCACAGACTCTTATCTTGTTTGGCAGCATCATGTGTGACATCTTGTCAAAGGCCTTGTGAAAATCCAAGCATAAACATCCACTGACTCTCCCTTGTTTATCCTGCCTGTTATTTCCTCAAGGAATTCCAACAGATCTGTCAGGCAAGATTTCCCCTGAAGGAAACCACGCTAACTTTGGACTTTTTTATCATGTGCCCTCAAGTACCCTGAAACAATGCACTCCACCACCTTCACCAACCACTGGAGTTAAGCCAACTGGCCTATAACTTCCTTACTTTTACCTCCCTCCTTCATAAAGAGTGGAGTGGCATTTGCAATTTTTCAGTCCTCCAGAACTATTCCAAAATCTAGTGATTCTTGGAAATCACTACTAATGCCTTCAAAATCTCTTCAACTACCTCTTTGCTGCTGACTCAGAAAAGGCAAAAGGTGGAGGTGAGTGTTTTCTGATAAACACTTGGTGGTGATCCAATGTGGTGGCTTTATCAAACTTTGACCTTGAAAACCTAATGGTCAAATACCATCTGTTCCATTTGCCTTAGGATTCTCCTCATAATCCTGACTGTAGTTTACACGCCACCAGCGGCCAGCTCCAAGCCAGCGACAGTCCATTCCAAAGCATTTCGAATGATAGTCATGGACTTCATCCAGGCTCGTTTGAAGAAAACCCTGCCTATTACCATCAGCATGTAACCTGTAGCACCAATGGTCTCAACACACTAGACCACTGTTATTCTAAGATAAGGAATGCCTACCGTTCCATGTCCAGGCTTCATTTCGGTAAATGTGATCACCTAGTTGTCCCTCTCCCTGCTGCATGCAGGCAGAGCCTAAAGAGCAAACTCCAGAGATCAGGACGACAAAGAGGTCATGGGAGACAGAGGAGCGGGTGTGGGATTGTTTCACATCGGTGAACTAGACCGTGTTCAAAGGTTCATCTGTGGATCCAACCGAATATACCATGGTTGTCATGGACTTTATTAAAACAGTTGAAGGCTAGCGTGCCCCCACAAAATTATTCAGAATCTACCCCAACGAGATACCCTGGATGAACCATGAAATCCTCAATCTGCTGAGGGCCAGGTCAGAGGCATTCAAGTGTAGTGATGAAGAAAGTTACAAGAGGTCCAGTTATGATATGCAGAACGTCGTCTCATGGGCGAAGTAGTAATTCTGGACTAAACTTGAAACAGTGAAGGATGTTCGACAGTTGTAACAGGGGTTGAATACAACCACCTCTTATAAAGTTAAAGCAAGCAACACAGGAGACAGCAGGGCTTTGCTTCCAGATGAGCTCAACGCCTTCAGTGCTCACTTTTACCATCAAATGTGGAGGAATCATCACGGACACCCACGGTCCCCGATGATCCTGTGAGTTCAGGCTCTGAGGTTGACGTTGGGCAGCCTTCGGGAGGATGGACCTATGAAAAGCTTTTGGTCCGGAGGGGGTACCTAGTCAAAAACTGAGGACCTGTGCTGATCAACTGGAGTGTTCACTGAGGTCTTTAACCTCTCACTTCAGCAGTCTGAGGTACCCAGCTGCTTCAAACAGGCTTCATTTATACCGGTGTACAAGAATGTAGTGACCTGCCTCAATGAATACCATCCAGTAGCACTTACATCCACAGTGATGGCCAGACCGTCTGGGTAGCCTCCAACCTGATGGCATGAACACTGACTTCTCTAACTTCCATTAATGTCCCACCTCTCCTTCGCACCCCATCCCTTGTTTATTTATTTATTTATTTATCCCCCCCCCCCTTTTTTTCTCTCTCTCTTTTTTCTCCCTCTATCCCTCTCACTATAACTCCTTGCCTGCTCTCCATCTTCCTCTAGGCTCCCCTCCCCCTTTCTTTCTCCCTAGGCCTCCCGTCCCATGATCCTCTCCCTTCTCCAGCCTTGTATCCCTTTTGCCAATCAATTTTCCAGCTCTAGGCTCCGTCCCTCCCCCTCCTGTCTTCTCCTATCATTTTAGATCTCCCCCTCCCCCTCCCACTTTCAAATCTCTTACTATCTCTTCTTTCAGTTAGTCCTGCCGAAGGGTCTCGGCCTGAAACGTCGCCTGTACCTCCTCCTATAGATGCTACTTGGACTGTTTTGTTCCACCAGCATTTTGTGTGTGTTGATTTAGTACCATCAATAAGCTTCAAGACCTTGGCCTCAACACATCAATATATACAATTGGATCCAGGATTTCCTCACTTGCAGACCCCAGTCAGTTCAGACTGGTAAAAACATTTCCTCCACCATCTCCATCAGCACAGGTGCACCACAAGGCTGTGTTCTTAGTCCCTGCTCCATTCACTTTACTCTTAAGACTGTGGGGTTAAGCACAGCTCCAATGCTATATTCATGTTTGCTGATGACACCACTGCCATAGAGCAAATCAAAGATGGTGACAAATCAGTATATAGGATAGAGATTGAAAATCTGACTTGGTGGTGCCACAGCAAAAACCTTTTACTCAACATCAGCACAAGGAGATGATTATTGACTTCAGGAGGAGGAAACCAGAGGTCCAAAAGTCAGTCCTCATCGGAGGATCAGAGGTGGAGAGGGTCAACAACTTTAAATTCCTCTGTTATTATTTCAGAAGACCTGTCCATAAGACACAGGAGCAGAAATAGGCCATTCAGCCCAACGAGTCTGCTCTGCCATTCCATCATGGATGATTGCAGATCCCAATCAACCCCATACACCTGCCTTTTCACTATATCCTTTGATGTCCTGACCAATTAAGAAACTATCAATTTTCACCTTAAATATACCCACGGACTTGGCCTCCATCACAGCCTGTGGCAGAGCATTCCAGAGATTTACTACTCTCTGGCTAAAAAAATTTCCTCTTTACCTCTGTTCTAAAGGGGTGCCCCTCAATTTTGAGGCTGTGCACTCTAATTCTGGATACCCTCATCAAAGGAACATCCACCCGATCTAGTCCCTTCAACATTTGGTAAGTTTCAATGAGGTCCCCCTGCATTCTTCTTAATTCCAGTAAGCACAGGCCCACAGCTGCCGAATGTTCCTCATATCTTAACTCCTTCATTTCTGGAATCATCCTCGTGAACCTCCTCTGGACTCTCTCTAATGACAACACACCCTTTCTGAGATATGGGGCCCAAAACTGTTGACAATACTCCAAGTGAGGCCTGACTAGTGTCTTATAAAGCCTCAGCATTATCTTCTTGCTTTTATATTCTATTCCCCTTGAAATAAATGCCAACATTGTATTTGTCTTCTTTGCCATAGATTTCAACCTGTGAATTAACCTTCTCAGAGTCTTGCACGAGGACTCCTAAGTCCCACTGCACCTCTGATGCTTGAACCTTCTCCCCATTTAGATAATAGTCTGCACTGTTATTCCTTTTACCAAAATGCATATTACACATTTCTGAACACTGTTTTCCATCTGCCACCTTTTTGCCCATTCTTTCAATTTGTAAGTCCTGCTGTATTTGCATTGCTTCCTCAGCACTACCTACCCTTCCACTTATCTTTGTATCATCTGCAAACTTTGCCACAAAGCCATCAAATCCATTAACCAAAAATCACTGACAAATAATGTGAAAATTAGCAGTCCCAATACTGACCCCTGAAGAACACCACTAGTCATGGGCAGCCAACAAGAAAAGGCCCCTTTTATTCCCACTCGCTGCCTCCTTCCCATCAGCCATTCTGCTATCCATGCCAGACTCCAACACTTTCTCAACCACTGAGGTTAGGTTAACTAGCCTATAATCTCATTTCGCCTTCCTCCCTTCTTAAAGAGTGAGGTGACATTTGTAAACTTCTAGTCCTCCGGGACCAAACCAGAATCGAGTGATTCTTGAAGATCATAACCAATGCATCCATTATTCTTCAGCAGCCTCTCTCAGGACTCTGGGATGTAGTCCATCTGGTCCAGGTGACTTACCCACCTTAAGACCTTTGAGCTTGCCTTGCACCTTTTCCTCTGTAATGGCAATGGCACTCACTCCTGCTCCCTGACACTCAAGAACCTCTGGCACACTGCTAGTGTCTTCCACAGTGAAAACAGATGCAAGTTCTCCTGTCCTGAGCCCAGCAAGTAAGTACAATTATAAAGAAAGCACAGCAGCATCTCTACTAGTTTGCAGAGATTCTGCATAACATCTAAAACTTCTATAGATGTGTGATAGAGATTATATTGTTTGGCTGCATCACAGCCTGGTATGGAAACACCAATGTCCTTGAATGAAAAGCCTTTAAAAAGTAGTTGATACGGTCCAGTCCATCACAGGTAAAGCCTTCCCCGTCACAGAGCACATCTACACAAAGCACTGTCACCAGAAAGCAGCATCCATTATCAGGGACCCCCATCACACAGGTCATGCTCTGTTCTCACCGTTGTGATCAGGAAGAAGGTAGAGGAGCCTCAAGACTCACACTGCCTGGTTCAGGAACAATTATTAGCCATCAACCATTAGGCTCTTGAACCAAAGGGGATAACTTCACTTGCCCCATCACTGAACTGTTATCACAACCTATGGACTCACTTTCAAAGACTCTTCATCTCATGTTTTCAATATTTATTGCTGATTTACTTTTTATTATTATTATTTCTTTCTTTCTGTAGTTACACCATTTGTTGTCTTTTGCACACTGGTTGAATGCCCAGTTTGGTGGGGTCTTTCATTGATTCTATTATGGTTATTATTCTATTATGAATTTATTGAGTGTGCCTGCAAGAAGATGAATCTCGGGGATGTGTATGGTGACATATATGCACTGCAATAATAAATGTGACATATATGCACTGCAATAATAAATTTACTTTGAACTTTGAGAACCTTGGGCAGTAGTCTATTTGGTCTAGATGACTTAACTACCTTCAGTCCCCTCAGCTTCCAAAGCACCTTATTCTTGGTCATAGTGTCTACACTCACTTCTGCTCCCTGACTCTCTTGAAGTTCTGGCATGCTTCTGGTGTCTTCCACAGTGAAGGCTGACATTAAATACTTATTATGTTCATCCACCATTACTATCTCCCCATTATCATTTTCCAGCAGTCCAGTGTCCAGTCTTGTCTCTCTTTCTCTCTTTTGTTCCTTATATACTCAGTGGGCTCTTTATAGATACACCTGTACACCTACTTTTTAATCAAATATCAAATCAGCCAATCAGCAACTCAATGCATAAAGGCATGCAGATATGGTCAAGGTGTTCAGACCAAACAACAGAATGGGGAAGAAATGTTATCTAAGTAATTGGATGGTTTGAGTATCTCTGATTTCGTTCGATTTTCATGCACAACAGTCTCTACAGCAAGGGTTCTCAACCTTCATTATGTCATGAACTAATACCATTAAGCAAGGGGTCCATGGACTCCAGGCTGGGAACCCCTGCTTTGCAAAAAACATGCAGTGAGCAGCACATTTGCAGTGAAAATGCCTTGTTAATGAGAGAGATCTGAGGCACCTGATTAGCTGGGCATGGAGTGTATATCTAAGAAACATTTGGTATCCTCTTTTATATTATTGACTAGCTTAGATTCATATTTCATCTTTTCTCTCCTTATCTCGATGACCTTCGACTCATAAGGGAGATTGAAGCAGTCATAGACTACAGGGAGGTAGTCACACCTAGGCTGTCGGAAGCAGGTCGTTGGGTGACAGTCAGAAGGGGGAAAGCGAAGGTGAACAGACAGGTAGTGCAGAGCACCCCTGTAGCTATTCCCCTGAATAATAAGTTTACCGTCCTGGATACTGTTGGCGGGGACGACCGACCAGGTGTGAGCCACGGTGGCAGGGCCTCCAGCATTGAGTCTGACCTGGTGGTGCACAAGGGTGGGATGGAGAAGAGGAGCTCTGTCGTCATTGGAGACTCTATAGTCAGGGGAGCAGACAGGAGATTTTGTGGACGTGAGAAGGACACCCGCATGGTTTGTTGCCTCCCGGGTGTCAGGGTTCACAACATCCTGGTACGAGAGGGAAAGCAACCAGAAGTCGTGATACATGTTGGGACCAACGACACAGGCAGGAAGAGGGATGAGGTCCTGAAGTGTGAGTTTCGGGAACTAGGCAGAAGGCTGAAGAACAGGACTTCAAGGGTGGTGTTCTCAGGATTGCTAACAGTGCTACATGACAGTGATTGTAAGAATTGGAGGAGATGGCAGTTGAATGCGTGGCTAAGGAGTTGGTGCAGGGAGCAGGGTTTTAGATTTTTGGACCATTGGGATCTCTTCTGGGGAAGGTGGGACCTGTGCAGATTGGATGGGTTGCACCTGAACTCAAGGGGGAGCAATATCCTTGCAGGTAGGTTTGCTAGCATGGTTCGGGAGGGTTTAAACTAATTTGCAAGGGGGATGGGACTCGGAGCGATAGAGCAGTGAAAGAAGTTCATGGAGTAAAGCTGGATCTAACATATAGAGAGGCTTTGAGGAAAGAGAAGCAGAATAAACGGTGTAAAGACAGTAAGGTAGAAGGGCTGAAGTGTGTGTACCTCAATGCAAGAAGCATCAGGAACAAAGGTGATGAACTGAGAGCTTGGATACATACATGGAATTATGATGTAGTGGCCATTACAGAGACTTGGCTGGCACCAGGGCAGGAATGGATTCTCAATATTCCTGGATTTCAGTGCTTTAAAGGGGATAGAGAGGGGAGAAAAGGGGAGGAGGGGTGGCATTACTGGTCAGGGACACTATTACAGCTACAGAAAGGGTGGGTAATGTAGCAGGATCCTCTTTTGAGTCAATATGGGTGGAAGTCAGGAACAGGAAGGGAGCAGTTACTCTATTGGGGGTATTCTATAGGCCCCCTGGTAGTAGCAGAGAACAGAGGAGCAGATGGGGAGGCAGATTTTGGAAAGGTGCAAAAATAATAGGGTTGTTATCATGGTTAACTTTAACTTCCCTAATATTGATTGGCTCCTGATTAGTTCCAAGGGTTCAGATGGGGCAGAGTTTGTTAAGTGTGTCCAGGACGGATTCCTGTCACAGTATGTGGACAGGCCGACTAGGGGGAATGCCATAATAGATCTAATACTAGGTAATGAACCGGGTCAGGTCACAGATCTCTCAGTGGGTGAGCACCTGGGGGACAGTGACCACCGCTCCCTGGCCTTTAGCATTATCATGGAAATGGATAGAATCAGAGAGGACAGGAAAATATTTAATTGGGGAAGGGCAAATTATGAGGTTATAAGGCTAGAACTTGCGGGTGTGAATTGGGATGATGTTTTTGCAGGGAAATATACTATGGACATGTGGTCGATGTTTAGAGATCTCTTAAAGGATGTTAGGGATAAATTTGTCCCGGTGAGGAAGATAAAGAATGGTAGGGGGAAGGAACCATGGGTGACAAGTGAAGTGAAAAATCTAGTCAGGTGGAAGAAGGCAACATACATGAGGTTTAGGAAGCAAGGATCAGATGGGTCTATTGAGGAATATAGGGAAGCAAGAAAGGAGCTTAAGAAGGGGCTGAGAAGAGCAAGAAGGGGGCATGAGAAGGCTTTGGCGAGTAGGGTAAAGGAAAACCCCAAGGCATTCTTCAATTATGTGAAGAACAAAAGGATGACAGGAGTGAAGGTAGGACCGATTAGAGATAAAGGTGGGAAGATGTGCCTGGAGGCTGTGGAAGTGAGCAAGGTCCTCAATGAATACTTCTCTTCGGTATACACCAATGAGAGGGAACTTGATGATGGTGAGGACAATATGAGTGAGGTTGATGTTCTGGAGCATGTTGATATTAAGGGAGAGGAGGTGTTGGAGTTGTTAAAATACATTAGGACGGATAAGTCCCCGGGGCCTGACGGAATATTCCCCAGGCAGCTCCACGAGGCGAGGGAAGAGATTGCTGAGCCTCTGGCTAGGATCTTTATGTCCTCGTTGTCCACGGGGATGGTACCGGAGGATTGGAGGGAGGCGAATGTTGTCCCCTTGTTCAAAAAAGGTAGTAGGGATAGTCCGGATAATTATAGACCAGTGAGCCTTACGTCTGTGGTGGGAAAGCTGTTGGAAAAGATTCTTAGAGATAGGATCTATGGGCGTATAGAGAATCATGGTCTGATCAGGGACAGTCAGCATGGCTTTGTGAAGGGCAGATCATGTCTAACAAGCCTGATAGAGTTCTTTGAGGAGGTGACCAGGCATATAGATGAGGGTAGTGCAGTGGATGTGATCTATATGCATTTTAGTAGGGCATTTGACAAGGTTCCACACAGTAGGCTTATTCAGAAAGTCAGAAGGCATGGGATCCAGGGAAGTTTGGCCAGGTAGATTCAGAAGTGGCTTGCCTGCAGAAGGCAGAGGGTCATGGTGGAGGGAGTACATTCAGATTGGAAGATTGTGACTTGTGGTGTCCCACAAGGATCTGTTCTGGGATCTCTACTTTTCGTGACATTTATTAACGACCTGGATGTGGGAGTAGAAGGGTGGGTTGGCAAGTTTGCAGACGACACATGGTTGGTGGTGTTGTAGTTAGTGTAGAGGATTGTTGAAGATTGAAGAGAGACATTGATAGGATGCAGAAGTGGGCTGAGCAGTGGCAGATGGAGTTCAACCCGGAGAAGTGCGAGGTGGTACACTTTGGAAGAACAAACTCCAAGGCAGAGTACAAAGTAAATAGCAGGATACTTGGTAGTGTGGAGAAGCAGAGGGATCTGGGAGTACATGTCCACAGATCCCTAAAAGTTGCCTCACAGGTAGATAGGGTAGTTAAGAAAGCTTATGGGGTGTTAGCTTTCACAAGTCAAGAGATAGAGTTTAAGAATCACAATGTAATGATACAGCTCTATAAAACTCTGGTTAGGCCACACTTGGAGTACTGTGTCCAGTTCTGGTCGCCTCACTATAGGAAGGATGTGGAAGCATTGGAAAGGGTACAGAGGAGATTTACTAGGATGCTGCCTGGTTTAGAGAGTATGCATTATGATCAGAGATTAAGGGAGCTAGGGCTGTACTCTTTGGAGAGAAGGAGGATGAGCGGAGAAATGATAGAGGTGTACAAGATATAAGAGGAATGGATAGAATGGATACCCAGCACCTCTTCCCCAGGGCACCACTGCTCAATACAAGAGGACATGGCTGTAAGGTAAGGGGTGGGAAGTTCAAGGGGGATATTAGAGGAAGGTTTTTTACTCAGAGAGTGGTTGGTGCGTGGAATGCACTGCCTGAGTCAGTGGTGGAGGCAGATACACTAGTGAAGTTTAAGAGACTACTAGACAGGTATATGGAGGAATTTAAGGTGGGGGGTTATATGGGAGGCAGGGTCTGATGGTCGGCACAACATTGTGGGCCGAAGGGCCTGTACTGTGCTGTACTATTCTATGTTCTATGTTCTATGTTTATTGCGTTTTAGTTGTCTTCTGATGGTTTTTAAAAGCTTCCAGATCCTCTAGCTTCCCACTGGTTTGTTCTATACTGTATGCCCTCTCTTTTGCATTTATGTTCTGGGTGTGAACTGATCTAGCGTCTTTTGAATACTCCCAGAAACTCATCCAGCTACGGCCCAATTGATTGCCCAATAACCCAATTGATTGGTTTTAGCAGAGATACCCAGATCCTTTCAAGAATATCAGGGTGATAATCCCAAATCCTGGCACATATCTGACCATTGTTTAGCATTACTAAAACAGTTCTGCCCAGGAACTTGTGTTGTCTAGCTCTGCATTTTTTCTGCAAGGTGATCCGGTTTCAATCGGGAAAATAAAATTTGAGCAAGAGTATTGGATTTACAATTGTGATGCCCCCTTTCTTACCTGAGGGCTCACCCTATAATGATGTGTGGTGTACTGATGGCTCCTGATGGAACTATCGTTTATGTATGGATGGGTCACATGGTCCACAGCCAATTATGTCTTGATACTTCTGTGAACCCTGTTCTTAAGTGGTTTTATGAGGCTCCTTGACATAATTTACTTACCTGGCTTTTCTTTAGGTCCTAGTCCTCCACTTCCAACAGGGTAACAATTCCTCCCCCACCTCATTTACCCCCATCCCATTCAAACCACTCTGCACTTCCAGAACAAACCAACACATACATTCAGTGGCCTATTTCTTCTGCTGCTCTTTCCCATTCACTTCAAGGTTCCATGTGTTGTGAGTTTCAGTCGAAGCAAGCAGCTGAAAAGAAGGGAGTGAAGAAATCGGGTAGAAAAAGTCATTTTTTTTTAACACTGCTCGGGGAGAAGGGTCTGCACTGCGCAATCGCATGATGTAGCGTGCCAAGGTTTAAAAAGAGAAATTTTCAATGGTTCTTGTTTCAGTCGAAGCAAGCAGCTGAGAAGAAGGGAGTGAAGAAATCGGGTAGAAAAAGTCACTTTTTTTTTAACACTGCTCGGGGAGAAGGGTCTGCACTGCGCAAGCGCGTGATGTAGTGTGCCAAGGTTTAAAAAGAGAAATTTTCAATGGTTCTTGTTTCAGTCGAAGCAAGCAGCTGAGAAGAAGGGAGTGAAGAAATCTGGCAGAAAAAGTCATTTTTTTTAAAACACTGCTCGGGGAGAAGGGTCTGCACTGCGCAGGTGCTTGACGTAGCGCACCAAGGTTTAAAAGCAGACCACCATATACAGCGGCCATTGTCGAAGTGGACTGAGTCAGAGTAGGACGGCTTTGGCTCAACAGGCTTCAGCAAGAACAAGCAGAGGCCAGGGTAGGTTCCAGTAAGTTTTTTGTTCAGATTGTTTAGAGTAGAGAAAATGCCAGGCAGGATGTTGGAATGCTCCTCTTGCAGGATGTGGGAAGTCAGGGAGCCCTCCGGTGTCCCTGACAATGACACCTGCAAGAAGTGCACCCAGCTGCAGCTCCTAACAAACCGCGTTAGGGAACTGGAGCAGGAGCTGGATGACCTGTGGATCATTCAGGAAGATGAGGAGATTATAGATAGTAGCTACAGGGAAGTAGTTACACCAAAGGAGCAGAGGACAGGAAATTGGGTCACTGTCAGGCGAGGGAAGAGGAAAGGGCGGGCAGAGCAGGGTTCCCCTGTGGCCATTCTCCTCAACAACAAGTATACCGCATTGGATACTGTTGGGGGGATGACTTACCTGGAACAAGCTGCAGTAACCGGATCTCTGGCACTGAATCTGGCTCTGCAGTGCAGAAGGGAGGGTGGAAAAAGAGGAGAGCGGTAGTGATAGGGGGCTCGATAGTTAGAGGTGCAGATAGGAGGTTCTGTGGTCATGACAGAGAATCGAGGATGGTTTGTTGCCTCCCGGGTGCCAGGGTCAAGGATGTCTCTGATCGCTTGCATGACATTCTGAAGTGGGAGGGTGATCAGCCAGATGTCATGGTGCACATCGGTACCAATGACATAGTAAGGAAGAGTGAGGAGGTCCTGGAGAGTGAGTATAGAGAGCTTGGTAGGAAGTTGAAAAGCAGGACCTCAAGGGTGGTAATCTCAGGATTGCTACCTGTGCTACGTGCCAGTGAGGGTAGGAATAGGATGCGCTGGAGGAACTGGTGTAGGGGTCAGGGTTTCAGATTTCAGGATCATTGGGACCTCTTCTGGGGCAGGTGGGACCTGTAAAAGAGAGACGGGTTACACGTGAACTACAGGGGGACCAATATCCATTCAGGGAGGTTTGTTAGTGCTATTGGGGAGTCTTTAAACTAGATTTGCAGGGGGATGGGAACCAGAGTGCCAGAGCTGACAGTGTGGCTGGGGTGAAAATAAATGATGTTAAAAGTTCAAGCAAATCCGCTGATAGAAAGGTTGTGAGTGGTGGTAAAAACCTTCTGAGGTGTATATATTTCAATGTTAGGAGTATTGCGGGGAAGGCGGATGAGTTGAGGGCATGGATTGACACGTGGAATTATGACGTTATAGCAATTAGTGAAACTTGGCTACAAGAGGGGCAGGACTGGCAGCTTAATATTCCAGGGTTCCGATGTTTCAGATGTGATCGAGGCAGAGGAATGAAAGGTGGGGGAGTAGCATTGCTTGTAAGGGAAAATATTACAGCAGTGCTCAGGCAGGACAGATTAGAGGGCTTGTCTACTGAGTCCTTATGGGTGGAGCTGAGAAACAGGAAAGGTATGGCCACATTAGTGGGATTGTATTACAGACCACCCAATGGTCAACGAGAATTGGAAGAGCAAATCTGCGGAGAGATAGCAGGCAACTGCAGGAAACATAAAGTTGTGGTGGTAGGGGATTTTAATTTTCCATATATTGATTGGGACTCCCACACCGTTAGGGGTCCAGATGGTTTAGAGTTTGTAAAATGTGTTCAGGAAAGTTTTCTAAATCAATATATAGAGGGACCAACTAGAGGGGATGCAATATTGGATCTCCTGTTAGGAAACGAGTTCGGACAAGTGACAGAAGTCTGTGTAGGGGAGCACTTTGGTTCCAGTGATCATAACACCATTAGTTTCAACTTGATCATGGACAAGGATAGATCTGGTCCTAGGGTTGAGGTTCTGAACTGGAAGAAGGCCAAATTTGAAGAAATGAGAAAGGATCTAAAAAGTGTGGATTGGGACAGATTGTTCTCTGGCAAAGGTGTGATCGGTAGGTGGGAAGCCTTCAAAGGAGAAATTTTGAGATTGCAGAGTTTGTATGTTCCTGTCAGGATTAAAGGCAAAGTGAATAGGAATAAGGAACCTTGGTTCTCAAGGGATATTGCAACTCTGATAAAGAAGAAGAGGGAGTTGTATGACATGTATAGGAAACAGGGAGTAAATAAGGTGCTTGAGGAGTATAAGAAGTGCAAGAAAATACTTAAGAAAGAAATCAGGAGGGCTAAAAGAAGACATGAGGTTGCCTTGGCAGTCAAAGTGAAAGATAATCCAAAGAGCTTTTACAGGTATATAAAGAGCAAAAAGATTGTAAGGGATAAAATTAGTACTCTTGAAGATCAGAGTGGTTGGCTATGTGCGGAACCAAAGGAAATGGGGGAGATCTAAATAGGTTTTTGCGTCTGTATTTACTAAGGAAACTGGCATGAAGTCTATCGAATTAAGGGAAACAAGTAGTGAGATCATGGAAACTGTACAGATCGAAAAGGAGGAGGTCCTTGCTGTCTTGAGGAAAATTAAAGTGGATAAATACCCGGGACCTGACAGGGTGTTCCCTCGGACCTTGAAGGAGACTAGTGTTGAAATTGCAGGGGCCCTGGCAGAAATTTTTAAAATGTCGCTGTCTACAGGTGAGGTGCTGGAGGATTGGAGAGTGGCTCATGTTGTTCTGTTGTTTAAAAAAGGATCGAAACCTAATCTGGGAAATTATAGGCCGGTAAATTTAACGTTGGTAGTAGGTAAATTATTGGAGGGAGTACTAAGAGACAGAATCTACAAGCATTTGGATAGACAGGGACTTATTAGGGAGAGTCAACATGGCTTTGTGCGTGGTAGATCATGTTTGACCAATCTATTGGAGTTTTTCGAGGAGGTTACCAGGAAAGTGGATGAAGGGAAGGCAGTGGCTATTGTCTACATGGACTTCAGTAAGGCCTCTGACAAGGTCCCGCATGGGAGGTTAGTTAAGAAAATTCAGTCGCTAGGTATACATGGAGAGGTGGTAAATTGGATTAGACATTAGCTCAATGGAAGAAGCCAAAGAGTGGTAGTAGAGAATTGCTTCTCCAAGTAGAGGCCTGTGACTAGTGGTGTGCCACAGGTATCAGTGCTGGGTCCATTGTTATTTGCCATCTATATCAATGATCTGAATGATAATGTGGTAAATTGGATCAGCAAATTTGCTGATGATACAAAGACTGGAGGTGTAGTAGACAGTGAGGAAGGTTTTCAGAGCCTGCAGAGAGTCTTGGACCAGCTGGAAAAATGGGCTGAAAAATGGCAGATGGAATTTAATACAGACAAGTGTGAGGTACTGCACGTTGGAAGGACAAACCAAGGTAGAACATACAGGGTAAATGGTAAGGCACTGAGGAGTGCAGTAGAACAGAGGGATCTGGGAATACAGATACAAAATTCCCTAAAAGTGGCGTTACAGGTAGAAAGGGTCGTAAAGAGAGCTTTACATTGGCCTTTCTTAATCAAAGTATTGAGTATAAGAGTTGGAATGTTATGATGAGGTTGTATAAGGCATTGGTGAGGCCGAATCTGGAGTATTGTGTTCAGTTTTGGTCACCAAATTACAGCAAGGATATAAATAAGGTTGAATGAGTGCAGAGAAGGTTTACAAGGATGTTGCCGGGACTTGAGAAACTCAGTTACAAAGAAAAGTTGAATAGGTTAGGACTTTATTCCCTGGAGCGTGGAAGAATGCGGGGAGATTTGATAGAGGTATACAAAATTATGATGGGTATAGATAGAGTGAATGCAAGCAGGTTTTTTCCACTGAGGCAAGGGGAGAAAAAAACCAGAGGACATGGGTTAAGGGTGAGGGGGGAAAAGTTTAAAGGGAACATTAGGGGGGGCTTCTTCACACAGAGAGTGGTGGGAGTATGGAATGAGCTGCCAGACGAGGTGGTAAATGCGGGTTCTTTTTTAACATTTAAGAATTAATTGGACAGATACATGGATGGGAGGTATATGGAGGGATATGGTCCATGTGCAGGTCAGTGGGACTAGGCAGAAAATGGTTCGGCACAGCCAAGAAGGGCCAAAAGGCCTGTTTCTGTGCTGTAGTTTTTCTATGGTTTCTATGGTTTCTAGATGCTCTTGTAACCCAGGGTAAAAAAACCTAAAGATACAATGTTAGAAAGCTCCACCTGAGGAGGGAGGAAAACAAGGTCTACAAAAAACCTAAATTAAAAAAAAGAACTGGGGGGGGAAGAAAAACTAAGCGAGAACAAACCATAGCTGACGCAATGCGTGGAAACGAGAGAGAGACAGTAAACTACATTAGAAACTAAAGATACAAACTGTTAAAAGTGCAATTAGTAGTGAGTAGCTCTACCCTACTTGAAAACCTCAGGGTGAAACCCCTGGAGGAGAGACAATAATGATAAAAGATCTTTTGAAACTACGGCTATAACAAGCAGCAGCTGTAAGGAGACGATATCAGCAGAGGCGAGTATCCAAGATCTCTACCATGTAACCGGGAAGTAGTTCTGTTAAATCACACCAATGGATTTGGTCAGGTTTTTTTGTGTAAGTTTGTGAACCGACTTTCTGTGGATGATCAACTATTTCATCCAACGAAACAAGAAACAAGATGGCAAACCACCCAAGATGAAGAACCAGCGCAGGAACGAAATGCTTCATGACGTAGAGGATTTAATACGGTTGGATGTATAAGTTTATTTTCATTCAAAGGATCTGAATTTGATTTTCTGCAAGAATTAGTTATTTTTGCAAAGACTTTGATAAGTTGCTGAACGAGATTTACTTTGCTTAAAAGTTGGAGAATTGCTGTGAAAGGAGTTAAGCTGTATAGATATATAATTTCTGAATTTACATTTCAATTTATGGGTATATTGACTTGAACTGAAACTGACATTAACCATAATACTTAAGAACAGGAATTCCACTAGTTTTTGTTAAAAAATGGAAGGGTTAGTCTGTCAACCTTTAAATAGGGAATAACACTGGATCTAATTAGTTAGAGAAATTAGAGTAACAAAGGTTATTCTAATGAATATCATTAATTCTAACTAAACAGGAATTTGTTTTTTGTTGATATCTGAGGTTTGGAACCTATCAGAAAGTTGGAATTTTGACCTGTTCTTACTCATGTAAATATTTTGTATATCTTGTTACCTCCAGAAGTTTGTGTTTTCTATTCAAGCCTTCTTCCAATATCTAGAGCTTCTGATGGCCTACTAGCACCTTGTATAGTACTTTTTAATTTGATTTTCTCAGAAAGAGAGCAGGGACCAGTCACACAAGATAAGACAAACACTACACAGATGATACACTCTTCTGCACACCATTGTTGTGACGTGTGGTTATTTGAGTTACCGTCACCACTCAGTCAGCTTGAACCAGTCTGGTCATTCTCCTTTGACCTCTCACAATAACAAGGCATTTTACCCACTGAGTATTTTCACTGCTCACTGGATGTCTTTATGTTTTTGCACGCCACTCTCTGTGAATTCTTGAGGCTGCTATGCATGAAAATTCCAGGGAACCAGCAGTTTCTGAGATACTCAAACCAATTGTCTGGCAGCAACGATCATTCCTCAGTTAAAGTCACTTAGATCACATCTCTGCCCCATTCTGATGTTTGGTTTGAACAACAACTGAACCTCTTGACCATGTCTGCATGCATTAAGTTGCAGCCATGGGATTGGTTGATTAGATATTTGCATTAACAAACAGGTGCGCCTAATAAAGTGATCTCTGGGTGCACACCAGAATAATGATAAACAGCAAGTTTGACATGGGTCTCTTCTAAACTGAGACAGAAGAAATCATACCAGGGAACAAGGAAGTGGCAAAGAAATTTAGCACATATTTAATGACTGCCTTTACAGATGAAGGCACAGTGAACCTTTTGGAAATTGAGGACAACAATAGATTCTGAAGTAAATTAGTAATCACTAAAAAATAGTATTGGAGAAATCAATGGGATTGAATATCATCGAGCATAGAACAATACAGCTCAGTGCAGTCCTTTCAGCACGCAATATTGTGCCAACTATTTAACCTACTCGAAGATCAATCTAACCCTTCCCTCCTACATAGCCCTCGATTTTCTTATCATCCATTTGCCCATCCAAGAGTTCTCTAAATGTCAATAATATATCTGCCTCCATCACCACCTTGGTCATGTGTTCCATGTAAAAAACTTACCTCTGACATCCCCCCTAGAATGTTCTCGAATCACCTTAAAATTATGACTCTTGTATCAGCCATTTTCACCCTGGGAAAAGTTTCTGGCTATCTACTCAATATATGCCTCTTATCGCCTTATACACCTCTATCAAGTTATCTCACATCTTCCTTCACTCCAAAGAGAAAAGCCCTAGCTCACTCAACCTATCCTCATAACACATTCTCTCTAATCCACTTAGCATCTGCTATAAATCTTCCACATCCTTCCTATAATGAAGCAACTAGAACTGAGCATAATATTCCTACTGTCGTCTAACCAGGGTTTTACAGAGCTGCAACATTACCTCACAGGTCTTGAACTCAATGTCTCGACTAATGAAGGCCAACACAACAGGTGACTTTTTAATAACCCTATCAACTTGCACAGCAACTTTGAGGCATCTATAGTTTTATAGGATATGTGGAGTGGTATGAAAACAACATGAACCCCAAGATCCCTCTGTTCTGCCTAGTCCTGGGCTAATTAATCCCAAGACCCACCGACCTTGAAACCCAAGATTCTGAAAGAAGGCATTATGGAAATACCGGAAACTCTGATTATCATTTTCTAAATGTCCACAGATTGAAGAATAATTCCTAGAGGTTAGAAGATAGCAAATGTTACTCCACTGTGTAAGAACTAGGGGAAAGGGAATGATATAGCGGCAGGAAAAATGCTAGAATCCATTATTAACTAAATAATAGTGGGGAACTTTGAAAAAACATGTAATAAGCAGAGGGAACACGCATGAATTTATGAAAGAGAAATTATGTTTTGGGATAGCTGGAGTTGTAAGTAGAGAATAAGTGAGGAAAACCATTGTATGTGGTGTATTTGGACTTTCAAAAAGTTTCTGATAAATTGTCACAGTCAAGGATTTAGAGCGCACTTGACTGGCAGTTTTATAATGGTGTGGACTGGGCATTTGTTAATGGACAGAAAATCGAGAGGAAGAATCAACAGGTTATCTTCAGTTTAGGAAGTTGTGACCAGTGGGATATGGCGAGGATCAATACTGAGACATAGGTTCATCACAATCCTCATTGATGATCTGGTTGAGGGGACTGAGTATCCACATTTGGTGATGAAACATAGCTAGCTGGTAGGGTGAGGTGTGAGGAGGAGGGGATAGAGACAGGGCAGGTGAAAGGACGACAATATAGGTAATGGAATATGATGTGGACAATGTAAGTTCATCCACTAATGTGGAAAACATAGATGGATGAAACATTTTTTAAATGATGAGAGATTGAATGGTATTGCTGTTCAGAGAGACCTGGGTACTCTTCAATATAAACAACTGAAAGTTAACATGCAGGTACAGCAAGCAATTTGGAAGCAACACTTGTTTCAATTTCATATTGGTAAATGGTTTATTATTATCACCTGTACTGAGATACAGAATGAGAATCAGAATCAGGTTTAATATTATTGCCATATGTCATGAAATTTGTTAACTTAGCAGCAGCAGTGCAATGCAATACACAATAAATACAGAAATAACTGAATTAAGTGAATATATATACGTATATTAAACAATTAAATTAAATTAAGATAAGTAGTGCAAAAATAGATACCAAAAAAAGTAGTGAGGTAGTAGTGGGTTAGTAAATTTGCTGACGACACAAAGGTTGGGCTGTTAGAGGTTATAGCAGGATATCGATAGGATGCAAAACTGGGCTGAGAAGTGGCCAATGGAGTTCAACCGAGATAAGTGTGAGGTGGTTCATTTTGGTAGGTCAAATATAATGGCAGAATATAGCATTCATGGTAAGACTCTTGGCAGTGTGGAAGATCAGAGGGATCTTGGGGTTCGAGTCCATAGAACACTCAAAGCTGCTGTGCAGTTTGACTCTGTGGTTAAGAAGGCATACGGTGCATTGTCCTTCATCAATCATGGGATTGAGTTTAAGAGCCGAGAGGTAATGTTACAGCTATATAGGACCCTGGTCAGACCCCACTTGGTGTACTATGCTCAATCCTGGTTGCCTCACTATAGGAAGGACGTGGAAACCATAGAAAGAGTGCAGAGGAGATTTACGAGGATGTTGCTTGGATTGGGGAGCATGCCTTATGAGAATAGGTTGAGTGAACTCAGCCTTTTCTCCTTGGAGTGACAGAGGATGAGATGTGACCTGACAGAGGTGTACAAGATAATGAGAGGCATTGATCGTGTGGATGGTCAGAGACTTTTTCCCAGGGCTGAAATGGCTAGCACGAGAGGGCATAGTTCTAAGGTGCTTGGAAGTAGGTACAGAGGAGATGTCAGGGTAAGTTTTTTACACAGAGAGTGGTGAGTTCATGGAATGAGCTGCCGGTGACAGTAGTGGAGGCGGAAACGATAGGGTCTTTTATGAGGCTCCTGGATAGGTACATGGAGCTTAGAAAAATAGAAGGCTATGGGTAAGTCTAGGTAGTTCTAAGGTAAGGACATGTTCAGCACAGATTTGTGGGCTGAAGGACCTGTATTGTTCTGTAGGTTTTCTATGTTTCTATGTTTCTAGTGTTCATGGGTTCAATGTCCATTCAGAAATCAAATGGCAGAGAGGCAGAAACTGTTTCTGAATTGTTGAGTGTGTGTCTCCAGGCTCCTGTACCTCCTCCCTAATGGTCACAATGAGAAGAGAGCTTGCCCAGCAAAAAATTTGTTTACATACCATCCAGACAGATCCTTCCATGAATAAATACAGTGAGATCGCACAATATAAGAAAACAGAATGCAAAATACAGTGTTGCAGTTACAGATGAGATACGGTGCAGTTTGAAAAATAAGGTGCAAAAGAGACGGTGAGTAGTCTGAGCGATCAAGAGCTCAACTATCATGTTAAAGATTCAATCAAAGTTCAAAGTAAGTTTACTATCAAAGTACATATATGTCACCATATACAACCCTGTGATTCATTTCTTGCAGGCATACTTAGTAAATTAAGAAGAACAATAAAATCTACGGAAGACCGTACCCAACAGGGTGGACAAACAATCAATGTGCAAAAGACAGCAAACTGTAAATACAAAACAGAAAAAATTAATAAATAAATAAGCAATAAATATCAAGAACATAAGATGAAGAGTCATTGAAAGTGAATCCGTAGGATGTGCGAATAGTTCAGTGATGGGACAAGTGAAGTTTCCCCATTCCTTCAAGAGCCTAATGGTTGACGGTTAATAACTGTTCCTGAACCTAGGTTTGTGAGTGCTAAGATTTCTGTACCTTCTCCTGAGAGAAGAGTCTGATCACAGGAATAGGCTGTCTTTGTGAAATGTCATTCATGCTCTTAAGCTTTTGATCTTCTGTCAGATGGAAGGAGGGAAGGAGGGAAAGGAGAGAATGACTGGGGTGGGAGGGGGTCCTTGATTATGATGGCTGCTTTTCTGAGGCAATGGGAAGTGTAAACAGTGTCACTGGGGAGGAAGATGGTTTGCATGATGGACTGGGCTGCAATTTCTTGCAGCTTTGGGAGAACAGTTACCATACCAAACCAAGATATAGCTGGACAGAGGCAAGAGAAAATCTGCAGATGCTCAAAATCCAAGCAACACACACAAAATGCTGGAGGAACTCACAGGCCAAGCAGCATCTTGGAAAAGAGTATAGCCGATGTCTCGGCGGAAACATCGACTGTACTCTTTTCCATAGATGCTGCCTGGCCTGTGAGTTCCTCCAGCATTTTATGTGTGCTGCCGTATCTGGATAGAATGCTTTCCATAGTACATCTGTAGAAACTGGTGAATGTCAACAATATACAGTGCCTATAAAAAGTATTCACCCCCCTTCAAGGTTTTCATGTTTTATTGTTTTACAGCATTGAATCACAATGGATTTAATTTGAATTCTTTTTACCTTGATCAATAGAAAAAGACATGTGCCTAAGTGAAAACAGATCTCTAAAAAATGATCTCGATTAATTACAAATATAAAACACATACTAATTGATTGCAGAAATATTCACCCCCTTCAATTCAGTATTTAGTAGCAAATACAGCCTTGAGTCTGTGTGGATAGGTCGCTATCAGTTTTATCTCTATCTGAGCACTGCAATTTTTCCCCCAATCTTCTTTACAAAACTGCTCAATTTCTGTTAGATTGCATGGGGATTGTGAGTGAACAATGCTTTTCAAGTCCAGCCACAAATTCTCAATTGGATTGAGGTCTGGACTCGGACTTGGCCACTCCAGGACATTAAGTTTGTTGCCTTTAAGCCATTCCTGTGTAGTTTTGGCTTTATGCTTTAGGTCATTATCTTGCTGGAAAACAAATCTTCTCCCAAGTTACAGTTCTCTTGCAGACTGCATCAGGTTTTCCTCCAGGATTTCCCTGTATTTTGCTGCATTCATTTTACCCTCTGCCTTCACAAGCCATCCAGGGCCTGCTGCAGTGAAGCATCCCCACAGCATGATGCAGCCACCAACATGTTTAACCACCAGGTTGAGTCGGTAGTGAAGAAGGCGCATGCAGTGTTGGCATTCATTTCTAGAGGAGTAGAGTATAAGGAGCAGGGATGTGATGTTGAGGTTCTATAAGGTGTTGGTGAGACCTCACTTGGAGTACTGTGGGCAGTTTTGGTCTCCTTACTTAAGAAAGGATGTGCTGACGTTGGAGAGGGTACAGAGAAGATTCACTAGAATGATTCCGGGAATGAGAGGGTTGACATATGAGGAACGTTTGTCCGCTCTTGGACTGTATTCCTTGGAGTTTAGAAGAATGAGGGGAGACCTCATAGAAACATATTGAATGTTAAAGGGCATGGACAGAGTGGATGTGGCAAAGTTGTTTCCCATGATGGGGGAGTCTAGTACAAGAGGGCATGACTTAAGGATTGAAGGGCGCCCTTTCAGAACAAAGATGCGAAGAAATTTTTTTAGTCAGAGGGTGGTGAATCTATGGAATTTGTTGCCACGGGCAGCAGTGGAGGCCAAGTCATTGGGTGTATTTAAGGCAGAGATTGATAGGTATCTGAGTAGCCAGGGCATCAAAGGTTATGGTGAGAAGGTGGGGGAGTGGGACTAAATAGGAGAATGGATCAGCTCATGATAAAATGGCGGAGCAGACTCAATGGGCCGAATGGCCTACTTCTGCTCCTTTGTCTTATGGTCTTATGGTCTTATGTTTGCAGTAGGGATGATGTGTTTTTGATGGTCAAAGAACACCGAGGCAGTCTACAAGAAGGGTCAGAGCCGTCTCTATTTCCTGAGGAGACTGAGGTCCTTTAACATTTGCTGAACGATGCTGAGGATGTTCTACGAGTCTGTGGTGGCCAGTGCTATCATGTTTGCTGTTGTGTGCTGGGGCAGCAGGCTGAGAGTAGCAGACACCAACAGAATCAACAAATTCATTCGTAAGGCCAGTGATGTTGGGGGGATGGAACTGGACTCTCTCACGGTGGTGTCTGAAAAGAGGATGCTGTCCAAGTTGCATGCCATCTTGGACAACGTCTCCCATCCACTACATAATGTACTGGGTGGGCACAGGAGTACATTCAGCCAGAGACTCATTCCACCGAGATGCAACACAGAGCGTCATAGGAAGTCATTCCTGCCTGTGGCCATCAAACTTTACAACTCCTCCCTTGGAGGGTCAGACACCCTGAGCCAATAGGCTGGTCCTGGACTTATTTCCTGGCATAATTTACATATTACTATTTAACTATTTATGGATTTATTACTATTTATTATTATTTATGGTGCAACTGTAGCGAAAACCAATTTCCCCCGGGATCAGTAAAGTATGACTATGACTATGACTATGATGTGCTGTGTTTGGCTCATGCCAAACATAGCATTTAGTCTGATGGCCAAAAAGCTCAAATTTGGTTTCATCAGACCATAGAACCTTCTTCCAGCGGACTTCAGAGTCTCCCACAAGCTTTCTGGCAAACTCTCGCTGAGATTTCATGTGAGTTTCTTTCAGCAGTGCCTTTCTCTTTGCCACTTTCTCATAAGCTGCAACCAGTGAAGCTCCCGGGCAACAGTTGCTGTACGTCCCATCTCAGCTACTGAACTCCTCCAGATTTATCATAGGTTCTTGCAGGCCTCCCTTACTAGTCCCCTTCTTGCACAGTCACTCAGTTTTTGAGGATGACCCGCACTAGGTGGACTTACAACTGTACCATATTCTTTCTATTTCTTGTTGATTAATTTAACTGCACTCCAAGGGATATTCAGTGAATTGGAAATTTTCTTGTATCCATCTGCTGACTTGTGCTTTTCAATAACCTTTTCGTGGAATTGCTTGGAGTGTTCTTTTGTCGTCATGGTGTAGTTTTTGCCAGGATACTGACTCACCAGCAGTTGGACCTTCCAACTACAAGTGTATTTTTACTACAATCAATTGGTACACCTGGACTGCACACAGTGATCTCCATTTAACTAATTCAGTGACTTCCAAAACTAATCGGCTGCACCTGTGATGATTTGGTGTGTCATATTAAAGTGGGGTGAATACTTATACAATCAGTTATTTTGTGTTTTATATTTGTAATCAGTTTATATCACTGATTAGAGATCTGTTTTCACTTTGACATGAAAGAGTCTTTTTCTATTGAACAGCATCAAAAAAGCCAAATTAAATCCACTGTGATTCAATATAGTAAAACAATAAAAGATGGAAGTTCCGGGGGGGGGGGGGTGAATACTTTTTATAGGCACTGTATGTTCTTATACATTCTCTTCTCCTCGACTACCGAAGCTCTTTGTCCAACCCCAATGAAGCCTGAATCACGGACATACACCTGCAACCAATGTCAGCTACCAACTGCCAATAAACACCTCATTCACAGCCCTTAGGCACAGCTAGAAACCACCCAATCCAACTGCTTGACTGATCTCTGGCAGCCGAATTTGTCCTGATCCATGACCTCACTCTCCTTCCTGTGAGACTGTCCTGACTGTGGTTTCAGCCTTGGGCCTCGTGCAATAGTGCATTTCTTCACACGAGTTCCCTAAACAATATATTCATTGATCCTTCAAGCTATGAGAGCTGAGCAGAACTTTGCAAGCACCAACATATTCTGAAAAAAAAAACAGCTAGACGAACACAATGGGTTAGGGAGCATAAGTAGAGAGAGATGTTTCAGGTCTAGGGCCTTCAGCTGGACTGGTCCCTCCAATAATTTTTTTGCTCTATAATACAGCATCTGCAATCTCTTCTGTCACCAAGCCAGTCATGAGACCATAAAACAGGATCTGAATGCGGTGATTTGACCCTTTGAGTCTGCACCATTCAATCATGGCTGATTTTTCTACCATACTCACCTGTGTTCTCCCTTTAACCCTCAACATCGCCCCCTGCCCTTATCAATCAGGAACCTATTAATCTCTGCTTTAAATAAACCCAATGACTTGGCCCCCGCAGCACACCCCAGTTGAAGAAATTCCTTCTCATCCCAGTTTTAGAGGAACAACCTTTATTTTGAGGCTGTGCCTTCAGGTCCTAAATTCTCCTCCTATGGAAACATCTCCATGTTTATTCCTCTGATATTTTAAGTCTTTTGATTTTTGGCAGCTTTCGGTGATATTTACGCTCTTCTGAACTCCATCGAGTACAGACCCAGAGACATATGTAAAACCTTTAATTCCTGGAATCTTTCCTGTGAGCTTCTTCCCCATGGCCAGCACATCCTTTCTCAGATACGCGGCTCAAAGTGAGTCACAATAGCCGAGCCTTAATCTGATCATTATTTATGAAAGCTTGCTGTCTTTCCAGCGGCTGCCACATTTCTTATGTTGACCATATTTCAAAAAATTCCCTGGATAGAGAGTATCACAGTGTTTTACAGTACACTGGTTGTTGAAACTTGCTGGACATAACCAGGCTGTTGCATTTCAAACATTGCAATACTGACGACATTTGAGAAGTCACTTGGGCGGAAAGATCCACCATGAATAAAAGTTGTATTTCTCACGTGTGTCTCACTGATGGCAAACTAGAATAGGACCTAGTTTCCAAATTGTGATTTGAAGTAGACTGTTAGATATATCCTCTTTTGCTTCTGAATTGTTCTGACAAAAATCCTTTGATCTATAGTTGATCTATAGCTTCTGGTCAAATGAAGGCAAGTCTTCACATAAAATTGGTCCTTTTGATCTCAGAAGGTTTGTTCCTGCATATACATAGTTAATACATAACCTTTTTTTCTGAGGAGGCTGAAGAAAGTTGGACTGTGCACATCTATACTCTGTTCCATAGATGTGCAGTAGAGAGGTGTACATGCAGGGTTCAGAAACTGCACTGCGGTGGACAGAAGGTTTCTACAATGGGGAATAAAATTGACCAATGCATCACTAGCACCAGCCTACCCTGCCATCAAGGACATATATACAGATGGGTGCCAGAAAAGGGCCAGTCACATCATGAAGGATACCACCCACCCTGCTCATGGACTGTTTGTCCCACTCACAATAGGGAGGAGGTTATGTAGCATCCACGCCAGGACCACCAGATTCAAAAACAGATCCTTCCCTCAAGCAGTAAGGTGGATCAACACCTCTATAAGCAATAAGCCACCCTTCCAAACCCCCCCACCACTGCTACTTTACCATTCCTTGTCAGTCACCTCATGTACAGACACTCCTAAGCCTAGCGCCACCTTATGGACATACAGTCAAATTATGTATTTGAGCTATCTTATGTATTTGTATTTATTGTGTTTTTATGATTATGTTCTTTATCTCATTGTGCTTTTTGGTGCTGCGTCAGATCTGGAGTGCACATGTGTACTGCAAATTATGTTAAACAATCCAGAATCTTGAATCTTGATAGGGAGGTTGTCAAAATGAGGAGAGAGATAGGTTGAGGAGACAGAAGAAACTGCAAATGATGGAATCTGGAGTAACAAACAATCTTTTGTAAGAACTCAGATGTTCGAGTAGCATCTGTGGGGGAAAGGTACAGTCAACAAAACAATGATATTCCTTTCTCCCTCTGATGCTGCTCAAACGTCTGAGTGCCTCCAGCAGATTGTTGGTAGCTGATAGGTTGAGTTGTAATGAGACAGGATGCCCCATAAACCAAATGGCCTTCCCTGCATTCGAAATGTATGTAATTCTGTTAAATTCAATGTGTAATAACTATTCATATCAAACCTTGTCTCTCTCCCAGTTTCTCCCCGTTCCAGGATGAGTTCCCTAAAATACCCCTGGACTAATGCCGAGTTAAAATGAATAACATCGTGCTGATGACTGTACATTGCATTCATCTGCTGAAGTGCCTTAGTTTCTCTCCAAAGTTTAATATCTTAATGGACCAAAAACACCTCTTAAATGAGTTCACCTCTGTTATGAAACAGGACCAATTGGATATGGTCCTCTGCTGATCACTGCCTGGAGGATTACCCAAAAACAGGGGAATGCAGTGCAATTTCAATTTGTTACAACACATTGTTGAGATATTGTTCCAATTTCCCTAATTGCATTTCTGCATTAAAACATTACTGTGCTAGTTTATACCCTAAAGCTGAGTGCTTTGTAGCCAGGTCTTCCATATGCATCCCAGCCTGGGGTGATAACTGCTTTCCCAGAGACACCAAGAAACTGCAGAGAGCTGTAGACACAGCTGAGCACGTCATGAAAACTGGCCTCTCCTCCATGGACCCTGTGTACTTCTTGCTGCCTTGGCAAAGCAGCCAACCTAATCATAGACAATCCCCACCCCAGTCATTCTCAGTTCTACCCCTTCCCATCAGGCAGGAGATACAAAAGCCTGAAAGCACAGACTACTAGACTCAAGGATAGCTTCAATCCCACTGTTAAAATCATTAGATGAAGATCGACTCTTGACCTCAAAGTTTACTATTGAACTCTCTCTGTGACTGGAGTACGAAATTCTGCATTCTGACATTGCTACCTCAATGTACTGATTTTTTTTTAATGATCTTTATGGATGGTATACAAACTAAAGATTTTTGCTGTACCTCACTATGTGTATCAACAATAAACCAATTTACCAGTTTATCATTTCTGCACTTCTGATTTTCGCACATATAAACGCTTCCAGAGAGCCGATTGTGAGACACTCCAAGCTGTAGTTCATAGGCTCCAACCTGGCACAGGCACAGCATGGCTCAGTGTCGGACAGCTGGCCATCCAGGACTGCACTGCCCCAAATTTGCTCCAAGTTCTGTGAAGTCCAGGTAATTTCCATAGCTTACCAATCAGTTCTTCTAAACTTCCCGAATTCCCAAGTATCTCACATCATTTTCACATAGATGCCTGATTGAGTTGGAAGTAAATGGGTGTAAAATGAAGGTTATGGATTTCACGTGATGGGGCAAAGTTAAAAGGAGATTTATGAGGCAAGTTTCTTACACAGAGCACGTTAGATTTGTGAACACAATGCCGGGAGAAGAGGTAGCCATGATAATAACATAGAAACATAGAAACATAGAAAATAGGTGCAGGAGTAGGCCATTCGGCCCTTCGAGCCTGCACCGCCATTTATTATGATCATGGCTGATCATCCAACTCAGAACCCCGCCCTAGCCTTCCCTCCATACCCCCTGACCCCCGTAGCCACAAGGGCCATATCTAACTCCCTCTTAAATATAGCCAATGAACTGGCCTCAACTGTTTCCTGTGGCAGAGAATTCCACAGATTCACCACTCTCTGTGTGAAGAAGTTTTTCCTAATCTCGGTCCTAAAAGGCTTCCCCTCTATCCTCAAACTGTGGCCCCTCATTCTGGACTTCCCCAACATCAGGAACAATCTTCCTGCATCTAGCCTGTCCAATCCCTTTACGATCTTATACGTTTCAATCAGGTCCCCCCTCAATCTTCTAAATTCCAACGAGTACAAGCCCAGTTCATCCAGTCTTTCTTCATATGAAAGTCCTGCCATCCCAGGAATCAATCTGGTGAACCTTCTTTGTACTCCCTCTATGGCAAAGATGTCTTTCCTCAGATTAGGGGACCAAAACTGCACACAATACTCCAGGTGTGGTCTCACCAAGGCCTTGTACAACTGCAGTAGTACCTCCCTGCTCCTGTACTCAAATCCTCTCGCTATAAATGCCAGCATACCATTCGCCTTTTTCACCGCCTGCTGTACCTGCATGCCCACTTTCAATGACTGGTGTATAATGACACCCAGGTCTCGTTGCACTTCCCCTTTTCCTAATCGGCCACCATTCAGATAATAATCTGTTTTCCTATTTTTGCCACCAAAGTAGATAACTTCACATTTATCCACATTAAATTGCATCTGCCATGAATTTGCCCACTCACCCAATTTATCCAAGTCACCCTGCATCCTCTTAGCATCCTCCTCACTGCTAACGCTGCCACCCAGCTTCGTGTCATCCGCAAACTTGGAGATGCTGCATTTAATTCCCTCATCCAAGTCATTAATATATATTGTAAACAACTGGGGTCCCAGCACTGAGCCTTGCGGTACCCCACTAGTCACCGCCTGCCATTCTGAAACACAAGTGACATTTAAACAGGCAAGAAATGGAGGGATATACAGTGGACCATAAGACCACTAGGCCATTTGGTCCATCAAATCTGCTCCACCATTCAGTCATACTTAACAAATTTTCCCTCTCAATTCCATTCTCCTGCTTTCTCCCTACATAACCTTTGATGCCCTGTCAACCTCCACTTTAAATATAGCCAATGACTTGGCTTCCACAGCTGCCTGTGACAATGAATTCCACAGATCCACCACCCTTTAGCTCAAGGAATTCCTCCTTTTCTCTGTTCTAAAGGGATGTCCTTTATTCTGAGGTTGTGCCGTCTGGTCCTAGACTGTCTCACTATTAGAAACATCCCCTCAATGCCTGCTCTACCTAAACCTTTCAAAATTCAGTAGGTTTCAAAGAGATTTTCTTTAATCTTCTAAACTCCAGCAAGTACCCAGGCCCAGAACCCTCAAGCATTAATCTTCTCATTCCTGGAATCATTCTCTTAAACTCTCTATGGACCTTCTCCAATGCCAGCACATTCTTTCTTAGATATGGGCCACACACTACTCACAATATTCAAAGTGCTATCTGACCAATGCCTTATAAAGCCTCTGCCTTACGTCCTTGTTATTATAATCTAGTCCTCTTGAAATTAATGTGAACATTGCATTTGCCTTCTTCACCACCAACTCAACCTGCAAGTAAAGCTTTAGGAAGTCCTGTACTAGGACTTCCAAGTCCCTTTGCTCCTCAACTTTCAGAGTCTTCTCCCTGTTTAGAAAGTGAATGGCCATATATTTCCCTTCACTGTGTTCCATTTGCCACTTCTTTGCCCATTCTCCTAATCTATCCATCCTTCTGTGGACTCCCTGCTTCCTCAACGCTGCCTGCTTCCCAGCTATCTTTGTATCAATGGAGACAAAATTCAAAAATCTGAGGTGCAAAGGGACTTGGGAGTCCTCGTGCAGGATTCCCTAAAGGTTAATTTGCAGGTTGAGTCAGTGGTGAGGAAGGCTAATGTAATGTTAGCATTCATTTCAACGGGACTAGATTACAAAAGCAAGGATGTAATGTTGAGGCTTTATAAAACACTAGTGGGGACTCACTTGGAGTATTGTCAGCAGGTGTGGGCCCCTTTTCTAAGAAAGTATGTGATGACATTGAAGAGAGTTCATGAAAATGATTCCAGGATTGAAAGATTTGTCATATGAGGATCGTTTGATGGTTCCTGACCTGGACTTGCGGAAATTCAGAAGAATTCTAATGATTTTTAGGTAGTTATTGAGATACAGTGCGGAATAGGCCCTTCTGGCCCTTTGAGCACACCACCCAGCAATCCCCCGATTTAATCCCAGCCTAATCACAGGACAATTTGCAATGACCAATTAACCTACCAACGGGTACATCCTTGAAATGTGGAAGGACACCAGAGCACTCAAAGCAAACCCACACGTTCACGGGAGAGTGTACAAACTCTATACAGGCAGTGCCGGGAATTTAATCTGGGTCTCTGGTACTGTAAAGTGTTGTGCATTACCATGATGGGTGCCTCATTGAAATCTATCAAATGTTGAAAGGCCTTGATAAAGTAGACGTGGAGAGGATGTTTTCTATGGTGGGAGAGTCTAAGACCAGAGTACACAGGCTCAGAATAGAAGGGCATCCTTTTAGAACAGAGATGAGGAGGAACTTCTTCAGCCAGTGAGTGGTTAATCTGTGGAATTTGTTGCCACAGGTGGCTGTAGAAACCAAGTCATTGGTAGAGGTTGATAGATTGGCTTTAATAATGGACTCTAACATATTGCCAATTACTGGTCAGGCTAACTGGTCTATTATTTCTTGTCTTTTACCTCCCTTCCTCCTTAAAGAGTGGAGTGAAATTTGCAATTTTTCAGTCCACAAGAACCATTCCAGAATCTAGTGATGCTTGGAAGATCATTGCTAGTGCTTCCACAATCTCCTTAACTACCTTTTTCAGAACCCCAAAGAGTAGTCCATCTGGTCTGGGTGATTTACCCACCTTCAGGCCTTTCAGCTTCCCAAGCACCTTTTCCCAACTAATAGTAACTGCACTCACTTCTGCCCCCGACACTCTCAAATTTCTGGCATACTGCTGGTGCCTTTCACAGTAAATCCTGAACTTATTGAGTTCATCCGCCATTTCTTTGTCCACATAACTACCTCTCCAGCATTATGTTCAAGTGGTGAGATATCCACTCTTACTTCTTTTTTACTCTTTATATGTCAAAACCTTTTGGTGTCCTCTTTTATAGTATTGGCTAGCTTGCCTTCATATGTCATCTTTTCTCTCCTTAGACCACATGCAGGCAAATGGGATTGGTTTGGATTGACATCATGGCCGGAGCAGACATGATATATCAAAGGACTCTTTGAAATCTGTCAGTCTGATTGGCAAAGAAAAGTATTTTTAAAAACTGCAAATTTTGGAAGCCTAAAAGAAAACAGCACATTCAGCTGGTTAAGTAGTATTTCTAAAGAGAGAAAAACAGAATTACTGTATAGTGTGGAAAACCCATTATCAGAACTGGAAAAATTTGCTTTAAGTTACAAGAGCATGGGGGGGAGAGGAGGAACAGATAGGATGATGGAAATGTCTCTGATAGGATGAAGCCAGTGTTGCCACGGTGATAAACTGCTGATGAACTCACCTGGTTGACAAATTAATAAGACAGTTAGAGAGAAATCAGTTCAGTAGTTTATCCGGTTGTAGCTCCATGGAAACTTGTATGGCCTGACATAGACTGGCATTTGTTAGAGGTAAAAAGGAAAGAAAGATATAAAACAGATTTGGTAAATGCATTTAACTGTCATGTGATGGAAAAGTATAGTGATTATACTCACATTTATACAGATGGTGCGAAGGAACCTGAAACAGGAGTGACAGGGTTTGGGGTGGTAATACCAGCAAAAGAAATTGGAATCAGCAGAAGAACATCTAATAAGTTAGGGGTGTTTACAGTGGAGATGCTGGCAGTGTTGGTTGCTTTGCAATGGGTGCAGAAAGCCAGACCATCCAAAGCATTGATATGTTCAGATTCATCCTCAGTTCTAACAAGTTTAAGGTCTTTTCACACAAACAGTCGGCAAGATGTACTTTATGAAGTCCTTCAGTTAGTTACAAGAATTGCAAATCAGGGAGGTCAGGTAAAATTTCTATGGGTTCCAGCACATGTAGGGGTGAAGGGGAATGAGAGGGTGGATGAGTTGGCAAAGAGGGCGTTAAAGAAAGAAAATGTGGAAATGCACATTAGTATCAGTAAAGCAGAGGTTAAGTGTGTAATCTGAGAAAAAGTCAACCGAATGTGGCAAGAAAGATGGGACAGGGAGGGGAAAGGGAGACATCTATATCAAATACAAAAGAGTGTTGCAGTTACTAGGGTAAGTAATGGAAACAGAAGAGAGGAGACTGTGTGGACTAGGTTAAGGCTGGGGCACTGTGCATTAAACAAAACATTGAAAATGATAGGGAAACACCAGACAGGATTGTGTGAGGAATGTCAGGAAGAGGAGTCAGTAGATCATGTAGTTCTGAGTTGCAGGAAGTATGGGATACAGAGAGAGATGATGAGAATTAAACTAAGGGAGTTGGGGATGCAGGAATTCACATTAAAAGGGTTGCTGGGCATGGGTGAGAGAGCACAAGTCCGGGTATTTTTAGCGTTTTTAAGGGGTACAGGGGTTTTTTATAGAATATGACGAATAAACAGGAATAGGATACTAGGATGGTCAAAGATGGGAGGGTGAAGTGTAGGTGTGTGTGTGTGTGTGTGTGTGTGTGTGTGTGTGTGTGATTGGGCGAAGGGATTTAGAATGTATGTCTAGTGCACATTCTGGAGTAGTGGGTGGCGGTAATGCACCATTAAGCTGGATGCCAAGCGCCGTAAAACAAGATACAGACAGACAGACAGACAGAGAGAAATCAGAACAGCAGCAAACATATAACCTGTTAAAACTGAGTAGTGGATACATTGATTGAAAGTGGTGGTTGCTGTTGGAGGCAGATGCCCTTGAAACTGTACAATGGAGACTGGCATTGGGAAGGGTTTACTGGGGAAGGGCAGAGGGATTGGGAGTGTCACAGCAACATGGTGAGTTGGAGGTCAGAGTGAGTCAGTGACCAGTGGAAGAGTGAGTGTCAGCTCTACAACAAGGGGGTCTGAATTAGTATTGTCAGGAAGGTTGGTGTCTGGGTAAGAGATGGATTGAGAGAGGGGTAGTGGACATTACTGCTAAGGTCAGTGTTTATTGACCAATGCTAATTGCTGTTCAGAATGTGGTGGTGAGCTGACCTTTTCAACCACCTGTAGTCCCCCAGTGAAAGTGTTCCCACAGTGGTCATTGATAACTGGTGTTTGTTAAATGTACTGATGCACAATGAAAAACCTTGGCTTGCACACCATCCATACAGATCATTTCACAACATCATAGTTCATGGGAAACCCAATAACAGAAAGCAGAATATAGTGCTACAGATACAGAGGAAGTGCCATGCAGGCAGGCAGACAATAAGGTGAAAAGCCATTACAAAGTAATTTGAAAGGTTAAGAGTCCATCTCATCATACAAGAGATTCATTTAGCAGTCTGATAACAATGGGATAGAAGTTGTCCTTGAGGGGGGAGAAGAGAGAATGTTTGGGGTGAGAGCCTTTTAGCTGTTTTTCCAAGCCACTGACAATTGTAGCCAGTATTCAAAAGATTTCAAAGGTTTCAAAGGTACATTTAATATCAGGGAAATGTATACAACATACATCCTGAAATGCTTTTTCTTTACAACCATCCACAAAAACAGAGGGGTGCCCCTAAAGAATGAATGACAGTTAAATGTTAGAACCCCAAAGTCCCCCCAAGCTCCCCTCCCTCCCGCACGTAAGCAGCAGCGAGCAACAATCCCCCTCCCCCCACTAGCAAAAAAAACATCAGCACCCACCACTGAGCACTCAAGTGTGCAGCAAAACAACAGCAAAGGCTTGCAGTACCTCAAAGACTACTCGTTCACCCGGTAATTCGACATGCCACAAGCGCTCTCTCTCTCTCTCTCTCTCTCTAATAGGGGAGAAAGGGATGTCTCCATTTCACAGCGAGAGCGGAGACATAACAAACAACTCGCTCGTTTACGATGTTAAAAGTCCGTTGCGTCGCTTTTTCCAAGCTCTGTGCCCAAAGACCTCAGGTCTCCGGGCACACAGCACGACACACCGATCTCCTGCCAAGACATTGGCCTTCGATCTGCCCGTCTCCAGAACCATGAGATCTCGGACCTCCAAAGGCGAGCTAGACTCTTAGGCCGCATCGTTGGCATGTCGAATAACAGCCAGTCATGAAATCCCAAGAGTGAGTCCCATTCTTTATACTTTATACTTTGTTGTCGCCAAACAATTGATACTAGAACGTACAATCATCACAGCGATATTTGATTCTGCACTTCCCGCTCCCTGGGTTACAAATATTAAATATTAAAAGTATTAAAAATAGTAAAAATTAGTAAATAATAAAAATTTAAATTCTAAAACATAAATAGAAAATAGAAAAATGGAAAGTAAGGTAGTGCAAAAAAAAACGCGAGGCAGGTCCGGATATTTGGAGGATGCGGCCCAGATCCGGGTCAGGATCCGTTCAACAGTCTTATCACAGTTGGAAAGAAGCTGTTCCCAAATCTGACTGTACGAGTCTTCAAGCTCCTGAGCCTTCTCCCGGAGGGAAGAGGGACGAAAAGTGTGTTGCCTGGGTGGGTTGTGTCCTTGATTATCCTGGCAGCACTGCTCCGACAGCGTGCAGTGTAAAGTGAGTCCAAGGACGGAAACAACAGGAATTCTGCAGATGCTGGAAATTCAAGCAAAACACATCGAAGTTGCTGGTGAACGCAGCAGGCCAGGCAGCATCTCTAGGAAGAGGTACAGTCGACGTTTTAGGCCGAGACCCTTCGTCAGGACTAACTGAAGGAAGAGTTAATAAGACATTTTGGATCTCCCCCTCCCGCTCCCACTTTCAAATTTCTTACTAACTCTTCTTTCAGTTAGTCCTGACGAAGGGTCTCGGCCTGAAATGTCGAATGTACCTCTTCCTAGAGATGCTGCCTGGCCTGCTGCGTTCACCAGCAACTTTGATGTGTGTTCCAAGGACGGAAGATTGGTTTGTGTGATGCGCTGCGCCGTGTTCACGATCTTCTGCAGCTTCTTTCGGTCTTGGACAGGACAACCTCCATACCAGGTTGTGATGCACCCTAGAAGAATGCTTTCTACGGTGCATCTATAAAAATTAGTGAGGGTTTTAGGGGACAGGCCAAATTTCTTTAGTTTTCTCAGGAAGTAAAGGCGCTGGTGGGTCTTCTTGGCAGTGAACTCTGCTTGTTTGGACCAAGTCAGGTCATTTGTGATATTGACCCCAAGGAATGTAAAGTTTTTGACCTGTTCCACTTGCGCACCACCGATGTAAATTGGGTCATGTGGTTCGTTACTCCTTCTGAAGTCAACAACCAATTCCTTCATCTTGCTGACGTTGAGGGATAGGTTATTGTCTTCACACCATGCCACCAGGTTCTTAATTTCCTCTCTGTACTCAAACTCATCATTACCTGAGATACGGCCTACAATTGTTGTGTCATCCTCAAACTTATATATTGAGTCTGATGGAAATTTGGCTACACAATCATGGGTGTACGGTAAGTACAGCAGGGGGCTGAGTACACAGCCTTGTGGGGCACCGGTGCTCAGAGTGATTGTAGAGGAGAGCTTGTCCCCTATTTTTACAGCCTAGGGTCCTGTCTATGAGGAAGTTGAAGATCCAGCTGCAGATCCGAGTACTAAGGCCCAGGATCTGGAGCTTGGGAATCAGTTTATTTGGAATGATGGTATTAAAGGCAGAGCTGTAGTCAATGAAAAGGAGCCGTACGTATGTGTCTTTATTCTCCAGGTGTTCTAAGGAGGAATGTAGGGCCAGAGAGATGGCATCTGCCATTGACCTTTTGCTCCAGTAGGCGAATTGCAAAGCGTCGAGGTTGACCGGTAGGCTGTGGTTGATGTGTGCCATAACCAATCACTCGAAGCACTTCATAGCAATTGATGTCAGAGCCACAGGTCGATAGTCATTCAGGCGTGCCACCTTGCTCTTCTTCAGCACCGGGATTATGGTTGCCTTCTTAAAACACGAGGGGATCTTAGACTGAAGCAAAGAGCAGTTGAAGATGTCAGCAAACACTCCAGCTAGCTCGCTTGCACAGGCCCGGAGAACCCGTCCTGGGACGCCATCTGGGCCCGTCGCTTTCCTTGGATTTATCTTCAGGAAGGCCCTTCTAACGTCCTCCTCGGTGACGATGAATCTCGATGCCACCAGGACCGGTTCATGCAGAGGGAGCAGGACGTTCCTCTTCTGTTCGAATCTTGCGTGGAATACGTTCATCAGGGTTCATCAGTTCATCAGGAAGAGAAGCGCCACATTAATTGATATTCCCAGCCTTTTCTTTGCGCCCAGTGATCTCATTTAGACCCTGCCATAGTCTACCGGCATCCCTCTCGTTAGCCTGGGCTTCCAACTTGGCTCGATATTGCCTCTTGGCGCCCTTAATGGCTTTCCGGAGTTCATGCCTGGATTCCATGTAGTGACTGGTATCCCTGGACCTAAAAGCCACAGCTCTAGCCTTCAAAAGGGACTTGACTTCATAATTCATCCAAGTTTTCTGGTTAGGGAATACCCAGATCGTCTTTCCCGCAAAGAACCGAATTCGGCGTGTAACTCCAGGTCAGGGTGTTCAAAAGAACCCTGAAAGGGAAAAATAAAGATATTAAAGATGGAAATAGAGCTGATCTGAAGATGCAAGCAAAGGAGTGGCTGTTTAGCACCAGCATGACTAAGCCCCACCATCTTCACGGAAGGGAGCCTGCTTTTCATGATGAACTGAACTGCGTCTTCCAGCCTTGAGCAGAATAGTTGCCATATCCAGCTGTTATACATCCAGGCAGGATGCTTTCCATGGCGCATCTATAACAATTGGTGAGGGTCAACAGGGAACGCCAGTTTTTATTACCTTCTAAGGAAGTAGTGGGGCTTGTGCACTTTCCTGTCCATGGCAGATATGTGGTTGGAGTGGGACAAGCTATTGGTGACTTTTATGCCTAGGAACTTAAAGCTCTCAACCAACTGAGCTTCAGCACCATTGATGTGTACAGAGGCATGTACTCTACCCCACTTCCTGAATTCAATGACCAGCTCTTTTGTTTTCCTGACATCGTGAGGAAGGTTGTTGTCATGACAACATACCAGCAGGCCCTCCTCCACTGCTCCGACTCATTATTATTTGACATTCAACCACTATGGCATTGTCACGCTGAGGAGTGAGTTTTCTTGATCAGTCTATTGCTCAAAGAATTAGATTTTACACCATTTTGTACACAGAGTTGTCAGTGCTTAGGTTGGGCTGCTAGAATAGTGGAAGCAAACAGTGGTGCTTAAGAGTGTGAAAGATAAACACAAGGTTATGCAGGCAGTGGAGGGATATGGATCGTGTACAGGCACAAACGTCTGGGCCAAAGGGCCTAATTCTGAGCCATACTTTTCTATGTTTTGTGTTCAAACACAAAATGGAGATTTTTTAATGAATATATTGATTCACAGAATGCAGGTGTTGCTGCCAATGCGAGCCTTTATTGTCCATCTCTAATTACACCTGAACTGAGGAAGCAGGTTGGAATCAACCGTACTGGTGGGTCTAGAATTACATAGATGATGGAGTGGATACAGATTAATGAATCTGACATGTTCTTAAGACAAGCTGATAGTTTCATAATTGCTATCACTGAGATGAGTTTGTTAAAAATCATATAATTTAACTGCCTAATTAAATTTCCTGGTTGCTGTGATTAGCTTATTCTTCCAGATTTCCAGGCTAATTATTTATCCACTACACCACTATTGCCTACCATGGGAGGAAGGGAAGTAAATTAGAATTATGAGAGGACAGGGCAGAAGGCACGAGGTACCTGCCACCTGCAGGGTACGGGTGGCAGGAAATGTCACAGAAACTTATTCACTTCCGTTTAACATGCTGCAGATCATGTGTAATACCCAAGCCAGGGAGCAAACATCAAGAGTTCCCACACTCCCTGATATGGATTATGTTGGGTATGCAGTATTATTTCAAAATATTGTACATTGCCTATAATGTGGATGCAACTGAGTGGAGCCAGAGTGCAGGTGTGCTGGAAAGTCTATCACAAAGAAATGCTTCCCCTTCTGTGTACGTTCTTTTGTTTGATTGAGCACCGTGAATTCGAATCACTTACTCTTTTCCATGTCTTCAGAGAGGTACTGAGGCAGAGTCAGAAGCACTGGGTAATGGAACGATGAAAGTTAAATCTCATATAGGTGACAGAGTGAGCTGTGGGACTCAGAAGAGATGAAACAGACAAAGATGTAAATTTGAAGGACTAACTCATCATGTCAGATTACTTATGGAATACAATTTTTACCTTCAGCATGAGAGAACAATGATTACCTGAAACAGTGGACCCCAGAAAAAAGGTATGTAGATACATGGAGCTATGAGTAGCCTGGCTAGAAATGTTGGAAGTAGGAGTGGTGAAGTGTGAAGCCCCACAGAGAACAACACAAGAGCAGCTAAGATTGCTGCCATGTTACATGGATGGTAACATGAGAGGTTGAAAGGGAAATGGACCGCATGTGGGAAAAGGAGTGTGAGATGTCAATTGGGAAGTTCATGTCTATGGATAGAGCTTGAGGAAGGAGACATTGAAAGGTAGATGAGGGAGACAGGGTGCAGTTGAAGACAATATACCTGATTCCATATGAGGTAAATTATGTATGAGCCATACTGAAGACTTAGATCTGTGCCAAAGTATTAGAGCAAAAGGAAACTAGTGATATCTTAATTTCACTCTATTGTAACATGACACATCCTTCTAAAACAACCACCAGTCTCTGAGAATGGCAATTGAAACCAACAGCTCAGCGTCCTGAGGGCTGGCTGGGTGGTGAACTAGAAGAATCAGGAGAGCCATGATATTGACTACAGCTACCTGTGGAGTTGGTGTAGTCCAGCAGAGACCCACCTTGGCAAAAACGGGGATGCTGTTTCAATAAAAGCACTCATTCCAGCCACACAACTCACAGATGTATAACCAAACTTTTTCACCGAGCAGGGACATGTGAAGGAAGATATCACCCCATCCTGGATGAGAGGAAGCAGCCACCAAAATGCATTCCGGACGCTCTTAAAGCTGAGTTGGAGAAGCAAACTGAGGCAAGGCCAATGGCCCTCAGTGATTTGCACTGTAGTAAGTGTTGAGAAATCAAGCTAATAGCTGATATTTAGCTCAAATCCAGGAGTCCTTGGAAGAGAAACTTCTATCTTAGGACAAAGGTTGAAAATGGAGACACAAGAGACTGTACATATTGTACTTAAATTTGGAACCACACAATCGACTGGAGGAACGCAATGGGTTGAAAAGCATTTGTGGGGGAAAGGAATTGTTGATGGTTTTGGGTTGAAATGACTACAAATTCCACTTCTCACTCTCACACTGACCTGTCCATGTTGGCCAGGACAAAGTCCAATGCTAACCTGGGGAACTGCTTGGATAATCTATGACCCAATGGTATGAACATTGAGTTTACCTGTTTTAGGTAATCCTCCCCACCAGTAAGTTTCTCTCCCTTTCCCACCATTTCTCACTTATTCCATCAAATCTTCCGCCAGACCTTCCATTTTTTACCTTTTTCCATCCCTCCACTGCTTCACCCTGTCTAGCATCCCCCACCCCACCCATCTTCATTCTGATGCCCCTCCTAGTTCAATCTATCCACCAAACACACACTTCACTCACAAACTCCACTCCTGCCTCCACCCTCCATTTGGTTCTTGTTCCATTTGTTATTCACCTCTCCCTAATGTGTTCTGTTTTCATTTCCTTTACTTATCAGAATCCAACATTGGTAGCCATTTGTGTTCCTCCAGCAGCTGTCTCCACCTTCACGTTCCCCTCCAACACCTTGCTCATCTGCCTTTGTCCATCATCCACCTGCCAATGTCTCCTGACTCCATCCTCCTTCCCTCTCCTCAGCCCACCAATCACCTCAGCCTCTGTCTCACCACACACCATCTACTCTTTATCTTGGCTACACCCCCTCTCCGCCCTTTGGTGCATCTGAGGGGGAAAGAAATTGTTGATAGTTTTGATCCAAAATGTTGATGATTCCCTTCATCCCACAGAAGCTGCTTGACCCACTGAGTTCCTCCAGGAGATTGTTTGTTGAGTTGGCTAGAGATGCTTTGTGGGACCCATGTCGAGAAAACGTTTTGGCTCGATGCAAAGAGTGTGTCCTGCAGAGTTTGTGAGGAGAGCTCGTATTGAAACTGTTTTAACACAACACAGGCAAAGAATGTTGGAGATAAATCCAAGTAGGATCACCACCCCATCAGAATGGAGACTAGGTACTTCACCTGAGAGTCTTGGTGGGGTCCTTGGAGAAGGGAACCAGTGAAAGAGAATGAGTTGGACCAGAACTGTGAAACCTCACAAGCAGATCCACGGAGAAGCAACTGAGGCTGTAGGAACAAAAGTAGAAGCTCGAATTGAAGAGAGTCACTTTTGTAGTTCATGTCACAATCAAAATGGCGAGAAGTCAGATCCAGCCGTGGTCTGGGGGTCAAAGGGATAAGCCAACACCCAAGTGAGACAGGGGAGCTACTCGGGCAGCTGAAAACGAATAAGCTGGACTGGTCAACACATTCTGGAGATAGTCACAGTGGAGCCAGTGCTGTGACACTTTGACATCAGAGACCTCAAGAAAGGTGGTTGAGCAAAGATCCTGCAGGAGGGTCAGCCGAAGGGATCCGCAAGAAGAGGTCTGATACACTCCACACAGGTGAGAAGGAGCTGATTCCTAGGTCCGGACAGCTCACCAGCATACCATCGGGAGGTCTGTATCCATGTACAGTGATCACAAGTCATTCCAAATGGTGGTTTTGGATGCTTCACAGGGAATGCATCTGAGGGTGCAGATACACAACGTAAACACTTGGTACTGTCTAGGCACACATGAATGCTGCTGACACCCTCACCGAGACTGTTTCCAGAATACGAGGGATGCTGAAAATATGGAGCCTGAGGCGATAAACAAGGCACAACATGTTGCGGTCTCCTGGCCACCGATGCAGAAGATCAAGGAGGTTGCCAGACAAGATGATACAATGCAGTACCTGCAGTCCCCAATTCGGACAGACGGGACAATACACACTGCATGTCAGATCATCCCTCCATATGAGAGATGAGTTGGGCAATGGAGGCACCCTGACCTTCAGAGGCAAAAGGGTACTATTCTCATGCTATGGTGGGACAGTAACTTGGAGGAACGGGTGCTTTGTCTAAGCAGTACTGTACCTACTGGCCAGAGTGGACAGGGAGAGCAGGAAACGTGTGTGGAAGTGTGGCACCTGCAGATCTTCAGAAAAGACCTAACCAAGTGAAAGGCTTCAACTCATCAGGTTCCAGAGACACTGGACCAAAGTCAGTCAGGTGTGTTTCACTCACATAGGCCAACGCTAAGCATACGAGACACAATGAGGGCAAAGCCTCCTGCAGACGTGGTTGAAGCCAGAGGTGATCTGACACCCACCACAGCCCAGATCACCTGAGAGCTGATTAAAGAGGATGGCCCCTATTGGGGGAATGCCTGCTATCCTGGGAAGAGCTCTGAGGAGGCTGACGGGTGGGGTCAGATGTGGAGATTCATTTATTTATTTTATTTTGAATTTATTTATTTATTTTATTTTCTTGAAAAAAGAATAAATTGTGCAAACAACAAAACGTAAGTGGACAACACATAGAATATCAAAGATCAAACTAGGAGTCCAGTAGTATTCAGTTTAATTCAGTTCACTGTTGTGCATTAACCCACTGCAGGCCAGAGGACAACGTATTCTTCGCCGAAGCGCCCCAGACTTCATTGATCACCCCGATCAAACCCCTCGAACAGCAAAAAAAGAGTAACTAGAATTTAGGAACACATGCAACACAAACCCCAAAGGCCCTCAAAATCCACAGCCTCCCTGATCAATCCCTGCAATGCACATCCCAAGATCCTATACTTTACTTCGACAGCAGCTAGTGCAAGGGTGAGCAAGACAGGTCAAATGCAGGCAGGTGGCGCCGAACACCCACCTGTCCTCCATTCTCATCCTCTTTGACTTCAGTCTTGTTCAACACCTCAAGAGCAATGGTGCTAGACATGGGCTCGCACCTTCGACAAATCAATTGGAGAGATTCAATAGAGCTGGTCATAGGTTCATGCCCTCTGTGCCTCAGTTGGAGAGAATCAATGGAGTCAATCATGGGCTCACACCTCAGTCAGAGAGAGGTAATGGAGTCAATCATGGGGTTGCACTCCACCTCCAGGCTTCCAGCCCTACAGGGCACACAGCTGCTCCAAACCTCAGCCAACTCTCTTGGAGACCGCAAAGCACCAGGTCGTGCAATTGACCCCAAAACACACCATCAACATGTAATTTACAGGTTCCAATCACACACAGCTTAGTAGTAGGATCCTAGTTAAATTTAGAAGTAGAAGAAGTGGTTTCATGAACTGTCTGCAGGATGTCGCTTTGGTTGCATTGTTTGCTGGTGCCATCATGAGGAACTGGAAACGATCAGGAGAGATCAGGGAGGTTAGTCCATTGACCCAGGTAGCTTAAGGACTTTGTACCAAAATAAAACACATGGAGAACAGGATAGCCGTTTTCTCCGTTGGTCTTCTCACTCCTTGTTTCTATTTAATTCTGAAACAAAGGAAAAAGCATATCACCTGTTGAACCAGAAGAGCCAACATACTTGACCACTGATATACCACCATCGGGAATCCTTACTGTGACCTGTGATATCCCATGCCCACATTTTGAAAAGTCTGATCACTTGGCTGTATATACAGCAAGCAGAAGCTAAAGACAGTGCAAAGCACCATGAAGGTCAAGGGAGGTAGAGGAGCGCTTTCAGGACCGCTTTGAGTCAGTGGACTGGACAATATTCAGGGATTCATCTTCAAATCTGAATGAATACGCTACAGTTGTCACGGACTTCATCAAGATCCTGTGTGGATGAGTGTGTACCTTCAAGAACATACTGGACATACCCAAACCAGATGCCAGGAGATTCGTAGTCTGCTGAATGCTAGAACTGTGGCATTCAAGACCGATAATCCAGCACTATACAAGAAATCCAGGTACGATCTACAGAAGTCTATTTCAAGAATGAAAAAACAATTCTGATTGAGGTTAGAGTTAAAATCCGATGGCTCGTCAATTCTGGCGAGGTTTTTAGGCCATAATTCCTACAAGGCGAAGCCTAACATCATGAATGGCTGTGATGCTCTACGCCTTTTAGACACACTTTGAAAGGAAGAATAAAACTGCACCTGTGCAAAGTCCCACAGTCTCTGGTGACCCTGTAACCTATGTCTTGAAAGTTGACATCAGAACATCTTTCAAGAGGGTAAAGCCTTGCAAGGCATCAGGCCCTGATGGTGTAGCTGGTAGGGCACTGAAAACTGGCGGGAGCTTTCAAAGTCATCTTCAATCATTCACTGCTGCATTTAGAAGTTCCCATCTGATTCAAAAAGGCAGCAATCATACTGCTGTTCTAGAAGAGCAAGGTGAGTTGCCTCAACAACTATCATCCTGCTGCACTCACATCTATTTGTGATGAAGTGCTTTGGGAGATTGGTCATGGCCAGATTCAACTCCAGCCTTAGCAGGAGCCTGCACCAACTGCAATTTGCCTATCATCCCAATAGGTCTACATACAACGGATGCAATCTCACTGTCTCTCCGCTCAGCCGAGGATCACTTGGACAAGTAATACCTGCATTAGGCTGCTGTTTATTGATTACAGCTCAGCAGTCAACACAATTATACCCTCAGTTCTAATCCATAAACTCCAAAATCTGGGCCACTGTACCTCCCTCTGCAACTAGATTCTTGACTTCCTCATCTGGACAACACAATCAGTGTGGATTGGAAATAACATCTCCTCCTCACTGACAATCAACACTGACACACCTCAAGGATGCGTGCTTAGTCCACTGCTCTGATCTCTTTATACCACAAGTCTGTGGTTAGGCACAGCTCAAACAGCATCTATAAATTTGCTGATGACACAACTATTGTTGGCAGAATTTCAGAAGGTAACGAGAAGGCAAATAGGAGCAAGCTAAATCATTGAGGGGTGTCACAGCAACAACCTTACACTCACCATCAGTAAGATGAAGGAATTGATTGTGGACTTCAGGCAGGGGAAGTCAAGGGAACACACACCAGCCCTCGTCGAGGGGTCAGCAGTGGAAGGGGTGAGCAGTTTCAAGTTCCTGGGTGTCAACATCTCTGAAGGTCTATCCTGGGCCCAACATATTGATGCAATTACAAAGAAGGCATGACAGCAGTTATATTTCATGAGGAATTTGAGGAAACATAGTATATCACCAAATTTGTACTGTGGAAACTAGTTGCATCACTGTGTGGTATGGAGAGACAACTGCACAGGATCAGAAAAAGCTGCAGAAAGTTTTAAACACCATCATGGGCACTAGCCTCCCCAGCACTCACGACACCTTCAAAAGTTGTCATCCATCATTAAGGACCTCCATCACCCAGGACATGCCCTGTCATTTCTAGCGTCAAAGGAAGTACAGGAGCCTGAAGGGACACACTCACCATTTCAGAAACAGCTTCTTCCCTCTGCCATTAGATTTATGAATGGACAGTGAACCCGTGGGACACTACGTCATGTTTTTTTCTCATTTTTGCACTAAATATTTAATTATTTTTCAGATTTTTCTGATTGTAATTTAGATAGTTTCTATGATTATGTTTTGCAATGAACTGCCACAGCAAAACAACAAGTTTCACGACATATGCCAGTGATATTAAACCTGATTTGATTCTGGCTCTGATAACACTTCTAGCTTATGTAGTATTTGGTGTGTACGCCTTTCTGAAATGCAGAACTGAACAGGATGGTTTGCCTGGCTGGAAGCAGGAATACTGTGGAGAAATGCTCTGTTGGCCCTTTAGCTTAATAAAACACTCCGTTAACATGGATTACCGACTACTTCCCTCTGTCTTAGAGAGTGATGCTGAGGCACTGTCTGAACCATTAATAGAGAGCACGGTCCTCTGTGAAGGATTTCTTTCTGCTGTTTTAATGCAGGCAGAGCTGAGAAACTGTCTTTCCATTCACTCTGGGGTGTGTATTTTAATGACATCCTGCTGAGTGGTTTTATCTGGTTTAGAACCTATTGATTTGCTGCTAGTGAGTTCAAAGTGATGCAGACCGCCAGTGTGCACCCAGTCGGTTAGATAAACTGGGCCAGTGGTTAACTCACTGGACCACTCAATCCAGAAGTGTGACTAATAACATAGAGACATGAGTTCAAATCACACCTCTGCAGCAGGGGAATTTAATCTCGGTTAATAAATTAGAAATTAAAAACTGCTTCATGTAGCCTTATAAGTAGCAGAGTAATGTAAAAAACCCTATCTCGTTCGGTAGTGAATGTTAGGCCATCCTTGGCAAGCTTCAGGCCCAGAGTGATGTGTTTGAATCTTAAGTGTCCTCTGAATTGGCTTTGCAAACCGAGTGATGATTAGGGATGACCACTGTGTGGATGAAAATAAATGCTGGATTAACCATTCCAGAATTGTCTTTATTTTTCTTGCAGTGTCACAAGCACTTTTAAAATGTCCAGCAGAAGAGAAATAACTTCATATCCATTGCAAGTGCTTCAGACCAAGATTTTTCCTGAGATATCTTCTTTGGTTTCTGTGTTGGATAGGGCCATTTCGCACTGTGTTCAGAATTACTGGATATTGTTCTAGACCAGGGGTTCCCAACATGGAGTCTATGGACTCCTTGCTTAATTGCATTTAAAAGGTTGGGAATCCCAGTTCTAAACCAATGTTAAGGGTCTGTCTTCATCCAGAGAGTACTGAAAACCTAGAAACCATCTCCCAGTGTAGACTAAGAATCACAGGAGGACTGTTAGATCAACCACGTTCCAAGTGAAGGACAGCACAGGCTTAAGAAGCCTGCATTCTCTACTCCTGTGATCCTCCTACCTAGCAAGCAGTCTGTATTAGCAACAGCGAGAGGCATTGAAATATCGGCTTACCCCTCATGCTAAATCATCATTATAAACGCAGTTATGAAACCATGCCTCTGCACCTTCTTCCTTAGCAAATTATTTTGTATTTGGTTTTGTATTCTGCCACTTGTTCTCATTCTTAAAGTTCACACAGGTAGCCCTCTGTTGTGCGTTCTCAGCACCTGACCTAATCCTGAGCACTGCAAATCTTTTCTCGCACCCCCCAGCCGGTTACTTCAATGGATCCACCGAGGGCTGATTTGTTTGTGTTGGCTTCCTTGTGAAGCACCTAATCAAAATAGACCCATGGCCAGGTCTTACAACTAGAGGCTACAGCAAAAAGCACAATGTGTTACAGACCAAAACAACTCACTTCAAAATCCTTCCACTCACTTCAGCTCTGCTGCTTTTGCCAACAATTATAAATTTCTTTCCTCTGGTTATTGGCCAAGGGAGGAGCGGCTGAGGGAGAAGGCAGCCGTATGTAAGATGAGCAACCCAACACCTTGATTCATCACAGGTCAGGCCGTATGTGTTGTGTCAGTCCTGGCTTTTCACCATTTCATCTTGATGAGGGTGAGGGCTCTGTCTGTTGTGACATATTAAGGTGCTAATTAGTAGCAATCAGAAGGGGAATTCCTGATGAGGGATTCTCAGTGGAAGATGAGTTATCCAGACAAATTGAATATTTTTAATTGAAAGCAATTGAAGAAATAAATTTATTCTCATCAAAAATGATCTGGGCTGTGAGGAAGGCAAGAGTTATCTGTTTTTCCCGTAACCTAGCAACTGTCAGGCTGCCTGAGCTCTCCATGATGTAACGAATAGCCTCAGGTTCTGAACCCTAATGTGTGAAGGGAACCTGCAATGTGTTCTCCCTGACCCTCAGTGGGCATCAAGTTCAGTGTCAATCCAAGCAGGTGAAGCTGTCAGTGCCATAAGTTTTGCCTTCTGGTTCTGGTGTATGAAGTACGTCCCAGTCTTGTACGCTCTTTAAAGTGACACTGACAACTTGCCATAAATGTAAACGAAACCCTCAGCTCCTAATGGGAGCAAATGTTTTCGAACAAATCTTGAACCGTTGCCAGGCATAGATTCTGAGGTGCTTGGTCAAAAGGGTGAGGTATAGGAGCAGAATGATGTAAGGTATCTAATCTGCCATGCAGTGAGCTTGTGTTAGCCATCTCTAGAGGAGCCCCATGGATACCGTATCCTTTCTTTAAATATTCTCACTCAGATTTCCAAATTTTTTGTGTACTTGTATCCCTGATTCTCTGACTGAAACATATCAGGTTAACTAATTTTTCTTTCCCAGTGGCTTTCTGTCTCTTGGGTATTTCAACGTTCCATTGCCTGTTGACATCCCCCTTGGCTGTAGGGAAGCATTGCCAAGCCTTCACCTTAAGTTGCTGCCAAATTCATTTTGATATTTCATTTTCTGCTTGACCTTGCTGGATCAATACTGTTTTTCAGAGCTGTTTGCATTTGCTTCCATAAGTTTTCTCTTGTTTATTTCTCACTCAAGCTCCCAGTTGTAAAGTTTAAAATTAACTTTCTGCTCTTCTAAATTCTCATCCAATATACAGAAAACAAATTGGCTCCCATTCCACATCGATGACTGATTTCCGCCACCCAGCAAGGCTCTGAGCTGTTAGAAGCAGGAGGAGACATGCCAGCCTGCTGCCCGCCAGCTGCTGGTTACTATTGGGTGTGCAAGCCTGGCACAGCTCCATCCCCTGCCCCAGTACAAAGCATCAGAAATAATTGGCCTATTCTGACTTCAGTTCCAAACTACCGCTTTTAAATTTACATTTTACCAGTTCTCAAACTCCAGAAAAAATATGCCAAGCTGAAAATCAATAGAACTTAGTAGAAATGAAATCCCAGAACATGTTAAGAACAAGGATGAAAATATTTTCGTATTTAAATATTTCAAAGATAGTATAAAAGAAAAGTGGATTTTCTTTATAAACCTCATGTGTGCTCTGACTGACTCGATTCTCTTTCATTTCATATTTCCCATATTTATTTACTTATTCATTTACAATGCTGAAAGGCCATCCGGCCTATCAAGTCTATGCCTGCTGTCAGACAAATCACATCAGAGCCATTCCTCCATTTATTTCTGGTATCTCTTGATAATGGTGATCCTCTTGGGTTAAGAAGATATAGCTTCAAGCATTTCTCCAGGCCTTCATACCGATGCACCTTAGCAGGATAACAAGTGACCAGCGCTGACTGAGAAGTGACCCAAAGGTTTCCGTGGCAACTCCTATTTCTTTGAAGTTAATCAACTGAGCTATTTGATGATTTTCAAATAAAACCACTGGCACATTATTGCTGCACCTCGATTAATGTCATTAAGATGGTTAGGCATAGACAAGTCATTCCTCCTTTCCCTTCATCTACCCATTAATGTGAACGTCAGTACAACACAGGATCAGTTACTTTGGCCCACAATGTTGTGCTGAACTAATGAACCTAATAATGCCCAATTACACTAATCCCTCTGCCTGCATATGGTCCATATCCCTCCATTCTCTACAATTCATGTTCCTATTTAAACAGCTCTATCGTATCTGCCTCCGCCATCTCCTTTGCCCTGCATATCTCCTTTGAATTCTCATCTGAAATGCATGCCCTCTGGTATCTGACTTTCAACACTTGGAAAAAAAAGATACCAGCTGTCTACTTTCTCAATGCCTCTCATAATTTTACAAACTTTTGTTAGGTCTTCCCTCATCCTCTGCCACTGCAGAGATCTCAACCCTAGATTGTCCAATCTTTCCTTACAGCATGTACCCTCTAATCCTCAACACAACTACCTGACCCTTGGACACAATGCCTCACCTGATAAAAGGAAGCATGCCATATGCCTTTTTTATCACCCTACAAATTTGTGCAGCTATTTGCGGTATTTAATTGAGCTGATATGGGAGTCTGCTTCCAAAACCTAGCAAACAGTAAGAGCAAAAATGTCCACTTTGATCCATATCATTTTTGGACTTAAGGGGCTTTGGTACAGTGAACCTCTTGTGAAATTGACATAGCCAATTCTGTCCATTTATGTGCGTTTATCAAATGACTTTTCCGTCTCCAAATGTACAAGCACCAGCTAGTTTCCAATTCATAATGAAAGTATATAATGATTTCAAAAACACCCTTTTCCCTCTGATATTTTTTTCTTTGGAATCTTGCTCACATCAGCACCCACAAGATTAAATCCTATTTCCTGGGAATGTTGGAGAATGTCATCAAGCGCTGGTAACTAGGGTCCCACACATAAGCACACGCCTTTCATCATAACTCAATACAATGGCCCTTTCCATACCACTCTTGTCCGAAGGTGAGGATTTGATTTCTGGACCTTATATTTTCTTCTTGTCACCATGGTAGCAAAGCAGTTAGCACGACATTATCACAGCTCGGGGCGTCAGAACTCAGAGATCAATCCTGATGCCCTCTGTAAAGAGTCTACGTATGCCCTCCCGGTGGAAGGTGTAGGTTTTCTCCAGGTCTCTGGCTTTCTCCCACAGTCCAAAGATGTACAAAATAAGTTAATTGGTCATTGTAAGTTGTGCCATGATGAGGTTAGGGTTAAATTGGGGTTGACAGAGGTCGCTGGGCAGTGTGGCTTGATAGGCCGGGGAGGCCTATTCTGTGCTGTATCTCTAAATAATTAAAATAAATAAAATGTCAGTGCTGGTGCACGATGTATCTGCTGTGAGTGGGATGTTTCTTCTTGATCTTTCCAACCAATTAGTAATAATCCTCCTGAGATGCAAATGTCTGAAGGGAAGTGGCCAGAAGTTGTGAGGTATTTTTATCAAAGTGTGTGGGGGCATCTCTTAAACCAGTGCCTTCAAAGGTGAACAACAGGACATCTGTGGGACAAGAGAGGAATGCTTAATTTCTGAAAACCAGGAATTTATGCAGAATGCATTGAAAACCTTCACTTCAAAGAGCCGTTATGGATGAAAGCAATGTCCCACAGAATGCCCAAGATGAGCCAAGTCTCTATTTATTCGATAAGCTTTATTTGATTCTGATGTGCTCATGTTTATATTACTCGTGAGCAGAAGGTGTGAATATGATCAGACATTTTTATATGTCTTAAAAATATAAATTTTCTTTTAACATGAATGTCAGTGTAATATTGCTGTACAAATAGCTTAATGTGTACAACATTAATTTTTCTGACAAAATATGAGGTGTCTGCAACCTGTTTTAACACTTCCATTGAGATGGTACTCACTGGATGAGTATTTACACAATGTTTCACAGAGTAACATTGCACCATTAAATGTGTGATGAGAAATTGGATGTGTGTTGGACTACACACTGAGCCATATAAACCCAGGAGCAGGGACAGCATGTTGTTCCTTGCTCTTTCACACATAAAACTGGCTCAAGGGGAATTCAGACGCCAGTCGGCTGGTCTGACTTTCCCCCTTTTCAGTTCCTTCTGCAACTACAGTGGTCCCACAATGAACTTCCATGGCCAGCATTCCAACATTGCCAGCTATCTGTAGTGTAAGAGTAGGGTCATGAATCCCAAAAGTTCCTGAAAGGAGAATGGTCCCCTGATCCAGCCAATAGTGGCTCTTTAAAACAGGCACCTATTTCTCTATACCTCAGTATGTTTTCCAACCTTCCTTTTGAATCACTTCTTCTGGAACTTCCCTGAGTGAAATCATTTCTCCCCCTCTCCATCTCCCATCTGGTTCTTTTGCCAGCAATTCTAAATGTGCTGTCACTGATTTTTGAGCCATTCACCAGAGAGAACACTATATCTCTCTCTCTTGCGATACTGACACTCATAACGCTCATCCTCTGTTCATTCATAAACAGAGGAATAGAAGCCAGGAGAAGGCCACTCAGCCCTTTGTGTCTGTTCTAACATTGAAAACAATTACAACAGATCTGTCAACTAACCAATGAACTCACTATTACCACCTAATTCCTCAATATCTATAATTAACCAAATTGATCAATCTCAGATTCAAAATTAACGATTATCTAGCAAGAATATTATGAAAAGTCCAAACCTTTGTACTGTATTTCTTGGCTTCTTTTCAAGAACTGGTTTTATCTTTTACACCATATCCATGAGTTCTAGACTGGCCAACTAGCAGAGATACGGAACAGGGAACAGTATAGCACAGGAAAAGGACCTTCATCCCTTGACGTCTGTGCTCTCTATGGTGCCAATTTAACTGGATGTCTGCCTGAACATGGTCTCTATCAATGCCTGTTCATGTGCCTAACTATATGACTTAAACGTTGCTATATATCTGCTTTCACCACCTCCCCTAGCAGCACGTTCTAGGCACCCATCACTCCTTGTGTCGTAAATGTCCTTTAAACTTTCTCCTTCTCACCTCAAAGTGCTGATCTCAAGCATTTGAAACATCTTCTCTCTCTCCCTCCCCCTCCTTCTCGCTCTCCCTACCCCCTCTCTCTCTCTCCCCTCTCCCCCTCTTTCTCTCTCCCCCTCGCACCCTTTTCTCTCTCCCTCTCTCTCTCTGATCAATTTCCAATCTAATCTTGGAATAATCAAGCCTAAACTTTAATCTAAACTCCAATTAATACTACCCTGGTTGTAGTAGCTTCTCTTTATAGTGTTACCGTTGGTAAGGGTTCCCGGTATTCCCTGCATGGCATAGTGCCTCAAGTCCTGGCTACGTGTTCCAGATGTAGATTAGCCAGCCCTTTTACTAGCTGTGGCACAACATGTTTCTTCATTATTTTTATTGTCATTTCACTTATATTAGTTTTGGTGAACTCTATAACTGATTGAACTTTCCTTGTGATATCTGAGGCGTTAAACCTTTTAGTTTTGCTATAGATACTGATGCAAAGTAATTATCCAGCTTATTCAGAGTTTTATCCATAATGTCACTATTATAAATATCTAAAGAGACCACATTGCTCTGCGCTCTCTTTTTCCTTATATGAAAATCATATTTTTGTGTTGATTTCTGCAATTATGCATATTTCCTATTCAAAGATCTTCTATCTGTAACCAATTTTTTAATTAGCATAATAACACAAGAACCAGAACAAGAACTGAGAATCTGAGCTTCATACACAGTGATTCATCAGGGAGGGGGACAGTTGCCTGGACGCTGTGTTTCAGGAGGTAATCACACCGGTTACATTAGCTACTCCAAACTCGGCCTGTGGGCAGGGACAAGAGGGTTTGACTGCGAGTGACAGAGGGAGGGGGATCCAAGGGAGGGTGCTGGGGGAGTCTCGGCCCTTGAGCTTGCCCAACAGGCCTGAGTTTGTTGCTCCCTGTGAGGATGAGAGTGCGGGCTGTAGGGAGGATCAGCAACCAAACCACGTTACTGTGGTTCAAGAGGGGAGAGCGAAGAGGAATGTAGTTGTAATTGGGGGTAATGTAGTCATGGGAGTAGACAAGATGCTCTATCACAAGTCCCAAAGGCTGCGTTGTCTCCCTGGTGCCAGGGTTAGAGACATCTCATCTGACCTCCAGAGGAGTTTGGAGTGAGAGGGGAAAGAGCCATTAGTTGTGGTCCACGTGGGTACCAACGAGTAGGAAGAACGAGGAAAGAGGATCCGCTGAGCAGTTAGGGACTAAATTAAAATGCAGAACCCAAACAGCTATCTCTGGATTGTTACCTGAGCCATGTGCAAACTAGCACAGGGCAAAGAAGATCATAGAGCTACATGTGTGACTCAAAAGCTTGTGTAGGAGAAGTGGTTTGAGTGTGTGGCATATTGGCACCAGTACTGGGGAAGGGGGAAGCTGTTCCAATGTGATTGTCTCCACCTGAACTGTGTTGGAAGTTTAGAAAGGGATAAGAATTCAACTTCAGGTAACATGAAGACAAAACTGAAGAGGGTGGTGAATACACACCTTATGGTATTATATTTGAATGTACGCATCCTACGTAATAAGGCAGATACTCTTGGAAATGAATAGGTATGACATTGGTTGTATCGCTGAGTTGTGGCTGAAGGAAGATCACAACTTGGGATTAACAACCATGGATACACGTTCTATCAAAAGAGCAGGAAGGTGGGCAGAAGGGGTGGGGTGGGTTGGCTCTGTTGGTAAAAAATGAAATCAAATCCTTAGAAAGAAGTGACATAGCATCAGAAGATGTAGAATACTTATATATATATATAGAAAAGGCATGGAAAGAGGACAATGGTCATGGAGGATTTCAATATTTATTTATTTAAGTATTGAGCTGCAGCGCAGAATAGGCCCTTCCTGTCCTCAATCCACAACACCCAACAATCTCCTGGTTCAATTTATAATAGCCAATTAACCTACCAATCGGTAAGCTTTTGGACTGTGGGTGGAAACTGGAGGGAAACCACACAGTCATGGGAGTGTACAAATTCCTTACAGGTAGCGGTGGGAATTGAACCCGGGTCGCTGGTACTGCAAAACGTTGTGCTAACCACTACACTACAGTGCTGCCCCATTTATCAGCAATCTGTGCTCGAGCTCACCAGGGAAAAGGCAATTCTGGATTGGGTATTGGGTAAACTAGATTTCATTGTGGAGCTTAAGGTGAAGGAAACCATGTGAAGCAATGGTCATAATATGATAGAGTTTTAGACGGAGAAGCTAAAATCAGATGTAACAGTAGTACAGTGGATTAAAGGGAACTGCAGAGGTATGAGAGAGGAGCTGGCCAAAGTTGATTGGAAGAGGACACTAGATGATAGATCAGCCCTTTTATTTCTTCTACCAAAGTGCATGACAATGCACATCCTGATACTGTATTCCATCTGCCATTTCTTTGTCCATTTTCCTAACCTGTCTAAACCCTCCTGTACCCTCCCTGTTTCCTCAAAGCTACCTGCCCTTCTGCCTATCCTAATATTGTCTGCACATTTTGTAACAAAGCCATCAATTCCATCATCCAAATCATTGACATATAACATTAAAAGAATCAATTCCAACTCCGACCCCTGTGGAACACCACTAGTCACCGGCAGACAACCAGAAAAGGCTCCCTTTATTCACACTCTTTGCCTCCTGCCATCAGCCACTGCTTTATCCATGTTGGAATCTTTCCTATAATATCATTGGCTTGTAACTTGTTAAGGAGCCTCATACGTGGCACCTTGTCAAAGGCCTTCTGAACATCCAAGTACACAACATTAACTGATTCTCCTTTGTCTATCCTGCTTCTTATTTCTTCAGAGAATTCCAACAGATTCATCAAGCGAGATTTTCCCTTAAGGAAACCATCCTGACTCCAAGTACCCCAAAACCACATCCTTAACAACCAACTCCAACATCTTCATAACCACAGTGGTCAGACTAACTGGCCTATAATTTCCTTTCTTCTGCGTCTCTCCCTTCTTGAAGAGTGGAGTGACATTTGCAATTTTCCAGTCTTCTAGAACCATTCCAGAATCTAGTGATTCTTGAAAGGTCATTACTAATGCCTCCACAATTTCTTCAGCCATTTCTTTCAGAACCTCTCTCAGACCTTTCAACAAGATCTTTCTCCCCTTTTCCCACGTTCCTGGATTCTTCCATTATGCAGAGAGTTCTCAGTCTCCCTTCTGCGTACAATCAATAACTAAGTCTCCCCAACTCTGTGGGGTAGAGAATTTCAAACATTCACTACCATTTAGTGAAGAAATTTCTTCTCATTTCTTTTCTAAATGACCTGCCCCTTATTCTGAGATTCTGTGACCCTTTGTAATCCTTCCAAGAATTTTATACACTTAGGAATAGGTCCCACTGAGGTTGTAGAAGGACACCCTTTAATGCTGTACTCAAATCTCGTATTAAGGGGCAACACACTATTGGCTTATTTACCTATAGTGTCTTCACCAGATGAAGTGTTGGTGTCCAACTGCAGAGGAATCCACAATACAGGTTATAAAAGAAACAATGATGTGGTAGTGTGGAATGAATGCTGTAAAGATGACTGAGATAGGCACTGGGGCATTCACATCTTCCATTACCAATTGTCTGCTAATCACAGCAGGTCAGATGGACATCTGAGCAGACGAATGGCATTCTCAGTGACCCTTCAATGAATGGAGAGATTTTCCTGAATAATGATGAAATGCCGCTCCATCACTGCATCCTGAGCTGACCCCAAAGTAGTTTTGGTTATAAATCCCAAAACTAAATCCGGTTAAGACCTATTGCATTATCATCCAAAGGGTGCTGACTACCTTCTGATGGGGCCTGGTCTCCTGCATATTTCTCAGCAGTGTGTCCATGGTACAATACAGCAGAGGCTGCACTGGGAGTGACATTGACGGTGTGCAGTGTGTAGGGATGATTCAGCGTCTGCTGTGGACACAATGAGGTCCCAATCTTGCTCAGAGATTGCTGTTACAATTCAAGTTCAAGTTTATCATCATTGGCATGTGTACACAGGGTGTAGATGCCATGAAAATCAGTTTTATTTGCAGCAGCACAGTACATTACAAATGTGACAAATGTAAGTTAACATAAGCTTATATTAACATAAATTATGAACAGTGTACTTAAGAAAATAAATGTAGCAACTTCATTGCAAGTTGGGAGAAAGAGAATTATAGTCCAAGTAGAATTAGGGTTTCTCAGCCTAGTTCAAGAACCTGATCGCAGTGGGGAAGAAGCCACTGTTGACCTTGAGGCTTCTGTAGCTCTTGCCTGATGAGAAGAAGACATGGCTTAGATGGTGGGAATCCTTCACCTTCCTGAGATATTACCTCTTGTAGATGGCCTCAATGGTGGAAAGAGCTGTACCCAAGATCCAACTGGTTCAGTCCACCACTCTCTGAAACCTCTTGCATCCCTGTACATTGGAGTTTCAATGGCAGACCATGATACCATCAGTCAGAATGTTTTTCACTGTACATCTGCAGAAGTTTATTAGAGTCTTTGATGACATGCCAAATTTCCTTAAAATTCAAAGTACACATTCTATATGCAATCTTGAGATTCATCTTCTCAGAAACTTCCCCAAGAAAATTCAAACTTCTCAGAAAGTAGAGACATTGGGAGATTCAGACATGGGTTACTGGAGCCGCTCCACCAGCGTGTCTCCGTTCCGGTGTGAATTGAGGGAGCGCAGTGACAGAACGCTCAAAGCTCTTCACACCCACACAGTCACCTGCTGTAGAAATTGAATTTATTACCTGCTTAAGCTGAGGCTTTACCTGCCCCCATTGAGAGGATGTAAAAGATCTCACTTCATATATCCAGAAGAGACAGTCTCCTCCTGATCTGCACAATATTTCTCACAATTCTCACTGAAAACCTCAATGTATCCTGAATTTCTCACCATGTTCTCTGCAGGGTCTTGCTGTGCATCTCTCACTCAGCTCTGTCACAGCAGAAGAGCTTTAGGCATTCTAAGGATTTAGAGTCACTTTAACAGCATGAACTTTGTCCTCGAAGTATTTCTGCCTAGACTTGAGGCACTTTAGAAGGTGCCCCGGAGCTCCCCAGTTCCAGTTTTTAAACTTCCAAGTTACGACAATATATGCTATGCGTGATTCAGCAATCGCGGGTGATCTATGAAGGGTGTTACCTATTTGGCCGGTGGTGATGTGCTAAATGAAGCTTTGTGTTTAGGTGGGCGTGATTAATGTGGTTTCTTCATGTTGTGATAACATTTTAGCCGGAAAACATCAGAAGCAAGAACAGGAGCAGGTCAGACCAAAACCATTCCTAATATAGTGCGAACATGCTGTCCCCAACCTCCTGTCCATCGTCCTGCCAATTCTTTGTATCCCTTGTATTTCATGAGTATAAAAATCTATCAGGCAGCCTTGACCATGTCTTCTATAGAGAACTCCAACGGTTTGTTGTCAATGAATTTCCTTTCATCTCAGACCTAAATCCTGATACTTTGGCCTCTAAAGTCTAAATTTCCACACAGAAAAAACAGGTAATCAGTGTCTATCCTCCTACTTTCAGTGAAACCACTGTCATATTCTTAGAGCAAATCAATGATACTACATAAGTTCCAATTTCCATTGTTCTCAAGAACAAATCTCATTGCTCTCATTTCAGTTAATTCTTGTTAATTATTAGGTATTGTTGATTATTATATCTAAAGTTAATTACTGTATATCAAATCATTTATTATTGACACATGTACCGAGACACAGTGAAAAGCTGTTGTTTTGAGTTATCATTTAGACAGCTCATCCTGTACATAATTACAGTAAGGTAGTTAAAACAAAAACCGATTTCAGAACATAGTACTGCAGGTAGACTGAGAATCAGAAAGGCCCATTGAAGAGTCTGATAACAGTAGGATAGACGCTGTCCTTAATTCTGTGCTTCATGTGCTCAAGCTTTTGTACCTTCTGCCTGATAGAAGAGAGATTAAGCGGGATGAGAGAAATTCGAGATTATGTTGGCTGCTTTCTGGTAGCAGGAAGTGTAGACGGAGTCAGTGGAGGGGAGGCAGGCTTGTGTTTTGGACTGGGTTGCAGTCAGGACTTTTTGCCAATTTTTGTGGCCTTCTGCAGTCACCTCTCTCAATTGCCTTGCTGTGGAAATTGCCATTGGGAGGGGGAGCTGGTGACCAGAAGGAGTTTTAAATCAGATGTGTGACAGGCAGAAGCAATAAAAATAAAAAATAAAAATCTGCACCTGTTGAAAATCTGAAAGATAAATTGAATTATTAGTGAAAAGAATCTCTTTATTTTCTGTTTGGATATTGGTATTGCTGGCATGCCTACCACATACTGCCCAGAGGCAATGAGAATGATTTACCTCCTCAGAGGATGAGTCAACCAGGTTAGTGTGTGGTAGGTCAGGATGCTCCTTCCCTAAAGTGAATCTCATCATTATCCCAACTGCATTGTGGCTATTTGTTGACCTGAGCAGTTAGCCTTGGCTTGACAGATATGTTTTACATGGAAGTCCCTGGTGCTAGCTACCATGGTGGGAAGTGATTGCCAATCCCTGCCAATCCATTGATGGGCAGAATCATGAACTGAACTGAACCAGAGGTTGGACATCTGCTGGACCCATTCATCCAATCCTATGTGCAATGTATTATAAGAGACAGCAGAAGAGATCAGCAAGCATGGTCGTAGGGATGCAGGGTTACAGTTTAGTTGCTGAGGTTCTTTCCCTTAGACCGAAGAAAGCTACAAGGAAAATTGAAAGAGGGGTTCAAAATTATTACAGGTTTAAATAGAACAAATAAAGAGCTTTGATTACCAGAGAACATAGATGTTTAAGAATGTTCAGGAGCTGACATGAAGGAAAACGTTTTTACACAAGTAGTCAACGTTTGGGATATACTGTCTTTTGTGATGGTGGGAACAATTTTAATTGTTGGCTTCCAAAAAGAATGGACAAACAGCTGCTATAAGAATAAAACAGTACTGGTGTGAGGAAAGGGCAGGGAAGTGGGTAAATTGAGATTTAATGGGCTGAATGGCCTTCATCTGTACTATGCTAGCTTATGATTCAAAAAGAAGTGGGGGAAACAATTACAAGCTTGTGTGATGTGGCGTTTTGCAATTTAAGCCTCTTTCATCATTTCTAGTAATCCCAATTTAAAATGTATTCTGACCGTACAAAAAATTCCATTGTGCTGATATGCACTGTCATGCCAAGTTATGAGTAGGCTCATTAAACATTGATATTAATGGAAATGTTTGGAAAGCCCACTGCCTAAAGGAGTGTGAAAAATTGCTGTAAAGCTGCAAAATTGAATTTTGAGAGCAGGTTATCAGACATTAACAGACATGATTGGTAAATAGAAAATCCAGAGTTCTTTTTTAATTCAACAGGAATTTTCAGTTTGTAAATGCCATGAATGTAAGTTTTTGTTTTGCTTTAAATCTGGAATGAATTGCAGTTTTGGTTGATAACTTTTTTTAATTAGAATTCCAAATCCCACTTGCAGGATTAGGATCCACAAAACAGGATTCCAATAAGAGTGAAAAGGAAGGAGAGAAGGGGGAGCAAGTCAAGGGTCACTGAGGCTAAAGCTTAATGGCTAACAAGTGCTGAGAGAAAGTCGTCTGTTAACCCAGTCTCCTGCTCTGGATTCCCAGCCTGTAGTAAAAAGATGTTGCTATCAACTTTTGTGTTAAGACAGTACCAACTCAGATTGAGAGGAAGAAGAAAGTGTAAAAGACTAAACCGGAAATGTTCACCATTACATTCAAACTCACTTCTCCCTACCTTCTCAAGAGCTTTCAAGTTTGGTGTTGTAAAGTAGCATGAAATTGCAAGTCCTTAAATCTAATATCATACTCAATGTGCAGGTAATCCTTTTAAGTCTGCTGTCCTTGCACTCAAGTGGCACCACCTCTGACCTGCCCTGGAAAAACCATTCAGACTTTTTTGGCTGCCCGGCAGAGGAGAGTCCTAAACCGAGCCTATGCACTCAGGTTGTCTTTATGATGCATTTCCCACCATACACTGCAGAATATTCCATTTCTTTAGTAACAGGGATGTGAAAATGTTGCTTGTGTACTGTATTTCAGGAAGAAACTTCTGTTTATTTTGTAATATGATTGTAACTACACTGAGGTAGTACATTTGATCACGTCCGTACATTGAGGTTGTACAAGGGAAAAGCAATCAGAATAAAGTGTTACAGTTACAGAGAAAGTGAAGTACAGGCAGACAGCCCGGTGCATGGCCATGACAAGGTAGACTGTCAGGTCAAGAGTTCATTTCACTGTATAAAAGGCACGTACTTAGAACAGTGAGACAGGAGCTGTCCTTGAACCTGCTGGTACATGCTTTAAGGCTTTTGTGTCTTCTGCCCGATGGAAGGGGAAAGAGGAGAAAATATTCAGGACAAGTGGGGTCTTTGATTATGGTGTCTGCCTTACTGAGGCAGCAAAAAATGTAGACAGAGTCCATGGAGGGGAGACTGGGGGGAGGGGTGGTAGCTGTTGTTGAACCTTGAGGTGTGAGTCTTCAGGCACCTGTACCTCCAGCCTGACAACGCTATTGAGAAGAGAGCATGGTGGGCATCCTTGATGATGGATGTTGCCTTCCTGAGATATTGCCCCTTGTAGATGTCCTCAACGGCAGGGAGAGTTGCACCCACGATGAAACTTGCTGATTTCATCACTCTGTAGCCTCTGTAGTATTCCGACAGAGTGCATCACTGCTTGGTATGGAAACTCCAGTCACAGCAGGCTACAGGATGTGATGCATGCGCCCTGTTGGAATACTCCCCACAGTCCTTGCTGGTCATCCAGTTAAACTTGCAGGCTCCATATGTGTATAAAAGGAGGGTGAATTCTAATTGCTCTATACGCATTAACACTGCCTTGGAGGCTATTGATGCAAAGATGCATGTTGACCAGCAGGCATAAAGTCTTGTAGGTGATGCTGAAACCGATAATACTGTTTCATTCAAAATGAGATAAAATAGTTGGAATATAACAACTGCGTAACTGGACTCATGCTATTTGTAAGTACAATGGAGTAGGATCAAATCCTCTAAGCTTACTCCGTCATTTAATTAGATACCAATTACTGTACCTTGCTCTGACTGTAACCAGGAGGCATTGTTCCAAATAAAATCCCTTTTAATGTTAGTGTAGCTCAGTTCATAGCATTCCTACCCCGAGTTCTAACATTCCCCTCTGTCCCAGATCATTCCTACCCCTGAATCCAATCACTCCCCATCCGTATCAGATCATTCTTACCCCTGAGATCAAACATCCCTCCTCTGTTCCAGATCATTCCTACCCTGAGATCAAACATCCCCCCCTCTGTACCCAATCATTCCTACCCTGAGATCAAACATTCCCCTCTGTATCAGATCATTCTTACCCCTGATTTCAAACATACCCCCTCTGTACCCGATCATTCCTACCCTGAGATCAAACATCCCCCTCTGTACCCGATCATTCCTACCCTGAGATCAAACATCCCCCCCGTCCCAGATCATTCCTACCCTGAGATCAAACATCCCCCTCTGTATCAGATCATTCTTACCCCTGATTTCAAACATCCCCCCTCTATACCCGATCATTCCTACCCTGAGATCAAACATCCCCCTCTGTACCCGATCATTCTTACCCCTGATTTCAAACATTCCCCCTTTATCCCACAGTGTAAAATCTGAATATTTATGTTTTTATGTTGAGATACAATGCGAATAGGACCTTCTGGCCTCTCGAGCCGCACCACCCAGCAGCTCCAGTGTAGTCCTATCCTAATCACTGTGGGAGAAAACCGATGCTTTCCACAGGGTGTGTGTACAGAGACTCCTTGCAGAGGGCAGTGCGATTGAATGCTGAACTCTCATGCCCTGAGCTGTAATAGTGTCATGCTAACCACCACGTTAGTGTGGAGCCTCCAGTTGGGCCACATCTGGAGTACTGTGTACAATTCGGGAAGGTTCTGGAGGTTTTGGAGAGGGTGCTGAAGAAGTTTGACAGAATGTTGCCAGGATTAGAAAGTACTAGCTCTAAAGAGAGATTAGACAATCTTGAGTTGTTTTCTCCAGAGCTAGGAAGCTAAGAGACAACCTGACAAATTATGATTATGAGAAGCATAGATAGGGTGGATTGTCAGGGTCATTTCCACGGAATGGAAATGTCCAATACTAGATGGCATAGCTTTGAGGGAAAGTTTTAAGGAGATTTATGAGGCAAGTTTTTTACAGAGTTGTATTTGCCTGGTAAGCGCTGCCAGTAGATGGTAGTAGCATTTAGGCGGACACATGATCGGGCAGGGAATGGGGGGATATGGATCATGAACAGGCCAAAGAGATGTAATTCAGTAGCTTTTTCGGTCCAGACACCATAGGCCAAAGGCCTGTCTGTGCTGTACTGTTCTGCATTGATAATGTGTAGGAAGTGCTGTGATTCCAGTGTGATCTTATCCCTGTGATCATCAAGGATCTTCTTGTAAACTGTAATCAACAATTCTCTCGGCATTATTGACTGCTGTTGGTGGGAGTTTGCTGTGTGGGTCACGTTCCCTTTATTACAAAGTTTCTAACTAGTTATAAAGCACTTTGGGCAGTCCGGAAAGGGAGAATAGAGGCACAACCTAATGCAGGTATTATTTTCTCTCACGTAATCCAAGGCAAGGTGAAAGCTGAACCCAACTTCCTCTGCGGGATTACTTGTCTCGGGAGGGAAGGAAGTTTTGAATGCAAAACCAATTGCAGGTCTCTGCACTCCTCTTACAGAACGACCATATTCCCAACATCCCACTGGCACCCTCCCTCCCACCATCCTCCCAACACTGAACCTCCCCACTCTCAGTAGGCAGCACCCTGCTTTCTTCTGCTTCGATCACTGCTTCAGCCCGTCCATCTCTGAGCAAGCTCTTGGTATTTGTCTCTGTCCCAAGAGTTACCAGCAGGCAATGTTACACAGCCTTACTCCTCCTTCCTCCGCTAGTTTAAAGTAGACTGAAATTGATTAGGTTTAAAATCAAATTAAGTAGATTTCAGAGTAACCACTCACCAATCAATTTGGTTTGTGGAAGCCTATAAGCTGGCACCTATCTGAAGTTAGTTAAGTTATAGCTTCCACTATTCATTTAGGGTCAAACGGTTGATCAGAATTTGCATGCATCTGCATGTCAGGAGGAACAGAAGGAAGTCAATTGAAGCAAGGATTTTTTCTGTAAAAAGGGAAATGTTGGATCAAATTGGATTGTTTGTGCTATAAGAATTACTAAAATAATGTTTGACATGAATATTCAATAACTTGTGTTTGTATGGCACCTTCAAAGCAGCTGACACATCCCAAGGTAGGTCGCAGGGATGAATTCAAACAAAATGTGACAAAAGAAGTGAATATTATGGCACTTGGTTGGTTTTAAGGTGGATTTTTAAAGTGGAGAGCTTTAGACAGAAAATTCTAGAACACAGGAAATCAGGCAAGCAAATGCAAAAGGGAGTGAAAGAGGCTGAAAGTGAAGGAGAGCACAGATCAGAGGCTGCTGTGGAGCAGAGGACAGTTACAGACAGATGGGCTCAAAAACGAGAAGGAAAGTTCCAAAACTGACACTTTTGTTTGAAAAGGAATGTGATTAACAGCCAACACTTTCAGCAGTTTGTTCTCTAAAGCTGCTCTATTATTCATGAGAAACTTGCAATTAAACAAGCAAGGGAGACAAGGTACAACATTGTTAAATATTTGACATTCCTTCATGCAGCACCCTGAACTGAGGTTACTGTGATGAAATGGTGCTGAGGGAAAGCATCTTCAGAGCAGCAGGAGGGCCAAATACACTAGACTAATCCTGCTTTTGTTTCTTATGCTCTTTATGTTCTGATGAATGAGTTAACAAACTCTCAGGATTGGAATTATAGCTACTTGTACATGAAACGTCCAAGCAGAAAACACTGAACTACTAATTATTAAAGCAGCCCAGATCCAAATTTTGTAGAAGGAGGTGCTGTTTCTGTCAACAGCTTCCCTGCAAACCCTCAATTTTATGCAAAGCAGCTGTGGCTTCAGTGATTCTGGCTTCAACTCCAAGACCCAAGATTGTGAGTCCAAGTCACAATCCAGTCACTTGAACACAGATGTCTTGGAGGGTGTTCCAGTGGAGAGCAATGTTATAGGACATGCTGCCTTTGAATGAAACATTAAACTGAGGCAACGAGCAAGATACTGGAGGAACTTAGTGGGTCAGGCAGAATCTACGGGAGAAAATAGAAAATGATGCTTCAGGCTGAGACCCTTCATCTGTATTGAGAGATGGAGGGGAGATAGACAGCAAAAAGTGAAGTGGAGAAGAGGTAGAGCAAAAGCTAGTAGGCAGATCCAGGTGAGGAGAAGTGATAGGCAGACGGAGGAAAGAAGAGTGGAAATAGTGACAAAGGCTGGGAGGTGATAGGTGGAGCCTACTGTCCATCTCCCCTCTACCTTTCAGTCCAGATGAAATGCTGGCTGTTCATTTGTCTCCACAGATGTTGCTTAGGTTATCCAGCATCTTCTTTGTTGCTCCAGATTCCAGAATCTGCAGCCTCTTGCCTCCATTAAACCAAAGACTTGTCTGCTCTGTCAGGTAGAAGTAATTGGCCACCTTTTGAAGGAGACCCGGGGTGCTAATGTCAATGATAATTAAAGTGATCTTGTTATCATCACACTGTGGGAGTTTACTGTGCACTAATTGGCACCTGCACTTCCTACATTACAGAAGTGACTAAGCTTCAATATTGTTTTGTTTTCATTATTGATTGTGGTCTTTGATGAAGTTTAAAATGTCCAGGTCTATCTCATTGTTTGGAAGGGTCTAAACTGATTATGAAGTGAATCACCTTGGAGGCTAAAGTTCAAGATTCAAGATAGCATGTTGTCATTCTTCAGTACACGAGTGTAACGGAGAGCAAAATGATTGTTACCCTGATGGGAGTGGGACGAACAGGGTGGGTGGGATCTTCCATGATATTTCTGGCCTTTTCTGGCATCTTTCTTTATAACTGTCCTTGGTGGTGTGTAGGCTGGTGCCAGTGATGCAGTGCCGTTTTCATACCTCACAATGATTCAGTCTGCTAGCACGTTCTCTACCGTTCATCTCTAGAAGGTCCTGAATATTTATGTTCATAGTCCGGCTCTCTTCAGCCGTTTCAGAAAGTAGAGGCGTTAGTGACTTTCCTTGACTTTGAAGGGTGTTCTGGGACCATGAGAGGTTGTGCACTCACAGCAATTTGAAACTACTTACAGTTTCCACTGCTGTGCCATTGATGTAAAGAGAGGTGTGAGTGATATGAGTTTTCCTGAAGTCGATAACCATCTCCTTTGTCTTGTTGACATTGAGAAAGACGTTATTTGCCTGGCTTCAGGCCTCGAGCTCTTCCACTTCCTCTCTGTAGGCCGTCTCATGGTTGTTGGTGAGCCCAAGCACTGTCATGTCATTGGCGAACTTGACAACATGGTTACTGGAGTGTTTGTCTGTGCAGTCAGGTGTGAGCAGAGTGTACAGCAATGGGCTCAGCACACAGCCCTGGGGGAGGGGGCACCCGTGTTGGGGATGATGAGGGGGAGGAGCTGTTGTACATCCTCACTGTCTGAGCTCTGTCAGTTCGGAAGTCCGACACCCAGTGGCACAGTGGCGTACTGACTAAGGAGTAGGAATTTGTTCACCAAAGTCTGTGGGACAATATTGTTGAATGCCAGACTGAAACCCAGAAACCACATTCTGACATAAGTGTCCTTGATTTTTAGATGTGTCAGGGCCAGGTGCATGACAGATGCTATTGTATTTGTAGAGCAGTTCTATCAGTAAGCAAATTGGTGAGTGTCCAGCGCAGCAGGAATGGAGCTTTTAATGTGAGCCATTACCAGCCATTCAAAGGACTTCATGATGACTATCGTCAGTGCCTCTGGGTGGTTGTTGTTTAGCTCTGACGTTGTAGACTTCTTTGGTACGGAGATAATGGTGGCTGATTTGAAGCATGTGGGGACAGCAGCCTGGATGAATGAAATATTGAAGATCACTTAAACAGTATAATGAAGTACTTCACTATACTAATAATAAAGTCATTGACGACTGAATAAACTGGTTGATTAGCTTGATACTTCTTTCAGATTTACTCAGGTTCACCTCAGATGATTCCTCCTGGTGCTCAGAGGCATTGCTAATGTTAGGCCATCCTCTGGGCTTTTGAGGGTGTAAAGGACTGGAAAATGTTTTTCTAATTTCATGTTAGAATGATACGAAAGGCATTGTATGAGTCCAAAGATTTCTTTACCTTTTAACCCAAAGAATGCGGCCAAGCCAGAAGCAAATCTAAAGGATTATCGTAAAGCAACCCTCAAGGTGTACAATCTAACTCCACTGTAGCAATGGTACAAAAAGCAAAGATGCTCGGGTGTCTAAGAGAAGAGGACATATAGGAGATAGGGGTTTTAGAGGGATTAGGGAGTAAATTTTCATGTAGTGAGTGGAGTCTGAGATGTGCTGCCTGAAGAGTCGGTGGAAGCAGATGCTCCCCTAATGGCATTTATTAAGCACTTACACAGCCACTTGATCTGTGTCCATACTCCGGAACTGCAACACTATTTTCTGCATTCTATTATTGCTTTTCCCTTGTATTACCTCAATGTACTGATGTGATTAAATGATCTCAATGGATAGCCTGCAAAACCAAGCTTTTCACTGTACCTCGGTACACATGAAAATAATAAAACAATTTACCAACTTATATTCACTCGTTTTCCATTGTTACCAAATAATCCTCTACATTCACAGTCTTTTGGTCACATACCATTAAAACCCACTTCACCGTCCAGAAAGTGCTTGAAGTATTTGTCAAATCAGGCAGCATCTGTGGAGAGAGAGACACATTAGAACTTCAGCAGGCTGACCTTTGCCTCTCTCCAATTCTCCTTCCACAGATGTTGTCAGACCTGCTAACCCGTTCCAGCACTTGTTCTTTTATTTCGGAGTTCCAGAACCTGCAGGATTTTGCTTCAGGACACTGCCATCTGCAATATTGTCTTTGCATCTAAACCCTTGCAATTTAGAGTTTTATTCATATTTCCTGGCAGCCTCGTTCAAACACACTCAATGTAAGATCGGCAAGTACAGCTGGAGACCAGGAAAAATAGACAATTAAACTTTTGATTCCTCAAGTATGGGCATTGCAACTCCTGCCTGCATGCTGGTCTCAAGTGTTTAAGAATTTGCAGTCAGCTAACTTTTCAATTTTTAATGTGATATGTCACAACAAAGGCTTTAAAAGATACTTGAAAATACAGAGCACTCCTGAACAAGGATGAATTTAAAGTGAATCACTCAAAAATATTAAATAGAAGAGCACAAGAATGATTTCCAATGCTTGCTGTGTCTGTATATCTGATAGAACTTTAGAGAGAGATTCCAAGCTCAGTAACAAAAGCTACAGAAAACAGAATGCTGGAAGAACCCAGTGGGTCAAGCAGCATCTGTGGAGGCAAAGGGGGTAAGCTAACATTTTGGGTCGAAACCCTGAATCATTATTTCTGATACAGACTCTTGATGCATATTATTGACTTCCATCGGCACGGACTAGAAGGGCCGAGATGGCCTGTTTCCATGCTGTAATTGTTATATGGTTATATCTTTTGCCTCTACGGATGCTGCCTGACCCATTGAGTCCTTCCAGCATTCTGTTTCACTGCACATGTGACCCATTGTGCCGTTCCCAGTAGGACTGGGTTTATGTCCACACAGGCCGCTTCGTCACTTTCTGTCATTGAGGAGCTGATGAGGAGAAAAGACAAAGTGAAGTTTAAATCCCTATGCACAGGGGCAATTAAAGACTTACTGTAGTTGCAGCAGTATCATAGGCACATAGACTAACAAGCAGCGTTCACAAAAAACACATAAACTAAAGAGTTTTTACAAGAAAGAACACAATTACAACAAAAAGAATGTGCATTGTATTTCAAATCATAGAATTGCTATATTGAGGGAGTGATTAGGGTTGTACTCATCGGTCCAAAGAGCCAAATGGTTGAAGGGAAGTAGCTGGCTTGAACCTGAACTTGTGGGACTTCAAGTTCTGCCCAATGGCAGCTGCGAGAAGGAGGCATGGATCAGAGGGTGGGTGTCTTTGATGATAGGTGTTGTCTTAAGGAAGTGAAAGTAATTTGGCAGCATTGGGATATGGAGAAGGTTGGGGCTAGGCTGGGGATTGGTCAGAGAGATCATCTGCCCTGGGCTAGGGTGGAACTGACAGGACAGAAGCTGGGGACCTGGGGGCAAACATTTAGGTCTTGAGGAGTTGCTGGTTGGTGGAACCAAACACTAACAGTAGGAATTGCCTGGAGAGTGACAAATACCTCAGACAGTTTGACTGAGAATGGGTCTTACTGATGTTGAAGCAGGACTCAGTCTGCATGACATGGTCTGCTGCAGTATGTGAGGCCTCTCTTGCATACCTAGAATGTTAATCAGGTTTGCCTTACAGAATACATTCAGGAGGCACACAGAGTGATGCCCCCAGCTCGGGAATGCCTGTGCCTTGGTGCATGAAGCAAGGAACTGGCTTGATTTAAATTTCCTATCTGGCTGTAAAAGATCAAGGCCATCTTGGCACCTTGCAGCATTCCTAGAGGTAAAAGCGTGGCCTAATCTTTTCTAAGACTTGTGTTGAAAATCATTGTTTTTTCTTTAACTTCAACGTTAAGAGCAACAAGCATACAGCAGAAAATAAATTGATTTAATTCAATGATGAACTGATCCACTTTCTATAAATACATTTTTACATCAATCTGGGTTGCTCCTTTCAGTGATTGACTAACTATAGACAATCAGACTTTATGAGAAATGGCTCTCACTAAACTCTGAAGATCTAAAATCTATTGTAACTCTGTCGATTGTTGGTTAATTCCTACTTCAGGCATTCACTTTCTGACTTTTTTTACGCTTCCCTGGTTAGTCTGAAGATAAAAAGAAAATTTAGCCTTGAAGTAAAGTAGGTTGTTTGTCAGCTGTTGAGTGTACAGCCATAATGAACACTAATTTTCATGAGACTCCACCATTCTTGGTACCACATAGAAGGGATGTTGTATTTATATGTTGGCCCAAGATATTCTAAGTCACTCCACTGTCAATGGAACACTTTGATGTTGTCGCTGTTACTGGATTTAGGAAATGCAGCAGCTAGTCAAATGATTTTATGATAATCTGATACTTTCACGGTCATTCTCAATGTGCCACCTTTTTATTTCAAGCCTTTAAATAAAATCTGAATACAGATCCTCAAGGTTGTACTTGAATTTTTTGGATCATTAGTTTGGTAATTAAGTGACTATATTACCGCACTCCTGGTTTGCATAGAAGGCACTTTCAGCAGGTAGAGTAGGCAAATTCACAGAATCCTGCAGCTTGTAGAATATTCAGCCCACTGAGCATATGCTAGCCCTTTGAAACAGCCAATCAGTTATTTTTATTAACTCGTTCCCTTTTACCATTGTTACCTTTGCTGATCACTGTTGATGGTGCCGATCACCGAGGACAAGAAAAGCTCTAAATCAGGGTCTCAATTTTAAGCCATTCCTTCTGGCCCATCTGTTTAATTTCTTCCACCCAACATGTTAATGTTCCAGCAGCCAAGGTGATCCTTCTGTGAAGTATTTTGCAACTTATGCCACAGGTTTGTGAAAAACTGGTGAAAAATAGAAACTGTTGCATCTCTAATGAGATAATCTTGCTGTCATAGATACTGCAGTGCCAATTATTCTGCTACAGTAGATACTGGTTATCCATAATGCAATGACTGCAATCCATTATTTGTTTACCAAAACTTGTTATAAAGACTTACTAACCATTTTACAACAACATCAGCATTTTTAAAGTTCCCTTCAAGCAGAAAAATGTCCAGAGGCCATTCACAGGGGAAACCATGACTTCTCTAACATTGCTTACCAGATGAGGAAGAAAGACGAGTTTCGAGGGTCTTCATGGTTTTGATTTGAATTTTCTAAGCTGAATAAACACCTGCTGTAGGAAATAACTGAAGTGAGCAGCACAGTGATGAAAAGGTGAAATGGGTGCAAATAGATCTCACGCTCAATGGGAAGGAGAACAAGGATTAAATCAGGAAAAAAGAAAAAAAGGATGAATTGGTAAGTGGTGGAGCATGGACCAATAGAAGCACAATAGGGACTGAGATTCACTGGAAGCTCCCTTGCGAGCAAATTGGCGGGGGGGCAATATATTGGGGCTGAATTAGATGTTCTCTGAAAGCAGGATGTGCTGTTAACCAATGCATGCTGATCTTATTCTGCTTGTTGATTGCTAGGTCTCAGCATGACCTATGCTGTTGATTGGTTGGTCATATTAGTGGGGGGGTGTTGAATCTCATAAACCACTGAGACCCTTTAACAGGGAGGTGCATTGCTGATGAACCCACTGGAATGCTCCAGGGTTTCCAGGTAAATGTCCACTGTGAGTGAAGCTGCATTCGCCCCATACCACCCAAACATCAATAACATTGTGAAATCCTCACCGACTGCAGGGTGCAGAGTCGACATGGTGCATCTGCAGAAGGATGTGGGTGTAGTTAAATATTTCCTGCCCCATGAGAGGGCCTCACATACCAGAGGAGACATCTGTTCTCTCTCGCTGCTGATGAAAGAAAGTGAAAGGCAGATTCCCTCTTTGATTTGCAAGCTGTGGTGATGACAACATGGGAAGACAAGCTACAATATGTTGCAAGCACTTCAGGACTGGCCTTAAAGAGAAAGTGGTTTAAAACTATGATGGCTTGTGATTTAAAAATGCAATCCTTGCCATGCTTGAGGGTCGCATTTAGGCTATACTGTCGATTTCAGTCAGGTAGCCCTGAATGACATGCAGGCCCCTCCTACTCTATTTGTCACTGAGGTTCAAGTACGGGAGCACACTGAGTATTATGATATATTGCAGAGGCACTTTCTCCCCTCCTCCTCCTCCCTCTCCTCACAGATGATCAACTCTGCATGGCCCCTGCTCACCACCCCAGTCAAGAGAAAGGCTGACAATGCGTTGCGTTGACAAGCCATCCTCTGGCACATGCCATAGCTCTCTCTGGAGATCTGCAGTAGATCAATTGTTGAAGCACCAGCGACTTATAGAATTACAGCTGTAACAAAATTAGCTGCAGGCAGTTGATCACTTTAAGTAGTCCTGGTTACACAAATGTTGCTCCACAAATGTGCATGGTAGGGTGCTCAGCTCCTAAAGCTAAGATCATTGTCCAATCACATCTGCATGGCCTTCTTTTCCTTCTTCTCACGGGAATTACCTCAGGCTTTCTATTTTGTTCACCAGGGTGTTTTTGTAAGGTGAATCAGAACAGATGTGGAAACACCTGTCCATGGTTATTGTGTATCTCATATACCATCCATGATGTACAAATGATAGGTAGAATTACGACAAACCTTGTGTCCAGTAAGTCATCAGATCAACATCGACAGAGTATCCCATCGCCAAGCTGTAGCCACAGACCCCAGTCACTATTCCTGCTATTTATTGACCCCTGATTAGCACAACAGCCTTCATTTCCATATACAACCATTATGAAACCACACTTTGGAATCTCTTCAACCTGAAATCAGTTTTCCGATTGATGAGATGCGTTCTGCTAGTTTATGAATTTCTCAGTAACTAGTTACTGAGTGAAGGGCTTTGTCACATGGGCAGAAAAAGAGATTCAAGAACAATTGTGTCTCCCTTTCTTTATTCCTACCGAGCTAGAATAGTAACAAAGGCCCCCAGGTCACTGATGTGCTCCTCATGCAAGATGTGGGAGATCTGGGAGACATCCGACCTCCCTAATTACTACATCCATGAGAAATGCATCAGGGTGCAGCTCCTTACAGACTGTGTTAGGGAACTCGAGCTGGAGCTGATGACTTTTGGCTCACTTGGGAGAATGAGGAGGTGACAGATAACAACTACAGGGAGATTGTCACACCTAAGTTGCAGAAGGCAAGGAGCTGGAGAATGACAGGATGGAAAAGTGAATAGGCAGATGGTGCAGACTACCCTTGTGCTATTCCCCTCAATAACAAGTATACTGTTTTGGATACTGTATTGGGTGTAAGTTTAGGCTGGAAACAACCCACTAGGGGAAAGCTGCAGAGACCAGGTCTCTGGCTCTGGCTCAGAAGTGAAGGGGGAGGAAGAGCAGAGCAGTCGTGATAGGGGTTCCAATAGTTAAGGGATCAGGAAGGACATTCTGTGGACATGAAAGAGACTCTCAGATGGTATGTTGCCTCCCAAGTGCCAGGGTCAGGGATGTCTCAGATCAGGTCCACAGCATTCTGTGTCCTGACACAACATGTGGACAGGCCGACAAAGACAGAGGACATACTGGATCTGATTCTAGGCAATGAACCAGGTCAGGTGACAGATCTTTCAGTGGGTGACTATTTTGGAGACAGTGACCACAGCTGCTTGACCTCTACCATAGCCTTGGACAGGGATATGAAAAGAACATATAGAAAAGTATTTAATTGGGAGAGGCCAATTATGATGTTATTCAGCAGAAACTAGGGAGCATAAATTGGGACAGATATGCTTAGGGAAATGCACAAAGGAAATGCGGAGGTTGTTTAGGGAGCACCTGCAAGGGGTTCTGGACAGGTTTGACCCATAGAGGTAGGGTAAGAATGGTAGAGTGAAGAAAACATGTTTGATAGGAGGTCAACATGGTGGGCAAGAGGCAAAACATCCAGTCAAGAGAATGAAAGAAGTTTACTTAAGGTTTAGGAGGCAAGGATCAGGGAGGACTCCAGAGAGTTAGAAGGTAGCCAGGAAGGAGCTGAAGAATGGACTTCAGGGATTTGAAAAGGTCTTGGTGAGTAGGATTAAGGAAAACACCAAGGTGAGGATGGGACTGATCAGGGATAGAAGAGAAAATATGCCTGGAGTCAGTGGAGGTAGGAGAGGTCCTTAACAAATACTTTGCTTCAGTATTCACCAGTGAAAAGAACATTGATGAATGTGAGTTCAGCATAAAACAGGTTGATATGGTAGAACATGTCAACATTCAGAAAGAGAATGTGCTGGAACTTTTGAAAAACATGAGGACAGGTAAATCTCAGGGCAGAACAGGGTGTACTCTGGGTTAATACAGGAAGTGAGGGAAGAGATTGCTGGCCCTTTGATGATGATCTTTGCATCCTCATTGGCCTCAGGATTCATACCAGAAGATTAGATGGCGGCAAATTATATGCCTTTGTTCAAGAAAATTCCCTGGGAATAACCCTGGGAATTATAGACCAGTGAATTGTACTTCGGTGGTGGGCAAAGAATTGGAGAGGATTCTTAGAGACAGAATTTACAGTGTGAGCATTTGGCAAAACTTAATCTGATTAGAGATAGTCAGCAAGATTTTCTGAGGGGCAGGTTGTGCCTCTTGAACCAGACTGAATATTTAGCAGGAGTGAAAAAACAAATTGATGAAGGAAGAGCAGTGGATGTAATATATGTGGATTTTAGTAAGGCACTTGACAAGGTTCCCCATGGGAGGTTCATTCAGAAAGTCAGGAGGCATGGGATCCTGGGAAACTTCACCAAGTGCATTCAGAATTGGCTTGCTGATAGAAGGCAGAGGGTTTTAGTAGCTGGAGTGTATTCTGCCTGGAGATCAGTGATCAGTGGTGTTCTGCAGAGATCTGTTCTGCCACCCCTGCTCTTTGTGATTTTTTTAAATGACATGAGGAATTGGAAGGGTGGGTTAGTAAATTTGCAGATGACACAAATGTTGGTGATGTTGTCGATAGTGTAGAAGGTCAAGTGGATAGGCAGACACCTTTGCCCAGGGCAGAAATGGCTAATACATGGGGGCATAAGATAACTGGAGGAAAGTATAGGTGGGATGTTAGAGGTCAGTTTTTACATAGAGAGTGGTAGGTGCATGAAATGCACTGTCAGGGGTTGTGGTAGAGGCAAGCACATTAGAGACATTTAAAAGACTTTTAGATAGGCACGTGGATGAAAGAAAAATGGAGGGCAATGTTTTGGGACCTCCTTTGATGGAGGTGAAAGACGGTACATACATGCAAGTCGTTCTTGCATCGTCTTAAGCATTCCCAAACAAGGTGAAGCATCTCACTGTTGAGCAGATTCCACAGAGCTCTGAGGGGGTGGTAATACCTCAGCCATTCGATAAGGCACACAGCCATTCTTGGCCTTGAGATTCTCGGTTGGCTTCACATTATTGCGCTTTTCTGTGCACTAACATCCCATGATCTGATAGAATCCCCACAGTTCCAATATTCTGGCACAATGCTTTTAGTTACCAATCACAGTTATTATGAAAAAGCTGTACCAATTTGATTTGCTTCAGTCTGCATGCTTACAGATAAACCATCCGTAGTTCTGCTTGGACTGAACGTGTAACTAATTGACGACAAATATCCATGTTTTTATGTTATCAGTTACTAGTAGATTTTCTGTTTGCATTTTACCTGACATCCTGCAATAAGTAAAAGTACATTTACTACAAATCTCATACTTCACCAATAAATATATTTCCTTTTTTAATATCCTGTAGGGTGCAATAAGTTAATATTAATGTCAGAAAATTTATAGAATGACAGAAAATGAATTCTTGAAAGGAATGGAATGAAACCCGAGGGAGAGGAAAGGCCCTGAGAGGGAGAATTTGAAAGGCTATCACAGAGGGGTTTTGTCAGTTGACTCACAAAGCATTGGGGTGACTGATTAACAATTTTATTTTGATCAGTCACCACTGTCTGTGGTTTCTGATCTCCTTCCGATTAGCAATACCTTGAATTTAAAAATTTACCTTAGCATCCAGCTCCATCCATCAACTCTCCCTATCCCTATCTGTGATCTTCACCAGCCATCAAACCCCATGAGATCTTTGCATTCGTCCAGCATTTGCCCCCTACCCACTTCGGATTTTAACTGTTCCAGCAGATGGCCAAGATTCCAGCTGCACAAGCGATGGATAAGTATGGTTTAGAAGGGTAGGGCCGAGCACAGGTAAATGGGACCAGCCTAGACAGCATCTTGGTTCACAAGCCGAGATAGGCTGAAAGACATGCTTCTGCCTGTATAACTCTTTTAACCTATAACCCCCTGTCTAAAAATTTTCATTTTTCTCCTCTGTATTAATATTAGGGAAATATATTCATTGAGCTCCAGCATAGAAACAGACCCATCAGCCCAACATGCCCATGCTGACCAAATTGTCCGTCAGGGATAGACCCAGTTACCTGCACCTGACCTATTTCCTAGAAATTTCTACCCAAATAACTGTCCACATGTATTTAAAATTGTGAAATTGTACCTACCTCTACCATTTCCACTGGGCCAGCAGTGGTTCCATATATCCTCCACCCTCTGAGTCAAAAAGTTCCCCCTCAGATCCCCTTTAAATCTTTCCCCTTAAACCCACATCCTCCAGTTTTAAGTTCTGTCATCCTGGGAAAAAATTGGTGATCATTTACCTTATCTATGTCCCTCAAGATTTTATAAACCTCTATAAAGTTACTCCTCATTCTCCTACACTCCAATAAAACAGTCCCACCTGTCCAGTCTCTCCTTACAAATCTAACCCCCCAATCTCGTTGTAGCTCATTCCTCAAAGTCTCCATCTAATCCTAAAACTTTTTAGGATACAGTAACAAATATTGTTTGATTGCACCTCAGTTAAATGGCTTTGTGTGTTTCACCACATAGTGTCTCCCTATGAGAGCAAATTGTTCTTGTGTATAAAATAGAAACTGACTGTGTAGTGGACAGGAAGTATTTGATGCCACTTTCTCCCACCACTAAGACATTAGTTGGCAAATGTCTATTGACTGAAGGGTAGAAGTATACAGGTTAACATGAATTTTATCAAAGTGAAGGGGAGGGGAATGGAAATACTAATTTGGCCTTATGAAACATTTTAAGAGGAAGCCAGGTAAGCAATTAAGAGAGAAAGTTTCTTACTGATAGCATTAGTTAGATACATAAGATGACTTTAATTGATGATAATTCCTTAGTGCTGTTTACTGCAATGCTACCACTACAAATCAATTTATCAGCATGAACAGTGATACCAATTATCTTGGTTATTCCATATCACTGTGGAAACTTTCCAGGGCACTTCCTGGGATGATTTCTCTGCCAGGCACACATTTGGTGACATTATTCCCTGTACTGCCAGGTATATAAGCCTATGTGCTGATGGTCACATCCAGGAACCTTGACGTTATTAGTACAATGCTGGAATAGAATCCCAAAACTGATGTCAGTCCTTCATTTGCCTCTAATGGTTGACTCTGCTCCCTCAATACCTCAGTACTCCACCGCCAGATCACCCCTCAGTCTGTGCACACTCCGCCACAGCCATTCTTCATTGATCCAAAACCCTACTAAAATCCTAAGACCCATTTGGAGTCCAACTACCAGAGCTCTCCTCCATCTCTTTGAGCCCTTGCACCAGGCTCAGACTGGGACATGACCCTCTACGGTGTGCTCTGCAGTACCTAATGCTGATTGAGTTGTGTCTCAGGTCTGTGTTTCAATGATTGAGTTGTGCCTCAGGTCTGTGTTTGCAATGATTGTGTTGTGCCTCGGGACTGTGTTTCAATGATTAAGTTGTGTGTCAGGTCTGTGTTTCAATGATTGAGTTGTGTCTCAGGTCTGTGTTTCAATGATTGAGTTGCATCACAGATCTGTGTTACAATGACGAGTTGTGCCTCAGGTCTGTGTTTGCAATGCCCGCTCTTTGACTGAATATGCTCTCACTGACCAGTTGACTCTGTAATATCGCAGTGTAACACGCAGAGCAATGATTTCAGGCACTGGACCCACCTCACTTGAACCAACGTTAACATGGCAGAAACGGTCTACTAGGTATTCTATTGATGTACAGTGAACAGGGTAGGATGGTGCTCTCTCTTAATGCCTAGGTCACCGACTCTCTGTAACACTGATTCAAGTCCACTGAAGGAGTCAAAGGCAGCTTCTCACCTTCTTTGGAAAAGGTGCTGGCTATCTGGAACAAGCTGCCTTTAAGAGGTTAGGAAAGCAGATACAATTACAGAGCTGGGTATGTACGTGGATAGGAGCACCATGGAATGATATGGAACTAAGACAGGAAATGCAGTGTAAATATGCATCATTGGCAAGGTGGGTCAGAAGGACCCGTTTCAGTCCTGTATCAGTCAAAACCCATGAGTTCCACCACAGACTGTAACATTACCAGGATGGACATCGCGCCATCTTACAGTCAGTGGTTCTGACTTTGACCAGAAAGCATGTGGCTTCATTCTTACTTACTCTATAGTTCCACTCCACCAACTGAGCCTCAGACAATCGATTTCTTCCCTTTGAGTTATTACCTTTATGAACACCAAATATTAGTTGATGTTCAAGTGCAGAATTGAAGGAGGAACTATTGTACCAAGATCCTGTCTGACCTAGCCTCAGAGCTTCCTGACACTCAGGCCTGCTGATACTGTCTGACATCAAACCACACTAATCCATTGCTAATCCCATTTTCATTCTCCCTGCATTCCCATCATCTCTCCCCAGATTCTCTCACCTACACACTGGGGGCAATTTACAGCAACCAATGAATCTACCCATTTTGGGATGTGGGAGAAAGCTGAGCAGCCAGAGGAAACACACAGGAAGACACAGATAGCTTCCCAGGTCAGGATCAAACCCTGATCACTGCAGCTGTGAGGCAGCAGCACCACTCTCCTCAAGAGATGCTGTTTCAGAGAGGAGAGGGAGCTTATCCTTGTGCACTGGGAAATACTCATGCCTGATCCAACATCACTGTGAGAAAGTTATCTGGTCAGTGTTACATAATGGTGGGAATTTGTTAACATAGAACATAGAAGAGTTCATAGAGGAACAGGCCCTTCAGCCCACAATGTTGTGCCAAACCAGCTAAAACCTAAATCAAAAATACAAAAACTAGTCACACCTACCTACACGTGCCTATGTCCCTCCATCTTCCTCAAATTCATGTGCCCATCTAAACACTTCTTAAAAGCCTCTGATGTATTTGATTCTACCACCATACCAGGCAGCACAATCCAGGCATCCACCACTCTCTGAGTAAAAAACTTACCCCTCACTTCCCCTTTGAACCTACCCCCTCTCACCCTCAATGACTGACCTCTGCTATTAGACATTGACTGACTGGCTGTGCTTCCTAGATTATGGCAGACGATACTTCGTTGGTTGATTGGTGGGTTGGTTTATGATTGATGCTTGTAGCAAGAAATATGACAAGCTTGCTTTGCATTCTGTTCAAACAGATCACAGTGCAATGAGGTAGAGCAAGGTAAAATGATAGCAATACAGAATAAACTCTAACAGCTACAGAGAAAGCCTTGCAGGTAAACATTAAGGTGCAGGACCTTAACAACCTAGATTGTGAGGTCAAGAGTCCAATTTATCTTTAATAGTCTTATAACAGCAGGATGCAAGTTGTCCTTGAGCCTGATGGTATGTGCTTTCAGGCTTTTGTATCTCTGACCAGTGGAACGTTGGGGGCGGGGGGTAGAGATAGATGGGATCTTTGATAGCTGGCTGCTTTACTGAGGCAGTGAGGTATAGACAGTGTCCACAGAAGGGAGATTATAAACTTCATTGACTATAAAGAGCTTTGGAACATCCGAAGGTTTCACGAGATACACATTCTTATCAGCCTTTCTTCTAAATGTTTCACGCTGACCTGAGGCAGTTTCACCTCCTCAAATCACCAGGAAGGGGGAGAGATCTTTACAAAGGTAAAATGAGATGTGTTGATTGGTCTTGGAAAAATATGGGAGGAAACATCATTTAATAGTCTTATAACAGCAGGATACAAGCTGTCCTGGAGCCCGATGGTATGTGCTTTCAGGCTTTTGTATCTTCAAACCAATGGAACGTGGGGAGGGGGAAGGGAGAATGTCCAGGAGTTGGGTAAATGTTCCTGGTAGTGATATGAATCTTGTGGATTTTATGGAGAGCATGAAAAGGGACAAGGAGAAACACAATATTTAACAAAATACTTAATTCCAATTTTAATGAGTTTTTATACTATCTCTTCACCTGGGTACAATAAAAGTGCAGAAATTCACAATAGAAAATTTAGCTACTAATTTCCAGGGTATCCTGGAACAAATGTGCATTTTTTTAAAGTTGTGTGTATCTGCATGATGTCTGGATGCATGTTCTGTGTGTGCACATGTGTCTGCTTTGACTGTATGATTATGTATAGTGTGTGTGTGTGTGTGTGTGTGTGTGTGTGTGTGTGTGTGTGAAATTATGTTGATTTGTGAGTTGTGTGTACCTTGTATGTGTTTCTGGGCATTTGAAGGTGTGTGAGTTTGTTTGTTTGTTTGTGTCAGTGTGCATGTGCCTGTGTGAACACTGTGTGTCTTTGTATAGATCTTTGACTATATAATTATGTTGTGTGTTTAAAATTGTATGTATCAGTGAATTTGTGTATTTCTGTGTATTTGAGTTCAAAGTTCAAAGGTCAATGTATATTTATTTTCAAAGTATGTATACATTATACAACGTTGGGATTCACCTCCTTGGCTTGTGTATGTGCTTCTGTACGAGTGTGTGGGGTTGTGATTCCGTGAGTTTGTGCCTCTGTGTATAAGGTTGTGCATGAGAGGGTGTGTGTGTTTGAATGTATATAAATATGGGTGAATGTATGTACTTGTGACTGTGACTGTGTGTGTTATATGCACATCCTTAACTGTAAATTGAGTTTGACTGTACTTTGCATATGTGAAATTATGTGTTTCTTTGAGCTTGTGTGTATTTAAGTGTGAGTGTGTGCATGTGTGTGTGTGTGTGTGTGTGTGTGTTCATTAGGGGACTAAGAAACAGATGTAATTTACTAGATAAATTCCCTCATGACTCAGTGTTTATGAGATAAAAACAGAAAATATTGGAAATACTCGTCCAAGCAAACAGCATCTTTGGAGAGAGTAACAGAGTCAATGTTTCAGCTCCATGACCTTTCAATAATCTTGGAAATGAAAACAAAACACCTTTGAAGTTGCCATGCAGGGTGGGGATTGGAGAAGAGGGAGAGAAGAGCAGAAGAAATTTGGTGGTGGGGGTGCAAGATCACAGTCAAAGTCAAGTTTATTATCATAGTGTTGCTAAATTGGAATGATTAGGGTTGTGCCAGTTGGTTCAAGAACTCAATGGTTAAAGAAATGTACACAGTCATTCTTGAACCTAGTACTGTGTGACTTTAATACCACTCTGATATTTGTCTTCTCCAGAAAGCTATGAAATACACATGGAAAGAAAAAGAAACAAAATGCGCAGGCCCCAGAATCCCCCTCCCCTTCCCTGCAGAAAGAAACGACAATAGCAACAAATCTCCACCCCCTCCCTGCAGAAAATACATCAACAATAACAATCCCCGACCCTCTCACGTGTAAAAACACAGCAATCATAGCATCAAAAGCCTCCCGCGACCCTCCCGTTCACACACAAAGAACCAAGAGGTCAGCCACACGGCAATCGGCCACAAGGAAGAAAATGCTGAAAGACTGCATGAGTCCAATATAAAGTACAGTCCAAGCACATCAATCCCAGAACATTGAACAGTCCTTCCATGACTCAGAGCTCACGCCAGGCTGGTGGCCTCCATTGGGAACGATCGTTGATTGATGAATGTTAGCATGCAGTTTGAAAGGACTACAATATACAGTAAAAGCAAGGATGTAACGTTGAGGCTTTTTAAGGCATTAGTCAGACTGCATGGAGTATTGTGAGCAGTTTTGGTCCCCTTATCTAAGAAAGGCTGCACTGGCAGTGGAGCGAGTCCAGAGCAAATTCATGAGAATGAAAGGGTTAACATATGAGGAGCACTGATTGCTTGGGTCCTGTACTTGCTGGAGTTTAGAAGATTGAGGGGAGTAATCTTATCAAAGCCGATTAAATATTGAAAGACAAAATGAGTGGACATGGAGAGGATGTTTCCTATAGTAGGGGAGTCTAAGACCAGAGGACATAGCCTCAGAAATCAAGGATATCCCTTCAGAACAGGAATGAGGAGGAATTCCTTTAGCCAGATGGTGGTGAATTTGTGGAATTCATTGCCACAAATGTCTGTGGATGCCAAGACATTGGATATATTTGAAGTTGTGGTTGATAGGTTCTTGGTTAGTCAGGGTGTCAAAGATCGCCAGTGGTGAATGACTAACCTGGAAAGGATTAGGAGACTGGAATTGGAGTGAGAGGTGTAGGGAGAGTGTGAAGAATGGAACACAGGGAGAGATTACAAGGAGGCAGGTAGGAGAGGCTATGTGTGAATTAGAAGGCAAGGATGAAAATTTTAAATCCCTGACTTGTGCCTAGTGGATAAGGTCCTGTGGGTATCAAGAGGTGAGTCATTCACCTCATACCTAACATATCTACATGTTCCACTCTCTTCAGAACTCTGCCGATGAGCACTCTGAATTCCCTCTGTTCTTGTGTGATGTAGAGGATATTGGTTGGGAATCTTGGTTAGGGTATAAAGAGTATTGATGTCTCTTTAGCCAAGTTGCATGCAAAGTAGCCAGCAGCAATGGAGAGGTGAAGGGAGCTGAAGGCAACATAGAACATAGAACAGTACAACACTGAACAGCCCACGATATCGGATCGATTTTTAGAATACTTTGTTTTAAAATATTAGTTAGTGCTGTCTCGTGAATAACTTACTAGTTGTTATGGAGCTAAAAGATTAAAATCCATCAATCTACAAATCAGCATTGTGATGTCATAGTACTGATGGAGCGACAAGATGTACAGTACTGTACCTAGTTGAAATCTAAGCTTCTTGGGAAAACAAGTTAATTTTTAAAACTTAGGAGTATTTTGGAAGAGTTTCCGTTTTACAGAATTGAATCTCTGTCACTGTTTCCTGACTCAGTGGTTTGTTTCGGAGTCATTGATGTATGGAAGTCAGCAATCATCCGTGCCTGGAAATGTTGGTTTTCCAGCAGAGAGTATGAGTGACTACTGAATAAGGTGGGTGGGTAGATCTGCCTGACTTGGGCGTTTAGTCAAATGTGAGGAAAATTTCCTTCATCCAGTGGGCAGTTGAATGTTTGGAATTGGATTCATCATGATTGGTGAAATATTTGACTGTACCATGATGAAATATATTACATACTTGAGTGCCTGAGAGTGAGACAGAGGAAGAGAGAGAGTGAAAGAGAGAGAGATTGTCACTCTGTTGCTAGATACTCATTCAGCTTCTCTTCAAAGGGATTCAGTGAGCACTGCCTCCATCAATTTGTTATCTATCCCAAGCAGGAATGTTCATCTCATCTCTAGTCTTAAGACATTTCTATTTTAAACATATAATTATCTTTGTGTTCTGTGGCACATCTAATCGTACGAGGGCATTATAGCTCCAGTGAACTGTGTTTGGTTCTCACTGTGCGAAGTTTACACGTCCTTCCTGTAACTGTGCAAGTTTTAATCAGGTGTGCCAGCTTTATTCCATGCCCTAAAGACAGAGTTCGGTCACTGTGAGTTGTCCCAAGTGTGTAGTGAACTGTAGAACCTGGGGAGTTAATGAGAATAATGTGGAATTAGAGTAGGATCAACTGTTGATGGTTGGACCTGTGCGGTGTCTCCATGCTTTGGGATTCTCATCCTTAATCCATGTATTGGGCCACTGTACAGAACCATCCAGAATTGGAGCATGTGAAGGGATTAAAGTTTTCTCTTTAATACTTGGTTCATGTCAGAAAATGAACAAAATTCTCAATTGAGACTGAATTATTTATTATGGGGAGAGATTTTTAGGAACTGATTGAAAAATTTCTTAATTGGCCCTCTTAAGTTGAATAGATTTATGATTGTAATTATCTTTCATAAATCACCCCTGTTTTAACTGGGCTAACGGTTGGTAAATTGCAATTGGAATAAATTCATCTCTGGTAATCCTTGCCTGGGAAGCCTGCCCCATCAATTTAACCTCCTCAATTATTATTCTTGAGTAATAATTGTATTAACAACTATGCACGCAGTTGTAAATTGGAATAAGAACAGAATTCTGTACAGGAACACATTAAAGATGCAACATTTCAGAAGGAGGAAAATATGTGGGACTGATGGCTGTGGTCAACATGCATCAAGCCTGATGATGTAATAATGACAAGTCTTGAGGGCAATGAGTCACTGCTCAGGGTACAGTCTGATGTTTCTGCAGTCGCGTGTACGTCAGCTAATTTCACCCACCAGTGCTGAACAATTATTTTACATTCCGTTCTCTTTTCCTTCTTTCTCTAATGAACGGATTCCAGGAGTAAATTCTCTCTACCTATTAGTAAGTCGTTTGGGTTATAGTGAAGTCACAGAGGGTGTTATAGATATACGGGTTATCCCCAGCTTGGAAAAACAAAACTCTTGTACAGCCAGTACATATATGAAGGAGCATCTGTGAGGTTGCTGGGAGGGATTTGCCAGCTGTTGTGAGGCTTTGGGCATCTTCTTCGCCCTGGGATTTAATTCGTGACAACATTTCTTCTTCCCCCTGGGATTTAATACGTGACAACATTTCCACTTGTGGGCTGTTCAGAGTGTGAACAATTTACAGGACTGGCACCCTCCCATGACCCGGGGAGGACCTATCCACATCTAGAATCAGTGGTGAGCTATATTAGGAACATAATAAGATACAAGAACGTAAGAAACAACGGCTGAAGTCAGCCTTCTGGCCCTTTCAGCCTGCTTCTCCATTCGCAGTGCTTGTGACTAATCTACCTCTGTGTTCTATCCCCACACCACTCAGTAGCAGAAAGCATATCAATCACTGTTTTGTATCAATTCCGTGACTGAGCCTCCACAAAACTTCGGAGTAGAGAATTCCAAAAGTTCACCACCCACTGCGTGAAGAACATTTTCACAGTGTTGTACACCATAATGGGTGTGGTGTATGTTTACACTGTAGTGTACCAATGGCCATTTCAGTCAACTGTTTGCTGCTTTAGACTTCATAAGCATACTGAAACAGCATTGCTGAAGCTACCGTAGCCATATGTTAGAGGAAGTGACGATGCCGACTGTCTCATAGGGGAGTTGGCCATCAACCTCCCATTTACACTCAGCTCATTTTATCCTCTATACCTCCTTGTCAACCATACTCTCCACCCACAATTCTATCACTCGTCTGCACAAAAGGGGCAAGTTACAGTGTACAGTTAGCCTACCACGTCTTTGTCACATGGGAGGAAACCAGAACAGGCAGGAGAATCTCACATGGTGACAAAGGGAGCATGCAGACTCCACGCTGAGAGCACCCGATGCCAGGATGGGCACCAGGTCACTGGAGCAGAGAGACAGCACTTTACTAGCCTCATAGAGTGGGGTCATCAAGCCATCCTATTCAGGATGGGAAGACATTGGAGGAATGTGGCCATCAATCTATGGGGTAATAAACTCATAAGGCAAGGCCACTGAAACAAAGCAGATGTATAGGGCTGGTGCCAGATTGAGGGGGAATGAAGACTATACTGTGGGCTGTGGGGGTTTGAGGAATAGAAAGCAAATGAGGAACAAAGATGGTTGGATCCCAGGCTGGTTATGCTCATGGTTGCCCTAGTAATAACCAATGATTTGTTTTTGTTTCAGTATGATCTAATTTCCCCTGAATTGCTCTAATGGATGTCTAACACGATGTTCTCAATTTATCTGCCTCTAACTCTGAAACCACATCAGATGCAAATATTCAGATCTTGCTGGGAAAAACCCGAGTCAATTCACAGAGTAAAGTAGAATGATTTAGAAATGGCCATCATTGCATTTCACCATGTCCAAAGTATACTCTCAAGCAGGTAGAGAGCACTATGTGATGGAGTTCCTCCGTGGTGTGGCCTGATTGCTGGGTACCTGGGCTGTTCCGTGGCCTGCTGGAGCTGGCAGACAATGGCACGCAGCACCTGGACCATGAACGTACATTCTGTTTGGGCACGATGCAGAGACAGGGCCAGAGGCTTTGTGAAGAAGACCAAGAGCTTATCTGGAAAAGAAATCTTGCAGTAGGAAGTGCTTTGGTAGAGCATTTTTATTCTCATTGTGCTATCCCTGGGAGTATGAGGGGGAACATCATAACTTACAGTGCTGTATTTCTTCCACATTTTTCTAACTGAACTGTCTTCTCTATATCTCTTTGTATTGCCTGACCTTTGCAAGAGTCTTCTGAAGATGTTCCTACAGGAACTATCCCATTGATATAGCAGAGCCTTGTGAAGAGCTTTCAGACACTCCATTAAATATAAATGATGCTAGATAATGGTGGATAATTTATACAGGATTATCTGGGCTACTGACTACATTGAGGTTCAAAGCCCCTGAATATTGTTTGTTGAAAGCTGGCTGAGCATTGAGATTAGCTGTTCTACATTGATCACTGAGAACTAATCAGGGAAAAGGCTACAGGTTCATTGGCATGTCAGCTGGCCCGGCATTACCTTTGGTATTCACTGAAAGGTAAATGTATTCTGAAATAAGGACCGTTTATGTTATAGCGTGCTAGATCCTGAGGTGGTTTGGGCTTCCCTCACACACATAGACACTTGCACTTACAGAGAGAATATAACCCTCTCATTTGTCCTGACCTTAGGAGCTGTAGAATCATTTTCAAGTTGTCTAGTAATGTTCTTCTGTGATACAGAAGATAAGAAGAACTCCTTTCATCTGAATGGAAGTACAAGGATTATTTAGGGAGATCCACCTTCTTTAAACTCCCTTCTGTTTTACGTCTGTCATCACACAGTCTCACTTACTTATATTCAACCAAGGTTATAAACTACAATGACTACCCCAACATCCCTCAGAAAAATCCCAGGCTGCATTCTCTTTATGTCCAGCGCTCCATAACATTCAGACAGCAATGAACTTTTGATTGTTTTATTAAGTGTGCAGAAGGACAAATATTGTCCCAGATAGCCAAGACTTGTGACTTAATCAATTCTTTTACCAGTTCCTGGGGCTAATATTCAGTTCAGTTTACAAAACAGTGCAGAATGGGTGTTATCAATTCTATTTTACACCTCCTCTGATTTTCATTGTCATTATAGGTAATAAATCAATTCATTGTTGATTGGATTTCCTTCATCATTGTTTTTTTCAAAATCTCTCACCAGATGCTTCTTCACATTAAATCTTATCTGACAGCTATCTGCCTAATCCATGAATTCATGTCACTCTGAGATCCTCTACATACCGTAGCTAATCACATTCCCTACTTCTTACGCTCTTTATGGTGCTCCCTCTGTAACCAAATCCAATTATTCCAGAGAAGAATGACAGCCCCAATACCGGTTCTGAGAGTCAGCACACAGTACAACCATGTAGTCTGAAAAAATATCCACACCACCTTTTGATTTAAAGAGCCACTAGCTTCAGCTGATACTGTTCTGGATTTGTTTAGGATTTGTGCTAGTGTAGGTAATAGACAGCTCCTGAAGGAGGAAATCTGAGCAACAAACAATCTGATTGTAGAACTCAACAAATCAAGCAGCATCTCTGCAATGGTACAGGGCTTAAACCAAAATGTTCCCCCCACGGATGCTACTGAACCAGTTCCCTCAGCAGATTGTTTGTTGCTCCAGATTCTTGTGCCTCCAAGAAAACTTTGGCCCCTACTATGTGCAGCTTCTTTGAGCTTCTTGGTCTGTGTACGATGTGACTGACCACCTCAGCTGCCCAGCTATCAGACAGTCAGGATGCAGGGCTCTCACGCCATTGGTGATCTTTGCAAAAGGATCTCATAAAGCAGCACTCGTGTTTATATTTCAATCCCGGCTTCAGATCTGTCTGTGTGGAGTTTGCACATTCTCCCTGTGACAAAGATTCAGAAAATTCGAAGTATATTTATTATCAAAGTATGTATACAGAATACAACTCTGAGATTCGTCCTCCCACAAGCAGCCATGAAACAAAGAAACACCATGGAACCTACTCAAAGAAAACATCAAACACCCAATGAATGAGATAAGAATAAATTGCACAAATGGCAAAAAGCAACACATAGAACACAAATCAGACACCAAACCAGGAGTATTCAGTTTGGTTCGGATCAGTGCCACACAGGACACAGAGCCAGTCTTCACCAAAGTGCCTTGATCAAACTGCTCAAAAGCAGTAAACAAAAGAGTAACCTGAATCCAGAAACACATGCAACATGGACCCCAAAGATCTCCAAAAAAAGTCCACAGCCACGGGTCTTGCTGATCAATCCTTACAATGTGGAACCCAAGACTCCTGCACTTTCTTCCCACAGCAGCTAGAGGGAGGGAGGGCAGACTGGCCAAACACAGGCAGATGGTACTGACTCCTGCCAGCCCTCCACTCTCATCCTTGTCGACTTCAACATTGCTTGACGCCTCAATTGGAGAGAAGCAATGGAGCCGAGGATGGGTTTGCGCTATGCCTCCGAACCTCCAGGCCACACACTCCACTCCCAACCTCACTGAACTCGCTCGGAGACAGCAGAGCACATACCGCAAGATCGCTCAAATACACACCATCAAATTGTAAATCAGAGGTTCCAATTGCGCGCAGCTCAGTAGTAAAATCATATTTGTAAGAAGTAGTTTCCTGAACTGTCTGAAGGATGTCACCAGTGTTGCGTTGTTCGCTAGCACCACCTTCAGCATGGTTCCTCCACTCCTCCAGGTACTTTCCCTCCCTCCCACATCCGGGTTGGCTAGTTAATTTGCCAGTGTTATTTGCATCCGGTGCAAGTAGGTAATATAATCAGGGGGGAGTTGATAGGAATCTGGGAAGAATTAGTTACCAGGAGACTCACTGGGGAGTAAGAATTTCAGGTTATACATTGTGTACATTATCTGATATTAAATGGAACCATTGAATGAGATTGCGTGAGGAAATTAATGGGCCTTCTTCCACATCATAGTGAAAATATGAAAAATGGGCTTGCTGACTCCTGTGTCTGATAACCTAAATAAGAGCAAGCTCTTCAATAGAACTGAGGACAATTCCCAGTGAAGATGTCCCAGCGTCAACACTGACTGAAGACAGTACCTGAAGATAAGAAAACGACAGGCCTGTCGTCTGTACTGAGGACTACGTCAATTGCAGATTGAACCCTTGGAATTCCAACTCCAAAACTAATGTACAATGCTGTTGCAAACACGTTAGCACAGGGATGGCAGTTTTGTGCACGAACCCCAACACCAGTCTCTCATTTCTTGGCAGGGTTCTCATTTGTCCTGGTGCATTTATGAGGTAAGATCACCCCGACATATCAAAGGTAGTGCAACAAGAAGCACTCATCCACAGTGAGGTGTTCAACTTTACTCCTCTGAAGGCGGCCATTGGGCCCAATACATACATGCTGGCACTTGCTCCACTTGAACTTCACCGTAACAGACAGTATAAGCAGTAGCCTGATATGCACTAATCACAGGATCCTCTGTTCTTGTTTCCAAACTCCCCTTAACTGCATCTATGGATTTGCAAGAACTCCCAGTACTGGTGAGTTCCATGTTCCCACTTTGGGTGAAAAAGTTTTATGCACATTTCCCACTGGCATTGTGAAGACAATTTTACATCAATGGTCTCTAGTTATTCTCTTCCCAACAAGGGTTAGCAATCTCTCTGTAACCACTCCATTATAACTTGTCAAACTTACAAAAAAAACCTCAAGAGAAAAGAGATAGTGTGCTCATACTCTGTGATGCTGAATCCTTACATCTCCAGTACCATCACTGCGAACCTCTGCAACATTTCTATATCTGTTGTAGAACTGTACGAAGTGCTGCAAGGGTTGTCTAAGCAAGGCACAATTTGGGTTTAGCATAACTTCCCTAATTTTCAGTTCTAACCCTCTTTTCTTCAAATAAACTCCCGTGCTTGATTGCTTTATTAATGGTCCTGCTGACACGTGGTAGTGTTGACCAATCGTCAACTGATATTGGTTAGGCAATTCACTATGCAACTCTTAATTAATCAAAACTAGCACCTTATCGTCTCTGCACAAATAACAATGTAACCATGTTGACCTCAGGCCAACAACTTAAAACATGAATTCTACTGTTCCCTCTGTACCAATACTCACACAGATCACTTTTCCATTTTGTAACACCAACATAGGGGATCTCCCATTGGCCAAACAATTGATCCTTTATCTCCCAGTGCCTGGTATGGGGGTCTTTATTGCAATAGTTAGTCACCAGAATTCTTGCCCCTTTGCATTTGAAGCCTCTCATTCTTATACTCTTTCCCTATCAGTTCAAATTTGCATTTCAATCTCATTGGCTCGAGGTCACCTGACTGACCTGTGTCAGATTCCCATTGGATGTAACCAAGGGCTACACAACCTGCTGCCATAGGTGACTTCTTTTGTTCTTTTCAACTCTGGTTCAAACCATTTCAACGAGGCCACAGGGATGCTGGGCCGGGTAACGAGATAACTTCTGCAAACCTGCCATGGTACATAATAAACAGCTTATCGAAGAATGTTCTCAGGTTTGGCAGATCAATAGCAGAAACTCCTTGTGTCCACATTCAGTTGCTCTGATTAAGTTAGCCTGGAGCATGAATGAGTTCATCAAACAGTTCGCAGAATAAAGGCTACAGATCCGCTTCACAGATTGGCAACCTCCATTCCTTCAAGTACATCTGGCTTGTCTACTTCCACTGTCCTTAACTCATTTGAGTTTGTTGTTTTCTTCCATATTTTAATTCCTTCATGGGCGAAAGTTGTATCTTTATTGGTTGGCGTATTCATATTCCATGTGGAATTGCCAAAAATCTCATATTGTACAGGACTCTGTATCTGTCCCATATGACATTGATGAAGGGCGACCATTCTCCCGTGAAATTGAGTATGGACAAAACAGATTAAACTGAGCTTGGCCCCATGGACTAGTCCAATATTAGACACCATGGGCTAGATTGAGCCTGGGCAAGTTTCCCACTAGCACCAATTACAATGTCAAATATATTTTGGAGCTATGATAGACACAATGAATGTGAAGTTCTTTGAATTATGTCCCCGCTCCAGAATTAACGCTCGTATTTTGTAATGAGTTCTTTACGCTTGTGCAGGTAGCCAGAATGCATGGAGCTCTGAGGCTTTTAGAGCATCTAAATGTTAATTGTTGTTTAACAAGAGTCATTAATTGCTTATATTTCTCTTTGTGAGGTGACCTTCTGGTGCTTTCTCTTTAAACTTGTTAAGTTTATTTTGATAGGCTCAGGGATTCCATGTAGCTTTCATTAATTAAGTTGCTGCCCAATTAGTGCTAATCACAGGGTCCTAGTTTTGAGAATGTTACGTCTCGCAGCATCGCTCAGCCAAGCCACCAAAGTTCTGTTAGCATTCTTATGAATAAACCGTCTCTATACTGGAGTCTGTCTTTCCTCCGCACATGGGTTCTGATGCTGGCAGCACACATTGTGACAGAAGGACCCCACCAAGTAATGGACTCAGCAGAGGTTGAACAGCTTTAGGTGAGAATGTCATCCATTCTCAAGTCTACATTCCAAGTGTCTCTAGCCTATATTCTGTGTGTCTCAAGTCCATGTTCTGAACTGCTCTACTTTTTCCGAGTCTCACCATCCCTGGTTTTCAAGGTCATCAAGGCCCTCCATGTTTCCCAAGAATTCAATGTTATTAAGGTTTATTCAATTTTCTCCCTCTCTTGAGGTTCCCAACTCTCATCTTTCTCGAGGCTCCCAAGTCTATCTTAAAGTTCCCAAGTTTCTCTGGAGTACCCAGGTGTCTTTCATGTTCCCCAGGTCCCTCTCAAGCTTCCAGATCTCTCTCGAGTTTTCAGGTCTCCTTGGGCCGACAGGTGCTGGCCATAGAGAGGTGGTACTACAAAGAGTTCTTTGGGTTTCTGTAGGGAGCTGGAGAGCATTGATCTCCAAGGTTTTTAAAGCATCTGAATTGGTTAGTTGTTATCTAATGAGAGTCATTACTCGTTTCGAGTTCCTTGTGTTTTTCATCAAGCGACTAGCTCTTTGAGATGTGGTCACCTGGTGCTTTCAGTTTTAACCTGTTAAGTTTATTTTGATAGGCTTGGAGATTCCATGTTACTGGTATTGTCTATGTGGATGTCCAATAAGCACTAATCACGGGGTCCTAGTTTTGAAAATGTTATGTCTTGCGGTGTTGCTCAGCTGAACCACCGATGTTCCATTGGAATTCTTATGAATAAACTCTGGTTGCTGTCTCTATACTGGAGTCTATCTTTCCTCCACACCTGGGTTCCAATATCACCTGCACACATTGTGACATATTTCATCCTTGTTCGAAATGACACAAGCTGTGAACATGAGGAATCTCTGGGATAACCTGATGCAGTGAGGGTTAGTAATTGTTCACTGTCGATGAGAACTTCCTGGCTGAGGACAGGATGGTTTGTCTCCCTCTGAGAGAAAGCAGAGGTAAGCTAACATTTAACAAACGCAGTTCACATATATATATTGGGAATGGCCAGGAGCCATTGTTGGAAATGGTCTTTAGCAGGTAATGGCCAAACATTGGATCAATAACAATGTGTTATCTCTTCCTCCACCCTCACTATTCAGAGCCACTATCTTCAGTGTCAACAGGTACAGTGTGCAGGTTGGACTATTGATCCAGTGCTTTTCTGGTTTTCTGTTATATTGTGGAACCCTGCCACACCCACACAGGCAGAAACCACACTCAGCTATACCCTAAATCCTTAACCCTTCCAACACCCCTCCCCAACCACACCCACAGATCCACTCCTTCCCACGCTCATCCCTCAAACCCACCCTGTTCCACACGCTGTATTTTTTGGTGTTTATACCAACCCAGAAGAGCAAGAAGAAACTCTTTGAAATTGGACCTGTCGCATGTGAGTGGTGATTCAGTGATGTTCTGCGTAGGAGGTCCTGGGTTCGAGAACCAGTCCAGAGTCCTGAGGACTTAACTGAGGCAACCAAAGACAATTGTCGAAAAGAGAATAGCTGAGTTCCCCTGGTGCCTTGGACAAAATTTATTTTTCTCCGCATGTCATTAAAAACATGTGTTCATTATTACATCTTTGGACTCTTGCTACCCCATTTCCACAACATCACTACAATGTCTACAAAAGTGATAGGTTATTGAATGTGGTGTCGGAGACAAAAAGCTAATGTCTTCCTTTCAGAACATAATCAGCATCGGATGATTGCAGTAACTCCAGAAATTCCTCATCTGATATACCTCCCCATATCCCGCAGTGATATGCAACGTGGTTAAGATCTTTCAGCTAGCATATTGTTGTAATTTTTTAAGCCATTTGCTGCCAACTCTGGTAGATTAAACAGTACTCATTAAAATTTGGCTTCTTCTTAAACAGAAACAAGTAGGCTCAGTAAGGGTCCATCTATCACCTACTGATCAAAGTCTCACCTCCCCCCCCCGGCTCCGCTTTATACCAACAATTCTCTCACCCTCACGGATGCTGCTCCAGCCATTGAGTTCTTTCAGCAGCTTGTTTTTGACACAGTCATTGGACTGTGTGATATTGGAAGAAAAATATTGATTCATGTTCCATAGGCAAAGGATGATGATCAAGGTCCACAGAAACCAAGTAATTCCCCAGAGATGGTAGTGTGTGAAAGAGAACATGGTCTATCAGCCAGCTAGCTCTGATAATCTGCCTTTATCCAGCCCACTGCATTTGGAGCACCACAGCCCTGTGGTAAAATACAATGGCAAAATGATTCTATAAGTGAGATAAAAGTGCTGGTGTATAGGTTCACGTAAATGGCCAACATGGGTTTGGTAGGTCAAAGGGCTTGATTGTGTGGTGTGTGAGACTGAACCAAAACTTTCCTCTCGTAGGGAAAGCAGAAAGGAGGAGCATGTTATTAAACACAAAATAATCTGCAGATGCTGTTGTCAAAGGAACACTCACAATGCGCTGGAGGAACTCAGCAGGTCAGTCAGCATCGGTTGAAAAGAATAGTCCACGTTTCGGGCCGAAACCCTTCGTCAGGACTGAAGGAAGAACTTTGGGGAGGGTTTGAAGACATGTTAGTAAAGTTAGAACCAGGCAATTTAACCATAAAATGAGAAACAACCTCTCCCAAACAAAGAGGGGAGGATTTCTGCCTCAAATTCTTCCATGAAAAAGTTACTCACTTCACCTCCCTTTAACCAGGGAGAAGAATCTATATTTTACATCCAGGTCAGGCAGTGCATTTACTAAGAAGGCAAGGTTCGTTGAAGCTGACTGTCGACAGCTGCTGTTTCATCAAGTACAGTATCCACAAGTTTCCTGAGATACAAATATCAAAGGATATAGAGCTAAGGCAGCTGAGACTGAGGGATGAAAATCAGCCCTGCCTGATTAAATGGACCTATATGCCATGCATTTCGACTAGTTTGAGGCTAACCTGCACAAACCCCTATGAATGAATTCTTGGTAGGCAGATACAGTCCAGACTTTGGATGTGCAGTGTGAACATAGGAGTACCATGGGTGGGGGTGGAGGGTGGTTGCTGTATGATCACAGACCACATTGCAGTCACGTTTACTCCTTGGGAGAATACAGAACATAGAACGCACAACATACAACACAGAAAAGCCATGATGAGACTTTATAAAGTACAGGTGAGGCCTTACCTGGAGTACTGTAAGCAGTTTTGGATCCCTTATCTTGGAAAGGATGTGCTGAAACTGGAGAGGGTTCAAAGGAGGTTCACGAAAATGATTCCAGGATTGAATGGCTTGTCCTAGGAAGAGTGGTTGATGGCTCTGGCCTGCATTCACTAGAATTCAGCAGAATGAGGGGTGAGCTCATTGAAACCTACCAAATGGTGATAGACCTTGATAAATCGGATGTGGAAAGGATGCTTCCTATGGTGGAAAAGTCAAAGACCAGAGGACACAGCCTCAGAATAGAGGGGTGTCCTTTTAGAACGGAGATGAGCAGGAATTTCTTTAGCCAGAAAGTGGTGAATCTATTGAATTCATTTCCACAGGCAGCTGTAGAGGCCCAATATTTATATATATATTTATGGCAGAGGTTGATAGATTCTTGATTGGTCAGGGCATGAAGGGATATGGGGAGAAGGCAGGAGATTGGGGCTGAGAGGAAAATTGGATCAGCGTGATGAAATGGCAGAGCAGACTTAATGGGCCAAATAGCCTAGTTCTGCTCCTATGGTCTTAATACAGAACATAGAACAGTACAGCACAGGAACAGGTCCCTTGCTCCGCCATTGCTATGCCAGTTTAAGCTAATCCCAACTGCTGATGCATGGTCTTATCCCATCTGTCCCCTGTCTAAATGCCACTTAAAGATGCTATTGTATCTTCTTCCATGACTTTGTGTGGCCGAGCATTTTACAGGCACCCATCACTCCCTGTAAAAGTCTTGCCTCATAAATCCCCTTTAAATTTCATGCCCCCCCACCCCACCACCCCACCTTAAAGCTACATCCTCTAGTATTTGACATTTCTACCCCCGAGAAGCACACTTTGGCGATTGAAGAGATCTCAGAAGATGAACGACAGATTTTAGAGAAAATGTTGATATTTTTTCACAACGTGTCATTTTACCTTTGGATACTCATAGGTTGCTACCGGTTATGACTTGCAATTAAAAAACCTAATGGAGTCTCTGACTCCAGGACGAACTGGGTCGAGGTTATGCCACTGAGGAATACATCAAACAGGAAATTGAATCTTCCTTTGCATCATGAGCATTTCCACCAGCCCAGCATAAAAAGTTCCTCACTACAACCACCACTGTGCAACCAGGAGAATATCCTTGCTTTTATCTCCCTACTTAAAAGGGACGCTTTGGAAATAATCCAAGATCTGACTGAGTAGCTTTAGATCTAACTGGAGGTTGCTCATATACCTCCTACAGTGCACAGACTGTGGTTAAATTTTCGCCAGCATTTTACTCCTGAGATACTCAGTGAATGTTTACCTCAGTGTTGACACCAATGGCAGCACAGTATAAATACAGGCATTCCTATTGCTACTCAGGACAAGTCAGAGACCTAGGAAAACAAGCAAAGGCCTACCCATTAGTGATGAGACCATTCCCAGAGTCTTCAGGCTCCACACCTACCCAGATCTCTCTGATGAACAATGTGCCCACAGCCTTAGATTTTCCAAGGTTGCATCACTGTGATACGTGACATTCTGAGTGAAAACTTCTTCTTGTCTGGACTCCTCTCTGTGGAGGTTGTAGTGTATTTAAAATCTCAGTAATGTTTGAGTATATATTGGTTCATTAAGCATTCATTGTTTAAATAACTAATTATAGGTTTTTTGTAAAAATACATGAATGGCATGCACCATTATGCCACTGCGTCAGAAGGGCACATCTTGCTTAAAGTAAAAATGATGTTTATCCCAGTCTCTCTGTGTCTATTCTTTCAATTAATTTATAGAGTTACAAAGCAATAGAGTGGTGACAAGGAAGCTTTAAGTTAGAGATTCACAACTTTTTTTATGCCATGGACCCTTACCATTAACCAAGGGGTCTGCGGACCCCAGATTGGGAATCCCTGTTTTAAATGAATCCAAGATGACTACCTACCTGTTGAAGCACAGTGAGACCTTTGAGTTTTTTAAAATGCACAGCAAAATGTTTGAGTTTTTTTTAAATTGCAGTACTTTTTTTCGCAATGGAAGAAAGTTATTTGTGTTAAAGAAGGCAGAAAATGGACAAATACATAGGTTCCTAAATAGTGAGTACTGGGTAATAATAATCATAAATAAGAAAAACAACACAAATGGCTGGTTGCATTGTAGAGATAGACACATTCAACTGGAATATGTATACTGAGTGAATTGAGCAGTATTTTAAAGCAAATGAAATAGCCAATGAAAATCAAATGCCATTTTGCTGAGTACATTGGATAGAAGAGCATACAGTTTGCTTAGAAGCATGACTGCTCCAACCAAAGCAGCTGAAATGAGCTTTGTTGATATCATTAAAATAATGCAAGAATATTTAGAACACAGACCTTTGTTGATTGCAGAATTCTTTAGGTTTCATAAACAGAATCAAAAGGAAGGTTTGTCCATTTCAGCATACATGGATGAATTGAAGAGATTGTCTGAACATTCTGTTCAGTGACGGACTTGATGCACTGAGAAGTTGTTTAGTTTGTGGAATCTTACAAGAAAACATTCAAAGTGGCTCCTAACTGAAGCACAACTCTCATTTAAAAGAGCAGTTGAAATCACTGTATCAATGGAAGCAGCAATTGAGTTGAGCCAGAAAGGAAAGTAAGTGTGAATAAAATTGCAATGTCTACCTAAACAGAAACCAGCCTGGTTAAATAAATTGTGTTATCATTGTGGCAGGAGCTCACATAATATAGATCAATGCAGGTTTAAAGGAAAAACTTCAAGAAAATGCAACAAAGTAGGACACATACAAAAAGCATGTCAGATAGTCGAAAATAAATGGACTGCATAGGGAAGAGAAAAAGATAAAAAGGCAAGTTGCAGTTTCAAAAAGAGCACTAATCTGCATGCTGTTGATGAAAAATCTGGTAATGATGAGAGTGACACAGGACTGAGTAGCCTTGACATTTATAATGTGAAAACTAACAATAGACAAGTAATGTGGCCTACACCAGAACTGAACAACAAATTAATTAAAATGGAATTGGACTCTGGCTTGGCTGTTTCAGTCATTCCACAAAATAAGTTTGAATGGCATTTCAAAGATACTGAACAAAAGCCTGCAGATGTCTAACTAAAAACTTATACTGGAGAAAAGATAACTCCTGTGGGAATGACATTCATAACAGTGAAATACAACAATCAACAGGCCACATTGGGCTTGTATGTGGACATACAGAAGGGCCAGTATTGTGGAATTGTAATTGGAGATCCATCCACCATTTGCAAGCCCATCCCCTGCAAAAGATTCAACTGAAAGCGAATTTAAGGTACTGGATGATGCCACAGCAGTGTTCAAGGATGGCATTGGAAAACTCAAACATATCAAGGTAAAATCATGTTGAATGAAAATACCACACCCAAGTTTTACAAAGCCCATCCGTTTCTTTATACCATCTGAGTTAAAGCAGCCAATGAGCTCGATCACTTGGAGGCTGAAGGAATTCTTTCCAAGGTTGAATGGGGCCCATGGGCAATGTCAGTGGTCTCAGTTGCCAAGAAGAATGGGTCTGTCAGGATCTGTGGTGATTTTAAGATCACCATCAACCTAGTACTGACAGTAGATAAATACCCTCTGCCCAGGGTAGAGGTTGTCTTGCAAACCTTTCTGAGGAAAACGTTTCAGCAAAATGAGATGGAACAAGAGTCCAAAATTTTTCATACCATCAACACTCACAAAGGGCTTTATCACTATAATAGTAGCATTTGCACCTGCACTCGGGCAGAAAGCTATGGGCCAGGAGCTGCAAGGCTGACCAGGCACTCAGTGTTACTTAGGTAACATCATTGTTACCAGAAAGGTTGACAAGGAGCAGCTCCAAAATTTCGAGACAGTCTTAAAAAGATGAGAAGATTATGGGCTTAGAACATGAAGCAACAAGTATAAATTCGTTAAACCAAGCATCACCTACTGTGATCATACCATTGACGCACAAGGCTTACACAAATGTGCTGAGAAAACTCAAGCAGTGGTGGATATCCCAAGGCCAAAGGATGTGCCACAGTTGCAGCCCTTTTTTAGGATTTGTCAATACTATTACAGGTTCCTGCCAAACCTGGCTACCGTGATATACTCTTTGAACTCATTACTACAGATTGGGAAGAAATGGCAATGGACAAAGCAGTATGAAGTGGCTTTCAAAAAGGTAAAGGAAATAATAATGTTACTCACACATTATGATCCACGTCATCCAGTGAATCTTGCCTGTGATGCCTCGCATTATGGTATAGGTGCAGTCATGTCACATGTTATGAGTGATGGAAGTGAACGGCCCATAGCCTTTGCATCACGTTCCCTTACCACTGCAGAGAAAAACTAAGCACAGTTTAACAGAGAGGCCTTGAGTCTGGTTCAGAGTGTAACCAGTACATTCATTACTGATCATCAACCACTGGTGTCCATTTTCAATCCTCAGAAGGGTGTTCCTCTAACAGCAGCAGAACAAATACAGAGATGGGCTCTGTTTCTTGGAGGGCAAAATTACAAGATCGAATTTAAGAGAATGATTAATCATAGAAATGTCGATGAATTGTTCCATTTACCCTTGGTAAAGGGAATACCTGAAAATTGTACAATAGTGGACCCTCCTCTTGACTTATTCTCCCTAACACAAATGAAAAGTCTCCCTATTACAGCAGAGGTGATCCAAAGGGAAGCCATAAAAGGCCCCACATTGTCTCAGGTCCACATGGCAACCTAAAATGGCTGAAATATGCAGCGGAAACTCAAGTTTCCCCATTTTTACCAGCGCTGGGAGGAACTTGCCCTTGATGGGGATTGCCTTATGTGGCAATTGAGTGTTGTTGTACCATGCAAGCTGAGAACTAAAGTGAAGAAGAAGCTACACGCATGGTCAAAATGAAAACGTTGGCTCAAAGCTTTGCCTGGTGGCCTGGGATAGATCGGCAGATTGAGCAGCTTGCCATGCGCTGTTCGGGGTGCTAGCACATCCGGAAGAAAGGTGTCCTGAGCTGTCAGGACCACTTTCTGTAATATCAGAGTCAACTCCTGCAACCACCTTAGGGGAGGCCCCAAAACTGGAGATTGTTTCTCAGCCAAGCAGATTGATGCCCCCTGTCAGGAGATACATTATCCCACAAAAGGAAGAAACCCTCCACAGCAATTAAACCTTTAGGTTTGAATGGGACAATTTAAAACTTACTATGCTGTGGATGTTTCTATAATCATTGTATAGTACACTATAGTTATATACATATATATATATATAGAGAGAGAAAGAGAGAGAGAGAGGTGTTGTTACGTTTTCATTGAGGTGTTCTTCTACAGCTGTCTTGAATTGTTGCTTAAGTATGCTATCTTTTTTATATTCTCCCAACATATACTTCTTTCTCTTTTTTCCACATTTCAGTTTCTTTAATTTTGTTTTAATGGTAGCTATTACTGGGTGGTGATCTGAACCGCAGTCTGCTCCTGGGTAGGCTTTAGAATTTGTGATATTATTTCTAAAGCGTTCATTGATGGCAATGAAATCTATTTGATTCCTTGTTCTATCTCAAGGGCTAATCCAAGTACACAATCTACATGGATGGTTTTTATACCAAGTATTGGTGATCACTTTAAATCCCTTGGTAGCTTTATATCACAAGAAGCTAGAAGTAAAGTAGAAATAAAAAGAAGAATTGCCATTGCCAAAACCAACTTCCAAAAAATGAAACCCATTTTTACCAACAGACACACTTCTATGACAACAAGGCTTGAAAACATTAAATGAGAGGACACTTAAATTCCTGGGCCATGTTATCAGAAAAGGAGAAATGGTATGCCTTACATTACAAGGCCGTATGCCTACGAAATGCGGAAGAGGAAAACAAAGAAGAAAATATATGGACACTGTGAAAGAACTAACAGATCTAAGTGTGCGAGATATCATTGATGCTGCATGGAATCATTCGATGTGGAAAGCCATGAACGCCCAAGAATGTAACGCACAAGGCACATGAAGAAGATATATATATATAGGGAGGAGAGTTGTGTATTTAAAATTTCAGTAATATTGTAAATATATTGATTGATTAACCATTCTTTGTCATTTAAATAATTCATTGCATGTTATATGTAAAAGAATGTGAATGGTATATGTTATTACACCACCACGTCATAAGTGCATGTCTCTCTTAAAGTAAAAATGAACAATACACATTTATCCCAGTCTCCCCATGTTTTTCTTTCTATTAATTTATGGAGTTACAAAGCATGATGGAGGTCAAGGTCATTTTCTTGCCACAGGATCTTTCCATGTGGCCAAAGTAGATCTCTAGGAGCAACAAGTGAGAGGCTGATAGACAGCATTGAATACCCATTTGCCTTCTGTTCTTACCGCAATAATTTCAATATTCCTCAACACTTTAATTGGTGAGATCACTGAGCAGTGGAGTCAATCACGGGCTCAGGCCTCGTCTCCAGGCTTCTTGGCATCATAGCCGCACGCTTCGCTTGAAATCTCGTGGAACACCCTTGGAACAGCAAAGTGCCAACTTGTTCAATCAGCCCAAAAGCACACCATCGAAATATATATCACAGGCTCCAACAGCAGCAGAGCCACACCTGAAAGAGAAAGAAGACGTAAAAGAAGTAAAAGATGTAGTTTTGTGAACTGTCTGAAGGATTTTGCCCTTGGTCACATTGTTCACCGATACCTTCTTCTTCACTCAGCTACACAACGTACAGTGGCCTACTGACCTGCATTTTTTTAGGATGTGGGAGTAGAGCAGAGCACCCAGAGGAAATCCACATAGCCACCGGGAGAATATGCATACTCCACACACAGAGCACCGGAGGTCGGGTTCAAACTGTGTGGCAGTCGCTCCACTAGCAGTGCCTTGCTGAGATTAAATGAGTGTAGGAGGGGACCCCGTGATATGGATAATTCAGGTGGTGAACCTTCATGGCTGTGTGCTGCACAGTCCTGGCTGACCTGAGTATGGAAAACAATATGATAGGGATGGTCCCCAGTCTGCACCTGCAGACAGCCTCAGCCAAGCAAAGGAGGCAGTCATTCATTGACCATGCAGAATTTTAAAATCTATTCTTTTTGGAATGTGCCAAGTAGTTTTGGGACATACAGTATGGGCAAGTCCTAATTGCCTTTTATACTGAGGGCACTGTTAAGAATCACTATTGTTTGGACTGGAGTGACATACAAATTAAAGCAGGAAAAGAGGGAAGAGTTCCTTCCTTAACGGATGTTTGTGAATGAGATGGGTTACCGTGATCCATGGTCACCTTCCGGAGATTACTGCAATTCCAGCTCTATTTAATTACTTGAATTTAAATTTCCAGTTGCCCTGTCATGTTGCTGGAGAAATGATCCAGACATTTGTCTGCTGGATCAGAGACATGAGGGGATCCCAGACAGGAGGTGACTTTCATGAGCAGCTTGCAAAATAAAATTCCCCGTTGCAAGCGGCTACATGCTGCAACATTTAATGCCAACTTAGTACATTAATAATCAGCAGGCGGAGGCCAAATGCTGCACAAAATCCCCTCACATCTGGCTGTGCAGTGAACGTAACACTTGTATGAAGGAAATCTTCTTCCAATTACTCTAACAACTTGCTACAATATCCCTTTATTTCTCATAAAGTCGCTTTTCACTTCAAGAATTCCATTGAATATATTTGCTGTGACGAACTCCACTTTGTAGGTAGAAACAACAGCTAGCTGATCGCTTTGGCCTATAGGTCTTCCCCAGGACCTGCGGGCCAAAGCAGGTTGCAAATGAGCCTTTGGGAGACCAGCAGCCTGCAGTGGGATTGCAGGGATCTCCTGCCATGCGGGAATATGGTTTGCGACAATACCCAAATGGTTGCCCTTAGTTGCTGTATGGTTTGCTGCATAGCCATATTGCTGATGTGTTCAGGTTAAAAGCAGTTCCCAGGAACAGAGAAGTTCTTAGTGGCTGAGATTCTCTTCCATTAGTGCAGCAGCTGTGATCCCGGAAGGCAGTTGCTCTCGGGAGCTGTGCTGATAGAGTTCTATGTTCAAATCAGAATGAGAAGTACTCACACATGAAACCTCATGGTGGTTTCCCAGTTCATAGGCATACATACTCACGTCATGAAATTTGCTTTATGTAGCAACAGCTCAGTACATAACAAACATGACAAATACCCTCTTTATTGGGTACACCTGTACACTTGCTCATTAATGCAAATATCCAATCAGCTAAACATGTGACAGCAACTTAATAATACGCAAAAGCATGCAGACATGGTCAAGAGGTTCCGCCGTTGTTCAGACCAAACATCAGAATGGGGAGGAAGTGTGATCTTTGACTGTGGAATGATCCTTGGTGCAGACAGGGTGGTTTGATTATCTCAAAAATTGCTGATTTCCTGGGACTTTCACTCACAACATTCTCCAGAGTTGAAAGTGGGCTGAGAATGTTGGAAAACACACAGTAACCCATCTCATTCAGTGAGCAGCAGAAAACTATGAAAATGCACTCCATTAGGTACCCCCTGTACCTCATAAAGTGGCCACTGAGTTTATTTCAATTGTGTGAGACCATTAAAATTTAGAGTTCAGAAGGAGCTGTGTGTCCTCATACCAACAATTCCTAAAAATTAATTTTCGATCTCTTTTGACACACCGGAACTAGACTGTGGGTGACAGCAAACTGGTTGTGATCTCCAGAATGAACAGGGACCATGTTCAGTGGCAGTTTATAGACAAGCTTCTGTGGAAAGTAAAGTTACCGCAGACACACCTGGCAGTGATCTTGATGCAAATTTAGTACAATACTGTAGAGTTATGGCTACCGTATCTGCAATACCAGAGGCTATGCACTGGAAGTGAGACAGGGAAAGTTAAAAGGATATGTGCAGGGCAAGTTTTTTTACAGAGAGTGATGTGAGTCTGGAATAGGTGGTGGTGAAAGCAGATATATGTAATAGTAGCGTTAAGAAGCTGTTAGATGAGTATGCAGAGAGTGGAGGGATCTGGATCATGTGTAGGCAGAACAGATTTAGTTCAATGTGGCGTCGTGTTTGGCACAGGCATTGTGTGCAGAAGGGCCTGTTTCTGTGCTGTACCTTTCTATGTTCTTCATCCAAAGTTCAAGAGTTCTCGCCAATAGTGCAGCAAAGAATGAGCTGGGGCACTGTTGGCCACCTGACACCCTTGACACCCTTCACACAGAGGAGGGGTTGGCAATGGGAGCTTCTCAAATTCCTGTCCCATAAGCAGCTGCCGGGTGCTGGGAAACAATCACAGTATGGGCTGTGTATTCGTCATCTCATCTCCGACCTTGTGCATTGTCCTTATAGTTTTACTGTGAAATTCCTCACAGAATTTCCTTTATCTGATGAAAGTGCACGGTGATGTTGTTAGGTGCACAGCTGACTCAGGGACACACAAACTATATTAAGTTGACTCAAACATGGAAGTTCCGAGATTAACTTCCTGCACAGTCCAACACTGGTGAAAACACTTCCAAGTACATAAAAGAATGCAAATAAGTGCATTTTCTTGGGAGGCAGGGAAGGTAAATGATGTGTTGTCTTTGGAATAGAATGATTTGTTGTAACTGTACAGGGTGCAGGTGAGACCACACATGGAGCACCATGTACAGTTTTCAATCCAAGGGCAGTGAAAGTTTGCCAAGCTCTTTCCTGGGACAAAGAAGTTGACTTAAGATGGAGTTGCCTTTAGATGTATGAGTCTAACATCAGCGATATGGATGACACTGTATAAAATGGTGAGGGAGAAGATTAATGATCTCTTGTTAAGGCAAAAACTAATCAGAGATAGTCAACATGGGAAGATCTGTCTGCCTAATTAGACTGAAGATGTAACAAAGTGTATAGATGAGGCTGGAGAAGAACAGGCCTCCCTGGGGAATGAGCATGTTCTGTTTTCACAGACATCCAGATGTTAATTTTGTCCATAAGTTAGAAAATAGACAAAAATCACTCAAAGTTGTACTTCTATAGCATTGTTATAAGTGGCAACACAAGCACATTTGACCAATAAGAAACTTCACTGAAAGTGGAATGAGAGAGGAAAATAGTTCTGTTACTTGTCCACATGGGAGACTTGTTCAAAGGTTAGACCCATTATACCCAGGGCATGTTGGCAAATTAGATTCAAAACTGGGTTGGCAAAAGAAGACTGAGGATAATGCAAAATGTTGCTTTCATGATTGGATGACCTTGACTAATGGTGTCCAAGGGGATCAATAGTGTTTGTAATATAGAGTATGTGAATAATTTAGATATGGATGTGGAAAGTTCATGGATCGCATGAAGATTGGCAGAATTGCTGATAGCGTAAAAGATAGTTGTATGCTGCAGAGAGGTAATAATAATCGTCCAAAAAATAGCAGATGCAGCTTAGACTAACCAAAAGTGAGGTGCCGCATGCTAAGAGCAGAAATGAGGCTAGAGCATACGCCATGAATGGTAGGGATTTAGTAAACACTGAAGAACAGAGGGACCTTGAAATACAAGTCCATGGATCTTTGAAAGTGGTAAGACAGGTAGACAATTTTGGTCAGACCTCAGCTGGAGTAGTGTGTGCAGTTTTGGTCACCACAATCTTGGAAGGATGCAGTCATGTTGGAGAAGGTGCAGAGGAGATTCATCAGGACGTTGTCTGGGATGGAGCGGTTCGGTTACAAGGAAAGAGTGATAGAGCTGGCTCTGTTCTCCCTGAAGCAGAGGAGGTCAAGAGGGGACATGAATGAGATCTATAAAATTCTGAGGGGTAGAGATTAGTTAGATTGCAATAACCTTTTTCCCTTGTCAAAAAATAGATTTAGTATAATGGGAAGGAGAATCAGAAGGGATCTGAAATGACCTGCTTCACTCATTGGTTAAGTATGTTCAATGTACTGTCGGAGAGAGTTGTTGAAGCTGGATCACTGACAACATTTAAGAAGCGCCTAACTGAGAACAGAAGTACTTCAGCACAGAGGGCTATGGGTAATGAGGATAATCTAGAAAGGTGCTCACTAGTCAGAATGGATCAGTTAGGCTAAATGGCCTGTTTCTATTACGTACAATTGTATGATAAGAAAGGTTCATCAACATGGACCCTTAGTCTTCGGAGATTGAAAGGATGGAAGATATCTCAGGTTCTGAGGCATCTTGACAGGATAGATGGGGTGAAGATGTTTCCCTGTAGGGACTTCCTAGAATTGAGGTGGTATGAGGCTCAACTTAAAGACACAAGAGACTGACTGCAGATACTGAAATCTCAAGCAACTCACAAAAAGTTGAAAGAACTCAGTGGGTCTGGAAGAATCTGTGGAAATGAATAGGCAGATATCTGCCTTTCACCCCTCCTCACCTGGACCCACCTATAGTTTTCCAGCTCTTTCTTCACCCCCTTCCCACTGTCTTTTTAATATTGTGTATCAATCATTTGTCTTTCAGACCAGATGAAGGGTTAAATCCAAAAGCACCAATTGTCCATTTTCCTCCATAGATGCTGACTGACCCCCTGAGATCCTTCAGCTATTTTGCATGGCTCAGGATAAAGTGTCACCTGACTAAGACAAAGATGAGGAGGAAGTGGTTCTGTCAGAGCCCTTGTCATTCTGTGAGCCAGGGAGCTGTGCGTTCTCGTACTGATCCTCCTATTGTGTTCGAGGGTTATAGGAACAGGTGGGAAAGTGGAGCTGAGGACAAGTTCAGTCAGCTGTGACCTCACTGAATCGTGGTGTAGACTGCATGGACTGTATGACATACAGTCACCATATTATTCTACTTTCATATAGTCTTCTGTATAGAGCCCGTTTGGGGTTCTCAATTCTGCCTTTTAAGAAGTTCAGTACAGGTTCAGCAGAACGGCAGTGTTTGAAAGATGTAATGCACAGAAGCAGGTGCACAGACTGGTCTTAGAATGTGGAGGATTAAATGCTGATGTAAGTGAGGTGTTGAGTGTGGTGAAAGGGTGTGACAGGGTAGCTATTTTCCCTGGTTGGATAACCCAGCACATAGCCTTCAGCTGGACCACTCCAGAGTGTGGTCAGGAAGTATTCCTTTCACACAAGAGGGGTGGAATCCACCAGCCCACATTTCTTGCTTGGAGATGATGGACAAATTGAAACCGAGATCCCTAGATTTTTGGTAAGCAAGGATACGAAGGGTTTCAGAAGCGAGTCAGCTGGATGGAAATAAAGAAGAGATAAAGAAAATTGTCTCTTCTCACCATCAGACTGAAGGCTTGGTCAAGTCATCCTGTTCCAAATTCTGGCAGTGCAAAACACTATCAGTTCAGTAGAGTGGCTGAACTATTATTGGGTTAGAGAGAGGAGGAGCTTTAAAAAAGGCTTATCCGTTCTTTGCAAAAGTGTCAGGCTCAAAAGGTACACTCTTCAAAATGTGATTTCTGGGAAATTATGGAACCTGTTCTCCATGTTGTTGAGTGGTGTCCATGTTGCTGCTCAGAGGTGCCTCGCAAGTACAAGATTATCGGAGAGCTACATAGGTTGCCCAGGCCAGCAATATGATTCCAACACCAAGCTGGCTTATTGCATGTGCTTGCGATTTATGACCTCCCCACTCAGCAGTGAAATGGCCATTAGTAATATTCTGATCTAGAGAGTATGTATACTTCTGCAATCTCATTTTCGGTGCCTTAGAGATCTCGTCCCATCTCTTTTCTGACCTCCAGGGTCATCTCATTCCTTCTGCATTGTTAATAATAGGGGTCCAGACCATTGCTTGAACTAGGCATGTTGGAAAGGAATGCCCAGCAGTGAATGATGGGATGAATCTAAATGAAGGTGTTATAACGGTAATCGCTTTGACCTTGTTAGTTAACTGTTCAGAAATGAAAGATGAAGCAGGAGTGACAGCATTTGAAACTTATTGAAGGAGCACAAGGAAAGGGGAATGTCATTCCTCTAAAGGCTCTTCCTTCCCCTTTCCTCAATGGGGAACAGGAACAAGGAAGAGGATGGGGGATACTGAGAAAGGTTACCAAAGAAAGTTAACAACTGGTTAACTCCTTGCATGCCCATCTAAGTTTAGGCTGGAAAAACAGTAAATGATTGACCCAGAGAGGCCATTCAGTCCCTTGAGTCTAGCCAGCCAATCTGCGAGTTTCACACTCCACCCTACATGCCCTACCCGACACAAATCCATGGATGTCAGACTTGATGGTAGCAATTAATCCCCACCATCTACTGCCTTTGGGGTGGGAGTTGCAGATTCTCCCCACCACGCGAGAGGTTCCACACCAGGTAAAAATGTCCATACTTAGAGCAAATCTATTTAGCACTGAATCTTTTGATTCTCAATTTCATGATATGGCGGGGAGACATATTTTTATTACAGGGAAATTTTATTTGAATGAAAATAGAGAAAATAAAGAATTAGTGAAGTAATTCCTAAAGGAGACAACCAAAGTAAATGAATGATTATAGCTTTAGTAGAGAATAGCCTGTCTCTTTGGGTTAAAATGCCCGATGCAGGCCTCTCATGGTCTGAGTCGATGTTCCCTCCCCTCCCTTTAGGTTAAAATTGGAGATATACTGTACTTTAACAGAAGATCGATACATGTAAACTAACTGAAAACTGTTTATTCAGTGTGCATCAGATCTGGTAAGGAAATAAAGGGTAGACACAAATGACTAGAACCTAGTGGAGTGCTATTTCCAACCTGAAGCTGAAGCTGAGCATCACTGCATCCCCACGAGCTCCCCTGCACCTTGGTTTGTGCCATTTGGCACCATTCATTTGCTGGTGTCTCTTTATGCTGGAAGGCCAGGAAATTCTCGGCAGACCTGACTGCATCTTATACACCAACTTGGTGACCTTCCAGTGGTAGTTAATGTGTATCTCTGGGTAGAGCCCATAGACCCGAGTCCTGTCGTACACAGTTTGGCAGAGACCACTGAATCTCTTTTCAGACTCTCTTGCAAACACCATCCATAAGAAAGTGGATGATCTTCTCATCTACTCCACAGCCGCCTCAGGGGCAGTGTGACTCTGTGTCTGACATGGAGGACCTCTCACCTCCATCCAAGAAAGATCTTGGGGCAAGTTTGAGAGTTCTGGCACGGAGGCATTTTGCCAAATGGCTTCATATTGGTTTATTATTGTCCCAAGTACCAAGGTACAGTGAAAGTATTTTGTTTTTCCTGCCATCCAGGCAGATCTGCTCAGAGAACCATCCCACAAGATCTACTGCAAAGACTATGTTTTCCTCCTTCCACTGGATACTGAGGGGTGTGGCTCTGTGTAACACCTCACAGATGTACTGCTGGGGCTGATGTATGCTAACGAACATAGTGAGTTGTTTAGTACAAGGAATGCAGCAATAAGTTGTATTTATGGTACTACTACTACTACTACATTGACTCAGGCCTAGGGGACTGGCGTCGGGCACGATGACGGACTCTCCACTTCTCCCTCTCCCTCATCAGTGTGTTCAGTTCATCTACATTAGCCGAGCAGCTGTCTTCTAGGAGCGTGTTGACCATCGTCTTGGGAGGTCGCCCAGGGTTCATCCTCCCATGCTTGGGCTCCCATATGATGACTAGGCTGGCAGGTAGCTCAGGATGGCACAGACAGTGCCCCACTAGTTGCAGTCTTCTCACCTGATTTTAGTGGTGAGCATCGGTAGGTCATCATGGAGCTTGACGTTGGTCATGTGCTGTTGCCAACTCACATCAAGAGCCATCCGGAGCATTCGTGTATAGCAAACTTCTAGAGACTTTTGCATAGTCTTAGTGAGTGTCCAAGTCTCGCATCCGTATGTGAGAATGCTATGAATGTTATGACTGCTATGAAGATCCTCTTTTTAAACCCTCCAGTCAGGTTCAACTTCCAGATTTCCCTCATGTTGTTCATAGCCCTCTACGCCAGCACCTTCCGTATCGTTACGTCCTTCTCCGAACTCATCATTCTTGACCTGAGGTACTTGTAGTCAAAGACTTTCTTAATGGTATCATTCTCTATGGTCTTGAGAGTACCTTTGTTGCAGTTAAACGCCATGTGCTCTGTCTTTTTAGCGTTTAGGTGACGTCCAACTTTATTGCACTCAATTTCCGCTTTTGTCAGCAGCTGCTGTGCTTCCTCCATCTGGTCAGAGAGCAGGACTATGCCATCTGCAAAATCGAGATCTGTGAGCGTAACTGGTCTGACCCTTTTGGTTTGTCCTGGTTTTATGGTAAAATCAAGCTTGTCATGATCTTTGGTAGCTTGACGCAGAGCGTAATCAAGGACGATTATAAAGATGTAGGGTGCCAGAGTGTCTCCTTGCAGCACTTCAGCTAGGAGCTCGAACACTGCTGTTTCTCCATCTGGTGATACAACTTTCGCAGTTCATGTATTTACGGTGCGTATGATGAATCAAGTGTAAGTTTAGAAAGGTGAAGTTCCTGACCCAGTGTCTCACACGTGGTCTGGATAATGCAACTATTCCATGTTAACAGCAGTGAGTCTGGGAATGGATAACGTTTCCTGCTGTGGGAAGGAGTGAAGCCCTGAGCCTTAGCTGGTGTTATCTTTGATAAAGTGCGCACTTTCTGGTCTCATCAAGCCAACGCTGACCAAAGTGTGAGGACTTGCTCTGAAACCTGTCTGAATGTCACTGGGGAGCTGACCCAGACCCCTTCGCACCTCAGTATGGGCTGTGGTATGAAGTGGAAACAAGAGACTACAGATGACAGAAACTGGAGCAAAATATGAACTGCTGGAGGAACAGAGGAGGTCAAGGCCATGGGACGCTTGATGTTTTGGGTTGAGTAGTCACAAGATAGAGGTGTGGAGGAAGGGTGAGAGAGAGGCTGCAGGTGATAAGTAGAAACAGACAAGGAAAGAGAGATTAGACAGATGGAGCTGGATGGAGGAAGGGTGGAGAAGAGTAGAGATTTCAGGCTGGTAGGTGATTAGTGGAACTGTGGGAGGGATGATGGAAAGAACCAGATTGTGAATGGGAGGGGTGGGATCGGAAAGGTAAACCAAGGGAGAAGAAACCCAAGTAGGTAGGAATGTGAGTGATGGGCAGATGGAACCAGGTGGGGAAGTCTAATGAGTCCTAATAACGAGATTAGGGGGAGGGAACAAAAGGAGAGATTCTGACAGGCACAAGCGATTGAATTGTGAGAAGCCCTCTTCCTAGGACAGAGCACGTAGGGATGGGGGGGTTGGCAATGTGGGTATAGAATGATACAGGCAAGCAATATTCAATGGGCCAAATAGCCAAATTCTGCTTCAAAGTCTCCTGGACTTTATTTCCATTCCCTGTCTGTTTATCTGTGAGGTCTTAGGAGTAGCAAGGTTATCTGAGAGCTGAACATCAAAGAGAACACAGACTGACTAGCTTATGTGGAAGAAGAGATCATGCACCAGCAGTGAACACAGGGAACATGCACCTAGGTGAATTAAACCAGAGGCTGAAATCACTAGAGATGAGAAGCCGCTTAATCCAGAGGCTGAGGGAGGGAATCAGTGAAGATATCTTAATAAGAAAATTATTATTGTACTTGGGTGGGCGGAAGGGAGCGACAGTTTTAAATGAGAGGCAGGAAGAATGGAATGGGGTGAGCAGCTCATGGGAGGAAAGGAGCCTGATCTATTGATGAGAGATCACTATTGCAACTACTCTTCGGGATAGGCAGGGGTGGGCGGCGGGGAAGAGTCATCACCATGAACCAGACTGCCAATGTCTCACTGATCATCCACTATAATCTCAATGCCAGGGATCTTTCCTCCCATAGGAAGAGGTGTGTTGGGGAGTGGCAATGACAGACCCACAAGCAAGGTCTACTGGAGTAGGGAAGAAGTAATAACAATTCAATTTGCACATGTCCCTGCACGTGGTCCATATCCCTCCATTCCCTGCCTGTCTAAATGCCTCTTAAATGTTGCCATCATCTCTGCTTCCAGCATTTCACCTGGTAAAGCGTTCCAGACACCTATCACTCTGTGTAAAAACCCTTGCTTCGTAAATCTCCTTTAAACCTCCTTCTCCTTCTAAGCTCGCTTTGACTCTCAAAACATGGAGCAGCCCTCATGAACTTCAGCAGATCCTGATGACCTTGTGATTTCATCCTTCAGAAGGGTGTTTCCACAGAAAGCATCCGCCCTGATGGAGTACCTGGCCAAATAACAAAGACCTGTGCTGATCAACTGGCTGGAGTGCTCACCAATATCTTTAACCTCTCACTTCGGCAGTCTGAGGTGCTTCAAGCAGGCTTCAATTACAGACCTAAGCAGAATATGGGAACTGCCTCAATGACTATCATCCAGTACCACTTACATTCACTGTGATGAAGGGCTTTGAAAGGTTGGTGATGAAACATATCAACTCCTGCCTGAGAAGCGACTTTGATCCATCCCAATTTGTCTCCCGACACAACAGGTGCACAGCAGATTCAATTTCTTTGGCTCTTCACTCAACCCTTGAACAGGAAAGTTGCATACATCAAGATGCTCTTTATTGACTACATTTCAGCATTCAATGCTATCATCCCTTCAAAACTAATCAATAAGCTGCAAGACAATTCCTCTGCGTTATTATATCAGAGACCTGTCCTGGGCCCAGCATGTAAGAGCAATTATGAAGAAAGCCCGGCAGCACCTTTACTTCCTTAGGAGCTTGTGAAGAGTCTGCTTGATATCTAAAACTTTGACAAACTTCTATAGATGTGTAGTGGAGAGTATATTGACTGGCTGCGACACAGCCTGGTATGGAAACATCAATGCCCTTGAACAGAAAATCCTATAAAAAGTAGTGGATTCAGCCCAGTCCATCATGGGTAAACCCCTCCTCACCATTGACCACATTTACATGAAGAGTTGTCACAGGAAAGGACCGTCCATCATCAGGGACCCCCACCACCCAGGTTATGCTCTCTTCTCACTGCTGCCATCAGGAAGAAGGTACAGGAGCATCAGGAGTTACACTCCCACGCTCAGAAACAGTTATCACTCTTCAACCATCAGACTCTTGAATCAGTGGGGACAACTTCATTCAAGCCATGATTGAACTATTGCTAGAACTTATGGACTCCCTTTCAAGGACTCTTCATTTCATATTCTCTATATTGATTGCTTATTTATTTAGTAGTAGTATTTCTTTTTTTTCTCTTTTGTATTTGCACAGTTCGTTGTCTTTTGCACTTTGGTTGTTTGTCCTGTTGGGTGCGGTCCTTCATTGATTCTATTATGTTTCATGGATTTATTGAGTATGCCTGCAAGAAAACAAGTTTAAGGTTGTATATGGTGACATATATGTACTTTTATAATAGATTTACTTTGAACTTAAAATTTTTCCCGTCACACCTCAAAGCTGTGCCCTGTGAGAAAGACTATCTACCCTAGCTTTGCATCCCATAATTTTTTAAACTGAGATAAGGTCACCCTTCAGTCTCCAGTGCTCCAGAGAAAACAACCTCCTTATAGCTAAAGGAGATTGAGACAATCATCTGAAATTACTATGGTCTTCTTAATGCTTATTGTGTGATTCAAGATCTTTTCTGAATATGATGAATTTTCTCTTTGTACTGGCCTTCTTTGATTTGGTTATTGCAACTGCTGGGTCGATGACTGATTCAGTTCCAGCAGAAAGGCGAGGAAGTGAGAGAAAATGCAGCTGGTTCTGTAAACATCACCACGTAAACATTTCAGCTTTATTCCAAAGTAGTCGATGCAAATAACTACTACCATTCCACATATATATAGCTCTGTTAACATAGTGGGATGTGTCAGAGCCCAGGGGCAGAATTAGACATTGGTCAGATGGCAGACTAAAGGAAGAAAGAAAGCCTAGGTGTTGGTGGGAGTTTTTAAGGATTGCCCTGATTTGTTTGGAGAATACAGGAATAGAAGGCATGGCTACAGATTCACGCACAAGCACACGCATGCAAGACACATAATGCAGACAGGAACACACACATATACACTTGTATACACACATACGTGCACCACCACATATACACATGTGCGCAAATACAGAGATGCAGGCACACACAGACATATACACACAAAGCACGACAAACAGATAAACAGAGAAAGGCACAGACAGTGCAGACATCACCCACCACCTATGCAGACACAAAGGCAGTCTCACACACACACACACACACACACACACACCCCTCCACTGTGAAGATATAGTGATCTAACCGCCTGTCATCTCTGCAGAGAAACCTTACAATTCAGTCAATTAGCAGGAAAAGCCATGTTGTCCAAGATGTAGTTTAAAAGCCTTAAAGGGAAGCTTTCCAATTTAATGAGGTGCAGCTGGTGCAGATATCGATGTTTTGAATCTGAAGTTTAGCTGTAAGCCATACACAAGATATAGAATACATTAGGGAGGGAGGGCACCATGAAACCCAGCAAGCCCCAGGACTGCAGCACGGTTTCCTGGCAATATTGTCCCGTACCATCAGACTGAGGGCAGTGAGGAATCTGACAAGTGGAAAAGATAATTCATTAAAGATTCTTTCCCCAAAGCAAAATACATCCTCCCAGCTCCACCACCCTTCAGACATTAAACTGGAAAAGAAAAGAAAATGATAAAGCTTGAGTGAAGCCTTATGCTGAGTCTAGCTTTGTGTGCAAACATCAGGGAAGATTTTAAATCTTCGGAGATGTTGCAATGAAGACTTACTGGGACAGTAAAGTATGATTCAGTCAAAAAACGAAAAGGCTGCAAGATAGGAGCAGAATAAGGTCATTCAGCCCGTCAGATCTGTTTTGCTATTCATTTTTTCTCAGCTTCATTCTTGCCTTAGCCCTTAACCCACCAACCAATCAAGAACCTATAAACCAATGTCAACAAATTCCACAGATTCCCCACCCTCTGAAGATATCCAACTTCATTTCCATTCTGAAGGGATGTCTCTTTATTATGAGGCTGTGCATTCAGATCCTAGACTCCCCTACTAATGGAAACATCTTCTCCATGTCCATTCTATCCAGGCCTTCCAGAATTCAAAATTCAAAACCATATGAAAAGTTATATGGAAAGTTGGGAGGATAACTTAGTAAGAGAGTCATTAGATTATTGAGACTTTTTTTTAACACTCAGACTTGATCTGGAACTCTTTGAAAGGATGGTGAAAGCAAAATTATAACAGAGTTCAAAAGAGTTAAATACCTGAAAGGAAATATTCCTGTACCCCAAGGGTGAGCAAGGCATCATTGCTAACGTATTGTGAGTACAACATGGGATCCATTGTGAACCACATGTAACTAGAACCTATAGATGGTGCTGAATAAGGTCTAGAGTTAACTCAGACTCAAAATAAACAAGACAACATAAATGAAGTCCAAAGGTGAAACCACGAACAATAGGACTAAAAATGGAACTCTTTTGATTGAGTACTGAGTGCTCAGCATGATGAGGCCTTTAAGTACAGACTTCCCATGAATTAATTTTGCAGACAAGAATTGGCAGTCGAGTCCTGAAGGGACAGCGGCAACAACCCATAGTCTGGGGAAATGGAGCACAGAAACTTGGATGCCTGCCACTATTCATTCAGGACGATGACACCACACGTGGGCACAGAGATGTATGTAGACTGAGTACGTGTGTGAGCAAAGCATTGGGAATAAACACGGCACAAACTCTGAATGAGTGTACAGAACGAGTGTGAGCAGCCTGTTTGCACCCCGTGTGCGAGTAGACACCTGTACACAGTGAGTGAGAGCAGTGTGTGTTTATGCAATACGTGTACTCAATGTAAACCCTACAGGTGTGCCTACACTGTGCTCTTTGTGAAAACAGTGTGATGGAAGTATACGCCTGCACTCACTCTGAGTGTGAGTGTTATCTCACACCTCGCGTTTCTCTGCTTAGTTAGCAGTCACTAGGCTGAAGCTTGCATCACTCATGGGAAGCTGCAGTTATCAGCCACGAGCGTGACCTCCTCCCTGCCCCCACCCCTTTGGTTTACGACTCCTGCAGGCCAGTTATCTGATGCAGTCTGTCAAGATGAACCAGCTTTGGCTCTGCATCAGTATAAATCTAAATTCAGTTTGAACATACGTAGGCTGAGGTTGGCAGCCACCTGCAGAAATAGTCACACTTCACTTGTCACATCACACCAGCCGCAGGATAGCAGGGAGTTGGCATTCCTCTCCAAAGCACTAATTGGTGCCCAAGAGCATGAACACAGTGCACTTTCCCTGCAGACAGAGGGTGCAGAATGGACAGTATAACTTGTCTCCTGACTTTAGTTTGCATTCATCTGCTGTTTCAGAGAAACCTGAAAGTATACCACATTTTTGAAATGTCTCGTATAGATGAGAATCAGATTAATATCACCGGCATATGTCAGAAATTTGTTCTCAAGCGGCAGCAGTACATGATAATAAAAAATTATTAATTATAATAAATATATGTACAATTTAAATTAAATTAGTAGTGCAAAGAGAAAGGGAACAAAAATTTCTGCAGTAGTGTTGATTGAGTTCATTGTCTGATGCTGGAGAGGGAGAAGCTGTTCCTAAAACATTCAGTGTGTGTCTTTAGGCTCCTGTACCTCCTCCCTGATGGTATCATTAAGAAGAGGGCACGTCCTGGGTGCTGGGGTTTTTAATGATGGATGCTGCCTTTCTGAGGCATCACTCCTTGAAGATGTCCTGGATGTTTCAGAGGCTCAGAGGATAGTGAGGCCTTTAGACCTCACTTCGATCTTTACACATCTCTTTCTTCTTTTAAAATGTTCCTTAAGACTTACCTCCTCATCCATTGGAATCTCAGAGATAGAAGCAGGTGAGGGCTCAAGGAAGCACTTCCCCTTTAACATTCAGGTTGCTATTGTATTTTAACCATGCACTTGCCTAATCCCCACGTTCATTAATTTCCCTCTGGGATAGGGAATTCCAACAATTTACTGCTCTTTCAGTAGAACTCTCTCTCCACATCACCTTACCCATGATTGCTCCCCTGATTGGTTCCAGACTCTTGGAGCAGAAAACGCAAACATTCAGCACCCACCCTGTATATTGCTACTTAGTGTCCTCCTTTAATTCACTCCTTGGAAGCTGAGCAATCGGCCACGTTCTCTATCATCTCAGTGATGATTTCATTGGACAATGCTCAGTCAGACTCCTGAGGGATCTCAATAGGTTAATGATCTTTAAATACTGCTGTTATTGGGAATGTCCCATATTTCCTTTACCCTGCCTGATTTAATGCTTCTGTTTCATGTTAGTCAGGACATTACAGTAAATACCATGGTCCTATTGGAGTAGACACTGCACTGGTGAGCAGGTCCTCAGGCTAATACTGCAGCTAAAGGATGAAGTTGTTGACTATCCAACCTGCCACTCTTCAGGTATCTACTGGGACTAAGCTTTGATCTTTCCGCTCTGTTGGAAATGAGCGAATGGTGAAAAGGTTTAGAAGATGATGGGACCGCAGTGATGATCTTGTGTCTAAACACATCCTCATTCTCTTGTTACAGGTAAAAATGAGCAGTATCCTACCCTTGTCTCACTTCAGCGAGTTTGGAAAATCTTTGAAAAGACATCCAACTCTGTGACCCGAGGTAAGAGTTTTCTGTCACCTGTCAAACGACGATGCACATTGTTCAATATTTTTAACAGTTAGATATAAAAGGCACTCTTTCAGAAGTTCCTCAGGGGTTGCAAGTCACATTGTCCATTATTTACATCTTTTATGCAATTTGAAAAGAGCCGGGCACAGAGTAAGAGTTGAGATTTGTCGAAAAATGTAGCTAATGCTGGGCTGCTGCTGAAAAAACGTTTCATCTCCCAAATCCCGTGGAAGTGTCATAATTTTCTCATTCTTGTGCAAAGCAGGATCTTTGAGTGCATTTATATTTATACAATGATCTAAAGGCTAACATTATTCACACTAAAAGCATTTGCCTGCAGGTTTTTAAATCTTCTCTTGCAATCAGCCTCAGAACTCTGGAAAAGATCAGTTTGAATAGTTTATATGGAGAAACCTAAGAAGGAGTGGATTCAAAACTCCCCTGCCTGATACTTCCTGTTCCCTCTGTCTCTCCCCCTCTGTCTCTCCACTTCTCTGCTGACCTTTCTCTTCACCTTTCTCTCCCTCCCACTCCACCTCTCATTCTCACTGTTTCTGTCCTCTCTCCACCCCATCTCTCCCTCACTTTCCTCTATTTCTTACTCCCTTCTGTGTCTCTCACTGCTCTGCTCTCTATAACTCCCTATTCCTATCACTATTTGTCTCTGTCCCTGCCTGTCCTCTCTATCTCCACCTCTGTCTCTAGCACTGTCTCTGAGTCTCAGTAACTGTCACTCTCTTTTTCTTTATCAGCTCCCTCCCCACCAAGGATCTGGGGATTTGTACCCTGGTCTCCTTTATATACTGTATCTCCTCATGGCACCTCTTTCCATATTAATTAAACTGATGAATGTCAGAGGGAGTCCTGAAATCTGCCCTTGTCCTTGGCCAACATCTGCACAATAGAGTTTCTCAACCAGAGCTACTAGATGGAGATGAGCATGAAGCTTGGGCCAGGAACTATTGCACAGAGCTATACAGAGCACAGAGTATGGTCACAGGCTTTTGGATCAGCTGAATTGCACTGGAATTGCATTTCATAGAAGCTTCCTTTTTATCTCAGCATATTGCTTCATTTCTTTTGTTCATAATGTGCTTACCTACTTGAAGGTATCTGTCCCTCACCCCAACCATCAAGGCCATCACTCAGTAAAATAATTTCTCCTCAGCTTGTTCCTGAACTTGGCAGCTTACTGATATTGATGGCCTTTGATTTTTGGCGTGCTACAGCAGAACTTCCTCTTCTATTAATTAACTGAACTAATTCAGACAGAGTGTTGGTATCAAACTGAAACCTTTTTGATTTGTGTAGCTCTGTAATAGACCTGGGCTTTGCATTGACCAATGGAAAGTTAATCAGTAGTTTACCCAATCACCCATTGAATGAGAAAGATTTGTAGCATCGTGTGTCCAAAATTCTGTCAATATTCAATATTGTATTTTGAATCAGATATAAAAAGGTTCAAAGGTTCAAAGTACGTATGCAGTCTACAACTCTGAGATTCGTCTTCACCAGATAGCCATGAAACAAAGAAAACCATGGAAGTCAGTTCAAAGAGAAATAACAAACCCACCCCCACACAAAAAAGAACGGCAAAATGATCATCAAACCCCCAAGCCCCAACCCCCGCAGCATAAGAAAACTTTCAAAATGCAACAAGAAAATTGACACCCAATCCCCCCTACCCACACAAAAAACAATGAAAAAGAATGAGCAAAAACACAGTGTATAAAAACCATAAGACTGAAGAAGTCCCTAGTGCATAGTCCAAATCCATAAACATTGAACCTTGGCAACATCCATGTGAAGTTAAAAGAATACAAGCACTCGGGACCATGAGAAACTCCTCGTCAAATCTCACTGTGCCCAGCTGCTGTCTCATTCTCTTCTCACCAGTTTTGTCCGGATGTGTATGTCTTTCATGTCATTGACCTCCATTTCTGCTTCTTTATATATTAAACAGATACAGAAACCTAACTGCCATGCAGTGTCTTACCACTGAAAGGTAGTTTGTCCAGAGCCAGCAGGGAGATGGGATCTAGAAATTTAGATGAAGAAGAACTAGTGGGAATTTTCACATTAAGGATACTAATCTAATTTACCCCTTTTGTTTGATCTTCCAGTCAGTCCAGCATTTCTCTCACATGTGTCCACCAGACTCCAGTCCATTGCCCTTCACCATAGTGCCTTTATGCTCTTCCACATACAGTCACTTCAACCTCTTCTGCCTAGCTGATATATTTCTGTAAAAGCTTTGAATATACAATGCATCATATGATGCTTCACTGAATATGTAATTTTTATTAACAGCCTGGGTAATGCTGGCCAAGAAGCACCCCATCTGATAGACAAACCCAAATGGTTGAATGGGACTGTACATTGGAGGGAAGGAGCTGCAACAAAACCAATAGAGACTTGGGAAATGGTTTGTGGTGAGATAAAGAGTCAGTGCACATGGAGAAGGGATAGCTGACACTATTCAGCATGGGTCAGGCAGGGAGGTGAAAAACCAGGAGGAGCACAGTGAAAGGCCAGTGAAGGAGCTTGGTTCCCTTTCAGCTTGTTAGGAGAACATCCACCATCAACACTTCAGCAGTGGTGTAGACTGTTGTAAGTTTACAATACAGTACGCCCTGAAACAGAAACTTCACTCACAGTCTGTAAATGACCACCACCTGAGCTCCCGAATATATTGTTTTTACCTTGCTGGCTGAATACATAGGCTCCTGCTGCAAAACCATCCCACAGATCTATAAGTTGCCTCAACTACAGAACCATTCTGAGCAAATGCAGGCAACTCTAGAAGGTGAAACAGCCAAATTCCATTCATATTTTCCTGATTCTCAGGTATGCAGGTGTAGCAGTCATTTGGGAAAGCAAATAGTTTGGTGACCATTATTACTACTGGATTTGTGTATAGGTATAAAATTGACCTAGTACAACTATGCATTGCTTTGTCTGACCATAGCAGGAGTACTGTATTCTGTCTCCTTAGCAAAGAAGATTACCTAGAAATGCTACAGGGCATGAAGCAAAGAATGTCTCCGGGGTGGAGGACCTGTTCACATGAAGAAAGACTGAATAAGCTAGGATTCTGTTCTCTAGAAAGAATAAGAGGTGAACTCATTGAAACATAGATGCTTAGAGGATTCAACACAATAGTCAGGAAGACTAGAACAAGGATCACAGTCCCTAGAAGGTGACAATCTTTGTAAGAGGAAAGAGGACCCTGAGTCACTGATTGCGTTCAAAACTGAGATCACTAAATTTCTGAATATTAATAGAATCGGCTACGGAGTCAAGGCAGGAATTTGGTAGTTGAGATAGAAGATCAGCCATGATTCTGCTAAAGAGTGGATCTAGTTTGAGGGGGCAAATGGATTAGGCCTAGATGGAAAGTCAGGAATTTTATTCTCACTCGTTGCCTTGAGAAAATGGTGGTGAGGTTAAACCAAGCAATCAAATAAGTGGACGATAAAGATCTCCTGGATAGTGATTTGAGAAACAGTGGGCGTTGGCGTGAATGGGGCTCTTTCTAATATATATGATTCATCCCTCAAACAATACCTAAAGGGAGATTATCTGGTCATTTTCCCATTCCTGCTTGTAGGATCTTGCTGTGCACATATTGTTTCCACCAAATATTTTTCTTATGTTAAGAGCCACAATGGCTATAAGGCACTTTGACGGTGCTCAGGTGCAATTTTTGCCTGTACCTAACTTCAGACTGAGTAAGAGCCATAAAATGAGAAGCCTCACACAATGTGTCACCTTTGGCTGCAGCAACAAGGATCTCCTGATTAGTTACTGGTTAAAGAGGTCGGCAGTGTCTGAGCTACGCTCACGTTTACAGTCAACAACTGACAGACTGCTGCTGAAACAATCAGACACTTGATAAGATTGCATCCTTTGGAACAAGATGAAATTTTGTCTTGAAGATGATGGCAATTTAATAAGTTGTCAGTCAGAGAGGAGTAAAAGACATGAAATTTCACCTTTTAGATTTATTTTCGAGAGGGTCTGATCATTCTGATCTTTATGAACTCTGGTTCTCCATTCCCATGATCCTCATTTAGCCAAACGAGATCAATGGGATCAGGTGCTGGTGCACAGAGGTGTCAGCATGGACATTGTTGGCCAGAAGGCTCGTTTATGTACTGAAACTGTACATCCCTACAGCATGACACATCCTCATCTCCTCCCTCTATCTGCTTCATGCTGACATCAATGTACTGCACTCCATCTCCTGCTCTTTCTCCAAAGGCCTAAAGAAGGATTGGCCCACACAGCTTGCTCAAAGACTGTGTTGCCTAACGATTCACTAATTTTAGAGCACAGAACAGAGAACTAGAACAGTACAGTACTGGATCGGGCCCTTCAGCCTACGATATTGTGCCAAACTAATTAAATGAATATTCAAATATCCAACTAAATTAATCTCTTCTGCCAACAAAATGTTCATATCCTTCCATTCCTTGCACATTCTCATTCCTATCCAATCCAACAGCCTCTTGAACACCCCAATTGTACTTGTCTCCACCATCACCCCAGCAGCACACTCCAGCATCCGCCACTCTTTGTGTAAAAAAACCTTGCTCTGCAAATCTCCTTCAAAAGTATTCCTTCTCACTTTAAATGCATGTTCTCAGGTATACTCATTTCAACTCTGGGAAAAAGATAGCAACTGTTTATCTCTGTCCTTCATAGATGAACATCTATCAGATCTCCCACCAGTCTCTGCCGCTCCAGAGAAAACAACCTAAGTTTGTCCAACCCTGCCTCATGGCCATGCCCTCTAATCCAGACAGCATGCTAGTGAACCTCTTCTGCACCCTCTCCAAAGCCTCAACATCCTTCCTATAGTGGGTGACCAGAACTGTATGCAATACTCCAGATGTGGCCTAACTAGAGTTTCGTAAATCTGCAACATAACTCAATTAATTGGAAAGCTTGCTGTAGGCCTTCTTTAACATCCTATCACTTTGTGTAAGCACTTTCAGGAGCTGTGGACCTGGGGCCCAGTATCCCTCTGTATATTAACACTGTTAAGGGTCTTGCCACTAATGGAGTAATGACTATTTTGCACTTGAACTCCCAGGGCGCAACAATTCACATTTGGCTGGGTTAAGTTTTATCTACCATTTCCCTACTGATAACAGCAACTGATCTATACCCATCTATAGCTTCCAGGATTATCCCTATTTTCCTTCTTGAAGAATGGAACAACATTAGCTACTTGCCAGTTCTCCAGGAACTAAACTGTGGCCAAAGAGGACACAAAGATATTGGTTAAGCCTCCAGCAACCTCATCTCTTGCCTCTCTCAATAAGGTGGGGCCCAGGGGATATACCCACCTTAATGGTCCTTAAGAGATGCAACACTATCTCTTTCTTTACATCAGGATGTCCAGACTGATTTTCCACCCTGCATGTCCTATTGTCCTGCTGATTACACTCCATGCTTACTAGCTCTAAATTCTATATGTGCTTTACAATTAAAACAAACCAAAATTGTGTTCGAGCATTCAAAACAAAACTCAGTAAAATAAACTCAGTACAATTTGCACACAAATTATCAACCCACTCAAGTTTTATGAATAAATGTCAAATATTCACCATGGCAACAGTTCCACAAACTTCACCCTTCACAAAAGCTATTCACTATAAACCATCTGAAGGAGAAAGCCATTGCTAAGGTCACAACACTAATCTCAGTTAGACATGTAGGGGAAACAGTGAAGTTCTGATTATAAATTATATCATATTTAAACTTGCTAGCTATAAATCAGTGTGATTTATATCTAGAATCTGACATAGGCAGGAATGTCACAGTGGAAGTTGTAGTTTAACCCTTGCCTTGAAAAGGCAATGGAGAATAGATCTAAATGGTTGTGTGATACGATAAAGTACAGTGTTTAAGTAGGTCAGTTTTCCTTCTTCACTTCATCTACTGGCCATTTCTCCTCTTTCACCTATATAAAGAGCAGGATCTGGTCTCAAATCTATGGACAATCAATGATGGACAACAAATGACCATAAACCTATAAGATGTAGGAGCAGAAGTAGGCCATTTGGCCCTTTGAGTCTGCTCTGCCATTCAATCACGGCTGATCCAATTATTCCAGTCATCCCCAGTCCCCTGCCTTCACCCTGTGCCCTTTGATGCCCTGGCTAATCAAGAACCTTTCTATCTCTGCCTTAAATACACCCAATGACTTGGCCTCCACGGCAGCTTGTGGCAACAAATTCCACAGATTTATCATCCTCTGACTAAAGTCATTTCTCCACATCTCAGTTCTAAATGGACATCCTTCAATCCTGAAGTTGTGCCCTCTTGTCCTAGAATCCCCTGCTATGGGAAATAACTTTGCCATATCTAATCTGTTCAGGTCTTTTAACATTCGGAATGTTTCTATGAGATCCTCCCTCATTCTCCTGAACTCCAGGGAATACAGCCCAAGAGCTGCCAGACGTTCCTCACATGGTAACCCTTTCATTCCTGGAATCATTCTTGTTGAACCTTCTCTGAACCCTCTCCAATGTCAGCATATCCTTTCTAAAATAAGGAGCCCAAAACTGCACACAATACTCCAAGTGTGGTCTTACGAGTGCCTTATAGAGCCTCAACATCACATCCCTGCTCTTGTATTCTATACCTCTAGAAATGAATGGCAACATTGCATTCGCCTTCTTCACAACCGACTCAACTTGGAGGTTAACTTTTAGGGTATCTTGCACAAGGACTCTCAGGTCCCTTTGCATCTCTGCATTTTACATTCTCTCCCCACCTGTTTGTTTATTTCTTCCACCAAAGTGCACGACCATATACTTTACAACATTGTATTTCACTTTCCACTTCTTTGCCCATTCCCCTAAACTATCTAAATCTCTCTGCAGGCTCTCTGTTTACTCAACACTACTCACTCCTCCACCTATCTTTGTATCATCTGCAAATATAGCCACAAATCTAGTAATACCATAGTCCAAATCATTGACATGCTCCATTAAAAAGTAGCAGTCCCAACATAGACCTCTGTGGAACTCCACTGGTGACCAGCAGCCAGCCAGAACAGGATCCTTTTACTCCCACTCTCTGTTTTCTGCTGACCAGCCAATGCTCCACCCATGCCAATAACTTCCCTGTAATTCCATGGGCTCTTAACTTGCTAAGCAGCCTCATGTGCTGCACCTTGTCAAAGGCCTTCTGAAAATTCAAGTACACCATGTCTACTGCATCTCCTTTATCTACCCTGCTTGTAATTTCCTCGAAGAGTTGCAGTAGGTTTGTCAGGCAGGATTTTCCTTTCAGAAAACCATGTTGGCTTTGGCCTGTCTTGTCATGTGCTTCCAGGTACTCCATAATCTCATCTTTAACAATCGATTCTAACAACTTCCCAGCCACTGATGTCAGGCTAACAGGTCTAGAGTTTCCTTTCTGCTGCCTCCCACCCTTTTTAAATAACAGAGTAACATTTGCAATTTTCCAGTCATCTAGTACAATGCCAGGATCTATCAACTCTTGAAAGACCATCGTTAATGCCTCCACAATCCCTCCAGCTACTTCCTTCAGAACCCAAGGGTGCAATCCATCAGGTCCAGGAGATTTATTCACCCTCAAATCATTCAGCTTCCTGAGCACCTTCTCAGTCGTAATTTTTACTGCACAAACTACACTTCCCTGACTTTCTTGAATGTCCAGTATACTGCAGACGTCTTCCACTGTGCAGACTGATGCCAAATATGCATTCAGTTCCTCTGCCATCTCTGCATCTCTCATTACAATATCTCCAGCATCATTTTGTATTGGTCCTATATCTATCCTCAACTCTCTTTTACCCTTTATATACTTAAAAAAGCTTTTAGTATCTTCTTAGTCACCAGCTTCTTTTCATAATTTATCTTTTCCTTCCTAATGACCTTCTTAGTTTTTTTCTGCAAGTTTTTAAAAGCTTTCCAATCCTCTATCTTCCCAATAGCTCTGGCTTCCTTGTATGCCCTCTCTTTTGCTTTTACTTTGGCTCTGACTTCACTTGTCAGCCACGGTAGTGTCCTTCTTCCCTTTGAAATTTTCTTCTTATTTGGAATATATCTGTCTTGCACTTCCCTCATTTTTCACAGAAACTCCAGCCATTACTGCTCTGCTGTCCTTCCTGGAAATGTCCTTTTCCAGTCAACTTCGGCCAGTTCCCCTCTCATGCTTTATTCCTTTATTCCACTGAAATACCAACACATTGGATTTTATTTTTTCCCTCTCAAATTTCAATGTTCTATGTTCTATGTTCTGTGAACTCGATCATATTGTGATCACTGTTCCCCAAGGGTTCCTTAACCTTAAGCTCTCATATCACTTCCGGATCATTGCACAACCCCCTATCCAGCTCAGCCGATCCCCTAGCGGACTCAACAACAAGCTGTTCTAAAAAGCCTTCCCTTAGACATTCTACAAATTCTCTCTCTTGAGGTCCAGTACTTCCAATCCACTTCCATGTTAAAATCCCCAACAATTATCATGACATTGCCTTTCTGCCACATCTTTTCTAGAAATGGCAGGTACTTTCAAAGTAAAGAATACTTGAAGCACATGAAAAAGTTGAAGAGTTTGCTTTCCCAATAGTTGCTCCTTTTCTCTCAATCCCACCTGCAACCTACCCCACCCAAGTGGTGGAGGATATGACAGCACAAAGTGCAAAAAATGGACAGAAAACCTGAGTAAATTTAGAGCAAGCAATAATCATAGGACATTGAACATAGGAACATAGTAGAGCACAGGCACCCGCCCTTCAGCCCATAAAGTCTGTACTGTCCATGATGCCACATTAAATTAAACCTATCTGCCCAGGCATGATCCTTATCCTTCAATTCTCCGCAGGTTCTTTTGCCTGCCTGATTGACTAGTTGTCTGTCATATCTGACGTTGACAGATTTATGTAGTTCGATATGAACTGCGCAAAGAAACCTGTGCAGGAGAATTTTTAAAGTAGAAATGCGGTTTAAAGTAGGGCAGTTTCACTCCCTCGACCTCAGAAGTCAGAGTCCAGAGGTACAAGGAGTTGTCCCGAGTGGGATCTTCCTTGGTTGCAGTGGATGACCGTAAATTCTGTGCCTTGCCGTGCCCTTTGCTCTCCGTGGAGCGAAGCAGAACTGCCTTCCTGCCTATCCGTTTTCACTGTTGATCTCATCCAGTCTGCTGCAGCTGGCTTCGCAAGCTGGGACAGGTGTTTCCCTATCCCACTGGGGTACAAGGCCTGCTGGTGACCCTCACCTGATTTAGCCTGCCTGTCAAAGCAGTGTAGAGTGGCTGGCTGCTGTCACATGTGAGCAGGTACTTGGATCACAGGTGATAGCTGAGTGAGCTGCCCAGAAAGGACATGGTAAGCCTCTTTATCAGATGTGCTGCCCCTCCCAGAACACCCCATACATCCGATCTGAATTCCTGTCTAGATGCCTGCTTTCACCACCACTCCCGGCAATGTTCCCGACAGCTACCACAGCTTACCCTGCTCATCTGTTTTACTCTTTCCCTCTGATCTGTTGCACTCCAGTATCTGACATTACTCTGGAAGAGGACTCAGACCATCAAGACTTCTTATGCCACTCATTGTTGTATACAATTACAATCTATCAAGTCTTTTCTCCCCTCAGACGCCAGGGGAAAGAGTTCAAGTTTGTCCAACCTCTCATTGATAATGCTCTCTGAAACAGGCAACAACCTCTCCTTATTGATAATACTCTCTGAAACAGGCAACATTTTGGTGAACTTTTTTTGCACTATCTCCAAAGCCTTTAGAGCCTTCCCGTAATGCGGCACCCAGAAATGCGCTCAATACTCCAAATGCCAAAAACGTATATACCTGCAACATGAGCTGCTGACTCTTTTTTCACAATGCCCTGCCCAATGAAGGCAAGCAAGCCATACTCTTTGTTTACCACCCTATCATCTGGTGTGGCAACATCACAAAACACTGAAGGAACTCAATAGGTCAGGCAGCATCTATGGAGGGAAAGGGCCAGTTGACGTTTCACATGAAGACCCTTCATCACCCTTCTCTGTCCAAACTGTTGACTGTCCATTCCCCTCTGCATATTCTGCCAGACCCATTGAGTTCCTCTAACTTTTTGTGTGTTGCCTCAGATTCCAGCATCTGCAGTTTCCTGTGTCTCTCTACTTGTGTTGCTTTTTTCTGAGAGCTAAGGACTTGGACAGCAAGACCCCTGTGCATTCATGCTATTAAGGGTTCTGCAATAAACTATACACTTTCCCCTTGTATTCGTCCACCCCAAGTGCAAAACCTCACATCTGACTTAATCTGACATTTCTCCAGTTATATCTGCAGTTGTTCTGAACTTTGCTGTATCATTTTACACCCTTCTCCACTATTCACAACTCAACCAACTTTTGTGTCATCTGCAGACTTCTTAATCAACCCAGCTACATTTCTGACCAAGTCATTTATTTATCTCACAAACAGAGTTCCCAAAACTGATTGCTGTGAAACACCTCGGACCTCTAGTTGGAATAGCACCCCTCCACCATTCCCCTCTTTCCTCCAGGACCAAGCCAAATTGGTATCCAATCTACCAAGTCACTATGCATCTTAACCTGGATCAGCTCGTCAGATGTATTACTAAAGTCAATTCACTGTCCTATTGTTATCAATCATTTTTGTCAGCTCCTCAAAAACCTGAATCAAATTTGTAAAATATAACATGTCCCACCCCAAGCCATGCTAACGATCCCTAATAAACCCATGCTTTTCCAAGTATGAGTAAATTATATTGGCAAGTAGCTTCTCTGCTACTGACGTGAGGAGAATCACAGGAAGTTAATACACCAAAGGAGGCCATTCAATCTGTCATGCCCATGCTAGCCAAATAAAGAGCAACTCATCTCAACTCAACCTAGTCCCAACTCCTCATCCATAGGCTATATTGTGCTCATCTGAGTACCTTTAAAATGTGGTGAGTGTTTGGTCCTTCTCCGCCCTTCCAGGCAGCAGTTTCTCACTCCCACCGCTTGTCTTGCCTTAATTCCCCCTCTGATGTATGGGTTTCAGGCTACCTCCAACCCCTCCCCAATTGCTGACATTGGTAGACAAACTAAGACCCATTATTTGTCCAACCCTGAGCAGTGCTACATGGCAAGACAGCAATGTTCACAGGCCACTCATGTGGAAAGATTAGCACAGCAGCAGGATATGCTCAGAGACATCCCCTTCAAACTGGGCTGAAGGTAGCTGCATAATAGCTATGAAGTGGGACCTCAGCAAGAGTGGAACCGCAGTGGCATTACGAAGGATTCATGCATATTGCTGGACACCACCTATGTATGGCTGATATCCTCCATGCTTTGATGCCCCAGAGGCAGAATGAAGCAGCAACAACATTACACATTCATCAGTTCACTCAGCTTTCATTTTAAAGCAGTTCATTCACGCTTTATTTTCCATTAGAAATGAATGATGTGGCCACAAAACTGTGGCACAAGTATGGTCAAACAACTAGATTAAAGTCTTTGATATTCACCTAGGTCGAGGCTTTTCATATCTTTAGTCATCCTTAAATAAATTTCATCTTAATATACTCTGCTCTAAAGTAGATTTCTTGTGATTTCTCCTGATACGTAACATTCTCCAAACTTGTTAACCTTCTAGTAAATCTCCTATTGCCCCCTAGTCCAATCAAATCTTTCCTGTAGTGTCATGACCACCTGGTACACAAGGCTTCAGCTGTGACCTGGCTTGAGTTTTGCACAGTTGTTATACCTCAGACAATATCTTTAAAAGGATCTTGTCTTCCTGCACCAACCTGTGTGAGAATTCTCTGAAAAGTCCCTCTACCTCTCAATGCCTTTATCCAAACTGTGTCCCCTTGACTGTGACAGTTTCAGCACACCAAAGCTGTTGGCCAAGGCGATAGGCTTGCAACTGGGTTCAAAAAGTGTTTTTGATACAATCTACCTCTGTCAACAATTTTTCAGCTTTTGACATACATATGTTTAAAATTTGTGGTACAGATTCTGTCCTTTGGTTACCATTTATCACCCTCCTAAATCCACTGCCTGCTATCTTTCAAAATTCTTGAAATTCTTATCCTCTGTAAAACTGAATTAAGACAGGATTCTCATCTCTGGTGATTTCAATATTTGTATTAATGATTTCTTAAATGAGAGCTCTATGGCAGCTGAATTCATGAGCTTCTCAGAGAGCTTAGATCTTACCCAGCAGGTATTGAGCCGTCCATTGACTTGAAAATATACTTGACTTAGTAATGACAAAAGGGTTAAATACTATTACTGTCTCTGATCATTTTGTGTATTTTTTGATGCCTTCCTACCTCAAGACCACAAATGAAATTACCATTAAAAAACAGTTTCTTGATGCTGTAGCCACACAAATTCTCTGAGCCGGCAAGTTTACCTGACCCATGTGACCTAAATGGTCAATAAATGAAATGATTGATTCTTTCAGCAATACATTAAACATAGTGGCCCCACTAAGGGTTAAAAAGAAAAATGTCACCATGGTTATACAATTCTGTCCGCAAACTGGAGGGATCATACATAGCAGCTGAGAGAAAAGGATGAAACCTGGGCTGGAAGTCGACTGTAATGTTTTCAAGGAAGAACCAGCCTCTCTTAATGTTGCCATATACTCTTCTTGGGAACATACAGTCTTGAATCGCCCATCTTTACGCAGCCTTCTCAATAAAGATGCCACTAAAGCTGAAGAGAATCGCAACGCTGAAGCAAAGATGAAATGACAACAGTGGAAAGAACGAGCAGCAGGCACCTCAACTACAGAACCCTCACACAAGAGGTACTTCCTAACCCAGTTTGGACTCATCAGTCACACACAAATAACAAACACACCCACCCATGGATGTCAGTGGACCTCACCGCTCGTGATGGATGCGCACATGCTCTGCAAGAAGAGTCCATTTTCCCAAGATCACTGCAGAGAATAGCAATGATTCAAGAATATCATTCTCAACTATAAACCAATGGTTGAACCCTGCGCCAACCTATAACGTCTGTGGTCAAGTATCTGCCATAAATCTGAGGAATTCACAATACTTTTAATAAACAAAATTGCTTCCATTTGGGAGAGTATAGCTGAAGATACTGGTAATCTCTATAGCTAACCTCAAACAAAGGCAACCATGTCAAAATTTATAAGTATATCTGCTTCAAAACTCTATAAGATTGTAACAGAGAGTAAACTGTTGACTTGCTGTCTTGACCCTGTCCCTACCACACTTTTTAAGGACTATTAATAGTGTTTTCAATTCCATTTGGGAAATTATTTTCCAGATGCTTTACAAACTGTGGCTGTCAAAGCCCTACTTAAAAAGCCAAACCTTGATAGTGAGGTACCAGCTAACCATAGGCCTATAGCAAAGCTTCCCTTCCTGGGCAAGATTCTTGATAGTGAGGTACCAGCTAACTACAAGCCTATATCAAATCTTCCCTTCCTGGGTAAGATTCTTGAGAAAGTCATTTTCAACTAACTCAACAACTCTCGGAATTGGAACAACATGCTAGAAAAGTTTCAGTTCTACTTTAGAGCAAACCACAGCACAGAGATGGCCCTTATCAGTAGAGTCAGTGACCTTAGGCTCAGCACTGATGCCAACAGAGTCTCAGTTTTCATTCTCCTAGATCTAAGTTCAACACAGTTGACGACAACATTCTCCTAGATCGCCTTAAGAATTGGGTGGTCTCTCTGGTAGTGCCCTTAATTGGTTTTGCTCATATATCTGAAAAAGAAAATGTTTTGTCTTTCTTGGAGACCAATTACTTAAAGGATATGATGTACCTTCTGGTATTTCTCAGGGAAGCTGTCTTGGTCCCCTATTCTTCTTCTTATACATGTTTCTCTTAGGAGACATCATTAAAGAGCGTAAACTTATTGTAGGTGACACACAATTGTATATATCTGTTGAGCCTGTTGATGATACAGTAACTCCCTAACTTGTCTGACTTCTGGTATGCAGATAACACACAATTGTATAACTCAGTTGAGCCTGATGATGATAATAACACTCTATCTTCTCTAACTGCTGGTATGGCTGCAATAAACAAACGGATGAGCAATAATTTCCTAAAACTAACTGAGGATAAAACTAAAATACTTTTGGTTGGTCCCAAAGCCAAAAGAGATAAATGTCTTGATAATCTTGGGAACTTGGCTCCTTTTGTAAAATCAGAAGTAACTAGCCTGAGTGTTATCCTTGATTCAGATTTGAATTTTAAATCCCATATAAAGGAAGTGGTCAGAGCAGCATTTCAGCACTTTGGAAATATTGCAAAGATACATCCATTCCAATAACATAATGATGCTGAAAGACTAATTCACGCTTTCATATCGAATTCACTTTTTACTGGCCCTGCAAAGAAACGTATCGACAAACTTCAACTAATTCAGAATGCTGTTGTTAGACTTTTAACTAATGCCAGGATGAGGGATCATGTCACTCGCATACTAAAACAACAGGAATTCTGCAGATGCTGGAAATTCAAGCAACACACATCAAAGTTGCTGGTGAACGCAGCAGGCCAAGCAGCATCTGTAGGAAGAGGTGCAGTCGACGTTTCAGGCGAAGGGTCTCGGCCTGAAACGTCGACTGCACCTCTTCCTACAGATGCTGCTTGGCCTGCTGTGTTCACCAGCAACTTTGATGTGTGTTACTCGCATACTAACTACTCTGCATTGGCTTCTTGTATCTTTTAGATTTGTATTTAAAGTTCTCTTATTTGTTTTTAAAACTCTCAATGGTCTGGGACCTGGAGTACATCACGGAATTACTTTCTTTTATAATCCTGCTCAAGCTCTCAGGTCTTTTTCCACTGTTCTCTTAAATTTAAACAATTCCCCTCAAAAGATAATTGGCAGGTCATCTTTTTTGAACTACAGTCCTGAACTGTGGAATTTGATACCCAAAATGGTAAGGGAAGCAACTCAGTTGACACCTTTAAACATCAGCTCAAAATCTATTTACTTAACCTTGGTTTTAACCAACATCTTCTCGTTTTTTATTTTTATATCTGTATTTTATCCCATTGTAAAGCACTTTGAACTACATTCTTTGTATGAAAAGTGCTCTCTATAAATAAGTTACTATTAATAATATCGTCTCTTCTAAGCTATTCAATATCAAACCATTTTTTTTGTGTTCCTCCTCTTCAAAATGGCATCATCTCATTCCACTCAGGACATCATCTATCTCCCACAGCCACTGGTTTCCAGGAACACCTCTGGTTTTGCAAAAGCCTCAGAATTTTACTTCAAAAAACAACATTCTTCTCAGTGGGATGTTGAGGTCTAGTTTCACATCAATAGCATGGGATGTTAACAATTCCAGGAAATTCTCACACTGGTACTAAATACCCTCAATTTCTGACCTCAGGCAGGACCCTTAAAGAACAAAACTGCAATTGTGTGCCACATTGATGGACGAGCAGCAGAGGATAAAGAACGATGTATGACGTAGACCCCTCCACATGCAGAACCACCTGCACTGAGGTTTCTAAGTTCAGAGAATGTAAGGGACATGGTGGATAGATTAGAGGAGCAATGAGGGTAGGTGGGTTCTAGAAACATCCCCCCCCACCGGATTGGAGTGATGCAAACCCCATCATATTTGTGCAGTACTGGGATGTTCACAAAGAGCCCTAACACAGAAGGTCGTGGACCCAGTGCTGGAAGGTGGGATAAAAATTCTTTTCCACCAGTACAAAAATGTTGGGCAGAATGGTCTTTTCATGTGCATAAGCTTTCTATAATTATAGAAATATTCTGTCAAGTAGTTTCCAGGCAGGGATCAGTAAGGATACTGTGGATTTTGGATCCAGGCAGGGATCGGTAAGGATACCGTGGATTTTGGATCCAGACAGGGATTGATAGGAATACGGTGGATTTTGGATCCAGGCAGGGATCGGTAGGAATACCGTGGATTTTGGATCCAGGCAGGGATTGGTAAGAAGACCATGGATTTTGGATTCAGGCAGGGATCGGTAAGAATACCGTGGATTTTGGATGCCCTAGACTGGAGGGAAAAACCCCAGTGGGATGTGAATGCAAAAGTAACATCAAATAAAAGACAAAGTCAAGGTCATAATAAATGAGATTTCTTTTAGCAAAGTAAACTTTATTCATAATAAAAATATATACAAGAATTAACTTTTCAAAACCTTTTTATTGGTGGACAATGTTTTCAGTAAGTTTCACTTTTTTAAAATAACCCATAGCACCCTTGCACCTCACGTGGCTCTCTGGAGTGATTTTCCCAATACAATATTGAAGCAGCTTCCCCACCTCTGTCCCATAGTTGTCCTTCCCCACAGGGAACTCAAGAGGTTTCTTTAAAATTCTTCTATCAAAATCTGTCCATGAGATTGATGGTATGCTTTCTCCAGCTTTTGTACCTTCTGAGCGACTGGTGAAAAGAGAAGGAGAATGACTGGAGTGGTAGGGATCCTTGATTATCTTGGCTGCTTTCTTGAGGCAGCATGAAGTGTAGATGGAGTCAGTGGAGGGGTAAGTTGGCATTAAATGTGTGTGAGAGTCAAATAGGCCATTCGGCCCACTGTGTTTGTGCTGACCTTTGGGTACTAAAGTACTAAACAGGAGAAAGGCCAATTTTAATGATATCAGAAAGAATCTGGAAAGTGTGGATTGGGACAGACTGTTTTTTGGCAAAGGTGTACTTGGTAAGTGGGAAGCCTTCAAAAGCGAAATTTTGAGTGTACAAAACTTGTATGTGACTGTCAGAATAAAAGGCAAGGGTAGCAGGTTTAGGGAGATAGGTTTTTGTGAGATCTTGGGGCCATGGTTAAGAAAAGGAAGGAGATACATAGCAGGTGTAGGCAGGCAGGAATAAATGAGGTACTTGAGGAGTATAAGAACTGTAAAAGGACACTTAAGAAGGAAATCAGAAGGCATGATCTTGCCCTAGCGGACAGTGTGAAGGAGAATCTTAAGGGCTTCTACAGATACATTAAAAGCAAAAGGATAGCAAGGGACAAAATTGGTCCTCTGGATGTCAGAGTGGTAATCTATGTGTTGAGCTGAAAGAGATAGGGGAGATTTCAAATGGATTTTTTCCATCTCTGTTTACTCAGGAGATAGACGTAGAGTCTATAGAAGTGAGGCAAAGCAGCAGTGACATTATGGACCCTATACAGATTACAGAGGAGGAAGTGTTTTCTGTCCTGAGGCAAAATAGGGTGGATAAACCCCCAGGGCCTGACAAGATGCTCCCTCAGACTCTGTGGGAGGCTAGTGCAGAAAGTGTAGCGACCCTAGCAGAGATATTTAGAACATCTTTAGACAAGGGTGAGGTGCCGGAGGATTGGAGGCTGACTAATGTTGTTCCATAGTTTAAGAAAAGATCTAACAATAAGCCAAAAAATTATAGGCCAGTGACCCTGACATCAGTAGTGGGCAAGTTATTGGAAGATATTCTACAGGACCCAATATATAAGTATTTGGATAGTCTGGGCTATTTGTCTAAATGGACTTCAGCAAGGGCCTTGACAATTTCCCACATAGGAGGTTGGTTGACAATCACTTGGCATTCAAGATGAGCTAGTAAATTGGATTAGAAACTGGCTTTGTGGGAGAGTGGTAGTAAATGGTTACCTCTCTAACTGGAGGCCTGTGACTAGTGGAGTGCCATAGGGATCGGTGCTGGGTCCATTGTTGTTTGTCATCTATATGAATGATCTGGATGATAATGTGGTTAACTGAATCAGCATATTTGAGGAAGACAGCAAGACTGGGGGTGGCATGGACAGCGAAGAAGACTATCAAAGCTGGCAGCTGCAAAAATAGGCTGAAAAATGGCAGGTGAAATTTAATACAGAGAAGTGAGAGGTGTTGCACTTTGGGAGGACCAACCAGGGTAGGTCTTACACAATGAGCAGTAGAGCACTGAGGAATGAGGTAGAACAGAGGGATCCAGGAATACAGATCCATAATTCCTTGGAAGTAGCATCACAGGTAGATAGGTCAGTAAAGAAAGCTTTTGGCATATTGGCTGCCAGAAATCAAAGTACTGAGTATAGAAGTTGGCATGTTATGGTGAAATTGTATAAGACATTGATGAAGTCTAACAGGAGTATTTGCCCAGTTTTGGTTAGTTACATGAGATTGAAAGAATGTAGAGAAAATTTACAAGGTTGTTGCTGGGACTTCAGGACCTAAATTATAGGGAAAAATTGAATAGGTTAGGACTTTATTTCCTAAAACATTCTTATCATTTCCTGATCGGTCAGGGCATCAAAGGATATGACGAGAAGGCAGGTGTATGGGGTTGAGTGGGATCTGGGATTGGCCATGATGGAATGGTGGAGCAGACTCGATAGGCCTAATTGGCCTAATTCTGCTCCTATGTCTTATTGTCTTATGGTCTAATATCGAAGACTGAGGGGAGATTTGATAGAGGTATACAAAATTATAAGGAATATAGATAGGGTAGATGCAAGCAGGCTTTTTTCCACTGCGGTTGGGTGAGACTACAATTAGAGGTTAAGGGTGAAAGGTGAAATATTTAAGGGGAACATGAGAGGAAAGTTCCTCACTCAAAGGGTGGTGAGAGTGTGGAACGAGCTGGCAGAGCCAGTGGTGATCAATTTCAACATTTAAGATAAATTTGGATACTGTATGTACATGAATGGGAGGGGTATGGAGGTCAGTGGTCAAGGTGAAGGTTAATAGGACTGAGCAAAATTACTGGTTTGGCATAGACTGACTAGGTGGGCCAACGGGCCTGTTTTGGTGCTGTAGTGTTCCATGACTCTACTCATTTCTACTAATCCAATTTGCCTGACCATCATTTTTGCCTCCATGTTACTGGCTGCACTTGGAAAACACATATCTCTTCATCTCTTACTGCTCTGCAAATGTGGCCGGTGCCAGTATATTGAAATTATTCTTCCATTTTTGGAGATATTAGAAGGTTCAGAACCCAGGGTTGGGGAAATGTGGGCCTGCCACTTACCTTGCTGTTTTACTTTGGATCCAAGGCTGAATCACCATGGCAACACTCACTAGATTTCAAGCTTCCTCCCCCTGTTGATCATTCTGACTAATCCGAGCTACAACCTACACAAGGTTTCTTTTAAATTGATTTTAGGTAAGATGTTATTTCTCGCATCTGAGTGGAGAGTTGTGGTGGCTGCTGAGTGACAATTTCCTTGTTTTTAATTGGTTTATTATGGGAAATCTTGGCCAACGAAGGGAACAATTTTTATTTGATGTGTGTTTCCCAAAGAGCCAACTAGAGTTGGTTTCACAAGAATTACGTTTGCAACTGAACACAATTGAGCTGTTCCTTTCTGTATTTTAAATCAGTTACAACCCCACAATCCAATACTCAGTGTTAATTTCTATGTAATTATTCTTCTGTTCCATAACAATACATTCATTGGTCTGCTTTACAAACAAATCATTTGACTCCCTGCCTGCATTCCACTTTTGAAACCTTGGATTTATTTCACCTTAAGGCTGAACACCTGTTCCATACTATCCTATAATGTCATAGGATCTCTCCACCCTTCGAGTATGTGCACTACATGGCCTTGGCTGCAGCACTCACAGCTGCCCAACAATGCCTCTAAATTTCTCACCTGCTGACACCTCTAAAGTCCCTGCCTGTCTCTTCTCACAAGCTTCAATTGATATATACTGTACAGTAGGGTGTGTGGCCTGTTCCTGAGCATGGTGTGTTTCCATTGGTTAAGATAGCAGATGGATTGAAAATTAAATAAACACAAGTTCTCCAGTTGGAATGTATGAGGATAATTGACATAATTTAGGCAAATAAATTGTCAGCCAGCACCTACTCATTAACCATTTGGACAGCAAATAGATAGAGGTTTGTATTCAAGGTAAAATGTCATGTTGACATGTAACGACTCTGAAGGAAGCCATTCAACCTATTCTGTCCTAACAACCAATCCCATTCATTCCGTTCCCATACTCCATATTTCCCCATATCCCTGCAACTTATTCCACCTCAGATTCCTTTTCAAACTTGATCAAAGTAGCATGTTCAAAAGATCATCTTGATGGAAGAGACAGGCAGATACAGAGATGGAGGGGCCTGCCTTTCTGCAGAGTTAAATCTGAAGGGAATGGGGGGAAAGGCAGGCAATTACACAACACCTAATGTAAGCCACACGAATGGGGGGATGGAGGAATGGGGAAAGGGGAATAGGGGAATGGGAGATTGGGGGAATGGGGAATGGAGGAATGAGGGAATGGAGGAATGGGGGAAGGGGAATAGGGGAATAGAAGACTGGAAGATTGGGGAAATGGGGGAATGGAGGATTGGGGAATGGGGAATGGGGGAATGGGGAATGGGGGAATGGGAGATTGGGGGAATGGGGGAAAGGGGAATGGGGAATGGAGGATTGGAGGAATGGGGAATGGAGGAATGGGAGAATAGGAGAATGGGGGAAAGTGGGAATGGGGGAAAGGTATGCAGTTACACAACACCTAATGTAAACCACAACCAACAACTTGCTTCCATGCATTGTGACAAGATTCAAGTCATCCCTGAGAGTTGGTGAAGTTCTGAAGTTTCACTGGGTCGCACTCTTTTTTTATCTCCGCCATTTGCCCTCCCAATACTTAACGTACTCAGATCTAACTGAATAATCTCGAGTACACATGAGTTTCTTTTTCCTTTTTACAAACAGAGCACTTCTCAGCAGCTGCACAGATGTGTCTATCGATCATGACAAAAAATACCTGTCATCCTCACATCATCCCAAGTGTTTTAAATTGACTTTATTTAAAACCTATCTTTTTCAAATGAAAGGCCATATTACAAAATGCTTAACCATTCTTCAGCGTTGACAATGAAAAGATCAGAAGCAATATTCACCAACAATAGAACCTTGAAGTTCAAAGGTGGATTTCAACTGCTGAAGTAAAGAAGCAGGATTGTCACATGGTCCCTGTGTCTGCTCCATCATTCAATGAAATCATGGCTAATCTTGTATATCAGTTGCACTTTCCAGTTCCAATCCATATCCCCTTATTTCCTTAAAATTTAAAAATCTGTCTCAAATAGCTCAGTAAATGAGCCTCAGTTACCTCCATGAGTAGAGCATTCCAAGAGTCAGTACTCTCTGTCTTCTCATTTCACTCCTGAATGAACTCTTTACCTTGTTATTGTGATCCCTAGACCTGAGACTGATACCAGGGGAATATCATCCCTGTACACTGATACTGACACTCCCTGTATTGATTTGTATGTTTCAGTGAGATCACCTCTTCCAGACTCAGGTCAGCAGAGTCTGAGTCCACTTCATCTCACACATCTCAGGAATCAATATGGTGAGCCTTTACTGCATTCCTTTTCTTGCAAATGTTGCTTCCCTTTGGTAGGGCAACAAGCCATGATATTCCAGGTGCAAGCTCACCAGTACTCGATATAATTACAGAAAGGCATCTTCACTCTTATACTCAAATCGTCTTGCTGTAGAAGTCACACGCCAGTTATATTCCTCATGGCTTCCTGTGCATCTAAATATTAACTTTCAGGACTTTGTAAAAAGATATCCAGGGCCCTCTGAACACCAACATTTTCCAATTTCCCACACATAATAATTATTCTGTCATTCCTACTGCCATGTCCCCACTCATTTATGCAGCCTGTAACTATTCCTCGAAGCCACTCTGCATCTCCTTGACAGTCTATACTGCTACCAAACTTTGGTCCCTTCGTTAAAATCACAGATATAGACTGTGAAAAGCAGACCCCAGCACTAATCCTGAAGGCAGCAGAACTCTCAATATGAAAATAGCCAGTTTGGTCTAGCCGCAAACAACAGGAATTCTGCAGATGCTGGAAATTCAAGCAACATACATCAAAGTTGCTGGTGAACGCAGCAGGCCAGGCAGCATCTGTAGGAAGAGGTACAGTCGACGTTTCTGAAGGGTCTCGGCCTGATGCTGCCTGGCCTGCTGCGTTCGCCAGCAACTTTGATGTATGTAGTTTGGTCTAGCCCTCTGCTTTGTGCCTGTTAATGAATCCTTATTCATAACCTCTTCCATAGCACCTTATCAAAGGCCTTATGAAATGCAAAAGCACTGGGTTCTTCAGTTTCCCTTCATCTAAGCTACTAGTTAAAACCTCAGCAAGCTCTAATAGATCTGGCAGAAACAATTTCCTTTTCATAAATCCACATTGACTCTCTCCAATTCCAGTATAATTTCCAAGCACCTATTAGATTCTAACATTTTCCTTTCTCTTGATATCAAGCTAGCCGGTTTGTGGTTCACTTTTTCTTACTCCTTCTCTTCTCAAAAAGAAGGGTTGGATTTGAAATCTGTGGGGAGAATGGACCATCAGAGCATTCAATATTTCCACAGTTACCCCTTCAGAATGCTGGAATACAGCTCTTCTGGACCTGGGCATCTGTTAGTTTTTAACCACATAAATTTCTCCAGGATGTTTTCTTTCACTCATGCCGATGTCTCTCAGTTGCTCACTCTCTTTGGACATGTAGCTCTGAAATGTACTCTCTGCCTTCTTCCCTGAAAACAGACATAACTTATCTAATATCTACACCATTTCCTTATTCCCCAACATAATTTCTTCCACCTCAGTCCATAAGGAGTCAACATTATTTTTTAAAATCTGTTCTTCAAAGCTATGGAAGCTTTTACGATTTAAGCTGTTTTTAATTGTCTCCACTTACCCTTATGTAATTAGTGTCTTAGACCTCCTTGTGCTGAATTCTGACATCTTTCCAATCCTCAGGCTTATGGCTTTCTTTCACAACGTTATAAGCTTTTTTCTTTGATCTAAAGTGATCATGAACTTCTTTGATAAGTGTGCTTGATTCAGTTTGTACCTCAGGTCTTTGATATTGTTATAAATTGTATTAATAATTTACACATTAGCCTTTGCTCATTTTCTGCCATACCTTTTAATATTGTTTCCCATGTTACTATAGTGACTTATACCACATCCTTTTGGAATCCTTTTTTACATTTAGGACTGGTTTCAGAATAGAATAAATCACATTCAATGTTAACACAAAATTCAATCACACTATTATCACACTAATGACCCCTTAACTACAAGATTATTAATTAATCCTTTCTCCTTGCATATTGCCAGATCAGAACTAGCCTGTATCCCGGTGGTTTCTCTACATGCTGGTTTTGAAAACCCATAATGTCTGTATATGCTTGTTACATGAATCTCTGATTCCCTGTTTTACACCATTCCCATTGCTATTGGAGGGCCCACAAGCAACTCTCAGCAGTATCTCCTGCTCTTTCTTTGCTACATAACCCATATTGACCAGTGGTTCTCTGAGTTAAGGTGTTTCTTACCTCCTTCATTATTAGTGCGCTCTCCCTACCTTTGACCCTGTTCTGCTCAAAGTGTCATGAAATATTTAATATCAGGCTTGATCAGATTGCAACCATGTCTCCATATTGTTGAGTGGACGGTATCCATGTATTTTCCTTTGTATCATCAACTTCCCTGTCTAGTTACAAATGCTGAATGCATTAAGATAGGAAACCTCCAGTTTTGTTTTTGTACCATTTCCCACTTATAACAGCGGGATAGAAATTGTTCTTGAACTTGGTAGTATGTTTTTTCAGGCTTTTGTGACTTTTGCCTGAAGGGAGGAGAGAGAAGAGACTCTGACTGCAGTCTTTTCTCTCCCCTCCTTTCAAACTTTCAATGTTTGAAAGTTATTTTACCAGTGATTATGGTAGGAAAATGAAGTTTGCTCATAGCATTAATCTTAGGAGCCCAAGGAATTTTTTTTCAGACCAGAGCTGACCTTTTCCTGCACAGGGATTGTTTCCTCTCCAAAAGCTCCATGGGTTGGACCGTACAGTAAACATAAAGCAAAATATTGCTAATGCTAGAAATTGGAAATACAGTGTATTCCAGTTCATTGAGCTATCCGTTAATCACGACAGCCACTTGTTTGGGACAACTCTTAAAGAAGAAAAACTAATCGAGAAAATAGCTGGGGAAATTGTTGCCAAACAGTTTATAACTAGCAACACACATCAAAGTTGCTGGTGAACCGAAGAAGTTTATAACTAGAGTCAGTTGCGTGCACTTGTGTGGCTGTTAGATGCTACACCATGCTGAGAGCAAACGGTTTTAAATAGTGTCAGTTATGTGTGTTTGTGTTCAAAGGACAGTGATTTTTTTCACTGATAGTTGGTGAGAAATAAGCAGTAAGACAATTCAGAACTGTTTTGTTCTCTGTAGTTTCAAGCGTTTAAGCATAGAGATGCCAGAAATGGCCAGGAATGAAAATGAAACAATTTCACTACTTCAACCAGTTAGAAACTATGTAAAATTTGAAGGTATCAACAGTCACCTTTCATGTTACAGTGAAAATGTAGATTTAGAGGATACAATCATCGACAGCATTGTATGAAAGCTGTCTATTATCTGCCCCAGCTGTCTGCACTGATTTTGTCCATTTATAGTCAAAACATGACGTGGTTGAACTCCTCCATTGATAAATATTAGCAACTAATACATAGTTTTATAATACTGTAGTAGTATCGACAGTGTTCTAATTTGTTCTGTATTTCATTTAAGTACATTATTTGCTACTAAGTTTGACTTTTTTTATACCTTAATTATTTCCATGAAACTTCGGCTAAATGGGGCAGCAACTTAATTGGACCAAAATGTACTGGTCCCATTGTGTCCCAATTAGTCAGAATCCATTGTAACAGGAAAGGCTGGAATCTCTCAGCAGATCAGGCAGCATCCAAGGAGAGAGAAACAGACAGAACCACAGAAATATTAACTTTGTTTCTCTTTGTCTGCTCTGCTGAGTGTTTCCAGCATTTTCAGTTATGTATGTTACAGCTTTTCCACAACTGATGTCATCTGAAGATGTTGACACATCTCAACACACCACAGAAACTAGCCTCCCATCCATGGACTCTGTCTGTACTTCTCACTACCTTGGTAAAGCAGCCAACAGAATCAAAGACCCCAGCCACCCCAGACATTCTCCTGATCCCCATCCATCAGACAGAGGGCACTAGGCTCCAGGACAGCTTCGATCCTGCTGTATTGAACAGTCCCCGAATACCATCAGATGGACCTTATCTTACTGTGGCTTTGTCTGCCTCCTCTACACTTTCTCTGCAACTACAACACTTTAACCTGAATTCTGTTATTGTTTTCCTTTCTACTTCCTCAATGTTCTGATGTGATGAAATTGTCTGTAGGGATGGTACGTGAAACACAGTTTTTCACTGCACCTCAGTACATGTGAGAACAAAAAACCATGTTCCCAGTTTATTTCTTGCCTAGAAACGCATCCCTGGTCATCTGTGCTCACTGCAACAGCTGTATGAGTCCAAAATGTGAAGCAAACGGAAGTGTAATTCAGAAGTGGGGATGGTGCTGAGAATGAGTTTCCAAGTACAAGAGTTAATATTGGAGACTTGTACTTTTGAAGCACGTAGATCAGATTTGTGCCTGTAGCTCTGAAATAACAAGCACCTTTTTCTAACAAAACTTAAATTTCTAACCGTCAAACTTTAAGGATTTCAAACAGTTAAAAAATAAGCTTCCTGTTTGGTTGATTCATTCTCTATTAGCCTTCAGTTTAATAGAAATGTCAATACATTTGTAATAAAATAAGAATAGAAAATGCTGCAGAGGATCGACATGTCAAACAATATCCCACAGATGCTGCCTGACCTGCCAAGTGTTTCCAGTATCTTCCTTTTTTATTTTGGATTTCCTCCTTCTGCAGTTTTTCTGATTTTTTTTCCCTCAATTTTAATGTGTCCTTTATGTAGCAAAAACATCCCAGGGCACAGCACAGAAGCTTTGTCCAACAAAAGAAATTGATGAACCATATAGTTTAGCAGGCAGGGCCTAAACTTGGTCAAAGGGAGGATTACAGGGATGGGGAGATGTGTGCAAGAGTAAGAGTATTAAACAGAGTACACTAGTAACCAATGGCAAGGCTACCAGGAAAGGTTGAAAAAATTCAGAAAGTTTAAGGGCCAGAACTAGAAGAGCCCAGATGTACTGAGGTCTTGAGAAGCTTTCAAAGGTTGAGAAAGAAGAGAGAGAGTAAGGGGCTGATGTCTGGGATTTTAGCAGGGAAGATGGGAGCGATGGTACATAGACTAAATGCTCTGTTCAGTGACCTTGTAGAGTGTAGAAGAGGGAAAGAGAGTATTTGAGTTATCACACATTGAAGTAATGGCATGACAAAGGCTCCAGTATCAGAAGATCTGGGTTGAGCTTGGGTGGAAAGAGACCATCTTTGTGAGAGCTGCAGCTGGGCCAATGATTAGAAGAGTTTGCAAATAGCTCGCTGGGTTTTAGAGTTACCAAGGGAGGTGGAATCAGTGTCCAGCAGCCTAGTTTATGAACAGCATCAGTCTTCCAGTGATGTTTGACTTGGCCTATGTAAAAGTAAGGCAGGTAGTCAGACAACATAGTCATAGGTTGGAGGTCAACCGAAAGGATGGATTCAGAATCCACAAACAAACTGTCTCCTTGCTTTGGGTTGAGGTCGGCATGTGGATGAGAAAGAGGAGCAGAAGCTGCAGGGAATGGCTCTCCAGCTTGCAGTGCTGGGCAAGTCTGTAGGGACACAGAGGGCGAAGGGCAGAGGAGAGACACTTGACAAAGCCTATAGATCAGGTGAAGGAAAGAAACCAGCAGAGGGAGTGAGACAGATTGGCATCAAGGCATGATACATTCTGGGCTTCCAATCCATCCAACTCAATGCCCTGCCTCTAACCCATCCCCTACATCTACTCCACCCATTACTTCTATCACCATAACAACTCTGACTCCCATCCCACTCCTAGACCCACCTCTTCTCCCTTTGTCCAGTTAGGTCCCCTGGTCCCTTCATTGTGCAGTTATCCCTTAATTTATCATCATTCTGTTTACACCTTTGATTCTTTGGTGATTACTTTCTCTCACATCCAAGAAATCTGCACTCTCCATACTCAGAGTTACTGTCTAAAGCCCTCACACTGCATTTCACTCAACCTTCCTGATTTACAAAATTGTGCTGAGCGTTATTTCTAGGAACGTCTCCCATCTACAGCTGTGTTTCCAGACCCAATCGGGTCTCACTCATTGCTTGCATGTCCATTATCCCCACCCACCCAGTCTCCATGTACCCAGCAGATTGCCTGGCCATGTAACCCATTTCCCATCGACAAATGTACACCTCAGGTGGGAACTGGTTTAGTTTCCTCACGAGGACAGCAGGTCTCATCTTCCCCTCCTCGCAGCTGAAAATGTATGGAGAGGCCTGACTGATTTAAACGCAAGTCTTCCTTCCACCTTCTCTCTGCACCAGAGGAGTTCCAGGAATAGTGACAATGTTCCTCTTGGTGAGGATGGTGTAACTGTATGAGTGGTGAACTGGGGAACTGGCAAAGAGTTAAAAGGTGACTGGTTTGTGAAAAAAGTAATTGCTTAGAATCTTCCCAATAAATCAATGCAGATAACGGGCAGCACACTGCATCCTTTCATCACTCCCAACTAGCAGTTGTCACAGCCCATTATAGCACAATCTGTCAGCATGCAAGCAGTGGGGGTAGAATCACCACTGATAAAGCCCAGAATGAGACTTCCAAATCACACACAAAAGGATTGCTTTGACAATCATAGTGGCTCATTGTTCTTGGGGAAAAAGCCTTTTTCTTGTTTTAAACGTGGCCCTGTGGGCTCTACCCCGGGAGTATTGAAAGCAAAAACAACTCTTGGGTAAGTATGAGGTTGCTAATTCTGACTGGTTGTCACCCCTATGGCTGCATCGTGTGACTTTCCCCTGCCTGACAACTACCCACCCTATGCCCCGCACCAATCCTTTCCAGGAAACTTGGTGAGCAAGAAAGCCTTTGTTACCTCAGACACCCACTTCACGCTGGTTCTTTTCTAAATTAATGATCAAATATCTTCAAATAAAATGAAGTGTTTTTATTAAAACAGAACACACAAAATGCTGGACGAACTCAGCAGGCCAGGCAGCATCTATGGAAAAGAATAAACAGTCAACGTTTCAGGCTGAAACCCTTTGGCAGGATTCCTGATGAAGGGTCTCAACCCGAAACATCAGCAGTTAACAGTGAGCAAGCAGAACCCTACAGCAAGACTTCTGAGGAGATGTTAGATTTAAGCAGCATAAAAAGAGAGAGGTGTGGAAACTTAGCAAAGCAACTTTAGTCTAGATACTGGATGCCCAGAGTGGGAAAGGGTAAAGGGGCACCAAGACTGGTCTGGGGGAATGTAAGTGAGTCTGAGTGACTGAGATTTTCCAGCACAGACCCATTAAGGCCACAGTGTAGAAAAGGGATGGACAGATGATGAACTCTCAGCGTCCTAAGCTGTCTCACAGCATTGCAACTTCAATTAAGAAGGTTACAACTCTGGGAAGGAAGTTAGAACTTAGGTCAGTTATGAGGTGGGAACAGCTTTCAAAGTTCTCTGGACCTCTGAAATGGACTAGGAGACTGGGTTTGTTCCTGGTGTGTTACCACAGACAGGATAAGAAAAGCTCCAAAATTTCCCAGGTTCACCCTGTCTCATGACAAATAGAAAAACAAACTGAAGGTAGTGGAAATCTGAAACAAAAACAGAAAATGCTGGGAATGCTCTGCAGATCAGGTAGCATCTGCAGAAAGAGAAACTGTTAATGTTTCAAGCTGATAACTCCATCAAATTTGGGGAAGAGAGAAATGCTGACATTGGAGAGGATTCAAAGGAGCTTTATGAAAATGATTCTGGACTGAAAGGCTTGTCATATGAAAAGCATTTGATGGCTCAGGGTCTGTAGTCAGTGGAATATAGAAGAATGAGGGGTAACCTCATTGAAATTTATCGAAAGTTGAAAGGCCTCGATAGAGTGGATGTGGGGAAGATGTTTCCCACGATGGAGGAGTCTAAGACCAGAGGACACAGCCTCAGAATAGAGAGGCATCCTTTCAGGACAGAGATGAGGAGGAATTTCTTTAGCCAGAGAGTGGTGAATCTGTGGAATTCGTTGCCACAGGTGGCTGTGGAGGCCAAGTCACTGGATATATTTAAGGCAGAGGTTGATAGATTCTTTGTTAATCAGGGCATGTCGAGATACGGGAGAAGGCAGGAGAATGGAGCTGAGAGGAAAATGATCAGCCATGATGTAAGCAAACCCAATAGGCCAAATGGCCTAATTCTACTCCTATGTCTTATGGTCTAAGTAGTTTTCTGTAGCAGAGAGTTGGGGAGGGATGAGTAGAACAAAGGAAATATCTTGAACATGGCCATCAGATTGTACGAATGGAGAGAGAGGAAATAAGCCCAGATAACAGATGGATGTCAGGTAAGGACTGCAGATAGACAGAAAGAAAGAGCGAGTTACATAATTTTATATCAAGACTGGAAGGCTGCATTGTACCCTGGTGAAGGATGAGGTTCTTGTGGAGGATCTCATTGTAACAGTGCACATGGCCTTAGACAGGGAATTCAGGATGGGAGTGGGATGAAGACCTTTAATTCTACTGGCTTGCCAATGTAGCTAGCCACGTTAGAGCAGATTTTTAGAGTCAACCACATTATTTGTCTGAAATCAGATAAAGTTATGATTTGGGTAAGGAAGGCAGACTGCCTCTGTGAAGTGCATTTATGCCAAATTCTGACCTCATGCTTACCACAACTGATTCTAGAAACATACACAAAATGCTGGAGGAACTCAGCAGGCCAGGCAGCATCTATGGAAAAGAGTACAGCTGATGTTTCAAGCCAAGACCATTCTAGTTTCTCTTCCAGATTCCATCCATAATTTAATTTGAATTCTCTGTCCTCTTGGCTGGGTCTAAATGTCTCCTGGTCTATGGTCTACCTCTGTCCTGTGATGAAATCAAGATTCTGTTTTCAAATGTTATCCTCAAACGATGGGTCACGTGAACTCTAAGTTCCCTCTTTCCTGCAACTCCTTCCATTATTGAAAAAACAACGAGCTTATCCTTCACCAGAATTTCCAGATTTCTGCTCAGTTTGTGCAGCACAACCCAATATTGAAGAGCAGTTTTACATTTTCTGTAATGTCAACTATAATTTGGACCAAATTCCAAATTTGGATTGGGGGTGAGAAACACCAGAAGCCAAGAGCCAGATGGACCTGTATTTTGTTCAGTAGGGATAAAGGACTGGAAAATGAGCCTTGTGTCCAGATGTGAGATCAGAGCTCTAGACTAGAGAGAGTGGCTAGGATCAGGGCTGCGATCCATCAAGTACCTGGGAGATTATGAGGTTAAGTGTAGGGTGGAATAACCTTTGGGAGGTCTCAAAGTGTCTCAGGGATGACAGGGATGTGTTAGGGAGACTAGAGCTGTCAATGTTGTGGAAATCACTGCCCAGACTTTGGGATGCCAGAGAGGACAAATATGACAGGACAAACTGATGGGACAGGTCACAGGGTTGAACTCAGGGATCGAGTAAGGTGGGAGCATTAGCTAAAAGTAGCCTGGGATACGTTGGCAAATCAGCTATTACACTGAGAGGCAGGGGTGTTGCTAACTGTACGGAGCTGTGTAGGTGCTAGGGAGAGTTGTGCAGGGTTTATGTATAGACAATAGAGTGTGAGTGGTTTCTGCAGGGGTGTGTGTGTGTGTGTCTGTGTGTGTGCACGCGCATTTATGTGTAAGGGTGCAGTAATGCATAGTGAGTGCATGTGGATGCGAGTGAATCAGGAATGTTTGTGGGTGTGAAGTGCGTCGGGAATGTTTGTGGGTGCGGAGTGTGTCGGGAATGTTTGTGAGTGTGGGTGCATCAGGAACGCTTGCGGGTGTGGATTATGTCGGGAATGTTTGTGGGTGCGGAGTGTGTCTGGAATGCTTGTAGGTGTGAAGTGCGTCGGGAATGTTTGTGGGTGCAGAGTGTGTTTGGAATGTTTGTGGGTGCGGAGTGTGTCGGGAATGTTTGTGGGTGCGGAGTGTGTCGGGAATGTTTGTGGGTGTGGGTGCATCAGGAATGCTTGTGGGTGTGGATTGTGCCAGGAATGCTTGTGGGTGCGGAGTGTGTCGGGAATGTTTGTGGGTGTGGGTGCATCAGGAATGCTTGTGGGTGTGGAGTGTGTCGGGAATGTTTGTGGGTGTGGAGTGTGTCGGGAATGTTTCTGGGTGTGGAGTGTGTCGGGAATGCTTGTGGGTGCGGAGTATGTCGGGAATGTTTGTGGGTGCGGAGTGTGTCTGGAATGTTTGTGGGTGTAGAGTGTGTCTGGAATGCTTGTAGGTGCGGAGTGTGTCAGGAATGTTTGTGGGTGCGGAGTGTGTCTGGAATGTTTGTGGGTGCGGAGTGTGTCGGGAATGTTTGTGAGTGCGGAGTGTGTCGGGAATGTTTGTGGGTGCGGAGTGTGTCTGGAATGTTTGTAGGTGCGGAGTGTGTCGGGAATGTTTGTGGGTGCGGAGTGTGTCGGGAATGTTTGTGGGTGTGGGTGCATCAGGAATGCTTGTGGGTGTGGAGTGTGTCGGGAATGTTTGTGGGTGTGGAGTGTGTCGGGAATGCTTGTGGGTGCGGAGTGTGTCTGGAATGTTTGTGGGTGTGGAGTGTGTCTGGAATGTTTGTGGGTGCGGAGTGTGTCTGGAATGTTTGTGGGTGTGGCGTGTGTCGGGAATGTTTGTGGGTGTGGAGTGTGGCGGGAATGTTTGTGGGTGTGGAGTGTGTCTGGAATGTTTGTGGGTGTGGCGTGTGTTGGGAATGTTTGTGAGTGCGGAGTGTGTCTGGAATGTTTGTGGGTGTGGCGTGTGTCGGGAATGTTTGTGGGTGCGGAGTGTGTCTGGAATGTTTGTGGGTGCGGAGTGTGTCTGGAATGTTTGTGGGTGTGGCGTGTGTCGGGAATGTTTGTGGGTGTGGAGTGTGTCTGGAATGTTTGTGGGTGTGGCGTGTGTCGGGAATGTTTGTGGGTGCGGAGTGTGTCTGGAATGTTTGTGGGTGCGGAGTGTGTCTGGAATGTTTGTGGGTGTGGCGTGTGTCGGGAATGTTTGTGAGTGTGGGTGCATCAGGAACGCTTGCGGGTGTGGATTATGTCGGGAATGTTTGTGGGTGCGGAGTGTGTCTGGAATGCTTGTAGGTGTGAAGTGCGTCGGGAATGTTTGTGGGTGCAGAGTGTGTTTGGAATGTTTGTGGGTGCGGAGTGTGTCGGGAATGTTTGTGGGTGCGGAGTGTGTCGGGAATGTTTGTGGGTGTGGGTGCATCAGGAATGCTTGTGGGTGTGGATTGTGCCAGGAATGCTTGTGGGTGCGGAGTGTGTCGGGAATGTTTGTGGGTGTGGGTGCATCAGGAATGCTTGTGGGTGTGGAGTGTGTCGGGAATGTTTGTGGGTGTGGAGTGTGTCGGGAATGTTTCTGGGTGTGGAGTGTGTCGGGAATGCTTGTGGGTGCGGAGTATGTCGGGAATGTTTGTGGGTGCGGAGTGTGTCTGGAATGTTTGTGGGTGTAGAGTGTGTCTGGAATGCTTGTAGGTGCGGAGTGTGTCAGGAATGTTTGTGGGTGCGGAGTGTGTCTGGAATGTTTGTGGGTGCGGAGTGTGTCGGGAATGTTTGTGAGTGCGGAGTGTGTCGGGAATGTTTGTGGGTGCGGAGTGTGTCTGGAATGTTTGTAGGTGCGGAGTGTGTCGGGAATGTTTGTGGGTGCGGAGTGTGTCGGGAATGTTTGTGGGTGTGGGTGCATCAGGAATGCTTGTGGGTGTGGAGTGTGTCGGGAATGTTTGTGGGTGTGGAGTGTGTCGGGAATGCTTGTGGGTGCGGAGTGTGTCTGGAATGTTTGTGGGTGAGGAGTGTGTCTGGAATGTTTGTGGGTGCGGAGTGTGTCTGGAATGTTTGTGGGTGTGGCGTGTGTCGGGAATGTTTGTGGGTGTGGAGTGTGGCGGGAATGTTTGTGGGTGTGGAGTGTGTCTGGAATGTTTGTGGGTGTGGCGTGTGTTGGGAATGTTTGTGAGTGCGGAGTGTGTCTGGAATGTTTGTGGGTGTGGCGTGTGTCGGGAATGTTTGTGGGTGCGGAGTGTGTCTGGAATGTTTGTGGGTGCGGAGTGTGTCTGGAATGTTTGTGGGTGTGGCGTGTGTCGGGAATGTTTGTGGGTGTGGAGTGTGTCTGGAATGTTTGTGGGTGTGGCGTGTGTCGGGAATGTTTGTGGGTGCGGAGTGTGTCTGGAATGTTTGTGGGTGCGGAGTGTGTCTGGAATGTTTGTGGGTGTGGCGTGTGTCGGGAATGTTTGTGAGTGCGGAGTGTGTCTGGAATGTTTGTGGGTGTGGGTGCATCAGGAATGCTTGTGGGTGTGGATTGTGTCAGGAATGTTTGTGGGTGCGGAGTGTGTCTGGAATGTTTGTGGGTGTGGAGTGTGTCTGGAATGTTTGTGTGTTTGTGTGTGTGTGTGGCTCTGTGTGTATGAGTATTTGTATGAGCGAGTGTATGTATCTGAATGTGTGTGTGCGTGCGTGTGTGTGCGCTTGTGCATGTGTATGAGTTTGTGTGCGTGCATGTGTGTGTGTGCGTGCGTGCATGTGCTTGTGTGTACGTGCATGTGTGTGTGTGAGAGAATCAGAGTCAGAATCAGGTTTAATATCATCAGCATATGTCATGAAATTTGTTTTATAGCAGCAGTACAATGCAATCTATAATAATAAAAACTATAAATTACAAAAGAAGTATTCAAAAAAAAGTGCAAAAAGAGGGAAAATACTGAGGTAGTGTTAATGGGTTCATGTCCTTTCAGAGATCTGATAGTGGAGGGGAAGAAGCTTTGCCTGAATCATTGAGCGTGTGCCTTCACATTCCTGTACCTCCTCCTCAATGGTAGTAATGAGAAGAGGGCATGTCCTGGGTGTAGGGGGTCCTTAATAATGAATGCTGCCTATTTGAGGCACCACTTTCTGAAGGTATCCTCAGTGCTGGGGAGGCTAGTACCCATGATGGAGCTGGCTGAGTTTACAACTTTCTGCAGTTTTTTCCGATCCTGTGCAGTGTCTCCTCCATCCCAGATGATGATGCAACCAGTTAGAATGCCCTCTTTGGTGACACACCAACTCTCCTCAAACTCCTTATGAAATATAGTCGCTATCATAAATTATTATAATTACATCAATATGTTGAGCTGACGATAGATCCAGAGAGATGTTGACACCCATGAACTTGAAATTGATCACTCTTTCTACTTCTGATCCCTTGATGAGGACTGGTGTGTGCTCACTTGGCTTACCCTTCCTGAGGTCCACGTTCAAATCCTTGGTCTTGAGTGCAGGGTTGTTGCTGTGACAGCACTCAGCTGGCTGATCTATCTCATTCCCCTGCACCTCTTTGTCACCACCTGAAATTCTGCCAACAATAGTTGTGTAATCAGCAAATATATAGATGGCGTTTGAGCTGTGCCCAGCCACACAATCATGGGATAAAGTGAGTAGAGCAGTCGCCAAGCACACAGCCTTGAGGTGCACGAGTGTTGACTGTCAGCGAGGGGGAGATGTTATTTCTGGTCTGCACAGAGTGTGGTCTCCCAGTGAGGAAGTCAAGAATTCAGTTTCACAGGGAGGTACCGAGGCCCAGGTTTTGGAGCTTGTTGATAGAACTGAGGGTGTCATTGAGTTGAATTCTGAGCTGTAGTCAGCAGTCTGACGTAAGTATTACTATTGTCCAGGTGACCTGAGGCCGAGTGGAGAGCCAGTGATATCGCATCGGCTGTGGAACTATTATGGCGACTGGCAATTTGGAGCAAATCCAGGTGCTTGCTTAGGCAGGAATTGATTCTAGTCATTGAGGCAGCTCACTTTGCTCTTCTTAGGCACTGGTATGATTGTCACCATTTTGAAGCAGATGGGAACCTCAGACTGCAAAGTGACAGGTTGGAGATGCCTTTGAACACTCACACCAGTTGGTTGGCGCAGGTTTTCAGTACCCTACCAGGTACACCATCAGGGCCTGATGCCTTGCAAGGGTTCACCCTCTTGAAAGATGTTCTGACGTTGGTCTCCAAGACAGAGATCACAGGATCACTAGCTGCTGCAGGGATTTGCACAGATGTAGTTTTATTCTCCGTTCTGAAGCATGCGTAAGAGGCTTTGAGCTCATCTCGGAGTGAAGCTTCGCAGCAATTCATAATGTTTGGTTTCACTTTGTAGGAAGTAATGGCCTGCAAACCCTGCCAGTGCAGATGTGCATCTGATTCCATCTTTAACCTCAATCAGAATTCTTTTATCGCCCTTAAGAAGTCTTCCATAGGTCATACCTAGACTTCTCGTATAGTTCTGGATCCCCTATCATTGCCCTTTTATCATGTCTTTTCTATTTCCCATTGTAATTCGTATCCCACATCCTGGCTACTGTTCGGAGACCTGTGTATAACACCTATCACCGTCTTTTTATCCTTGCACTTTCTTAACTCTACCCACAAGGTTTCTACATCTTCCAATCTTATGTCACCTCTTTCTCAGGTTTTGATTTCATTTTTTACCAACAGAACCATGCCACCCACTCTCCCTTCACACCTGCCCTTTCGATACAATGTGCATCACTGGATGTTATACTGCCACCTATGACCTTTTTTCAGCCATGACTCAGTGATGTCCATGATGTCAGACCTGCCAATCTCTAACTGTACTACCAGATCATCTATCTTATTCTGTATACTGCATGCATTCAATTATAACACCTTCATCATCCTTTTCAATTTTGTCTTCCTTTTACACTGCAACACATCCCACTGACTGCAATTTTGCCCTATCATCTGTCTGTCCTTCCTGATGGTCTCAATACACACTGTGTCTACTGATGTACCAACTGACCCGTCTTCAGCCCTATCACTCCAGTTTCCATCCCCCTGCCAAATTAGTTTCAACACACCCCAACAACTCTAACAAACCTGCTTGCAAGTATATTGGTCTCCCTCAGATGCAACCTGTCCCTTTTGCACAGATCATACCTTCCCTAGAAGAGATCCCAATGATCCAGAAATCTGCAACCCTGCCCCCTGCACCAGTTTCTCAGCCACACATTGATCTGCCAAATCATTCTATTCTTACACTCACTGGCATGAGGCACAGGCAGCAAACAAGAGTTGCCTTGAAGATCCTGAAGGTCTTGCTTTTCAGCTTTCTACCTAGCTCCCTAAATTCTCTCCAGGACCTCCTTGCATTTCCTACATTATTGTACCAATATGTACCGAGACTTCTGGCTGCTCACCTCCCCCTTGGAAACACGATCTGAGACGTCCCTGACCCTGGCACCTGGGAGGCAACATACTATCCGGGTGTCTCTATCGCATCCACAGAATCTTGTGTCTGCTCCTCAAATGATGGCATCCCTATCACTACTGCAGTCCTCTTAGACCACAAGACCGTAAGATATAGGAGCCGAAATAGGCCATTTGGCCCATCGAGTCTTCTCCATCATTTCATCATGGCTGATCTAGTCATAGTCATAGTCACAGTCATACTTTATTGTATGAGGGGGAAATTGGTTTTCATTACAGTTGCAACATAAATAATAAATAGTAATAAAACCATAAATAGTTAAATAGTAATATGTAAATTGTGCCAGGAAATAAGTCCAGGACCAGCCTATTGGCTCAGGATGTCTGACCCTCCAAGGGAGGAGTTGTAAAGTTTGATGGCCACAGGCAGGAATGACTTCCTATGACACTCAGTGCTGCATCTCGGTGGAATGAGTCTCTGGCTGAATGTACTCCTGTGCCCAACCAGTACATTATGTAGTGGATGGGAGACATTGACCAAGATGGCATGCAACTTAGACAGCATCCTCTTTTCACACACCACCATCAGAGAGTCAGAGAGAGAGATTTCCCTCTAATTTCCCTCTCAGACCCAGTCTCCTACCTTCTCCCCGTATCCCTTCATACCATGACCAATGAAGAATCGATCACCCTCTGCCTTAAATATACATAAAGACATGGCCTCCACAACTGCTTGTAGTAAAGAATTCCAGAGTCACCACCCTGGAAAGAGATCCCTTCTCACCTCCGTCCTTAAAGGATGCTTCTATAGTCTGAGGCTGGGTCCTCTGGTCTTAGTCTCTCCCACAAGAAGAAACATCCTCTCCCCATCCACTCTATCAAGGCCTTTCACCAGTTGATAGGCTTTACTGAGGTCACTCCTCATTCTTCTGAATTCTAGTGAATACAGGCCCAGAGTCATGAGATGCTCTTCATATGACAAGACATTCAATCCTGGAATCATTTTTGTGAACCTCCTTTGAACTCTCTCCTGTTTCAGCACGTCCTTTCTAGGATCAGGGGCCCAAACCTGCTCACAACACTCCACATGAGACCTCACCAGTGCATTATAAAGTTTCAACATTACATCCTTGCTTTTATATTCTAGTCCTCTTGAAATGAATGCTAACATTACATTTGCCTTCCTCACCACAGAATCAACCTGCAAATTAACCTTCAGTGAATCCTGCACAAGGACTCCCAAGTCCCTTTGTGCTTCAATTTTTTTTGTATTTTCTATCCGTTTAGAAAATAGTCAAGCCTTTCATTTCTTCTATCAAAGTGCTTGACCATACACTTCCCAGCACTATTCCATCTGCTATTTCTTTGCTCATTCCCCTCATCTGTTGAAGTCCTTCTGCAAGATACTTATTCAGTTCACCCTGTATTTCACTGATCCTCCCCCCGCCCCATTACTACCTTTCCAGCATCATTTTCCAATGGTCCAATATACACTCTCACCTCCCTTTTACACTTTATGTATCTGAAGAAATTTTTGGTATCCTCTTTAATATTATTGACTATCTTTCTTTCATATTCCATCTTTACCTTCTTAATGACTTTTATAGTTGCCTTCTGGTGGTTTTTAAAAGCTTCCTAATCCTCTAATGACATACTAATTTTTACTCTTCCCCCCCTTTCCCTCTGAGCCACAGCACCAGACTCAATGCAAGAGACCTGGCTCCCCCTGGTAGGTTACACCCTCAACAGTATCCAAAATGGTATACTGTACTTACTGAGGGGAACAGCCACAGGGGTACTCTGTACTGGCTGCCCATTTCCTGACCGTCACCCATTTACCTGCCTCCTCCACGTTAGGGATGATTACCCCACTGTAGCTCCTATCTATCATCTCCTCAATACCCGTTCCTTAACAACACAGCCCCCACCCCCAGAGTCATTCTTACTGTTCTATATACTAACAGATGAAGAATGAAGAATGAAGAAACTCACCTGCTACTTACCTCGCCGAAGCCTGATGAGCCAAAGCTTACTCTCATATTTCATCTTTTCTCTCTTTATTGCTTGTTTTAGTTGCCTTCTGTTGACTTTTAAAAAGCTTCCCAATCCTCTAACTTCCCTGTAAATTTTGCTATATTGTATGCCCTATCATTTGCTTTTCTGCAGTCTTTGACTTCCCTTGTCAGCCATGGCTGTTTCCCCCTCCCTTTAGAATGCATCTTTAGGATGTTTTTATCCTGCATCTTCTGAGTAGAGCGGCTGTATTGTGGTCCAGGGTCCTGGGTCTCCTTGAGACTTTACGGCTTCGCTGAGGTGCTGCAGCTTCTTCCCATGTCCCAAAGACGTACAGTTAGTAGGTTAATTGGCCACTGGAAGTTGTCCCTGGTGAATAAGTGAGTAGTAAACCATAGTGGGTCACTGGGGTGGGGCGGGGGGTGGGAATGATGAGTGTGGTGAAAATAAAAAATGGGATTAGTGCAGGATTAGTGTAAACAGGGAGTTACTACTTAGTGCACACTCAGTGGGTTGAAGCACCGATTTCTGTGCTATATCTCACAATGAATCTCTGACCATATGACCAGAAGCAATGCATTAATAAGGACATTCTGAGAAAAATCCATTTTAAATGATGTTATACTGAACAGAGCAGTGTTCTTTGTGATTGTCAAGATATTGAACTAAATGTAACATGAGGATTAAGTGTTTTCACGTAGCGAATCATTGCAGTGTTAAATGTCCTGCCAAGGGAAGTGGTGCAGGCAGATTTGATTGTGGAGTTAAAAAGGGAGCTGGACAGGTATCTAAAAGGAAGGAATGCACAGGGCTGTGAGGGAAATATGAATAGCTGGTTTGTCTTCCATAGAACTAATACAGGACTAGCTCCTTCCATCCTGCAACCATTCCGTGATTCTGTTATGCAACTGTTTTCCAAAGCAAATACCTTTCCTCAAGCTTCTGACCAAAACAGTCCAGCTCAAATTCCTTAAAAAAATATTAACGCTTAAAGATGACATTGGGAGAGGCACACTGGTGCAAAGAGTAGAGCCACCAGCTCATAGTACCAGAAGTCCAGGTTCAAATATGACTCGGGATGCTCTCTGTTGAAGGCTGCAGGCCCTCCCTGTAATCCTGCAGGTGCTCTGCTTTCTTTCCACAGTCCAAAATCATACCGTAGGTTAATAAGCCTTTGTAGATTGTCCCTCATGCAGATGAGTGATAGAATCTGGGGGCATTTGATGGGAGTATAGGGAGAATAAAATAATTTAGTATAAAAATGTATGTTTAATGGTTGGTGTGGATTTTGTAAACCCTTTACCAAGAATATATTTGCAAGCCTCCTTCATCCAGAATAGGATAAGAAGAGGAAATTCTCCCACTGCACAAATACTTTGTCATGTGACAAAGCCAGGTCTAAAACAGCAGCACACATCACAGTATTAATTATTACCAGGTAAACGTGACATTAATCTTGCCTGTTCTAAGTAACCATGTTAAATGTAAGGAATAGCTAACTCAAACCAAAGCTGATCAGTTACTCATCACAAAAAGGACAAAAGCTAAGCAAAGAGAAGAACCGAAGGTTCAAGAATAAAGTCATCTTTCTTTACTCATATTAACCATGTCAGTACTGATCCAATTGTCTCTTCCACCGCTACCAGATCTCTGGTTTAGAGTGTAATGAGCTGATTTTGTGGTAGATGAGGAGTTGGGCACTGAGGATAAAGTGTGACTTGTATGTGATTATTAGAGACAGAGAGAGTGAACAGGCAGCATCTTTTTCCCGGGGCAACCAGATGACATACACTTAAGGTGAGTGGAGGAAAGCTTAGTGGAGATAAGAACATAAGAAGTAGAAGCAAGAGTTAGTCATATGACATAGCAAGACTGCTCCGCCATTCAATAATATCATGGCTGATCTGCCTATGGAGTTAGCTCCTTTACCCCATAACCCTTACTTCTCCTGCTATTACAAACATTTATCTAACTGTGCTTTGAATATATTCAATGAGGTAGCCTCTACTGCTTCTTTGGGCAGAGTATTCCACAGATTCCTTTCTCTCAGGTCAAAGCAGTTTCTTCTTATCTCCATCCTAAATCTATTCTCCCAAAACTTGAGTTTAGGCATCATAGTTCTAGCCTCACTCACCATAAGACCATAAGACATAGGAGCAGAATTAGGCCATCTTGCTCATCAAATCTGCTCCACCATTCAATCATGGCTGATCCTTTTCTTCTTCTCCTCCTCAACCCCAGTTCCCAGCCTTCTCCCTGTAACCATTGATGCCATGTCCAATCAAGAACCTATCAATCTCTGCCTTAAATACACCCAACGACCTGGCCTCCACAGCTGCATGTGGCAACAAATTCCACAAATTCACCACCTTTTGGCTAAAGGAATTTCTCTACATCTCTGTTTTGAAAGGGCGCCCCTCTATCCTGAGGCTGTGCCCTCTTGTCATAGACTCTTCCACCATGGGAAACATCCTTTCCACATCTGCTCTGTCTAGGCCTTTCAGCATTCGAAAGGTTTCAATGAGATCTCCCCTCATCCTTCTGAATTCTTGCAAGTACAGACCACTGGAAACAACTTTTTTGCCTCTATCTTATATATCCCTTTCATAATTTTATATCTTTCTACTGTATAACATGCCTTCTCATTCTTCTGAATTTCAGCAAGTCTAGTCCCAAGAGATTCAGTCTCTCCTCAAAGACTAAATCTCTTACCTCCAAGATGTCAGTGGTAGATTTTTATACAGGAAGTGGTGTGTGTCTGGAACACACTGCCATGGGTGGTGATGGAGGCTGATGCGATTGGGACATTTAAAAGACTCTTAGATATACAAATGGATGTAAGAAAACTGGAGGGAAATGATCTGTGTAGGAGGCATGGGTAAGATTGATCATGGACTATATTTATATAGGTCGGCACAACATTCATGGGCTTGTTGTGCTCTGCTGTTCTGTTTTTATGTTCCAGCTTAACATTTGTGTCTACACTAAACCCATTTTGTACATGATCCAACAGAATAGCTTACATTTGAGAAAACTGGACCAGGCTAGGGTGGCTCATCTTAGAGGAACCAGCAACTTTGCAGAAATATTTCTAAGGATGTGTTCGTTACTGGAGGAGATACTAAGAGACTACGTACATTTAGAAAAGCAAGGACTGATGAGGGACAGCATGGGTTTGTGTGGAAAATCATGTCACATGAATTTGCCTGCTTCCTTTGAAGAGGTGACCAGAAGGTTGACCAGAGAAGTGTAGTAGTTTTTGTCTACATGGACTTTAATGAGACCTTTGACTAGTCTAGTTGGATCTCATAGGACCCAGAACAAGCTAGGCAATTGGATACAAGATTGACTTGATGGCAGGAGACAGAGGGCTGTTTCAGACTGGAGGCCTTTGACCAGGGCTATGCCACAGAGATTAATGCTGGGGCCACTGCTGTTCGTCATTTACATTAACAATTTGGATGAGAATGTAGGTGGTAAGGTTCATTAAAGCTCTATAACTCTATGGCTCTTCACAGGCAGCACCAACCCAGGGCATTTTAACAGAGAGATCAGGAAAAACACCCTAACATTTTTGAAAGTCATTGTTCTCCAGTTTTTGGTTTTTTTGGGGGAGGGGTGGGTTGCCCTGACCAGGTGTTAACTGCACCCTCAGCACCTGTTTAGTACTCCAGATAAAGATGAAGTCCAATTTCTGGTAGTGAATAGAAACGAGTGAAGGGAAGGCCAAAAAATGCTAGAAACACTCAGCATCTGTGGAGAGAGAAACAGAGTTAACCTTTCAGGTCACTGATCCTCCATGGCAACTGGAAAGAGCGAAAGTTATAAAGAAGGCTGAGAGAGATGATTACAATAAAGGGAGTTGACCCGTGATATCAACAATTCCTCTCCCCCTACTGGTGCTGCTTGACCTACTGAGTTCCCCCGGCAGATTGTTTGTTGCTCCAGATTGCAGAATCCGCTTTTTGTTCTGCTCTGTTTGAATGAGGCCAAGGTTGCCATGGTGATAGACTATTGATAAAGTCAGTGGGTCAATAGGTGAATGAGAGAAATTAGATAAAGGACAGAGCAACATACAGAAGCTGTTGGAGGAACTCGGCAGGCCAGGCAGCATCCATGGAAGTAAACAAACAGTTGACATTTCGGGCTGAGACCCTTCTTCAGGACTGTAAGGGACACGTAAGAATTGTACAGTGAAGATCAGAGTTGTAGGGTATGCCTTGAAGCTTTGTCAGTGGATAGTAAAGAATTGGGTTAATATTCAAGGTAGATTATAAACTGGCCAGCTCTAACAGAAGCAGAGAACACAAGTTACCTGAAATCATTGATTTCAATATTGAGTCTGGAAAACGAAGAGAGGATGAGTGATTTTACCTTCAGGAGACAAAAAATAAATGGAAATGAGCATCCAAAGAGATATCTAGATATTGCTTGCCTCATACAGCTGGAAAATAGAGTTTATATTGGGGAATATGGAAGAGTCCACAACTTTCAGGGCAGGGGTGATGAAGATCTTTAATATTACAAAGATATTCAACAGGGAAGATACCAGCATCTGTTGATAGATAGTCACTAATATACATTATCCCTCAGGGAAATAAACAGAATCTTCTTTGTTCAGGGTGGAGTGGTTGTTGCAAACAGCACCAAGGTGCTGGAGGGAAAGAAGAAAGGAATAGAAGGTTATGTTGATAGGATGAGATGAAGTTGAGGAAAGGAATTAACACAGATCAAATAGACTTAATGACTTGCTTTGCTGCTGAACTCTCTCTGTAAGGTTATTCCATTATCTGTCCTCAGACTTTGAGCTGGGAAGAGCAGAATCTCTTTCTGATTGTCCTCTGTTGACTCTCCCAATCAAAACAGAGCTGGGATTGATCACGGTGAGATACCACCTCTGTAAGAAGCCTCAGGTCATTGGGTATTCTGGACTATCCATAGGAGCCAAAGGCCCGCCCTAATTTCCTCAACCAAATCACATTCCAATTGGCTGAAACTCCATGTCAGGATCCTCCCATTGGCAAGTGCCTTCATGACGTAGCAGCATAGGCAGGTATCTTCCGGAGCAAGAGGGAGCAGAATCAGTTTATCACTGATATAAATGATGTGAAATCTGTTGTTTTCCAGCAACAGTTCAGCGGAAATATATAAAATTTCTATAAATTATAGACATAAGTAAATGCCAAAACTAAATAATGAGGTATTCATGGCTTCATGAACCATTCAGAAATGTGATGGTGGAGGGGAAGAAGCTATTTCTAAATTGTTGAGTGCGATTATGGTAATGAGAAGAGGGCACATCCTGGATGACAAGGGTCCTTCACGATGTATAGGCTGGCTGACAGATTGAAGAGAGTGATGAAAGCAGATTTTATCCAGGCTAGAAATCAATGGTATTTTGGTACAACTGGCAGAACAATTCTCTCCATGTTTGGACTGGATCAAAGACATAAACATTGTAGAAGGAAACCAGTCCTTTAGTAAGCTATTCTTCCCTCATAGTCCTACAAGCATCCACTAATCACACTGCACAAAGTGGGTGACACCAGTGCCGCCCTCATCCACACATTTCTTTTATTCAAGTTCCTTGAGTAAGACAGCTGACACTTTCTTTACACTGGATACTCTTATTTAGCTTTGAAACCTGGTATTGATCTGTTTCCTTGAACCTTCATTCTTTACTGCTTATAAAGTTAACCTGAGGTTTCTTCTTCTCACCTGCTTTAGATCTTCTCTTTCTCTTTGATCCAAAGTCTCCCTCCATCCTTTGCTTCCCATGACATTCCTTGTGTCCCGTGGGCTCCTCTGTGCCTCCTGTTTCCATCCAGTTTCTTCTTAATATTTGTAAGCTACATTAATTGCAGCAATTTCCTTGAATTCTAGTGTTTTATTTAATTACACATCCAATTTTCATTTCAGTGTTATGCTGACAGTGGAGTGTATTCAGCACACTCCTCAGACTCATTGCTGTCTGTCTACTGAATGTATCTTCGTTCTTTGTATTGTGGAGATCAATGTCAAAATTCAGTGTTGCCCAGCGCTGCCACATGGTGTGAGAAAGGGACACAGCACTTTCTTTTCAGTCGTGCCCAAAGCATGGCTTCCAGGCTCAGAACTCTACATAGTCAAGGAGGGTGGAGTGGTGCGGAGGGTCATTTAATTGCAGCAACTTCATCTGAGAGCATAGCCCTTCCAATCTGAATAAGTTATCAAACAGAAACAGAGACTTAGAAACACTCAGTCGGTCAGCCAATATCAGTGGAAGGAGAGACAGGGTCAAAAACTCTTTGTCAGAGCATTATTTAATCTGAAACATTAACTCTGTTTCTCTTGCCATAAACTGCTGAGTTATTCCCGTTCTGTCTGTTTTTTATTTCAGTTTTCCAGCAGCTGCAGCCTTTTGCTTTTCAAACCAATGCTGACCAGCAATAATGACTGGGGGCTTTTGTTAAGCATCCCTGAATATGGCTGCAGAGCAGACAATAACGGGTCAACAGAGAATGAAAGATAGAGGGTGGACCAGTGGGGAGTGACAGCAACAACTGACCAGTGCGCGTGAAGTCTTGTTGGATGAATTAAGGAAATGACAGGGCACAAAATATGGAAGTTTTCTACACTATTTTGGATATTCACATTCACCAGCGATGAACAATAAGAATATTTAAGGCCAAATTTGCATTAATATATCATATTATCACATCATTGAAGCAACTTAAAGTGCCTCATGAAGAGTGAGTTCTATAGAGATCCAGAAGGAGCTCAACGTAGTGGTAACTGGTACAGGGAAATAAACTCCCATTTCTTCCTAAACTTCATCAAACCATTTATTGGGAGAGGGAGCTGTGACCACCCTGGGTTCACTCACAACTGTTACATGTTCCTCCAACCACTTATGCCAAACTCTGGTCTGGCTGAGACCAGGAAGCGGCTCCTCTTGGCCAGCCGGACCAGGAAGTGGGCTGATGCAGTCAGTATGAGTCAGAAGTTCAGTGACTAAATTATTTGCTCCTAGCCTGGGTATCAGAGCAGATTCCACTGTTTGCTTCAGCCATTCTGAGGAATAAGAGAGTTGGGGTAGGAAACAGAAATTCCCTTTGCAGATCACTAAGTATCAACAAACTCAGTCTGAACTGAGCTCTTACCCACTACCAAACAGTAACACAAAAGATTTAGGCAATTGGTGAAAAATGCATTGGACAGGGTGTCTGTCAAGTTATTATTGCCCAAGACAATATACAAGTAATAGACCTGTGGTGAGGGTGGCAGAGATGCAGCGACAATCAAATGCAGTGCAAGCTAAAGCCTCGGTCATAAGAGCAAAGATATAAAAGTGGAAGTAAGGAGGATTGCAAAGCCTGAAGCCTTCACATGCCTGTGCATTCTGAGGGTTGTTAAAAGTTAATTATCTAGTCATTCACACCTAGGCTTTGTGCTAATTAAAAATAACCTGTATATAAATAGAGTTTAGCTGTGCATTTGTCTCAGAGATTTACTGGTGACTGCCCTGTGTGAGGAGCAGCCCAGTCCGCTGGTATCTGTAAATAAAAAGCACAGAGCTGAAGCCCTTGCTTTCAAGGGGCATTTGTTGATTTAATTAACACTCATTTGCAGTAACCAGACTGACCAGGGTCACAAGACCACCATGATATGTTTATTAATTCAGTACTTAAATATCCTGCTGGGGCGATGATCTCTTGCCACATGTAGACAGCTACTTGGAACAATTCACAACCTCCAAGCTGCGAGGTACTTCAGGAGAACAGACGGAGGGGTGTTCAGACTGGTCAGGCAGCAATATGAGATTTGAACTTGTGATCTGGAAATTCCAGTTGAACAATGGTACAGTTAAAAGCCAAATCTGGAATGTCAGTGTCAGTAATGAGGACCCTGAAACTTCTGAATTGTCATAAATACCCATCAGTTTCACTCAGGAAGCCTGTCCTCCTTGCCCAGTCAGGATTCTGACCCAGACCAATGTGTTTTAAAGTTAGATGCTCCAGCACTCAGTCTTCATCACATGGGCTACATTACCTCAAGGGACTTATTCACCATAAGGCTTCGGAGTGAGCAACAAGTGCCATTCTTAGCAGCCAAACCCACACAAGAGTACGAGGAAGCTAAAACTGAAAGCTCTGTAGAGAAGCAGTGTTTATGATGTTATCAGTCTAACTGAACCACATTACCTTCCAGTATAACCTCAAAGGTGTTAGTTCAGAACCTGCCCCAATTTCCAATGAATTTGGAGAGGGGTGGGACCAGTCATAGAATCATTCCAAGTCTGGTCCCAACTCCTGAGATGTGTGGAGGTGGGTAGAGCCATCTCCCAGTGAGTTATTAACTTATTGTTAATGGGTTTCAGTGAGAAAGAAGCACCAGTCAATGCATCCTAATGCTTGGTTATGGAATTCCACACTTGTCAGTGAGAGAAAGTGTAGATGTGTCTAAAAAAAACTCCATATTGCTACTAAGGTACAGAGTTACAGTATATTGGCTTGCTGGAGCTGCCTTCAACTTAAATGTTTATCAATTTAACCCTTTAATGACTGCTCAAATAAAGCACATGGGTTTACTACACCTGGCCTTCCAAATATGGTCCTCCCAAGTTCTAAGCCAAAAGTGGACAGACGTGCAATCTGGGACATCAGGGGTATTGGATCATGTACACCTTGGTGCTGATTTAGGTATTCTCTGTCTGCTGAATGTAGACAATTAGAATAAGTTCTGGTTTCACATTGTGCATTCCCACCTGCATTTCACACAGGTCATGGACTTTGCTTTCACCTTTTGATATGTAAAGACAGGGCAGGGTGACATTTTGAGTGACTCAGCAGGCATTTTGAGTGACGTGATGCCATTTCATTGAGTTTATTGGTGCATTTTGGAGATTTACAGCCATTTTCATTCTGATGACAAGCCATTGTAAAAGTGTGATCTGCAATTGGACAACGAAATTCAGACGGTAAGTCCAAATATTTATTTTAATTTCTCTGATTTCCATATGTTAAGGTTTGCAATTTGGCTTGGTCCATGGAGCATATGCAAATACACTGTTTTTGTGAGAATACATCCCTCTTTCCCCTACAGTCCTGGTAACACGTGAGTCAGGTGTAATATTCTCTCCGGACCGTAATGTGATTAATAATGAATGTGCTAGCAGATGCTGCTGCTCCTGATGGCTCACTGGGTGAATGCACAACCCCCTACTGAGATAGACTGTGTGAAGCCAGAAAACAGGTCTTAAATAGTCTTAAATAGTCATCATTAGCCTCACAATCCTGACAAGTGAAGGAGATTAAACTTTAAAATTCATTTACATTTGGGACTAGGTATGATTGGAAAGAATGGGTGTGAGGACAGTCTGGGTTTGGCTGTGACACTCACCCATAAGAACAGCCACAGCAGTTCAGTCTTACATCCATAGGGGAGGTGCAGGTAGGCTGAGGAAAAAGCTGACCTTTCCTGACAGATAGTCACTCATAAGTTAAATGCAAGGGTCATTCTGTGGAGGAGACTGATTCCCCAAGTCTAGACGGGAATTCCCTGGAAGGGGGAAGATCTTCTCAAAGTATTCTTGAAGTGCTGGGGAGACACCAGACCAGGCAGGAGCATCCATGCATCCTCACCAGTCAGGCCCAGCCATTGCTCAGCCCTTTGAGAAGAGCTCCATCTTCGTTCCACAGCCAGAGGTACTTCTCAACACAGGGATTAATAGGAAGCCTTCTGTTCCCAGCATCTCAAGAGCACGAATAGGAGAAGAACCAGACAGAGAACAATGTTTTCTCTAGTGTTATCCTGTGTCTCTTGTGGGGACAGGTCAGTTAGAAATAGAATAGTAATGATCTATGATGGTCATCCCTGTCACACTGTGGCCCGGTCTTGGCTGGAACAATGACAGGAGAGATACAAGTGGGTTCCAAATGAATCTCTTGAGCAGTGAGAGGGAATAGCTTCTTTAAAATGGCCAACAGTTTCTATCATTGGTTTGTGCAACAGTTGCAGAGATTTATTATCAACTATGATTCAAGGTCAGACCCTCCAGAATAAACTCAAGCTGAGCTGGAGTGAAGGAACAGCACACCCCTGACACAAGAGTTTAACTGTGGATGGTTCATAGTGTTTGGTAGGTTGAGTGAAGTTGGGTGAATTATTGAATTACCTTCTGATTTAATGCAGTTCTTTTGCTGGCCGCAACTTTACTCCTGACTGTTTAGTGCAGAATTCCTCAGATTGAAGTCATAAATCCTGAGCTACAAGCCAAACACTTTGGTCAAAATAACAAATTGCACATCTTTCTACTGTTGACACCAGCTGTGGGTTTGTGGCTTCGTGAATCCTAATCAAATTGACAGCTGTCCATCAGCACTAATTCTGCTTGTGTCTCACGGCATTCATCTATCAGGAAGGAAGATTGACAGGCTCACAGCAAACTTTAATAGATGTCATGGTTTCAGTCGTATGGTTTGTTCAAGGGTTATTAGTGCTCCTTCAGCTGCGGAGACAAGCTGACATGCGCTGGTGTGATCAGGATGGTACTGGGGCTACACAAATGACTGTTGCCAATGTGAGGGCTCTTACTGTGAGGAATGCAGGAACCTGTGATAAGGTCCAGCAACACTTTGCACCCTGGGGCCATCAGACTTTAGCAGCTCGCACTGATCAAACACTCACCACGAAGTGATGGTCATCCCTGTCGTACTGTGGCCTGGTCTTGGCTGGAACAATGGCAGGAGCGATACAAATGGGTTCCAAATGAATCTCTCGAGCAGTGGGAGGGAACATCTTCTTCATGCTGCTTATCTGTACATGGAAGACTCAGTAAGCGATGTCAAAGCCCAGCACCAACACCTGCACATAGCAGAGGTGGATTGTGTTGGGGTGTCCTTTTGAGTCCAATATGAATTGACATTCTCTTTTTCTCTGTCACTTCTTTTCACTTTCTGTTATTTCATTCAATCTTTCTTCCTTATGTTTTCTTTTTCAATCAATGTCCTCTTACTCTCATACTCACACTCTCTGTGGGGAGGTTCCATCAATCAATTGTGAACAATGCGCTGGACAACAAATTTTTTCAAAAGTGTTGCTTCCTCAGAATTTTTTTTGTTTATGATAGACTGCTTGAAGATGAACACAAATATCATTTCGGACTACTTGTATCACGGAGGAATTTGGAGAAACAACAAATTAACTTTTATTGAATATAATGTGTTTAATTGCATAATGGCGCTGATGCTTTGCAATAGTTCAACTAAGTTAAAAATATTTTGTTAGTGATTTTTATTTGTACTCAGTGTCTGAGGCTTCTCGCTTAAGTGTCCCACAATAATTTGCCAGCATTGATGGACTCCAGTTGCCCTGGTATCTTTTCTCCGTGACCGCAATGTCCTGGTGAAACCTTTCACCTTGCTCGTCACTAACAGCACCAAGATTTGCAGGGAAGAAGTCTAAATGGGAATGCAGAAAATGAATCTTTAGTGACATGTTGCATTTCATGGTTTTATATGCTTGAAGCATGCTTTTAACCAGCTGCATGTAGTTTAGTGCTCTGTAGATGCCGAGAAAAATTTCAACAACTTCCTTAATTCCATGTGATTTTCTCTGGCCCCACTAGAAATTCTTCAAATTGCCTATCATTGATGACCTGTTGGATTTGTGGACCAACAAAAAATGCTTTCCTTAATCTTGCTATCAGTTATTCTGGGAAGCATCAGTCTCAAATATCAAAATCCTTTATAGAAATTTTTGTGCCTGGTGATAGTAAATTCCATCCTTACAGTCCTGAACCCAATAATTATTACTAAAACCTGTCCTGCCATGCAGCAGCCGCGCTGCCTATGTATGCCCAAGCATGCCTGGATAAGATAGGAAACTTTCCAACTTACATTGTAGGCAACATTTTAACTGACTTGAATTATGAATTGAAATAATAAACATATGTTTATTTAAAAATGGTGCATGAGAGGGAAATTTCATGGTGATTTTCATGATCAGTAGCCCAAAATTCATAAGATACACCTAAAGGTATTCAGAAAGCAAAATCTTTGTTGTCCAGTGTAATGGGTGCCTAGATCAGATGATAATGTCACAAAGAACACTTCCTCACCCACCGTGCATTTCACAGCTGCTTCATGTATTCAAATCCTTGTTGCAAATGACAATGAAAATTAAGTAACAGAAATTATCATCAATAACAGCCCTTCACCTGACTTAGCCAAGATTTGCTGCAGCCACAAATAAATGCCATGACCTGGCTCCAAAACTCTGGGTAGTTAAGTAAACTGCAGGAGAAATTCAGTCATTTGGGTATCATTTGTGGACGAAGAGGGGCAGATGATGTTTCAGACGGAGAGCCTGCATCAGGACCACATGCAGATTTCAGATACAGACTCAGCCTCCACAAGTGCTGCCCAACCCTAAGAGTTTCTCCAGATGTTTGTATTTTGTTCCAGATTACAGAAACTGCAGTTTCTTGTGTCTCCTATTTAAATGCCATCTGTTATCACTGACTGATGATAGGACAGATCTGTCTCACCCTTTCACCTTCTTGTAACTTCCTCACATTTTTCACTCACTTTCTGAATCTCTCTCTCCTTCTTTCTCTCATTGGTCTCATTTAATTCCTTCGTTTTTTACTGCTGCACTCTCTACCTTACTCATTCTCCCTTTCCCATCTGCCCACTCTGCTGGCCCTTCTTCATTCTGTTTCTCCATCTACCTCTCCACCAGCATCCCTCCTGTCAGCTCTGAAGTGTCAGGCTGTGACATTTCACTGATAATCATGCTGACAAACTGCCTTCCCATTGGACCAGAGCACCTGACAAAAATCTTCTTGCTGAGGTCCAGAGGAGCTCCTTGCTATCCCCAGAAACCCCCTGTCATCCCTTGCCATTGTCTCTCTCTCTCTCTAGGCTCGTCTCTGCCATAGATTCTCTTTTATTCTTCTTTACTTGTTTCCCTGACACACTCTGACTTTCCCTCTCTCCTTCTGTCTGCAGTCGATGCTCGGTTATGGACTATTAAGAAGAGAGCTCCCTGGGTAGTTGCAGAGAATACATTCTGTTACAGAAATCTGCCAATCATTTTACATTTAGGTCACATTCTCCCATGTCACGTGTTCCAATGTTTCCTTGTGTTCTCTTATACCAATTTCCTGTCTTATCAACATCAATCATACTGTTAAAGAGGATAGTTATACCAGAGCCTTCGGATAGTGGGTTCTCTTCTCCTAAAACCGAGAGAGTTGAGGATATTTATTCAAAGCATTCAACCTCATAGAGGGTGTAGTCGGACAGGTCAGGATTCCACTGGCATGGAATAGGGAGTCAGAGGTAGGAAACTGATGGACAAATAAGGTTTACAGGGGCATAGGACAAACACAGGCAAATGGGACTAGTTTAGGTAGGAATCTTGGCTGGCATGAACCAGTTGGTCTGATGTAATGTTAAAACAGGTTTGTGGGTCCGGCAAGTGAAACGGGAAATGCTGACTGCGAATAGGTTAAATTAATCATTTATTTACAAACAGTAAAAATTCAACCAAGCATTCAAAGTTCGCCAGGTTACAGACAATACAAAGCTGAACATTCAACAGATGTACAAACCGTTGTACTGAGTTAAAAACATGCACAGAGCATACCTTCCCAATCAGCGTGTGCATTATTGCCTAAAGCAAATGAGAAAAGACAGAACCCCCCACACGTGCTCCTATAAATCCAGGATATTTGAAACTGGACACCAGGCTGTTATCCAATGGGAAAAGCAGCTGCAATGTCTAAACTAACCAATCAGAATAAGACGTGTCCCCCCCCGCCCACCAAAGGACAGCTGAAGGACCCATTTCCAAGCCATTTGACTCCATGACTCTATCAGGCAAGTGGAGACATAGGAGGAATCTTCATGCAATGACTTATCACAGTCCAGAATCCTCAGCCAGAAAGAGGTGTGGGAGCAACCTCAGTACAAAGTTGGAAAGTATTTCAGCTTCGGCCACTCCTGGGTGGCGCAGCAGACAGCTATTAGAACTGTAACCTGACAGCACCAGTGCTTCAGATGCTGTCTGCATGTACTTCGCAGGCTTTTCCTGTGAGCATGTTGATTTCCCCCAGGTACTCTGGTTTTTCACCACCTCTCAACGATGTACTGGTTGATCTGTTAACTAGACACTGTAAGTTGCCCCTAATGTGTAAGTGTGGGGCATGGCCAAGTGGTTAGGGCACTGGGCTCACGACCTGAAAGTCGTGGGTTCGAGTCTCGGCCAAGGCAGCGTGTTGTGTCTCTGAGCAAGGCACTTAACCACACACTGCTCCAGTCCACCCAGCTGAAAATGGGCAGCAGCAAATGCTGGGGATTAAGCTCGCGATAGACTGGCATCCTATCCGGGGGAGGCGGGGGAGTCTCGTACTCAGTTGCTTCACGCCACAGAAACCGACTGACACCCTTTGGTCCTGTAGAGTTAATTTCCCTAAATAACAGAGCATTAATCGGTGTAGCTTCTCCTCTCCCACCACACCCATCCTGTGGTCTCCACTGTATGTGACAGTGCGCCCTACATGCAGAACTCTCCTGAGTTTATGTTGATCTCATTAGATAGGCAGGAATCAACCATCAACTGGATCATCACTTTGGACTCACATTCTACCTTGATATACTCATGTATACATATCAAGGTACATGTGACAATAATATACCAATTACTATTTCTCCTATTGAAGAGAGAGAGAGAGAGAGAGAGAGAGAGAGAGAGAGAGAGAGAGACACACACACACACACACCAGGAACTGGGTTAGGGATCCCATGTTTTCTTTCATTCTGCATCTTGCATCTTCCATGATGAGAGAGAATCTCTTACCAACATTCCACGCCAGGGGGAAGGAGCAGAGCGCTGACTCACTGGCCTAAGAGGGAAAGAGCAATGTGTTGACATTGGCTCAGCAGTGAACAGTAACACTTTCTCTTTCATGCAATGAGCTAATTTGAGTCAAAGGTATACCCTTTTGCCAGCCTTGCTCTATCTTTTAGAAATGCTTTGTCACAAAGGAAATTATGTGAAAGGTGACGTTGTTCATAGCAAGGAAGATCTGGAAGGGAAGGAGGAAGAAGACAGAAAAAGAAGGTCGTGGGGGCGAGGTTGGGTGGAGGGGGAGAAGTACAAGCTGGCAGATGATAGGTGAGACCAGGTGAAGGGGAAGGTGGTGAATGAAGTAAGAAGCCTAGTTTTACTGATCACCCACCACTCCTTATTACGGCTTCTTCGCTCTTCCTTTCCAGTCCTAATGAAGGGTGGTGGCCCAAAGCATCAACTGTTTATTCCCCTCCATAGATGCTGCCTGCCCTGTTGAGTTCCTCCAGCATTTTGTGTGTGTTGCTGTGGGTTTCCAGCAGCCATGGAGTCTCTTATGAGTTTATATAAGACTACGCCAGGATCCGGTGGAAAGGTTGGCAGGACAGGAGGAATTTAATCCCAGCAAGTGTGAGGTGATGAATTTGGGGGAATCAAAGATGAACAGTACACATACAGTAAATGGTAGAACACTGAGCAATATTGATATGGTCCAAGTCTATAGTTCCCTGAAAATGGCAACAGAGGTCAATAAGGTGGTGAGATGATATACGTCCCCAGCTACGCCTGCATCTTCGTTGGTTATGTGGAACAGTCTGTGCTCCAAACCTATTCTGGTACTGCTCCCCAACTTTTCCTTCGGTACATTGATGACTACATTGGTGCTGCTTCCTGCACCCATGCTGAGCTCATCAATTTCATCAACTTTACTTCAAACTTCCACCCAGCCCTCAAATTCACTTGGTCTATCTCGGACACTTCTCTCCCTTTCTCGATCTCTCGATCTCCATCTCTGGAGACAGACTGTCCACTGACATCTTCTGCAAGCCCACTGACTCTCCTAAATACCTCAACTATACCTCTTCCCACCCTACCAAATGCAAAAATGCCATTCCCTATTCCCAGTTCCTCCGTCTCCACCGCATCTGCTCCCAGGATGAGGCTTTCTGTTCCAGGACATCTCAAATGTCCTCTTTCTTTAAGGACCGTGGTTTCCCTTCTGTCATCATCAATGATGCCCTCACCCGCATCTCCTCCATTTCCCGCAGTTCAGCCCTCAACCCATCCTCCCGCCACCACAACAGGGACAGAGTTCCCCTTGTCCTCACCTACCACCCCACCAGCCTCCGGATCTAGCACATTATCCTCCGCAACTTCCGCCACCTACAACAGGACCCCACCACTAAGTACATCTTTCCTTCTCCACCCCTCTCTGCCTTCCGCAGGGATTGGTCCCTCCGTGACTCCCTGATCCACACGTCTATCCCCACAGATCTCCCACCCGGCACTTATCCCTGTAAGCGTAAGTGCTACACCTGTCCCTACACTTCCTCTCTTGCCACCATTCAGGGCCCCAAACAGTCCTTCCAAGTGAGGCAACACTTCACTTGTGTGTCTGTTGGGGTCATCTATTGCATCCGATGCTCCCGGTGCAGCCTCCTCTACATTGGTGAAACCCGACACAGATTGGGGGACCGCTTCATCGAGCACCTCCACTCCGTCCGCCACAACAGACAGGATCTCCCGGTTGCCACCCACTTCAACTCTGCTTCACATTCCCATTCGGGTATGTCCATACATGGCCTCCTCTACTGCCATGATGAGGCTAAACTCAGGTTGGAGGAGCAACACCTCAAATACCGTCTAGGTAGTCTCCAGCCCCTCGGTACGAACATTGAACTCTCCGACTTCCAGTAATTCCCTCCCCCTCCCTTCCCTTATCCCTATGTCACTCTGCCCCCTCCCCCAGCTGCCTATCACCTCCCTCATGGTTCCGCCTCCTTCTACTACCCATTGTGCATTTCCATATTCCTTCTTCACCTTTCCTACCTATCACTTCCCTGCCTCCCCTCCCCCACCCCTTTATCTTTCCCCTTACTGGTTTTTCACCTGGAATCTACCAGCCTTCTCCTTCCCACCCTCCCTCCACCTTCTTTATTGGGCCTCTGCCCCTTCCCTCTTCAGTCCTGACGAAGGGCTCCGGCCCGAAACGTTGACTGATCGTTTCCACGGATGCTGCCTGACCTGCCATTTCCTCCAGCGGGTTGTGAGTGTTGCTTTGACCCCAGCATCCGCAGAGTATTTTGTGTTTACGAGACGATATACGGTATGCTTCCCTTCATGAGCAGGGCTATATAAGAAGACGTAATTTTACAACCTTACAGATCACTTTATAGACCACACTTGCAGGACTGTGTGCAGTTCTGTTCATCACACTTTCAGAAGGGTATGGTTGTGCTGCAGAAAGCAGTGGAGACTCATCCGGATGATGCCCGGATTGGAGGAATTTAGCTTTGCAGAGAGATTGGAAAGGCTGGGTTTGTTATCCCTGGATTGAAGGTGGCTGAGGGGAAACTTGATAGGAGTACAGAAAAAGAGAGGCATAGCTAAGTTAGATAACCCAAATCTTTTTCACATTGCATTGGTTTAAAGTGAGTGGAAGGTGTTTCAAAGGAGATCTGGTGGTTAAGTTTTTACACAGGGAGTAGTTGATATCTGGAATGCAATACTGTACCAGGGGAAGAGGTGTAGTTGCAACTACTACACAGTGCCAGCAACCCCACAAATCCAATTGTTTTGGGGACTTGAGGAGGTGAGGAACATAGAAAAATCAAGCCTTTCTCTCTATGATTACTGCTTGTTGCCTGTCTGAAGGCCTTTATAACAACTAGAAGGATCTCACGGTGCCGTTTAAAAAGAATTCATCAATATTTAAAGCAGCTCAGTGGTGGGGGAATTGAACAAGTTTCATCTCCTGCAGGCTCTTCCTCAGCTGCAGCCTTTCCCCAGGCACACAGTCCAGCTAAATTGCCTGAGTCAGACTCCTGTGGGAGTGCAAACTCCAAAAATTACCATCAGAACTTCAGAAAGACATTAAAAAACTGCAAAATGAGTCCCCCAGTTTTCCAACTCAAAGAGCTTGCAAAAGTCAGCTCAATAGCTGTTCAGGAGGATTTTAAAATATTTAATTCTCCTCAGTACATGTTACATTTCTGTTCAATTTCCAGATAAAAGGCTGTCACAATGGATTGTCATTCCCTGTTCTGGAGTTATGACTGGGCCTGACTGTGAAACTATTGACCTATTTCTTTCTACCCTCCCTGACCCAGATCTAATCCTCCTCCTCCTCCTATTCTCCCTCCATTCTCTTTTCCTCACCATATTTCCAACTACATCTTCTCCTCTAACATCTCCACATCTCTTCCTTCCTTACCTTTTAATCCTCCCTATCCTCTTCTCTTTATCTCTTGCTCCTGTTCCTCTCCATCCAGAATATCTCCTCCTTGCTCTCATTGACCTTTTCCCTTTGGCTGAACACAGAATGGTTTCTCCAGCAAAATATCTTTGCCCTCTCTCCATGCACATATCCCTAAGCAGAGTCAAGTTCATTGTCATGTGTTCAAGCGCATACATGCACAAATGCAATGAAAAACCTACATGCAACAGCATCACAGGCAAAACCATTGCGTAAGCAGCATTAACAGTAAAAACATAAATTAGTCATAAGTTATACTCAATTTTTACACGAAAGAACGCAATTAGAGCAAAACAAAAAATACAGTCCGTAACAGTGCAAAGTGATTAAAGTGATCATAGTGTTGCCAAACTGTAGTGACTGGTGTTAAACCAGTTGGTTCAAGAAGAGAACAGATGAAGGGAAGTTGCTGTTCTGGGATGGGGCACTGTGGGATCTCAAGATTCCATACCTCCTTCTTGATGGCAGCTGCATGAAGATAGCATGGCCAGGATGATGGGGTTCTGAAATGAATAGTGGCAGTGTGTGTTGTAGATACTACCTGTGGTGGGGAAGGATGCGTCCATGATGTATTTTGCTGAGTGTCCTACTCTCTGCAGCTTCCCTGTGTGTTTAAATTCCCAGACCAAACCATGATGTAGGCAGTCAGTACACCTTTAAGAGCACATATGTAGAAGTTTGTTAGAGTGTTCAGTGATATGCCGACCTCCTTAACCTCCTAAGAAAGTAAGGACACTGCTACCTCTCTTTCTGGGCCCAGAACAGGTCATCCACCATCTTATCTCCCAGGAATTTAAATCTCTACCATCAACTTCCCCAATGTAAACTCGCGCATGTTCTCACACCTTCCCCTTCAAGAAGTCAACAATCAATTCTTCCTACAGCTAATTGAACAATAACAAGGTTCAATTAGTAAGGTCTTCTAATTGTATTTGTTGTGTCTTGGTCTATGTGCTGTTAAAGCCCTTTCTCAGAGGTTTCACTGTGCTTTTGAGGGCTGAGAGGTGACTGGATCTTCAGTGCTATCCTCTGATAGATCTTTTCTCTGCTTGCCAGTTGCACTCTGTGGTACAGCCTCTCATTTGAGCGTTCTCTATTAATTATCGCAAGGCAACGTTCTTTCAAAGGGCTCTTTGGAAAGGATATATTGAAGAGAACTTCATCCATTCTGTTCCCAGCTTCTTTAAGTACACTATTGTACCTACTCATCAGGACAATACAGAAGATGTCTCCTATTGTCAGAGGCGCCATCGCTAACCCAAAGTTCCCATCTGGCATCTCAATTGGACTTTGATCACTATTCTGAAAAACTCACCCTGAGTTAATGTCTCTAACAAATGGAGGTCAGGTTATTAGCTGAAAAATAAATCACAGACAGCAAGCATTTTCACCTTTTAATGTCTTACAGAAATGAATGATGAACCAGTAGTGAAAAGCACAGCTCTTTGTGTATTGTTCCTTTGTGAGAACATCAAAAGATTGAATTTATTTAGCATCTATCATATAAGAAGCAGGTGCAGGTCATTTGACTCCTCGTGCCTGTTCTACCTTAAATGTTCTTTTACCTCCACGTTACTTTCCCTGTGTTAACCCTGATCACTTGATTCCCACAATATCCAAACATCTAGCAATCTTTACTTTGATAATACTCAGCTTTTGAGCCACTTCAAATGAGTTAACCACTTTCTGGGTGAGGAGATGTCTTCTCATTTTGGTTCAGATGGCTGTCCTTCCACAACATTCTCTTAAGCTGGGTCTTTGATTCCTGGTTCTACACAACACAGCCAACAATAAGTCATCCTTGCATCGGCCCTGTCAAGTCTGGAAAAACATTTCAATGAGATCACCTTCCACTATTCTAAAATCAAGGAAATGCAGGTGCAGGCTGCTTAATTTCCGTGTTTATGATAAACCTAGCATCCCAAGAACCTATCTGATAAACCTTCACCTTACCTTCTCTCTCTCATGGTGAAAGCTGATGCCGATGTTCCACTGTGCTATCAAACAGGACTGGTGTTGAATCAAATGGAGAGGATAGATGATATAAAGGAGGAAAAAGAACCAGAGAGGCAGACAGGTGGCACGCAGCAGTGCAACTCGTAAGGTTGCTGCATTACAGTGCCAGAGGCACAGGTTTGATCCTCACCTCAGACACTGTCACTGTCGAGTTTTCACATTTTCCCTATCAATGGATGGGATGCTCCCAGTGACCCAGTTGTCTCTCACATCCCAAACACATGCAGGCTAGCAGGTTTGTTGGTCATGGTCAATTTCACCCAGTATGTAGGTGAGAAGTAGAGTCTGGAGAAAGGTAGTGAGAATGTGCAGAGAATTTTAAAACTGGGACTAAAAGAGAATTGGTATAAATGTGTGGTTGATGGTCAGCAGAGACTTCATGGGCCAAAGACTCTGTTTACGTGCTGGTTTCTATCTAGGGTTTTGAACCTAGGGAGCTAAATGGATGAACGTAAATAATGGATCAATGGGAAATAATTAGGAGGGAGCACACATTTCTCAGAAGGTCGTGACATCTGCAGAGGTTACAGAGATGGGGAGGGTTGAGACAACAGAATAATTTGACACTGATGGTGAGATTTTTAATGTTAACGATTTACTGGGCACTGATAGTCAATGAGCTCAGATAGAATTAATAAGTCAAGGGACATTACACAGAACTGAAATGGTACATTGCTCAGAGGTATGAGTGGTCAAGTGATCTGCTCGGTTCAGTGGAACGGGCTTGAACAGGGTCAGCCTAATTCAGTGTAGACATTGGCTGTCCTTATTTCAAGTCAGAATCATCCACCTCCGCCCAGATGCATTGTTAAAGCAAGAGCATCTTGGATTCGTACGGTGCCTTGACAAGATCGCACGAGCAGCAGGTGAGGTAAATCAGCACCGTCTACAGAGGAAGTTAAACAGCTTGTCTTCAGCCACTAGTGAACAACCAGAGGGGTTCAGGACTTGAGGTGCAAGTTGCTGAACATGTGGGAGAAAGACAAATGTGGGGGAAAGAATTAAATTCAAGGGATCTTGCAGCACAGAAAAAGGCCCTTTGTCCTTTTGAGTCCATGTTGATTATCAAGCACCCCCTGCACCAATCCCATTTTACTGTCATCACATTCCTATCTATCCTCTATGGATTCTACCTCTGGCTGACACACAAGGTAGGCCAATTAACCTACCCATTCACAGGTTTTTGGGATGAGGGAGGAATCTGCAGAATCCAAAGGAAATCTATATAGTCACAGGGTGAACAAACGCAGCAGCAGAGGACAGAATCAAACTAGAGCCTCTGCGGATCTTGTCCGGCTACAGCTCTGTGTCTCCCTCAGCAGGGCAGAGGAACAGAATGAAGCAGGACCAGCTGAGAGAGAGAGAGAGAGAGAGAGCGAAGGCTGAGGCTAGGGAAGGACCTGTAAACAAGCAGGAGAGTTTTAAAATCTCCAGGGAAGAAGGGTGCTACTGATGTATCATTTGTGAGTGCTCACACAGAGGGAGAAGTGGCTGGCCAAAACTGGATGAAAGACACTTACACAAGCCTTTTGACAAATTTGGATCAAAGAATAAGAGTGACACATCAAGAAATCATGCACTCCTAAGCTGTGGGTACGAATGAAGGCTCCAGCATCAACATCCTACTGTTGAGAAGATTGTTAGGAGCTGCTTTGTCAAGTCATGTGTTGAAAGCACTCCTCTCTGCTGTTTGCAGGGAGGTCTGGGAATGATGAAGGCTCACAATATACAGTAATGTGCAAAAGTCTCAGGCACATATTCTGCACATAGCTAGACTTCTGCACAGCACTGCAGTAATTTTATGTATTGCACTGTACAGCTGCTGCAAAGAAAAACAAACTTCATGACGCATGTGAGTGATGATAAACCTGATTCTGATATGGGTCTCAAATGCGGATTGAGAATGGGAAGGGTGCAGGGAGAGGGGAATCATGGTTCTAGATAGGGTGGATGTGGAGAGGATGTTTCCTATTGTGGGGGTAACCAGAACTGGAGGGCACAGCCTCAAAGCAGATAGTGGACAGGGTCAGCAAGTGACAGTGGGGAATGGATAGTGGACAAGGTCAGCAAGTGATAGTGGGGAAGAGATACATGGTAAAAGTTCAAACCCACCCTTCACCACTGATTGACTTATTCCTGCACCAGGTATTTTCCAGCCTGTTCCCGAGCCACAACTTAAAATCAATCTCAGTCTTGAGACCTCGTACTGAGAGAATCCAAAAGAGGCAATCCTGAGACAAAATAAAATTCCTCACATCCCTCTTATCTGAGACTCTAGCCCCTGGTTCTAGATCCTCCCATAAGGGAGAATATCCATTCAGGAAAAATCTCTCAAACCCCCTTTGGAAGCTTCCGTGCTTCAGTTAGAAACTTTCTCATTCTTTTAACTCCCAGGAAAGATGCTCCCATTCCACTCAATCCCTCCTTCATCACAAGAATCAAATTTGGAAAACTGTGCTTGTAATGACTACAAATCACATACATCCTTATCTGTGGAGACATCCTGTAAAGAGTTCTCCAAGTGAGGTCTCACAATAAGCCTGCACAGCCATAGCAGGGCAGCAATACTTTTATGCTCTGCTTTGCAAAAACTTCCAGCACGAATAACTTCCCTAACTTTTTCTCTCTCGCAAAGAATTTACTTTGTGCTGGGACAGAGGCAGTGAAACAACTGGAGTTTCTTTAATTTATTCCATTTGTCCCATCAGATCTGGTATCAATGATATCTTTTAGCCCTATGCAGTTTTGAATGTGATTTCCTTTTAGGGGGCAGCAGTGAGGCAAATACCCTCTACATCAGCACTAGTCAGAACTCCTCAATTACTAACACAGGAGATTCTGCAGAAGCTGAAGATCTTGAACAACACACAAAACATGCTGGAGGAACTCAGCAAATCAGACAGCATCTATGGAGAGGAATAAAGAGTCAACATTTTGGACCAGGATCCTTCATAAAGATTAGAAAGAAAGGAGGTATAAACCAGAATAAGAAAGTGTGGGGAGGAGAAACTGGCAGGTGATAGGTGAGGTCCTGTGAGTGGGAAGTTGGGTAGGTGGGGGAGTGGGAATGAAGAAGCATAGAGTTTATAACAGGAAAAGGAAAAAAACTGAAGAAGGAATCTAATAGGGAAGGACAATGATTCATGGAAGAAAGTGGGGGAGGGGGAACCAGAGGGAGGTGATCAGTAGGTGAACAAAAGAGAACAAAAGAGAGAAGAGAAAAATTGGCAGAAGCTAGAGAAATCAATGTTCATGCCATTAGGTTGGAGGCTAGGACGACTATGAGATCAGAGAGTCATAGAACACTACAGCACAGAAAAGGCCCTTTGGCCCATTTTGCTCATACCTAACCATTAATCTACCTAGTCCCACCAACCTGCACCTGGCCCTCCGTACCCCTCACATCCATGTACCTATCCAAATTCCTCTTAAATGTTTCAACTGAACCTGCATACACCACTTGCACTGGCAGCTCATTCCACACTCTCACCACCCTCTAAGACCTCCAAATTAGACCTCTCAGACATCTTATACAATTTCAACATAACATTCCATCTCCTGTACTCAATATATTGATTTATGGATGTCAATAAGCTAAAGCTTTCTTTATGACCCTATCAAACCATGACCCACTCTCAAGGAGTAAATGAGCCTGTATTCCCAGATCCCCCAGATTTTACCACACTCCTCAGTGCCTTACCCCTCAATGTGTAGAACCTACCCTGGTTGATTCTACAAAAGTGCAACACCTCACACTCGTCTACATTAAATTCCATCTGCCATTTTTCACCCCCATTTCTCCAGCTGGTCCAGATACCACTGCAAGCTTTGATAGTCATCCTTGGCATCCACTTACATCCCCAATTATGGTGCCATCAAAATCTGCTGATCCAGTTAACCACATTATCATCCAGATTGCTGTTATGGATGACAAACAACAATGGTCCCAGCACTGACCCCTGCTGTACATCACCGCTCACAGGCCTCCAGTCAGAGAGGTAACCATCTACTATCACTCTCTAGCTTCTCATTCAAAGCAAATTCAAGTCCAATTTACTACCTCATCTTGAATGCCAAGTGACTGAACATTCTTAACCAACTTCTCATGTAGAACCTTGCCAAAGACCTTACTAAATTTCCATGTAGACAATATCCACTGCCTTGCCTTCATCAGTTTTCCTGGTAACTTCCTTGAGAACTCTATAAGATTGCTTAGACACGACCTACCATTCAAAAAACTGTTGACTATCCCTAAATAATCCCTGTTTATCCCAATTCTTATATATCCAATCCCTTGGAATACCTTCCAAAACTTCCCCCCTATTGATGTCAGGCTTACCAGCCTATAGTTTCCTGGCTTATTCTTAGAGCCTTTCTTACAAAACAGAACATTAGCTATCCTCCAATCCTCCGGCACCTCACCTGTCAGTAAGGATGTTTTAAATGTCTCTGCTAGGGCCCCTGCAATTTCTCCTCTTGCCTCCCACAGGAACTGATGGAACACCTTGTCAGGCCCTGGGGATTTATCCACCCTAATTTGCCTCAAGAGGGCAAACACCTCCTCCTCTGTTATCTGTATCGGGTCCAATGTCCCTTGCGATCCTTATGCTCTTAAGATATCTGTAGAATCCCTTAGGATTCTCCTTCACCTTGTCTTCTGGAACAACCTCATGTCTTCTTTTAGCCCTCTTGATTTCATTCTTAAGTGTCCTCTTGCATTTTTTATACTCCATAAGTACCTAATTTGTTCCTGCCTGCCTATACCTGCTATACACCTCCTTCTTTTTCTTAACCAGGGCCTCAATATCTCTTGAAAAGCAAGGTTCCCTAATCTGTTATCTTGACAGGAGTACACAAATTCTGTACTCTCAAAATTTCATTTTTGAAGGCTTCCCACTTACCAAGCACACCTTTGCCAGAAAACTACCTATCCCAATCCATACTTGCCAGATCCTTTCAGATACCATCAAAATTAGCCTTTCTCCAATCTAGATTCTCAACCCAAGGACAGCACAGTAGTGTAGTGGTGGGCGATATGGTAGTGTTGTGGTTAGCACAGTGTTTTAAAGTACAGGTGGCCCGGGTTCAATTCGTGCCATTGCCTGTAGGGAGTTTCTACGTTCTCCCCGTGACCGTGTAGGTTTCCAGTGGGTGCTCCAGTTTTCTCGCACAGTCCAAAGATGTGCTGGTTGGTAGGTTAATTAGTCATTGTTAATTAGTCCCATCATTAGGCTAGGAATAAATCAGGGGTTTGCTGAGCAGCATGGCTCGAGGGCCTGGAAGTATTTATTGCTGTATCTCAATAAATAAAAAGACCTGACCTATCCTTTTCCATAATTACCTTGAAACTAATGCCACTAATGTCACTAAATACAAAGTGTTTGCTTACACAAATCTCTGTCACCTGACCTGTCTCACTTCCTAATAGCAGATCAAGAATTACACTCTCTGTAGTTGGAACTTCCACTTTCTGATGAAGGAAACTTTCCTAAACACATTTGACAAACTCTTTCTCAACCAGTCCTTTTACGGTATAGGAGTCCCAGTCAATATATGGAAAGTTAAAATTGCCTACTAACACAACCTTATGTTTTTTGCAACAGTCGATGATCTCTCCACAAATTTGCTCCTCTAAATCTCAGACTGTTGGGCAGTCCATAATATAATCCCATTAATGTGGTCTTACCTTTCTTATTCCTCAGTTCTACCCTTAAAGCCTCAATAGACGAGCTCTCCAGTCTGTCCTGAACACTGCCGTGACATTTTCCCTGACTAGTAATGCCACCCCTCCCTCATTAATCCCTCTCGTTTTACACAATTAAAACAACAAAACCCTACAACATTGAGCTACCATGTCTTGCCCCTCCTGCAACCAAGTCTCAGTAATGGCTATAATGTTATAATTCCACCCACTGATCCATGCCCCAAGCTCATCTGCCTTTCCAAAACACTCGTTTCATTGAAATATACACAACTCAGAATATTAGTCCCACAATGCTCAATCTTTCAATTCCTGACTTTGCATGTAGATTTAACATCTTTCTCCACAACCACTCCACTATCTGTTCCAAAGCTCTGGTTTCCATCCCCTTGCATATTAGTTTAAACACCCTCCCCCACCCTCGTGCAGACTGGCAAACTCCCTGCCAGGATATTAGTCCCTCTCCAGTTCAGGTGCGAACCATCCCTTCCGTACAGGTCCCACATTCAATGGAAGAGAGCCCAGTGATCCCAAGATCTGATGCCCTCCCTCCCGCACCATCTCCTTAGCCACGTGTTAAACTGCATAACCTTCCTATTTCTGGTCTCATTAGCATGTGGCATGGGTAGCAATTGCGAGGTCACAACCCTGGAGGTCCTGTCCTGTCCTGTAACTTAGCACCTAACTCCCTGAACTCACTTTGCAGGACTTTGTCACCTCTCCTACCCATGTCATTTTGGTACCAATGTGGACCATTACCTCTGGCTGCTCACCCTCACACTTAAGATTGCTGGAGACTCTCTGAGATGTCCCTGACCCTGGTACCCAGGAGGCAACATACCATCCGGACATCTCGTTCTTGTCCATAGAATCTCCTTTCTGTTCCCCTAACCAGTGAATCCCATATCACCACAGTTTGCCTCTTCCCTTCTCAGCTACAAAGCTATACTCAGCTGACTGCTGTGGCTTTCCTCTGCTAGGTCATTCCTCCCCCCCCCCCCCGCCACCTCCATTATACCTGTGGTTGAGGGGAAGGCCATGGGGTACTCTGCACTGGTTGCCTATGCCCTTTCTCTCACCTGATGGTCACCCAGTTACCTGTGTCCTGCACCTTGGGCATAACTATCTCCCTGTATGTTCTGTTTGTCAAACCCTCAGCCTCCCAAATGATCTGTAATTCATTCTAGAATTTGGAGGCAAAGCTGATGAAATTGATGAGTTCGGCATGGGTGCAGGAAGCAGCACAATGCAGTCATCAATGCTGAATAAAAAGATTTGAACAGCGTAAACACGAGGAATTCTGCAGATGCTGGAAATTCAAGGAACACACATCAAAATTGCTGGTGAACGCAGCAGGCCAGGCCAGGTCAGAATGAAGGGTCTTGGCCCGAAACATCGACTGTACCTCTTCCTAGAGATGCTGCCTGGCCTGCTGCGTTCACCAGCAACTTTGTTGTGTGTTATTTGAGCAGCGTTGCCAGTTTAGGCTTGCAACATGGACATAGCTGACAAAAAGCAGGCATACCTGGGGACCATGTTGCTAAATTTTGGGTGTGGAGAAAGTGGGAGGAGCCAAAAGAGAAATTGTTGAGAGTGAGAATCAGTTTTGCCAGACAGAGGAAGGTGGCAGTGGAGGGGAACTCGTTAGGTATGTTATTGAGTGATAGATTCATAGAACACTACAACACAGAAACAGGCTCTTCATCCCATCTCGTCCGAAATATTATTCTGCCCGGTCCCACTGACCTGCACCCGGACCATAGCCCTCCGTTCCCCACCCATCCTTCTGAAGAGAAATCCAAATCTCTCTTAAATGTTGAACTTGAACCTGCATCTACCACTTCTGCTGGCAGCTCGTTCCACGTTCTCACGTCCCTCTGAGTGAAAAAGTTCGTCCTAAAAATCCCTTTAAACATTTCACCTTTCACCCTTAACCCACAACCTCCAGTCATATTTTCACCCAATCACAGTGGAAAAAGCCAGCTTACACTTACCCTATCGATACCTCTCATAATTTGTACTCTATCAAATCTTCCCTCATTCTCCTGTGCTCTAGAGAATAAAGTCCTAGCCCATTCAAACTTCCCCTATAACCCAAGTCCAGGCAACATCCTGGTAAATTTTTTCTGCACTCTTTCAATCTCATTGACATCTTTCCTGTAGTTAAGTGACTAGAACTGGACATGATCCCAATTAGGCCAGAAGGAAATGGAAAACCTAAGGCCTTCCTGGCAGGGATCACATGTAGATTGGGACTGGATGCACAGAGTGAAAATGAGGCAACCAGGGCAAGGGAACTTAAAGTGATTGAAGTGATCAAGAGTGTGCAGAGTGTCCACACTTCTCCACAAGTATTATTGCTTTCTACCAATAGATGGCAGTGGTGCAAAGACATTTCAGACAGTTCAAATTTATTGTCACTTCAACTTTATACATGTATACCACCAAAGGAAACAATATTCCTCTGGATCAAGGTGCACAACACAGTACATATAACTCGCACACAACACATGAAATAATATTTCCACAAATAAATTGACAAATAATAAGGTACATTTACAACACAATTTAAAAAGTAAACGTTATAATGCTACTGGCGATATGAAGATATGTGGTGAGACCTGGGTGGTGGCAGGGAGTTCAGTAGCCTTAAAACCTGGAAGAAGAAGTTGTTTCCCATCCTAGCAGTACTTATTCTAATGCTACAGTACCTCCTTCCTGATGGTAGGGAGTCAAAGAGATTGCTGGGTGGATGAGAGGGACCATAGACAATGCTCACATAGCACTCCTGCTACGTATCTCTGATGGGTGGAAGAGAGACACCAATGATCCTCTCAACAGTCCTCTCAATCCTTTGCAAGGTCTTGCAGTCAGATGCCTTGTTATTCCTGTACCAGACGGAGATGCAGTGAGTTGAACGAGTGATTCCTGACTACCTTTTCTACAAAACAGCAGGGAAAAGGAGATATTCCCATTCCGGGTGCTGATATAGAGATGTGGTCTGAGGCTCAGGTATAAAATGGCTCCAATTTGTGAGTTCAATTCTAGTCAGGGAGAGGGGTGTGGTCAGTGGAGATGGGGAGATAGTGAATATAGATTCGGGTCTGAAGCTGGTGCCTCTAATCTTTCCGATATTTAATGGAGTAACTCTGTGCCAGCATCTAGAAATTACTCTGCTTCTTCAGTGTTGCTTAGACTAACAATAGCTGATAGTAACAAGCAGGAAATATTAGTAGGAAATATTTACCTCCAGCCAAGGAGGGAAATAGTGTGTCTGAAAGTGGAGGAGCAGGAGGAAAAATTGAGGTTAAAATCAGAAGGTCATAAGGTACCGAAGAAATGTGGCAAATGTTCAGGGGATATTTGCATGGGGTTCTGAGTAGGTACATTCCAATGGGACATGGAAAGGATGGTACGGTTCTAGATCCATGGTGCACAAAGGCTGTTGTAAATCTAGTCAAGAAGAAAAGAAAAGAAGAGCTTACAAAAGAGTTTACAAAATGATAGCGATCTAGGAGATTATATGGCTTGTAAGAAGGAGTTTAAGAATGAAATTAGGAGAGCCAGAAGGGGCTATGAGAAGACCTTGGCAGACAGGATTAAGGAAAACCCCAAGGCATTCTGCAAGTATGTGAAGAGCAAGAGGATAAGATTTGAGAGAATAGGACCAATCAAGTGTGACAATGGAAAAGTGTGTATGGAACCGGAGGAAATAGCGGAGGTAATTAATGAATACTTTGCTTCAGTATTCACTACAGAGAATGATCTTGGTGATTGTAGGGGTGACTTACAGTGGACAGAAAAGCTTGAGAATGTAGATATTAAGAAAGAGGATGTGTTGGAGCTTTTGGAAAGTATCAAGTTGGATAAGTTACCGGGACCGGATGGGATGTACCCCAGGCTACTGTGGGAACTGAGGGAGGAGATTGCTGAGCCTCTGGCAATGATCTTTGCATCATCAATGAGGATGGGAAAGATTCTGGAGGATTGGAGGGTTGCAGCTGTTGTTTCCTTATTCAAGAAAGGGAGTGGAGACATCCCAGGAAATTGTAGGCCCATGAGTCTTATTTCAGTGGTTGGTAAGTTGATGGAGAAGATCCTGAGAGGCAGGATTTGTGAACATTTGGAGAGGCATAATATGATTAGGAATAGTCAGCATGGCTTTGTCAAAGGCAGGTCGTGCTTTACGAGCCTGATTGAATTTTTTTGAGGATATGACTAAGCACATTGATGAAGGTACAGCCGTAGATGTAATGTATATGGATTTTAGCAAGGCATTTGATAAGGTACCCCATGCAAGGCTTATTGAGAAAGTAAGGAGGCATGGGATCCAAGTGGACATTGCTTTGTGGATCCAGAACTGGCTTGCCCACAGAAGGCAAAGTGTGGTTGTAGATGGGTCATATTCTGCATGGAGGTCGGTCACCAGTGGTGTGCCTCAGGGATCTGTTCTGGGAGCCCTACTCTTTGTGATTTTTATAAATAACCAGGATGAGGAAGTGGAGGGATAGGTTAGTAAGTTTGCTGATGATACAAAGGTTGGGGGTGTTGTGTATAGTGTGGAGGGCTGTCAGAGGTTACAGCGGGACATTGATAGGATGCAAAACTGGGCTGAGAAGTGGCAGATAGAGTTCAACCCAGATAAGTGTGAGGTTGTTCATTTTGGTAGGTCAAATATGATGGCAGAATATAGCATTAATGGTAAGACTCTTGGCAGTGTGGAGGATCAGAGGGATCTTGGAGTCTGAGTCCATACGACACTCAAAGCTGCTACGCAGGTTGACCCTGTGGTTAAGGCAGCATACAGTGCATTGGCCTTCATCAATCGTGGGATTGAGTTTAAGAGCCAAGAGGTAATGTTGTAAGCTATATAGGACCCTGGTCAGACCCCACTTGGAGTACTGTGCTCAATTCTGGTTGCCTCAATATAGGAAGGACATGGAAACCACAGAAAGGGTGCAGAGGAGATTTACAAGGATGTTGCCTGGATTACACAGCATGCTTTATAAGAATAGGTTGAGTGAACTCGGCCTTTTCTCCTTGGAGTGACGGAGGATGAGAGGTGACTTCACAGAGGTGTACAAGATAATGAGAGGCATTGATCGTGTGGATAGTCAGAGGCTTTTCCCCAGGGCTGAAATGGCTAGCACGAGAGAGCATAGTTTTAAGGTGCTTGGAAGTAGATACAGAGGAGATGTCAGGGGTAAGTTTTTTTACACAGAGAGTGGTGAGTGTCCAGCAGCGGTGGTGGAGGTGGAAACGATAGAGTCTTTTAAGAGACTTCTGGATGGCTGCATGGAGCTCGAAAAATAGAGGGCTATGGGTAAAGCCTAGGTAGTTCTAAGGCAGGGACATGTTCGGCACAGCTTTGTGGGCTGAAGGGTCTGTATTGTGCTGTATGTTTTCTATGTTTCTATGTTTACATGGCCAATTCACTCTGACCCATTCCATGCTAAATGGACAATGGAGACCAGTGAATCCAAATTGTGATAATATCTGACCTCCTTGGCTCAGCTGAAGCACTCACCCTAGGCTTTGTTACCCCTGGACTGGAATTTTGCGGATTCTTTTCAATTGTTCAGGGGGAGGGGGAAGCTGAAGTCTCAAATGTGCTGTCTAACAAGGTGGTGGAGGCAGAGAATCTCATAACATTTAAGAAGCATTTGGACATGTACTAGAATTACCCAGGCATAGAAGGTTATATTTCAATGCATGTAACTCAGATTAGTGTAGTGTAAGTACAAGGGGCAGCATGGATATGAATGGGCTGAATGGCCTTTTCTGTTCTGTATGACACTTTGACCTCCCATGTCCTCTTGGTGAGATCCCACTTTACCTTTTATAAACCTGAGGACAGTCATTCCCGTCATCCTAGACAATCCTGTCGTTTCTGCCTTCATTGCCATCATTTCACAAAACATAGAACAAATACAGCACAGTACAGGCCCTTCAGCCTATGATGTTGTGTTGTCCTTTAAATCTACTCCAAGATCAATCAAATGCTTCCCTCCCGCATAGCCCTCCATTGTTCTATCACTGATGTTCCTTTCAAATAATTTTTTAAATGTCTCAAATGTATCTGCCTCTATCACTACACATCAACCACCCTCCGTGTAAAAACCTTATCTGTAACATTTCCCCTATACTTTCTTCCAATCACCTTCAAATTATGCCCTCTCATATTAGCCATTTCCAACTTAGGAAAAAGACTCTGACTGTTCGCTCTATCAATGCCTCTTATCATCTTACACAACTCTATCAAGTCACCTTTCATTCATTCTTCAGTCCAGAAAGAAAAGTCCTAGCTCACTCAACCTATCCTCATAAGGAACGCTCTCTAACACAAGCAGCATCCTGGTAAATCTCTTCTGCACCCTCTCTAAAGTTTCCAATCCTTCCTATAATGAGGCAACCAGAACTGAATACAATACTGCAGTACTCCAGTCTCATCCTTGTTTGTAATTCCTGACTTCCTTTTCTCCTTCTCTCTAACTTACCATTGCTGCAAAAACGTATGTCCCTTTAACTTTGGCCTTACACTTAGCTGAACTTAGCTGCTCCTCTGCACCACTGGACCAAAACTCCATGGACCATTAAAGCTCTCCTTGTCACTTTTCTCCTCTCACATGCTCCTTCAAGCCAGAGTCTTTCACAAAGCTTTAGCTTATCTTCACTAACATCTCCTCACTGAATTGCAAACACAAAATAATCTGCAGAATCTGGGGTCAAAGCAACTCTCACAACACACTGGAGGAACTAAGCAGGTCGGGCAGCATCCGTGGAAAAGATCGGTTGACGTTTCGGGCCAGAACCCTTCGTCAGGACTGTAGAGGGAAGGGGCAGAGGCCTTATAAAGAAGGTGAGGGGAGGGTGGGAAGGAGAAGGCTGGTCGGTTCCAGGTGAAAAACCAGTAAGGGGAAAGATAAAGGGGTGGGGGAGGGGAGGCAGGGAGGTGATATCCAGCACATTATCCTCCGCAACTTCCGCCACCTTCAACAGGACCCCACCACTAAGCAGATCTTTCCCTCTCCACCGCTCTCTGCCTTCCACAGGGATCTGTCCCTCTGCGACTCCCTGGTCCACATGTCCCTCCCCACGGATCTCCCACCCGGCACTTATCCCTGTAAGCGCAAGTACTACACCTGTCCCTACACCTCCTCTCTTGCCACCATACAGGGCCCCAAACAGTCCTTCCTAGTGAGTCTGTTGGGGTCATCTATTGCATCCGATGCTCCCAGTGCGGCCTCCCCTACATCGGTGAAACCCGACGCAGATTGGGAGACCGCTTCATCGAGCACCTCCGCTCCATCCGCCAAAACAGACAGGATCTCCCAGTAGCCACCCACTTCAGCTCTGCTTCCCACTCCCATTCAGATATGTCCATACATGGCCTCCTCTACTGCCATAATGAGGCTAAACTCAGGTTGGAGGAACAACACCTCATATACCGTCTAGGTAGTCTCCAGCCCCCTGGTATGAATATAGAATTCTCCAACTTCTGGTAATTCCCTCCCCCTCCCTTCCCCTATCCCTATTTCACTCTGCCCACTCCCCCAGCTGCCTATCACCTCCCTCATGGTTCCGCCTCCTTCTACTACCCATTGTGTTTTCCCCTATTCCTTCTTCACCTTTCCTGCCTATCACTTCCCTGCTTCTCCTCTCCCACCCCTTTACCTTTCCCCTTACTGGTTTTTCACCTGGAACCTACCAGCCTTCTCCTTCTCATCCTCCCCCCACCTTCTTTATAGGGAATCTGCCCCTTCCCCTTACAGTCCTGACGAAGGGTTCCAGCCCAAAACATCGACCGATCTTTTCCACGGATGCTGCCCGACCTGCTGAGTTTCTCCAGCGTGTTGTGAGTGTTCCTCATTGAATTGCTCTGGTTCAATGGTTTTGAAAGGCTAAGGTCGCTGAGAGGGTCACAGGGCTGAGAAGATTAGTGAGGGTGATTTGAAAATGAAGGTGATCATTTTGAAAGCAGCACTTCTTAACTGAGAGTTGATACCATGCAGGAGGACCCATTCAGTACTCTGCCACTTGAACCCTGGTCAGGTGTCACTAGAGGTATTTTAGATTAGATTAGATTAGGTATGATACCCATTTCTGGGCAGAAAGGCTCAGAAAGGGTGCAGATTTAGAAAGAGCTTTTCCCACTGAGGCAGCAATTTGATTTTGCAATATCAGTAAAATCAAGTACAACTGAAAATGCTAGAGATCTAAAATAAAAATAAGAAATGCTGGAAACATTCAGCAGGTCTGGGAGCATCTCTGCAGAGAGAAACAGGGTTATCTCAGCTCGAATCACAATGAAGAATGGAAGGAAGTGGGGAATAAACTGGGTCCATCTGTTGGAAAGGATACATTCCTTGTTTTCTAGTAAAATTTAGGGAAGATTTGTATCTTAAGTGAGGGTTGGTGTCTGAATGCAGTGTCAATCACAAATTGCAAGGGCACTGTCTAATTTAAAGGAAATTGTGAGACGGAGTGAGAATAATGGCAGGAGCTCTACTATCCAGATCTGTAACGAAGCACAGATCCATCCTGAGGCATTGATCAGCAGAAAGAAGTCTCAGGAGGTCTGAACCGAATCAATCGGCACATTTTGATTAGCTATCTGACAGAGTGAAAGGTTAAGAAATAAGGCTGTGAAAGACATGAGACTTAGACAATGTATCCATTTTAGGGAAAGCTCCTAGGAATAATAGTTTAGAAACAGAAGACCCAATTAAATTTCAGGGCAATGAAATGGATTCTGCAGTGGGGTGAACAGAAAGTTGCAGTTGCTTCTAGAGAGGTTGTGAGGTGTGAAAGATGATTTATTAAAGAGAGAAGGCTGGAACTTTCGGGCCATTAACTCTCTCCCATTCATTCACTACAAAGGGAAGCTATACATTCAATAACGTCAAGGGCAGTCTTACTCACATTATCAAACTAAGTTTACCAGCTGGATCAGGAGATGTTAGGAAAGGGCAGAATTTTTAAGAAGCATCTTATGGTAAATAGAAAGTAGCAAAGAAGCAGAGCTTTAGAGTAGAATTCACGAGTTTTAGATTAGATTAGATTCAACTTTATTGTCATTGTGCCGAGTACAGATACAAAGCCAATGAAATGCATTTAGCATCTGACCAGAAATGCAAAGAGTAGTGTGATTTACAAAATAGCTGCAAATTAAAAAAGTGCTACAGCACACAAATATAAAAGTACTGAGACAGTACAATACGGATGCAATAGCTCAAACAACTGAAAGCTGAAATAGTTGTAGAACTATTTAAAAGCTTGTGTGCCCTGGAGGTCAAAATTGAAGGAAAGCCCAAGAATCTTGGTGGGGGGGGGGGAGGACATTACAAAGCTAGAAGAGACTTCATAAATAGGGAGGAAGGAAGGTATTGATTTGAAAGCAGGATGCAAATGATAACATTAATTATTGGAAACACTCAGCAGGTCAGGTGGAGAAAGAAACACAGTTCACATTTCAGGATACTGTCCTTCTATCAGCTGACAATGTTAAGGTACAGTGAGTATTGGGGTAATGGGACCGGAGCAGAGGAAAATTTAGAAAATGCCTAAGAGGTGAAACTTTACTCCAAAAATTTCTTGATCTTAAATGAAATCATGAGGGGCATCGATAAAGTGCATGGTCAGACCCTTTTCCCAGGGCATGAGGTACTCTAAAACTAGAGGGCATAGGTTTAAGGTGAGTAGTGGAAAGATTCAAAAGGGACTTGAGAGGCAACTTTTTCATGCAGAGGATGGTGAATATGTGGAACGAGCTGCCAAAGGAAGTAGTAGAGGTGGGTGTAGTTACAATGCTTAAAGGATATTTGGACAAGTAGTTGGGAGCTTAACATCAAAGGATATACTTTGTGTTGAAAGGAATCATAGGGGGACCAATATCCTGGTGGGGAGATTTGCAAAGGCTACTGAGGAGACTTTAAACTAGAATGGGTGGGGGGTGGGAATCAAACTGAAGAGACTAGGAGAGAGGAGGTTAGTTCACAAATAGAGAAAGCTAGTAGACAGTGTGTGAGGGAGGATAAGCAGGGGACATAGATTGGGAGCACTCAGATTGAAGATATAGGGGAGAAGGAAGAAAAAGATAACAAAGTTGTTTGCTGCATTAAGGATAAACAGAGAGTAAGAGGTGGAGAGTTTCTTAAATGCATCTATTTTAATGCTAGGAGCATTGTAAGAAAGGTGGATGAGCTTAGAGCATGGATTGATACCTGGAAATATGATGTTGTAGCTATTAGTGAAACATGGTTGCAGGAGGGGTGTGATTGGCAACTAAATATTCTTAGATTTCGTTGTTTCAGGTGTGATAGAATCGGAGGGGCAAGGGGGAGGTGTTGCATTGCTTGTCAGAGAAAATATTACAGCGGTGCTTTGCAAGGACAGATTAGTAGACTCATCTAGGGAGGCTAATTGGGTGGAATGGAGGAATGGGAAAGGTGTAGTGATGCTTATAGGGGTGTGTTACAGACCACTTAATGGGGCGCAAGACTTGGAGGAGCAAATTTGTAAGGAGATAGCAGATATTTGTAGTAAGCACAAGGTTGTGATTGTGGGAGATTTTAATTTTCCAAACATTGACTGGGAAGCCCATTCTGTAAAAGGGCTGGATGGTTTAGAGTTTGTAAAATGTGTGCAAGATAGTTTTTTGCAGCAATACCGACTAGAGAAGGGGCAGTGTTGGATCTCCTGTTAGGGAATGAGATAGGGCAAGTGACGGATGTATGTGCTGGGGAGCACTTCTGGTCCAGTGATCACAATAAAATTAGCTTCAATATAATTATGGAGAAGGATAGGACTGGACCCAGAGTTGAGATTTTTGATTGGAGAAAGGCTAACCTTGAGGAGATGCGAAAGGATTTAGAAGGAGTGGATTGGGACAATTTGTTTTATGGGAAGGATGTAATAGAGAAATGGAGGTCATTTAAAGGTGAAATTTTGAGGGTACAGGATCTTTATTTTCCTGTTAGGTTGAAAGGAAAGGATAAAAGTTTGAGAGAGCCATGGTTTTCAAGGGATTTTGGAAACTTGGTTCAGAAAAAGAGAGGGATCTACAATAAATATAGGCAGCTTGAAGTTAATGAGATGCTCGAGGAATATAAAGAATGTAAAAAGAATCTTAAGAAAGAAATTAGAAAAGTTAAAAGAAGATATGAGGCTGCTTTGGCAAGTAAGGTGAAAATAAATCCAAAGGTTTTCTACAGTTATATTAATAGCAAAAAGATAGTGAGGGAAAAAATTGGTGCCTCAGAGAATCAGAGTGGACGGCTATGTGCGGAGTCAAAAGAGATGGGGGAGATTTTGAACAATTTCTTTTCTTCGGTATTCACTAAGGAGAAGGATATTGAATTGTGTAAGGTAAAGGAAACAAGAAGGGTAGTTATGGAAAGTATGATGATTAAAGAAGAAGAAGTACTGGCACTTTTAAGGAATATAAGTTAGTGTGGAAATAGCATGGGCTCTGACAGAAACATTTCAAATGTCATTAGAAAGGGGGATGGTGCCAGAGCATTGGCGTATTGCTCATGTGGTACTATTGTTTAAAAAGGGTTCTAAGAGTAAACTTAGCAATTATTGGCCTGTGAGTTTGACGTCAGTGGTGGATAAATTGATGGAAAGTATTCTGAGAGATGGTATATATAATTATCTGGATAGACAGAGTCTGATTCGGAACCGTCAACATGGATTTGTGCGTGGAAGGTCATGTTTGACAAATCTTATTGAATTTTTTTGATGAGGTTACTAGGAAAGTTGACGAGGATAAAGCGGTGGATGTTGTCTATATGGACTTCAGTAAGGCCTTTGACAAGGTTCCACATGGAAGGTTAGTTAGGAAGGTTCAATCGATAGGCATTATTATCGAAGTAGTAAAATGAATTCAACAGTGGCTGGATGGGAGACGCCAGAGAGTTGTGGTGGATAATTGTGTGTCAGATTGGAGGATGGTGTCTAATGGTGTGCCTCAGGGATCTGTACTGGGTCCAATGTTGTTTGTCATATATATTAATGATCTGGATGATGGGTTTGTAAATTGGATTAGTAAGTATGCAGATGATACTAAGATAGGTGGAGTTGTGGATAATGAAGTAGGTTTTCAAAGCTTGCAGAGAGATTTAGACCACTTAGAAGAGTGGGCTGAAAGATGACAGATGGAGTTTAATGCTGATAAATGTGAGGTGCTACATTCTGGTAGGACTAATCAAAATAGGACATACATGGTAAATGGTAGGGCATTGAAGAATGCAGTAGAACAGAGGAATCTAGGAATAATGGTGCATAGTTCCCTGAAGGTGGAATCTCATGTGGATAGGGTGGTGAAGAAAGCTTTTGGTATGCTGGCCTTTATTAATCAGAGCACTGAGTATAGGAGTTGGGATGTAATGCTGAAATTGTACAAGGCATTGGTAAGGCCAAATTTGGAGTATTGTGTACAGTTCTGGTCACCGAATTATAGGAAAGTTGTCAATAAAATTGAGAGAGTACAGAGGAGATTTACTAAAATGTTGCCTGGGTTTCATCTCCCAAGTTACAGAGAAAGGTTGAACAAGTTGGGTCTTTATTCTTTGGAGCGTAGAAGGTTGAGGGGGACTTGATAGAGGTGTTTAAAATTATGAGGGGGATTGATAGAGTTGATGTGGATAGGCTTTTTCCATTGAAAGTGGGGGAGATTCAAACAAGAGGACATGAGTTGAGAGTTAAAGGGCAAAAGTTTAGGGATAACATGAGGGGGAATTTCTTTACTCAGAGAGTGGTAGCTGTGTGGAACGAGCTTCCAGCAGAAGTGGTTGAGGCAGGTTCAATGTTGTCGTTTAAAGTTAAATTGGATAGATATATGGACAGGAAAAGAATGGAGGGTTATGGGCCGAGTGCAGGTCGGTGGGACTAGGTGAGAGTAAGAGTTCGGCACAGACTAGAAGGGCCGAGATGGCCTGTCTCTGTGCTGTAATTTTTATATGGACAGGCAGGAAGGCACAGGCGGTGGTATGACACTGTTGGTAAGAGATGGAATTACATCTTTAGAAAGAGGTGACATAGGGTCAGAGAATGTTGCATCTTTGTGGGTGGAGAAAAGAAACTGCAAAAGTGAAAAGGCCATAATGGGAATTCATCTATAGCCCTTCAAATAGTAGCCAAGATGTGGAGTTGAGATTGGAAAGGGGCCTGGAAAAGGCATGTCATATGGGTAATGACACAATTGTAATGGGGGACTTCAATACGCCAGGGGATTGGGAAAATCAGGTTGGTGTCGGACCGCGAGAGAGTGAATTTGCTGAATACCTACAAGATGGATTTTTAGAGCAGCTTGTGATGGAGTTTACTTGGGGAAAGGCTATCTTAGATTGGGTGTTGTGTAGTAACCCAGATCTTATTAGGGAGCTTAATGTAAAGGAACCCTTAGGAGACAGTGATCATAATTTGATTGAATTCATACTGAAATTTGAGAGGGAGAAGTATAAGTTACATGTATTAGTATCGCAATGGAATAAAGGGAATTACAGAGGCATGAGAGAGGAGCTTGCCTGGGGGATTAGAGGTGGATACTGGTGGGGATAATGGCAGAGCAAAGAGTTTCTGGGAATAGTTCTCAAGGTGCAACAGAGAAGAAGAAATTCTCAAATGGCAGGGGTAGGTAACCGTGGCTGACAAGGGAAATTAAGGACTGCATAAAAGTCCAGGAAAGGGCAGATAATGTAGCAGAAGTAAGTGGGAAGTTGGATGGTTGGGAAGCTTTTAAAATACAACAGAAGGCAATGAAAAAAGCTATAAGAAGGGAAAAGATTAAATATGAGGGCAAATTAGCCAATAATAGAAAGCAGGATGCTACATTTTTCAGTTATATAAAGAGTAAAAGGGAGGTGAGAGTTGATATTGGACCACTGGAAAATGATGCCTGTGAGATAGCAATGGGGAACAAAGAAATGGCAGATGAACTTAATGGGTATTTTGCATCAGTCTTCACTATGGAAGACACTAGCCATGTGCCAGAGGTCCTTGACTGTCAGGGAGCAGGAATGAGTGCCATTGCTATTTCAACGGAAAAAGTGCCAGGCAAACTCAAAGGTCTTTGGTGGATAAGTCACCTAAACCAGATGGACTACATCTCAGAGCCCTAAGAGAGGTTGCTGAAGAGGTAACAGATGCATTGGCCATGATCTTTCAAGAATCATTTGATTCTGGCATGGTCCTAAAGGACTGAAAGATTGCAAATGTCACTCCACTTTTTAAGAAGTGAGGAAGGCAAAAGAAAGGAAATTATAGGCTAGTTAGCCTGACCTCAGTGGGTAGGAAAGTGTTGGAGTCTATTATTAAGGATGAGGTTTCGGGGTACTTGGAGACTAATGATAAAATAAGTTAAAGGCAGCATGGTTTCTGTAAAAGGGGAGCTTGCCTGAAAAATCTGTTAGAATTCTTCGAGGAAGCTACAGGCGGGGTGGAAAAAGGTGAGGCAGTGGATGTCATTTACTTGGATTTTCAGAAGGCATTGATAAGGTACCACACATGAGGCTGCTTATCAAGATAAAATCCTATGGTATTACAGGAAAGATGCTGGCATGGATAGAGGAATGGCTGACAGGCAGGAGGCAGTGAGTGGGAATAAAGGGGGTGTTTTCTGATTGGCTGCCAGTGACTAGAGGTGTTCCTCAGGGGTCAGTATTAGAACCACTACATTTTACGTCGTTTGTCAATGATTTAGATAGTGGAATTGATGACCTTATAGCAAAGTTTGCAGATGATAGTGAAGATAGGTGGAGGGGTAAAGGGTAATGCTATTGCAGCAGGACTTAGACAAATTGGAGGAATGGGCAAAAAAGTGGCTGATGGAATACAGTGTTGGGAAATGTACGATATTGCATTTTGGTAAAAGGAGCAATAGTGCGGACTATTACCAAAATGGGGAGAAGGTTTAAACATCAGAAGTGCAGAGAGCTGGGTGTCCTTGTGCAAGACTCCCAGAAAAATATAGGGCAATGGGTAACCCTCGGTAATTTCTAAAGTAAGTACATGTTCGGCACAGCATTGTGGGCCGAAGGGCCTGTAGGTTTTCTATGTTTCTAAGTTCATGGTTAGGAAAGGTTTAGACAGATATGGACCAAATGTAGGCAAATGGAAGGAGCTCAGGTAGACATCTTGGTCAATGCGGGTGACTGGGCAGACAGCCTGTTTCCCATGACTCTCTGACACTGGTACCATTACGGGCAAGTTTAGCTCACAAGGGAGGGAGAAGGGGCTGGGAGGAGATTCTGGTGAGTAAGGTGTCAGGAACTTCAAGTTGGACCAGGTGCTCCAAAACCGTGCTCCTGCCTCTGAGCTGTAACTCTGAGAGGAAAACAGGAGAAGTTGCAATGATTCAGCAGAGAAACCAATAAGAGCAGAAGCCAGGCCATCCTGCCTTTCAGATCTGCTGTGCCATCCCACTGGCAGATTCCTGTTCTCTCCCTATTTCCCTTCATAATGACAGGACAGGAAGTGAATGGTTTGGGTCGACCAGAATTTCCAACATTGTCATATTTATCTTGTCCTTCCACCATCTGTAAGATTTTCTCTTTGTAAATCTATCTTTTACTATTATATTTCTTTATACTGTAACTTCAGCATTAAACAGTTTACCTGATATCACAACAGCAGATCTTGAATTTAAGTGAGAACAGGGGCAGATGGGTCATTCAGCTCCTCCGGCCTGGCCTGCTGTCCAGTCAGGTGACAGAAGCTCCAAAGTTTGGCCACAGCTTTGCCTGACGTTTAGAGGATTCATGTTGTTGGGCCTAGACCAGGATTATTCTGTGAAAGCTCCCACTGAGGGAAGCTGCTAATCCTAATCGTACCTATTCTGTCCTTCCCACAAACTGACAATCATTTGTTTCAGTATAATGTGATGGATAAGAAGCACTTAAGTAAACACATGGCACGGTCAAGGAGCAGAGGAATATAGACCATGTGCAGTTTAAATTGGCAGTGCAATCTCCACTAGCTGAACGGCCTACTCTTGCACTGTTACATTGAGAAAATATGCCACTGGACAGAAGCTTGGCACTCTGTCATACTGGGATAGACCATATCAATCACTGTATAACACTTGGGTGCTTCACTGGTGGGAAGGTCTGTGACTGATAAGAATGAGTGTACCTTGATATAAAACAGATACAAAGTGCTGGTGAGAAATAACCTGTCACTGGAGCACTGGAGCACAGTACTAGTTAGCACTATATAACATTAGGGTGGGGAACTGGTGGCCCAAGGTTATCACATGGGGGAGGGGTTCATCACTGTACAACACTGAAGTACTGCAGCATGGAATGCCACTGGATAAGACTGGGCTACACCACTGGTAGAAGCAAGTCTGTCACTGTAACAAAGGTGGAGACAGAGCTGTTACTGTACAACCCTGGGGTACAATACAGTTGGGAAATATCCTGCAATATAAAGCCAACAGGGTTTTGGTAGCTACATGTTCATTCATAGGAAGTGTGAGGGTGGGAATTCCCTTGCTGTATAATATTGTTCACAGTTGTCACCAGGCCAATGGAACTGGGGCGGGCATGAATTATCCTTCATCCCTCCTGGCTGCCTACTGAGAAGGAGACTGGGTAATCTGTGGCCTGGAGAAGCTGTGTCACCCAATAAGTTAGGGTAACAGTTCTGATGGGGCCTGTTGTTGTTTTACATTGTGCAGTAGCAGTGAGAACAGGTCAGTAACTGTGACATCAGAGTACAGTAAATTCACCGGATCACCCTGGGGTGTAGTATTGTGTGGAATAACTCAGTCAGTATGTTTATTGTCATTCAGCAGTACACACGTGTACCGCCAAACGAAACAGTGTTCCTCCGGACCAAGGTGCACAGCACGGTACATGTAACTCACACACAACACATAAGGTAATGTTGCCACAAATAAATTAACAAATAATAAAATGCATTTACAACACAAGTTAAAAAGTAAATACTATAACTCTACTGGTGATTCATACGTGGTGTGACCTGGGTAGTGGCAGGGAGTTCAGTAGTCTTACATCCTGGAGGAAGAAGCTGTTTCCTATTCTAACAGTTCTTATCCTAATGCAATGGTAACTCCTGCCTGATGGTACAGGATCAAAAAGATTGTTGGACAGATGGGAGGGATCATTGGCAATGTCAAGGGCCCTTAACATGATCCTTTCAGCAGTCCTTGCAATCTTTCACAGGAACCTGAGGTCAGATACCTTGCATTCCTACACCAGACGGTGATGCAGCTTGCCTGGTGCTCCTGTGAAAATTGGTTAGAATGTATAACACAAGGGAAGAGTACTGCTTGGAAGAGATCTGTGAGCGCACAGCCCTGAAAAACAGTACTGTCTGGAAGCTGTCCATCACTTTATAACTCTGGAGTACAGAGTTGGATGGCTGAGACTTGTCACTGTATCACAGCAGTGCAGTAGTGGTGGTCACTGGTCTGTCTCTGTGTAATGTGGTGGCATAAGGGATTTTGGTCTGTCTCTGTATAACACTGGTGTATTCTGCTAGTGGAAGCAGGTCGACCAGCTTGTCATTGCCTACAATACCTGATGAGAATGAGTTGTACGTAAAGTTAGCAAGAGGTCCATCACTGTAGTTTGGTGCTCCCAAGCACAAGTGTGTCACTTACCAACTCTGGAATACTGGTAAGGAGAGTTGTGTTGCTATAGATCATGGGTACTGTGGTGGTGCAGACAGGGTTTCAAATGTCCAGCATTACTGTTTCCCTGGGGCACTGGGATGGAGTGCTGATTGCGCAAGCCTTTCGTAAATTAATCTTGGGGTAGATACTGTATCTGAGGATATAATATTGTACTGCACACATCTTGCACTGTGTAGCAGTTGGGTACAGTATATGTGTGTCACTGTACAATGTTGGGATGTAACAGTGGCTGGTATATCAATTCAGTACTAGGTACGGAGCTGCCTCTGTATAATGCATGATCATAATACTGATCTGCACCGTTGTGTTAGACTGAGAGACAACACAGGAGTTCACAGGTTAGTCGCTGGAGTATGTCTGTCACTGTACAATAGTGTGAGTAGAGACAGGTCTCCCACAGTACAGTACGCAACAAGAAGTGTACAGGACCGGATTCTGCCCCCACCAGCAGATCATTTGTGATCACCATCATCTGTGCAAAAGTTTTGCTCTTTATAAATAACAATTCTTTATTCTATAGCGAAGGGAAACTCTGACATTACAGTAATCCTAAGGTAACAGCAGATGTAGAATGCTCTTTCCTTTCTCTCAACCATTCCTTGCTGTGATTTAAACCCTGTGGGTGATCATCACTGTACCGGGAATCAATCACCAACAACCCAAAGAGATACAACTCCTTATGAATGACTAGTTCACATTCCCAATAGCAAACTCTGTTCCAGTAGACAACCTGCCAACATCTGCTGATGGGAGAACATCTCACCCTTCCTAACTGCAGCAATTTTGTGACTGTAACCCGAGTCCTGATTGTAATCCCTGTCCTGACTGTAATCCCTGTCCTGATTGTAACCACTGTCCTGCCTGTAACCCCTCTCCTGCCTGTAACCCCTGTCCTGATTGTAGCCCCTGTCCTGACTGTAACCCCTGTCCTGACTGTAACCCCTGTCCTGATTGTAACCGCTGTCCTGACTGTAACCCTGTCCTGAGTGTATCCCCAATCCTGACTGTAACCCCTGTCCTGACTATAATCCTTGTCCTGACTGTAACCCCAGTCCTGATAGTATCCCCTGTCCTGACTGTAACCCCTGTCCTGAATGTAACCCTTGTCCTGACTGTAACTCCAGTCCTGACTGTAGCCCCTATCCTGACTGTAACCCCTGTCCTGACTGTGTCCCCTGTCCTGATTGTAGCCCCAGTCCTGACTGTGGCTCCTGTCTTGACTGTAGCCCCTGTCCTGACTGTAACCCCAGTCCTGACTGTAATCCCTGTCCTGATTGTAACTCCAGTCCTGACTGTAACCTCTTGTCCTGATTGTATCTCCAGTCCTGGCTGTAACCCTGTCCTGACTGTAACCCTGTCCTGACTGTAACCCCTGTCCTGACTGTAACCCTGTCCTGACTGTAACCCCTGTCCTGACTGTAACCCTCTCCTGATTGTAACGCCTGTCCTGACTGTAACCCTGTCCTGACTGTAACCCCTGTCCTGACTGTAACCCTGTCCTGACTGTATCCCCAGTCCCGACTGTAACCCCTGTCTTGACTGCAACCCTTGTCCTGACTGTACCCCAGTCCTAATTGTATCCCCTGTCCTGATTGTAACCCCTGACCTGATTGTATCTCCAGTCCTGATTGTAACCCCTGTCCTGACTGTAACCCTGTCCTGACTATAAGCCCAGACCTGAATGTAACCCCTGTCCTGACTGTAACCCTGTCCTGCCTGTAACCCCTGTCCTGACTGTAACCCCAGTCCTAATTGTATCCCCTGTCCTGCCTGTAACCCCTGTCCTGAATGTAACCCTTGTCCTGACTGTAACCCCAGTCCTGACTGTAACCCCAGTCCTGACTGTAGCCCCAGTCCTGACCGTAACCCCTGTCCTGACTGTAACCCTGTCCTGACTGTATCCCCAGTCCTGACTGTAACCCCTGTCCTGAATGTAACCCTTGTCCTGATTGTAACACCAGTCCTGACTGTAACCCCTGTTGTGACTGTAATCCCCAGTCCTGACTGTAACCCCTGTCCTGACTGTAAACCCCGTCCTGACTGTAACTCCTGCCCTGATTGTAGTAACTCTGTGGCTGAGAGGTCCCACTTTTAAAAAGAAATCCCCTTACTGGGAACCAATAGAAATGGCAAAATTCCCTGTGAGTTATACTGTTTTCACCATCCCACTATCCTGTGACTGAGTAAACCGTTCTTCAACTATCTCCCACTTCTCTGCCACATATCTGTGTTACCTGATTGATTCAATTTAATAACTACAATGAAACGAAGAGGAAATAAAGACTTTTAAACTTTTCAGCACTGCTTCCTGCAATTCAACCCCTTGTCAAATGTAACTGAGAATCAGAGTCAGGCTTGTTATCTCTGATTTACATGATGTGAGATTTGTTGTTTTGCAGCAGTACAGCACAATTCAGAGGTAGATAAGTCATACAAAAGAGGAACGATGAGGTGGTGTTCATTGGTCATGGGCCATTCAGAAGCCTGACAGTGGAGGGGACGAGGCTGTCCTGAATCACTGTAAGCAAGCAATTCCTGTGTACCAGTGTTTTGAAAAAAGTTCTCCGGATAAAATTGGATATTTGGAGCCTCTATTTTACCAATTATTATGAAGGCTGATTTCTCAGACACACAGATAGCAGGTAACTAGACTCATTGATTCTTTTCTGTCTCCCAGCTAACTTGTTTCTCACTTCTCACACTGCATTCAGAACTTCCTAACACTTGGCTTTTCTCAGAGTCTGTGTCGACCGGTCATCTGGGTTCTGAGAGGCTGCATTAACTGGTCATCTGGGTTCTGAGAGGCTGTGTCGACTGGTGATTTGGGTTCTGAGAGGCTGCGTTACCTAGTGATCTGGGTTCTGAGAAGCTGCGTTAACCGGTGATCTGGGTTCTGAGAGGCTGCGTTAACTGGTCATCTGGGTTCTGATAAGCTGTGTTAACCGGTCATCTGGGTTCTGAGAGGCTGCGTTAACTGGTCATCTGGGTTCTGAGATGCTGCATTAACTGGTCATCTGGGTTCTGAGAAGCTGCGTTAACCGGTGATCTGGGTTCTGAGAGGCTGCGTTAACTGGTCATCTGGGTTCTGAGAGTCTATGTCGACCAGTCATCTGGGTTCTGAGAGGCTGTGTCGACTGGTGATCTGGGTTCTGAGAAGCTGCGTTAACCGGTGATCTGGGTTCTGAGAGGCTGTGTTAACTGGTCATCTGGGTTCTGATAAGCTGTGTTAACCGGTCATCTGGGTTCTGAGAGGCTGCGTTAACTGGTCATCTGGGTTCTGATAAACTGTGTTAACCGGTCATCTGGGTTCTGAGAAGCTGCGTTAACCGGTGATCTGGGTTCTGAGAGGCTGCGTTAACTGGTCATCTGGGTTCTGAGAGTCTATGTCGACCAGTCATCTGGGTTCTGAGAGGCTGTGTCGACTGGTGATCTGGGTTCTGAGAAGCTGCGTTAACCGGTGATCTGGGTTCTGAGAGGCTGTGTTAACTGGTCATCTGGGTTCTGATAAGCTGTGTTAACCGGTCATCTGGGTTCTGAGAGGCTGCGTTAACTGGTCATCTGGGTTCTGATAAACTGTGTTAACCGGTCATCTGGGTTCTGAGAGGCTGCGTTAACTGATCATCTGGGTTCTGAGAGACTGCGTTAACCGGTCATCTGGGTTCTGATAAATTGTGTTAACCGGTCATCTGGGTTCTGAGAGGCTGTGTTAACTGGTCATCTGGGTTCTGATAAGCTGTGTTAACCGGTCATCTGGGTTCTGAGAGGCTGCGTTAACTGGTCATCTGGGTTCTGAGATGCTGCATTAACTGGTCATCTGGGTTCTGAGAAGCTGCGTTAACCGGTGATCTGGGTTCTGAGAGGCTGCGTTAACTGGTCATCTGGGTTCTGAGAGTCTATGTCGACCAGTCATCTGGGTTCTGAGAGGCTGTGTCGACTGGTGATCTGGGTTCTGAGAAGCTGCGTTAACCGGTGATCTGGGTTCTGAGAGGCTGTGTTAACTGGTCATCTGGGTTCTGATAAGCTGTGTTAACCGGTCATCTGGGTTCTGAGAGGCTGCGTTAACTGGTCATCTGGGTTCTGATAAACTGTGTTAACCGGTCATCTGGGTTCTGAGAAGCTGCGTTAACCGGTGATCTGGGTTCTGAGAGGCTGCGTTAACTGGTCATCTGGGTTCTGAGAGTCTATGTCGACCAGTCATCTGGGTTCTGAGAGGCTGTGTCGACTGGTGATCTGGGTTCTGAGAAGCTGCGTTAACCGGTGATCTGGGTTCTGAGAGGCTGTGTTAACTGGTCATCTGGGTTCTGATAAGCTGTGTTAACCGGTCATCTGGGTTCTGAGAGGCTGCGTTAACTGGTCATCTGGGTTCTGATAAACTGTGTTAACCGGTCATCTGGGTTCTGAGAGGCTGCGTTAACTGATCATCTGGGTTCTGAGAGACTGCGTTAACCGGTCATCTGGGTTCTGATAAACTGTGTTAACCGGTCATCTGGGTTCTGAGAGGCTGTGTTAACTGGTCATCTGGGTTCTGATAAGCTGTGTTAACCGGTCATCTGGGTTCTGAGAGGCTGCGTTAACTGGTCATCTGGGTTCTGAGAGACTGCGTTAACCAGTCATCTGGGTTCTGAGAGGCTGCGTTAACTGGTCATCTGGGTTCTGAGAGGCTGCGTTAACTGGTCATCTGGGTTCTGATAAGCTGTGTTAACTGGTCATCTGGGTTCTGAGAGGATGCGTTAACTGGTCATCTGGGTTCTGAGAGGCTGTGTTAACTGGTCATCTGGGTTCTGATAAGCTGTGTTAACTGGTCATCTGGGTTCTGAGAGGCTGCGTTAACTGGTCATCTGGGTTCTGAGAGGCTGCGTTAACTGGTCATCTTCTGGAAGGTGTATAGGTATTTGCTTTATTTCACAGTGCCTGTATTGAGGCCCAACTCCATCCACGAGGGTCTGGTCAGGCACTTCCTGCATCTGCTACTGACAGACAGACACACATCTGGCCCAGTTGGAAAGGGAGTACAACACGGCGAAGTGCAGGAGTCGCTATATAACACAGGTTTTGCCCTGGTTGATACAGATGTATAGCCATATAACAGAGGGCTTCATGTCTATCACTATTTGTCCTTAAGGTCAGTGCACCTCTGTCATGTACAGCACTGGTGAGCACAAATTGGTCATGAATAACCGTAGGATAGAATACCGGTCGGGGCAGGTATGTCACATTGTCTGCACAACATTGTGGGCAGAAGGGCCTATAACGTGTCATAGATTTCCATGTTCTATGTTCTACATTAAGTTCTGACAATAGGATACAGTGTTAGCGACACAGATATGTCAATGACTAATACTGAATTACAACACTGTTGAGGACAAGTGTGTTCTGAAAGAGAATACTCGTGGGAACAAGGTCAACAATCCTTATAAAGAACAGGGCAATGGCACTGATGACTAGTGTTCATCTCTGTGGACCACTAGGACACCATACTTGGGGACATGAGTTGTTCGTGATGTGACACCGGTGTGCAGTGCAGGTGGGCATCTTTCTGAGAACACTGGGGTTCTGTACTGATGGGAACAGATATCACTGTGTAACACAGGCCTTGGAAAGTGGTACAGAATGAAGATCCTTCTGGCCTGAAACATTAACAGCTTCTCTTTCTGTGGGTGCTGCCTAATCTGCTGAATGCTTCCAGTACTCACTGGTTTTACACCAAATACAAATTGAGTGACTGCTTTGTGGAGCATTTGTGTTTGGTTCATATCTAGACCTTCAGCTTCTTGTGCCTGCAGCTTTAATTTTTCAATCTAGTCCACTTTCTCCTTTCTGTCCGTGAGCTCCTGCGTTGTTGGGGTGTAGCAGTAGAGGGTAGGTGTCTATACTATGTAACTGGATTCCTAATGATGTCCGATTTCAGCTGGAGGGACAGCAGCTCACCTTCTGTCTGACAAGTTACAGCCTTCTGGACTCAATATCAAATTCTCAAACTTCAGGTGATTCACTTTCTCTGCCATTAGCTCTGGCCATTTTTTCCCTGTAAGTTCAGAATCAGAATCAGTTTAACATCACCACCATATGTTGTAAGATTTGTTACCTTCAAGGCAGCAGTACAGTGTAATACATGATAAATACAGAAAAATACATGAACAAATTACACTAAGTATATATATGTATATTAAATAGTTAAATTAAGAATAGTAGTGCAAAAACAGAAATAAAAAAGTGAGGTAGTGTCCATGGATTCCAATGTCCATTTAGGAATCCGATGGCAGAGGGGAAGAAGCTGTTCCTGAATCGCTGAGTGTGCACTTTCAGGCTTCTGTACCTCCTTCCTGACGGTAACAGTGAGAAAAGGGTATGTCCTGGCTGATAAGGGTCCTTAATAATGGACACTGCCTTTCTGAGGCACCACTCCTTGAAGGTGCCTTTGATACTACAAAAGCTGGTAGCCATGATGCAGCTGGCTAATGTTACAACTCCCTGTTAAAAACAAACAGTGTAATGCTACTGGTGCTTCATGATGATGAGACCTGGGCCGTGAAAGAGAGATCAGTAGTCTTATGGCCTGGGGAAGAAGCTGTTTCCCATCCTATCAGTCCTTATCCGAATACTATGGTATCTCCTGCCTGATGGGAGGTGGTCAAGGGGTTTGTTGGACAGATGAGAGGGATCACCCTACGCACACAATGCTCCTGATAAGTATCTCAGATGGGTGGAAGACAGACCCCAATGATCCTCTCAGCAATCCTTGCAATCCTCACTATCCTTCATTAGGACTTGCGGTCAGATGCCTTTCACTTCCTGTACCAGGAGGTGACGCAGTGGTCAGGATAATCTCGATGGTGCTCCTGTGAAAGTTGGTTAGAATGGGGACCGGGGGTGAGGAGCTTCACTCGCCCCAGTGTCAGGTATACACAGAAAGGTGACGGAAAAAGGCAAGCGATATCATGAAGGGACCCACCCAGCCTGCTCATGGACTGTTTGTCCCACCCCATTGGTGAAGAGGCTACGTCATATCCCACATCAGGACCACCAGACTTAAAAGCAGTTACTTCTCCCAAGTTGTCAGGTGATCAGCATCTCCACCTATTAACCAACCCCACTACTTTATCATTCCCTGTCAGAGTCACCTAATATACAGAAACCCCCGTAACTACTGTCATCTTATGTACAATCAATCTATGTATATAGGCTAAAATATGTATTCACATGTATTGTTTTTCATCATGCTCTTCATGCTTATTGTGTTTTTTAAGCTGCATCAGATCCAGAGTAACAATCATTTCATTGCCCTGCACATTCATGGACTGGAGAATGATAATCAATAATCTTGAACATCACCATGCTGATTTTACTTTGTGATTTTTCTGTACTCTGCTACCTTTAATAATGAATTTCAATGCTTTCTCATTGACAGATATTCAGCTAACTGTCCTGTAGTTTCCTGCTTTCTCTGCCCTTCCCTTTTTTAAATAAAGGAATGAACTATTTCCCATTTTCAACTCTAATGGAACATTCTTTGAAAATTGAAAATCTTGGAAAATGAAACCAAACCATCTTGTACCTCACAAGCCACCTTCTTTTTAAGACTCTCAGATGAAGTCCATCAGGGCCTGAAGATGTATCACCCACAGATCCCACAATGTTCTTAGTACTGCTGACTTGGTGATTGTAATCCTCCAGAGCTCCTCCCTCTATTCCCATTACCAGTTTACACCTGTACCTTGTATCCCTAGAGTGAAGGCCAATGCAAAAATACTCATTCTATTCTTTTTGTCATTTTTATTCCCAACATTAATTCACCAAGCCCACTTTATATGGCACCAAAGCTCACTTTGTTAACTCTTGTCTTTTAAGCATCAAGTATAACTATTACTGTCGAATGTTTTATATTTCTGTCTGGATTTGCTGTCTACACCAATTTTTCATTACTTTCTCTTTCCTGATTAATATTTTAGTCATTCTAACTGCTAGCCATGATGGCACAATTAGATAATTTTCCTTCAGTACTACCACCAGCTTCTTCGTTTAAGCATGGACGGTGCTTCATCCTTCTCTTGTCTCATTAGGAATGTATTCTGACAGACACCCAGATACAGTGTTGCACTACATCTCAGCTTGCCAATCCTCAAACCAGCTGTGTTAGACAGCTGTGCTTTCATACCTTCATAACTGCCCTAATTGAAGCTAAAAAAAATAATTGGACCCATTTTCTCTCCCTCAATCTTAATCAAGAATCTTAATCAATAAGAAGCTTTCCTCAAAGCACTCTATGAACCCCCTCATCTAGGCTTCCTTCAGATTTTTCCAGTTTAAAACTCCTATTGTTATCGTATTAAATTCCAATAACCTCCATGTATTGCTTCTTTTTTCCACTGTAAAAGTGATCAGGGACTGTACACTGCTCCCAAAAGTGACTTTCTGTCATTATTGTTCTCAGTTCCACAAACTGCTTCGGCATCCTGTTTTCCTGACATGGGTCAACCCTTGCCATTCCTTCACACTTCCCAGCTCCCCATTCTTCTATAATTCAGGTCCTCATCTGTTATTCTGCAGCCATGTCTCTGTAATAGCTATCAGATCATACTTAGAGTCTTCTATTTATGTCCTTTGATCATCTGCTGTTGAGTACCACAAGCATTCAGGTACACTCTCCTCAGTCTGGTCCTTTCATTGTTACTACTACTACGTCGACTCAGGCCTAGGGGCTTCATTATTGGCTATTGTTATCGATTAACGTTTAACTCTCTGTCCCTTCCTGTCACTGTCTGCTTATCAGCTCTCACATTAGTACTTTTCCCTATTCTTTAATTCACTATATCGTTGATTTCTTCCTCCTACCCTCATTAACAATGTAACCTTCACCCTTTCTGCTTCCTGAAATATGAGGGAGCCATCATGCTGATCTCATTACAGTTCAGGTGTAGCCAGCTGTACATTGACTTTCCCCAATACCGGTGCCAGTGAAACCCACCACCCCCACCCTGGCCACACACTCACTTCTCCAATCTCACTTGTTCTTGGCCAATTAGTACTTGGTGACTCAGCCAATAAACGTACCCTCTCCCTAATGTGCCACAAGACTGGAGACGTGGAGGCACGAGAGAACACTGATGCTGGAGTATTGGATAAATCAGTCGGGGGGGTGGGGGGAGCAGCATCCGGAGAGGAGAAAAGACAGTCAATGTTTTGTCTCGAAACACTGAGTTGGGCTGAAAGTGTAGAGGGAGGGTAGCCAGTGTAAAGATGTAAGGTGAAGGGGCGAAATAGCAGGTGGTGGGACCAGGTGAGGTGGAGGGTGATGGAGCTAGGTAGGGGAGGTAGGGCAGAGGAGAAGAAACCAGTGGAGATGGGTGTGAGTAATGGGGAGATGAACAAGGGGACAAGGAACCTGTGTGCACTGGAAGGAGTGAGAACGGAATACAGAGGGAGTGGGTTACAGGAAACTGCAGTACTCCATGGTCAGACCTTCGGCCTGGAAGGTACCCGTGGAATTTGAGGAGTTGTTCATTGAGTTTGCATTTAGTATCAAAACTGTCAGTGCAGAAGACTGAGGACAGAGAGAATGGTGTAGGGGACTGGAAAGGAAGTGGAAATGACATGTAACTGGGTATCCGGTGCTGCTGAATCACAGTGAGAGGATCTTGGGGTTCAATCCCGTGGCGTGGCACTGTCTGTGTGGAGTTTGCATGCTTCCCCTGTGACAGGATGCTCCGGTCTGTTCTCACATCGCAGGTCACAGAGAGGGCAGCACAGCTGCAGTGGTCAGCGCAGAAACAGCGGCCCATATTCAGTTCCACCACCATCAGTAAGGACTCTGTACATTCTCCCCGTGACCAGAGTAGCAGGAGATCCAAAACAAGGCTGGGTGAACACAGGAAAAGCACAACTGTGAATGAAAATACTGGCCAGGAAAATCACCAGTCAAAGTAAATACCAGCAGATGTGTTAGCCAGGATTAAAGGCAGAATAGACATTATCTGACATATGTAAGAGTAGAAACACCAGCCAGGATAAATAACAGGAAAAAAACTGATGAGAGTAAATACCGAGACAAACCCCCACGAAGATAAATAGCAGGAGACCACCTGCCAGCAAATCTGGAGAAAGAGAAGTCATATTAAATTACTGGGCAAAAACAAGTGTGGGCAAATGCCTCTCAGCACTGTAGTCCATTTAACAGTGTCTAATATGCCTTGTGTAAAGTGGCAGACATGTATCGACCAGGGCAGTATCCCACGGCTAAACAATGGTAATCTTGTTCCTACATAGTTATTCTACTGTACACCACAAACAGACCTGTATGTACTCACTGACACACTGTCCAGTACAGCTGTAGTGTACACCACAAACAGACCTGTCTGTACCCACTGTCACACTGTCCCAGTACAGCTGTAGTGTGCACCACAAACAGACCTGTCCGTACCCACTGTCACACTGTCCCAGTACAGCTGTAGTGTGCACCACAAACAGACCTGTCCGTACCCACTGTCACACTGTCCCAGTACAGCTGTAGTGTGCACCACAAACAGACCTGTCCGTACCCACTGTCACACTGTCCCAGTACAGCTGTAGTGTACAACACAAACAGACCTGTCCGTACCCACTGTCACACTGTCCCAGTACAGCTGTAGTGTACAACACAAACAGACCTGTCCGTACCCACTGTCACACTGTCCCAGTACAGCTGTAGTGTACAACACAAACAGACCTGTCCGTACCCACTGTCACACTGTCCCAGTACAGCTGTAGTGTGCACCACAAACAGACCTGTCCGTACCCACTGTCACACTGTCCCAGTACAGCTGTAGTGTGCACCACAAACAGACCTGTCCGTACCCACTGACACACTGTTGATGGTCAGTGGGTCAATGTCCAGTTTCTGTCTGATGGTCAGTGGTTTGAAGGGCTGGTTTCTGTTTGATGGTCAGTGGACTGAAGGGCCTGTTTCTGTTTGTTTGATGGTCAGTGGGTCAAAGTCCCTGTTTCTGTTTGATGGTCAGTGGGTCAATGAACAGTTTCTGTTTGATGATCAGTAGGCTGAAGGGCCTGTTTCCGTGCTGTGTTATTCTGTGAGCCCCAATTGCCATATTCACTTGCTCCCAGCAGTCAGGTACCTCAATAATAAAAAAACTCTCTACCATCCTGGCCAGTCCATTTACACTCTTCTACCTTCAGCGGAAGATACAAGGGCTTGAAAGCCTGGGTGGCCAGACTCCAGAACAGCTTCTTCCCCACAGCTGTCAGACTTCTGAACCAAGCACCCTTTCCTGATGGTACTGCCATGCTCTTGAACCTTTTATTCTACCTCTTTTGTTATTGGCACTTTTCCATTACTCGTTGCACCGCTGCTATAATTTGCACACACCGTTGTATTTATATTGATTATTGCCATGCATACTGATTACTCTGTGAGCTTCTGAAGTTTCAGTGCAGCAGTGTATCTGACAAAAACTAGCCTGGGCCCACTGTTACTGTGCACTCTGCAAAATAAAGACTCATGTTATCAGAGGTAACATTTTGGTATGGACAGAAAGTTGTCTTGCAAAAGCAAAAGCAGGCATAAATGATTCTTCTTCCTGTTGGTAAATTATTACTAGTGATGTGTCACCTGAATCAGTGCTGGGGTCTCAACCTTTTACAGATAATATCTCTGCTTGGAGACAAAAGCCACTTTGCTGATTAGATTGAAGAGGAAAGTAAGCTGTAAGGAGGTCATAAGGAGCTTATAAACAGATAGACATTGGTTCAGTGAATGGATAAAGGTCTGAGTATACCAGGCGGGTAGGAGAGTGAATGAAATGTTCTCGTATATGGCAAGAGGAATTGAAAACAAGTGATGCTTCATTTCATGAGACATAATCTGCATTATGATCTCCGTATTTCAGGTGGGACGTTGGTTCACTGGAAGCAGTTCAAGCATTTTGAATGGGTGGGTTGTCTCATGAACAAAGGTTGAACATTTGAGACTTGCATCCATTGGAGAATTGAAGAGTGAGAGGACTGGCGATTGAAGCCTAGAGGATCCTGAGGGGCTTGACAGCTTGGATGTAGAGAGAGTGCTGCCTTCTGTGGGAGAACCTAGAGCTGGGGATCACTGTTTTAAAATAATGGTTGCCCATTTAGGATCGAGATATGGTGGCAATTCATTTCAGAGTTCTGAGATCTCTTCTTTCAAGGACAGTGGAAGTAGAGTCTGAATACATCTAAAGCAAAGAAGATAGATATGTAATAAGCAAGGGGGTGAAAGGTAAGGATAGGGAATAGATCTCTAATACCAGAGGGCATACATTGAAGGTGAGAGGGGGTAGGTTCAAGGGGGATGTGAGGGGTAAGATTTTTTACTCAGAGAGTGGTGGATGCCTGGAATGCACGGCATGGTATGGTGCTAGAGGAAAATACATTCCAGGCTTTTAAGAGATGTTTGGACAGGCACATTGTAAGGAAGTTGGAGGGATATTGTCATGGTGTAGGTAGGAGGGATTAGTGTTTGGGTGTTTTTGATTTGCTTTTTAACTGCTTCAATACAACACAGTGTGCTGAATGGCCTGTCCCTGTACTGTGCTGTTCTGTTCTATGTTCATTGTTTACTCGGACAAACTTGCATCCACCTGATCTGCCCTCTTCAGTGGTCCACTCCAGAGTTACACGGTGACATTTCTGTGTCCAGCAATACTCAGGTGTATACAATGACAGATCTATCCACATCAGTACAGAACCCAGAGCGATACACTGATAGACCTGTCCCCAGCAATACTGTACCCTACGGTTATACAGTAACAGACCCTTCCCCAGGAGTAGTGCACCCCAGTGATATGCAGTCACATGTCTGTGATCAGTGACAGACATTTCCCTTCCAGTACTGTACTCCAGTATCACACATTGACAACTTTGGACCCACTATTACAGGGACAAGACCTGTGTTTGGAGGAAATATCACAATTGTAAACCTGTCCCCACCGTTACTGTAGCCCTGTGTAACACAGTGTAGATCTGTACTCTCCTCTACAATACACTAATATCATACAGGACCAGACCCGTCCTACCTGTCAAATGTTATATAGAGAGACCTGTCCTAACATGCACTGTAACCCCAGTGTTCTGCAGTGAGACTTTCACACCTTGTACTGCATGCCAGTATCAGAGAGAGACAAATTTACCTAACCAGTAATAAACTGTCTGTGAGGATAAGTTATAGAGATCCTCTGTTCAAGTGGATTAACGGGGGCAAATTAAAACAAGGAAGCATAATCTGTTGCTAACACAAGTCAGACTGTGAAAGGAAAACTGAGCCAATACCAAATTTCAAGTTCGTGGGTGTCAATATCTCTAAGGATCTAACCTCATCCCAACACATCGATGCAGCTATAAAGAAAGTAAGATAGCAACTATATTTCATCAGGAATCTGAGGAGACTGGTTTGTTACCTAAAACACTCGAAAACTTCTGCAGATGAGGCGTGGAGAGCATCCTGACAGGGCCACATCAGCATCTGCAGGAGTCCTGATGAGGGGCCTCGGCCCAAAATTTCGACTGTTTACTCCTTTCCATAGATGCTGCCAGGCCTCCAGCATTTTGTGTGTTCCGACATAAATGTCCTTGATTTCTAGGTGTGTCAGGGACAGACACTTATGGCATCTGTGTGAAAAGATAATTCTACTTGACACAGTTCACTGGGATTCATTCACATGTGCTGTGGATAAAGGGAGCCAATTCAGATACTACGCAAACACAAGGAAATCTGCAGATGCTGGAAATTCAAGCAACACACACAAAATGCTGGTGGAATGCAGCAGGCCAGGCAACATCTATAGGAAGGAGCACAGTCGATGTTTCAGGCCCAGACCCTACGTCAGGACTAACTGAAAGAAGAGATAGTAATAGATTTGAAGGTGGGAGGGGGAGGGGGAGATCCGAAATGATAGGAGAAGACAGGAGGGGGAGGGATGAAGCCAAGAGCTGGAAAGTTGATTGGCAAAAGGGATACGAGGCTGGAGAAGGGAGAGGATCATGGGACAGGAGGCCGAGGAAGAAAGAAAGGGGGAGGGGAGCCCAGAGGAAGATGGAGAGCAGACAAGGTGTAATTGTGAGAGGGACAGAGAGAGAAAAAAGGGAGAGAGAGAAATAAAAGGAAAAAATGAAAAATAATAAATAAATAAATAAATAAATAAGGGATCGGGTGAGAACGGAAGGAGAGGCATTAACGGAAGTTAGAGAAGTCAATTTTCATGCCATCAGGTTGGAGGCTACTCAGACGGAATATAAGGTGCTGTTCCTCCAATCTGAGTGTGGCTTCATCTTTACAGTAGAGGAGGCCATGGATAGACATATCAGAATGGGAATGGGACGTGGAATTAAAATGTGTGGCCACTGGGAGATCATGTTTTCTCTGGCAGACAGAGCATAGGTCTTCAGTGAAATGGTCTCCCAGTCTGCGTTGGGTCTCGCCAATATATAAAAGGCCACATCGGGAGCACCGGACGCAGTATATCACCCAGCCAACTCACAGATGAAGTGTTGCCTCACCTGGAAGGACTGTCTGGGGCCCTGAATGGTGGTAAGGGAGGAAGTGTAAGGGCAGGTGTGGCACTTGTTCCGCTTACAGGGATAAGTGCCAGGAGGGAGATCAGTGGGAAGGGATGGGGGGGACGAATGAACGAATGGAAAGGAGTCGTGTAGGGAGCGATCCCTGCGGAAAGCAGAGAGGGTGGGAGGGAGGGAAAGGTGGCAGAAGTTACGAAGAATTATATGTTGGACCCAGAGGCTGGTGGGGTGGTAGGTGAGGACAAGGGGAACCCTATTCCTAGTGGGGTGGCGGGAGGATGGGGTGAGAGCAGATGTGCGTGAAATGGGAGAGATGCATTTAAAAGCAGAGTTGATGGTGGGGAAGCCCCTTTCTTTAAAAAAGGAGGACATCTCCTTCGTCCTGGAATGACAGGCCTCATCCTGAGAGCAGATGCTATACTTGAATTGCTGAATATTCACTATCAAATATTAATGAAGAAAACAAAACTTGTGGTGTAGAAGGTAACATATTAGGACCTCATGGTCTTATTAGATTTTTGATTAGTCAGGGCACGGAGGGAGATGGGGGGAAGGCAGGAGACTGGGGCTGAGAGGGTAAGTGGTGATGAAATGGCAGAACAGACTCAATGGGCCAAAAGGCCTAGTTCTGGTCCTATATCTTATGGTCTTATTAGATACTGATGTGGCAAGAAGAGCGGTTGACTATTGAGATACAGAGAGAGAGGCATAAATCAGAATCAGAATCACGTTTATTATCACTGGCATGTGACATGAAATTTGTTAACTTAGCAGCAGCAGTTCAATGCAGTACATAATCTAGCAGAGAGAGAAATAAAATAATAATAAATAAATAAAATAAACATAATAATAAATAAACAAGTAAATCAATTACATATATTGAATAGAGTTTTTAAAACGTGCAAAAAACAAAACTACTGTATATTAAAAAAAAATAAGGTAATGTCCAAAGCTTCAATGTCCATTTAGGAATCGGATGGAAGAGATGAAGAAGCTGTCCCTGAATCGCTGAGTGTGTGCCTTCAGGCTTCTGTATCTCCTACCTGATGGTAACAGTGAGAAAAGGGCATGCCCTGGGTGGTGGGGGTCCTTAATAATGGACGCTACCTTTCTGATATATCGTTCCCTAAAGATGTCCTGGGTACTTTGAAGGTTAGTGCCCAAGATGGAGCTGACTAGATTTACAACCTTTTACAACAGCAGCTTCTTTCGGTCCTGTGCAGTAGCCATCCATACCAGACAGTGATGTAGCCTGTCAGAATGTTCTCCACAATACAACTGTAGAAGTTTTTGAGTGTATTTGTTGACATGCCAAATCTCTTTAAGCTCCTAATAAAGTATAGCCACTGTCTTGCCTTCTTTATGACTACATGAATATGTTGTGACCAGGTTAGATCCTCAGAGATCTTGACACTGAGGAACTTGAAGCTGCTCACTCTCTCTACTTCTGTCACAATGGTGGGGGCTTGGGAGCAAGGGTGGACCCAAATACAAGACACATCTTGTGAGGTTACTTAGATTTAGTTTATTGTTCGATACCACAAGAGCTAGGCAGGAGCAGGAGTAGCGAACTGGACAAGGACTGAGGACTACGACTAGGCTGGGACCAAGGGTCTGGGCTTGGACTCGGAATCGGCTCCCAGAACTAGAGGAGACATGAAGAGGCTAGGGTATGGACTCTGAGCCAGAGACTGGGCAAGGACCCAGTACCTGGGTCTTGCCTCGGGCTCGGACCCCAGAACCAAGCATGGACATGACATGGGCTAGGGAGAGGAGGAACATGGAAAACAGAGCCTCGGTCTCAGGAGAGCAGGTACATGGGACCATTGACACATACACAGAACACAGAGCCGGGACCCCTCCTTGGGTACAGGACATAGGGCCGGGACTCGCACACAGAACAGAGAGCTGGGACCCCTCCTTGGGTGCAGGACATAGGGCTGGGACTCATGACCCTCCGTGGGGCAACGGCAAGACGGCCTGACTTACCCCACGGAGGCGAAGACAAGACACGACAAGACCAACATGAATGAACACCAGACAGTACCTATCTAGCTCCGGTGATGGAACTAGACCGAAGTGCAGGCGGGGGCTGCAGACGAGGGCTAGAGGCGAGAGGGGTAGAGAAGGGATTCAGACAAGGGGGTAGGACAGGAATCACAGACTGCCAGGGCCAGGACTTGACTCAGAACTAGGAAGCTGCCAGGACCAGGACTTGACATGGTACTTGAATGCCGCCAGGACCAGGACCTGACATGGTACTTGAACGCCGCCAGAGCCAGGACTTGACATGGTACTTGAACACCGCCTGGGTCAGGACTTGACATGGTACTTGAATGTCACCATGGCCAGGACTTGACATGGTACTTGAATGCCACCAGGGCCAGAACTTGACATGGTACTTGGTCGCCGCCAGGGCCAGGACGTGGCAGTGGTACTTGGATGCCGCCAGAGCCAGGACGTGTTCGTGATACTTGGATGCTGCCGGAGCCAGGATGTGGACGTGGTGTTTGGAACCTCCGGGTAGTGCGAGCTCTCGACTCGGCCCGGGAACAGTAGACAGCAGCTCTTGATTCCCTCCGGCGGGTTAACTGACGGACCCAACTTGATGAGGAAACTTTGCAGGCTCGCTTCAGCGAAGTAACTGGACAGGGTTGCTCTGGTGAGGAAAGGCGAATTACTGGCACTCGCTTCGGGCAGAGACAAGGCTTGCTCCAGCCAGATGACATTGGCACGCCGTGACTTTGCAGATGCTCCTGCCCCGAACGGCTGAAAGCCAGAGACTGTAAACTACCGGTTCAGCCGAGTGTTAATTGCCTCTAATCACCAAAGTCAAGGGACATGGGAAAACAGGGAATCAATGGTCCGGATTGTAACATAAACAAACTAAATTTAAAAGGACCCCGATCCGGACCATGACAACTTCTGATCCCTCTATGAGGATTGGTATGTGCTCCTTCGTTTTACCCTTCCTGAAGTCCTCAATCAGCACTTTCGTCTTACTGATGTTGAGTGCCAGTTTGTTGCTACGGCACCATTCCACTAGTTGGCATATCTCACTCCTGTACGCCCTCTCATCACCACCTGAGATTCTACCAACAATGGTTGTATCGTCAGCAAATTTGTAGATGGTATTTGAGCTATGCCTAGCCACACAGCCATGTGTATACAGAGAGTAGGGCAGTGGGCTAAGTACACACCCCTGAGGTGCTCCAGTGTTGATCGTCAGCGAGGAGGATATGTTATCACCAATCCGCACAGACTGTGATCTTCCGGTTAGGAAGTCAAGGATCCAATTGCAGAAGGAGGTACAGAAGCCCAGGTTCTGCAACTTCTCAATCAGGATTGTGAGAATGATGGTATTAAATGCTGAGCTATAGTTGATGAACAGCATCCTGACATAGGTGTTTGTGTTGTCCAGGTGGTCTAAAGCCGTGTGAAGAGCCACTGAGATTGCATCTGCTGTAGACCTATTGTGGCATTAGGCAAGTTACAATGGGTCCAGGTCCTTGCTGAGGCAGGAGTTCAGTCTAGTCATGACCAACTTCTCAAAGCATTTCATCACTGTCGATGTGAGTGCTACTGGGTGATAGTCATTAAGGCAGCTCACATTATTCTTCTTAGGCACTAGTATAATTGTTGCCTTTTTGAAGCAAGTGGGAACTTCTGCCCATAGCAGTGAAAGGTTGAAAGTATCCTTGAATGCTCCCGCTAGTTGGTCGGCACAGGTTTTCAGAGCCTTACCAGGTACTCCATCGGGACCTTCTGCCTTGCAAGGGTTCTCTCTCTTTAAAGATAGTCTAACATCAGCCTCTGAGACAGAGATCACAGGGTCATCAGGTGCAGCAGGGATCTTCACAGCTGTAGTTGTGTTCTCCCTTTCAAAGTGTGCATAGAAGGCTTTGAGTTCATCTGGTAGTGAAACATCACTGTCATTCATACTATTGGGTTTCGCTTTGTAGGAAGTAATGTCTTGCAGATCCTGCCAGAGTTACCATGCATCTGATATCGCCTCCAACCTCGTTCGAAAGTGTCTCTTCGCCTTTGAAATAGCCATCCGCAAATCATGCCTGGTTTTCTGGTACAGGCCTGGGTTGCCAGACTTGAATGCCACAGATCTGGCCTTCAGCAGATGACATACCTCCTGGTTCATACATGGCTTTTGATTTGGGATGTACAGTAAATCTTTGTAGGCACACACTCATCCACACAGGTTTTAATGAAGTCGATAACAACTGCTGCATACTCATCCAGATTCGAAGATGACTCCCTGAATATAGTCCAGTCCACCGATTCAAAGCAGTCCTGTAAGTGCTCCTGCGCTTCCCTTGTCCATACCTACTTGGTCCTCACTGCTGGTGCTGCAGTCTTCGGAACCAGCTGAATCATTTCTTGGTTGGCAAGGTGTATTAAGTCATGTACCCTTATAAATGATCGGTGAAAGCTCAACCCTTTGCAAGTTGTAAAAAATGACTTGGATTGAAGCAACAAAAGTTCGGCTGCTAAATTTGATGATAATACAAAGATAGGGGGTGTGAAAATAAGTTGTGAAGACAATATTTGGAAGCTAATTACGAGACTTGTATGCTCAGAGTTTAGAAAAGGAAGAGGGGACTTAATTGAAACATAAGATTCAAATGGGGGTTGATAGGGTTGATATGGAGAGGATGTTTCATGTTGGTAGTGGGGGTGTCGCCATTTAAAAATAAGGGATTGCCTATGTAAGATAGAAATGAGGCAAAATATTACTCCTTGAGGGTCCCGAGTTTCTGAGTATTTTTAAAGCATTTAGGTAAGAGGTAAAGAAGCAAAAGATTACGAGGGACAAATTGGAGTGGTTACATTCAGATCAGTCATGATATTGAATGCTGAAAGGTGGTCTAATCCTGCCCTTGGTTTTTGTATGTTCAAACCCTACTTAATATTTAATAAATAGATGTAATAAAATATACAATAAATAAATATAATAAAAATACTAGCTAGTGTACTATAAAGAGTCAGGTCTTACTTATGTCCAATGCCCTGAAGCAAAACTTCCCTAGTTTTATTATTTAATTTCCCCTTGCAATCATCAATAACATTCTGTTAGCTTCCCGTATTACTTTCTGAACCTGTATGCTGGTCTTGGAGATTATGTCACAGGACACCTATATCCCTCTGTATTCCAGAGCTCCGCAACCTCTCATCCTTGGGATAATATACTTCTTTTGTACTTCTCCAGATAAAACAAACAATTGTACCTTTTCTCACATTATCCCATTTCCCAGATCTTTGCCACTCACTTAACCATTCATATCCGTTTATTCCAGCTTCTGTCCCCTTCCTTTCCAGTCCAGATGAAGGGACTCGGTCTGAATTATAACCTGTTTATTTCCCTCCATAGATGCTGTCTGACTTTCTGAATTCCTCCAGCATTTTCTGTTTGTTATTCATTTCACTTTTTTTTGCTTCTTCGTGTCCTCTCACAAATAATTTTCCTATCCACATCATCAAATTTAGGAGCCATTCATTCAGAATTCAAAAAGTCCAAGTAATTTGTACCATTTGTAGCAGGTTGTGCACCAGCGCCAGTCCCTTTGCACACCACTTCCAGCATTTCGAAAGTCAAAGAAAGACCCATTGATGCCAACTCTCTCGTTCCTGTTTCCAAGACAGCATGTTACCTCCTACACAATGAGCAATGAGAGCCTACACAGATTTCTGCAATCTTTGAAGCAGCTCCTTATTTAATGCTTCCTTGAAATTTTAGTACATCTAGTAGATTCTCTTTATCCAAAGCACATATTACTTCTTCAAAGAGCCCAATTAAATTGATCTGATCTAATTTTTCTTTCATAAAACGATGTTGTCTTTGCCTGATTAGATTGGTTATTTTCCTTGTGCCTTGCTATAACATCTTCAAAACCATTTCAAATATTTTATAATGACAGGGATTATGCTGACCGCCCCATGGCTTTTATATTTTCTGTCTCCGTTTCTGAATAAAGAAGATGCAGTCGCTATTTTCTAATGGAATGTTACATAAACCTAGGAAATGTTTCCTGATAATTATCATAGTTTCAGATTTTCCAGTACTTAGCCTGGCTGACATGCACGCTGGTATTTATCTTGCTTTATGCTTCCTCTGGTATTTACCCCAGCTGGTGTTTTTCCTGGTTCTTATCCTTGCTGTTGTTTATCCTTCAGCCAGCATCACCTGGGTAGATTAAGTGCTGAATCTCTCATTGCTCAGTTTTGGTAGCTTGCTGTGCCCATATCAACTGTTTCCTACATTTACATCAATAGCTAGGCTTGTAAAGTTCAGCAAGGGCTGTGAGGCGCTTTAGGCCTCCCTGAGGTAAGAAAGTTATATCACTGCATGTTTTTGTATATTGTTTTCCGGTACCTAGGAATGGATTTTCTGCTGGCTCACTAGACATGCAAGTGCAGTCTTCTCAGGCCTGGGAGAATACCTGCGGCAGGTCCCTGATTGGGAAGCTCTGATTAGCAATGTAGCGATTGAAGACTGTGCTCTGTTTAGATGAAAGGCTCACTACCCCCCCAGAGACACTTATTATTTTCAGGCAATGCCGCCCAACACCGTAAAATGGTTCTGGGAATGGAACAAGTCCACGCAAGAAGTTTGTTTTTTCGTTTCATATTTTACAGTGGGATATTACATTTTTTAATAAAGTATCAAATAGGATGAGAAATTCATTGACAACTTTTGACAAGTGAATGCATGGAATAGACTTGTAATATCTATAAGTGTGAGATCAATGAATTCTGCTAAGTATGTTGGTTGGATATTTGACCAGAAGTGGAACTGAGAGCTACACTGAAAAATGTGGTTACCTGTGATTGAATAGATGAAGAACATTTTTGAGGATTCACCAGAAGGAAGCACGCTGTATACCTGAACTTTTTCCTTTGGAAGTATAAGTTCTCGATTGATTGGTGGCTTGGGGAACCTTTAGCAAGCACCATCTCCCTTGCTAGACATTGAAGATTAATGTCAGCCAGTGGTGTAGTGGTATCAGCACTGGACTTTGAGGCGAATGGTCCTGGGTTCGAATCTGGCCAGCCCCTTGCAAGCATTCCATCTGTGCTGGTTTGAGCATTGAGCTAGCAACTTGGCCTCATAAAAACAGATGAATGCTAAGGAAACGGCAAAAAATGCCGCGAAAAGGAACAACAACATTCAAGATTAATGTTCTCCAGTACCTACAAAACCAAAGCAACAGCACACTGTGAAACACTGACCCATGCACACAGAAATAGAGTTATAAACTAATTCACTAAAACAGGAGGACAGTAGAGTTAAGAGAAAGGCCTAAATTAACTGATTTTTTAACCTTTGAGATGTGACCTCAGCCTTTGTTGATGTGATCTGCTGTGTTTGACTTGAGACTTCATGAGGTCTGAGGATAATGTTTACCACTCCCAATGTTACTCATCCAATCTATATACCCCGGTGGAAAGAATATATCCGGACACTGTAATGCCAAGCCATAGACAATGGGTGTGATTCGATAAGTACAGTATATCAAGCTGTTGCTCCACCCAACTGTGGGAGAGTTTCCTTCGCTTACACTCTCAGCCTCGATCAAAGAAGGCATGCTGTACCATGGATCTGGTAAAACATGTCAATGAAGATGTAATGATAAAGTTGGTACGATCTGACAGTACAAGAGGTAACCATTTAACACACCATGCCTGGGCCAGAGCCTGTATCCTTCACTTTCTCTGGACTCCAGCATTCTTCTCCTTCCAGCACATATCCAGCTCCCTATCTAAGGTTAACAATGAGCCTGCTTCCACTTACTCCTCATTGTAACGCTAAAGAACAGTCACAGACACGAACAAGAATGTCGTTTTGCGCACTGAGTTGTTCTGGAAAATGAAGTGCCTGAGGGATATATGGACAGGAAAGGTTTAGAGATACATCAGCCAAGTGGGACTAGAGCAGATAGGGGTTTTGGTTAGCACAGATGAGTTAGGCCAAAGGGCCTGTTTTACTGCTGTATAACTATACAACTTAATGACTCCATGGGTATAGAATGTCCTATGAGCAGAGACTACAAAGTCCATCATCACAAGTGGCTTGGAAGCATCATCACTGACTGAACTGCTGTTGTCTTGAAAGTAGGATCTGTGGCAGGTAGCAGGTGACCCAACAAGAGGTAAAAACCAACTGGACCTCGTTCTGAGCAAACTACCCATGGCAGGTCTTTGGTAGAAGACACCACCACATAGTCCTTATGGAGATAAAGTCCTGTTGTAACAATGAGGACACTCTGTATCACATTATGTGGTATTGTAAATATACTGAAAGTGATCTATTTGGAACAGATCCAGCTGGTCTCCTATGAGGTGCAAAGACACTTTGCAAAGAGGTCAAAAGATGGGTATCCAGTCATTCAGAGTCTTACCTCCTGACACCCCCAGGACTTTCATCTCTCCATAAGGCATTGGTCAGGAGTGTGTTGGAACAGTTTCCACGCTGAGTGCAGCTCCAAGAATACTGTATACCATCCAGGATAATGCAGCCCACTTGGCTAATGTGCCAACCAGTTGACGGGCTGCATCACAGCCCGGAATTGAAACACAAATGCCTGGATTGGAAACACGAATGCCCAGAATGGAAACACCAATGCCTTGAATGGAAACACCATCACCTGGATTGGAAACACCAATGCCTAGATTGGAAACACCAATGCCCAGAATGGAACCACCATCACCTGGATTGGAAACACCAATGCCCAGATTGGAAACACCAATGCCCAGAATGGAAACTCCAATGCCCAAAATGGAAACACCATCACCTGGATTGGAAACACTGATGCCTGGAATGGAAACACCAATGCCCGGAATGGAAACACCAATGCCTGGATTGGAAACACCAATGCCTGGAATGGGAACACCAATGCCCGGAATGGAAACACCATCACCTGGATTGGAAACACCAATGCCCAGAATGGAAGCACCAGTGCCTGGATTGGAAACACCAATGCCCGGATTGGAAACACCAATGCCCAGAATGGAAACACCAATGCCCAGAATGGAAACACCATCACCTGGATTGGAAACACCAATGCCTAGATTGGAAACACCAATGCCCAGAATGGAAACTCCAATGCCCGAAATGGAAACACCATCACCTGGATTGGAAACACCAATGCCTGGAATGGGAACACCAATGCCTGGAATGGAAACACCATCACCTGGATTGGAAACACCAATGCCCAGAATGGAAACACCAATGCCCAGAATGGAAACACCATCACCTGGATTGGAAACACCAATGCCTAGATTGGAAACACCAATGCCCAGAATGGAAACTCCAATGCCCGAAATGGAAACACCATCACCTGGATTGGAAACACCAATGCCTGGAATGGGAACACCAATGCCTGGAATGGAAACACCATCACCTGGATTGGAAACACCAATGCCCAGAATGGAAGCACCAGTGCCTGGATTGGAAACACCAATGCCTAGATTGGAAACACCAATGCCCGGAATGGAAACACCAATGCCCAGAATGGAAGCACCAATGCCCGGAATGGAAGCACCAATGCCCGGAATGGAAACACCAATGCCCGGAATGGAAACACCAATGCCCAGAATGGAAACACCAATGCCCGGAATGGAAGCACCAATGCCCGGAATGGAAACACCAATGCCCAGAATGGAAACACCAATGCCCGGAATGGAAACACCAATGCCCGGAATGGAAACACCAATGCCCAGAATGGAAACACCAATGCCCGGAATGGAAACACCAATGCCCGGAATGGAAACACCAACGCCTGGATTGGGAACACCAATGCCCGGAATGGAAACACCAATGCCCTCAATTGGAAAGTAGTACAAAAGGATTCAGACCAATCCATCATGAGGAAACCACCACTGAGCGCTTCTACATGGAGCGATGGCGCAGGAAAGCAGCATCCATCATCAAGGAGCCCGTCATTCAGGACATGCTTTCCTCTCATGTTGCCATCAGGAAGGAGGTACAGGAACCTCAAAACCCACACCACCAGGTTCAGGAACCGTTATTACCCTCGATCAACAGGCTCTTAAATCAGAGGGGATAACTTCACTCATCTTCATACACCCCGTCACTGAACTGTTCCAACAACCTATGGAAGCACTTTCAAGGACTCTTTATCTCATGTTCTCAATCCTTATTGCTTATTTTTTATTTTGTATTTGCAGTATGTTGTCTTTGCACATTGATAGTTTGTCCATCCTGTTGAGTGTGGTCTTTCATTGATTCTATTTTTTTTCTTGGATTTACTGTGTGTGCCCACAAGAAAATGAATCTCGGGGTTGTATCTGGTGACATATATGTACTTTGATAATAAATTTACTTTGAACTTTGAACTAGTAGTATAAATGTTCATTCATCCCACCGGTGGTACACAGCCAGTGCAGTGTTCACCATCTGCAAAGTGCACTACAGTTATTTACCCAGGCTGATCCATCAGCACCGCCACCACCAAGGAGGACGAGGACCAGAGATGCATGGGATGCCCCCACCTCCGGGTCATACATAATATCTAACTTGGACCCCACATCCTCACTGGTCTGAATCTGACTGCATGTTAAGTGGGAACGTGGATCCAGAACGTGCCGATGAAGCCCTCTTGCTTCTAGAGTATTGGTCCTTGGACTGGGCTGAAACAGACTGAGGTGGTCCCTTCACTTACCCTTTCCATGGTCTGCCACTCACACAGTCATCTAATGCCTGCTAAAAGTAGCCTTCCACTGTGGGAGACGAAGGACTGCAGCGGTTCAAACACACTCAGAGACTGCTAGGAATGGACAATAAATGCTGGTCCTGTCTGCTACCCACATCCCCCAAGTGAGGAACGGGAAGGACTCACTCGGACACTCTGGTTAAATGATAGGCAGCTCACTCCACATGGTGCGCCCGCCATCCCATAGCAAGAGAGTAGTAGCACTGGTGGTGGTACTGAGCCGCACTGGGAGATCTTGACAGCGGTGCCTGCACTGCGGCAAGGGGACCTAGGGGAGGTGCGCTAACCTGGGAGAGAATGAATGGACACAGCTTGCTTCCCTTGGCACAGAGGTCAGAATCTAGGATCCAAGGGATGAAGGAGTGGAGAGTGGGAAAATAAGGAGGATTTCACCCAGATGGCAAGAGCAGAAGCCTCTGGGTGTAGAGCCTGAACTTTCGGTATGGATGGTTCATGTGCTATGATCCTCAGGGCGAGGGTGAGGCAGGAATTGTTTGGTTTCCATCAGAACCAGGGCTCTGAAGGGCAGTGTTGTCAGTGCCAAGCTTTCTTTTTCTATGTTATGTTTCTCACACTCCATGAATTTCCCAGCTCCTGATGGGTAGATAAGAGAGGGTGCTGTCCCAGGTCCCCTTGCTGCAGAGTGCCAGACTAAGTATCAGAATAAAGAGTGTTCTCACCACTCAGACCTTCCTTGGTCTCACTCCCACAGTGGTCTAATGCCCTGCTACATATACCCCTCTACAAATCAGACCAGTCCTCTGAATGACAGTAGTTCACGACCATGTTGTTCGTGCCTTTAGTGTTCCCCCAATGCCCAAAAAGGCCTAAGGGACAGAGTTACAAGTCAGGCTGAAGGAGAGTAATTTCCCTTTAGCTTGTCTCTGCAAATTTCAGACACGAGGATTCTACTGCAGGCCCTATTGTGCTGAATTAAAATGAAATTGTTCTCATCAGTTTAGAGAAGGGACCTTCCAGCATATTCTGTGCCAATGGTGGCTCCCCAAGCAGAAGATAGGCCTTATTGACACTTACCTTTGAACTGCAACCATTTATAGAAAACCAACTATGATGGTCCATGCCTTCCACTCCACCAAACACCTCCCATCTTAACCAAGCTTGGCAGATGCCAGTGTGCCCCTCGTACCCCTCTGTTACTAGCTCCCTCTGTCTCTGTGCCACGTCAGCCCAGAGACTGACACCATCATTCCCAAACTCCCCACCGTGACCTGCAGCAAGGACAGACATTGAATGCAACAGGGCCCTGTTCCCACTATTTCCCCTGTTGCAAATGGCAAGTGCTTGCTGAGTTGTGTGTGTGTGTGTGTGTGTGTGTGTGTGTGTATGTTTTGTGTGTGTGTATGTTTTCTCTGTGTGTTTCTGTGTGTGTGTGTGTGTGTGTGTGTGTGTGTGTTTGTGTGTGTGTTTCTGTGTGTGTGTTTTGTGTGTGTATATTAGCATAGTAACTGTAGGTATGTGAGAGACGAGATTACACTGAGGTAATAAAACATTCCCAAGACATCCACAGACCATCATCAGTCATAATCTTATAACAGGCTGAGTAAGAAAATATCCAGATATTGCAACAGCTTGGTCAAAGAGGTTTGAGGAATCTTAGGGGTAAAGAGTAACTGAGAGTTCAGGGTGTGGGTAGAGAAAAAAGGGGATTTTGGAGATTAGGTACAAGTCTGCTAAAGTTACAACCACCAAAAATGGAGCTAGAAACAGAGAGGATTGTTGGGATGAGAAGTTTTTCAGAGATTGGGAGGGCTGGGCTGTAGTAGGAGAACAAATATTTTCAGATCGAATCCTCCAACAAGGCCAAGGTGTCACATGTGACTCTCAGTTAAACTGACTCCCCTGGCTGCTTGATCTGGCCTTCGCTCTCATCTGATGCTGAGCACTGACCTTCTCTGTCTGAGTAATCATCTGGTATGTGGAAAAAGCCCACACATCATACAGCTTCAGAGCAAGGAAAATTAACTGGGGTCAGAAGTGGTATCTATGTGAATGGTGCCTGATTCACAGCAAAAACTTGTCATAACTTCTCTTAGCAGAATCAGTATCAGGTTTAATATCATGAAATCTGTTGTTTCGTGGCAGCAGCACATTGCAATACATAATTATTTAAAAACTATAAATTACTGTAAGTATATAAAAAATAAATTAACGAAGCAGTGCAAAGAGAGAGGAAAAATAGTGAGGTAGTGTTCATGGGTTCATTGTCCATTCAGAAATCTTTTGGCAATTTGATCCTGAATTGTGGAGTGTGTGTCTTCAGGCTCCTGTACCTCCTCCCTGATGATAGCAATGAGAAGAGGGCATGTCCTGGGTGATGGGGGCCCTTAATGATGCTTGCTGCCTTTTTGAGGCATTGTCTTTTGAAGGTTTTCTCAGTACTGGTGAAGCTAATGCCAAAGATGGAGCTGGCTAAGATTACAATTCTCTGCAGCTTTTCCGATTCTGTGCAGTGGCCCCTCCACACCAGGTGATGATTCGGTGCTTGGCTTCTGATCATGTGCATTTGCAAACACCCCCGGGTACTGCAGCTCAGTAACTGAGGCCGGGGTGAACTAGGTTCTAGGTTGGAGATGACGCAGGTTAACTCATCCTGGACACTAGACCCACTCCATTTAGAAACCTGTTGGAGTGGATGTGCAGCAGGAAAAACTGAGAGTCTGCACTACATTTCTGCCTGTTGTAGAACAGTTGCCAGGATGATAGCTTGCACACCATCACAAAGCAGATGTAAGATGGAAACAAGTATCCCCTGTACCTTTTTTCTTAAGTGCAATCGTGAACAATAGCCAGATCAGAAATGCTGATCAAGTCAACTAGCTCCCAGAGAGAACTCTGACAAGCCAATCAGTTGGTTCACTGCTGCTCAGCGATAGAACACTAAAAAATCATATGTACAATTAAGAAACATTAAAAAATAGTAGAAATACTGGAGTCATGATGATCATGATGAAGTCTGCTGGAGAGAGACATTTATACACATGCTGTCCTCCATAATTCAAGGTGATTGAAGGATAAGGTTGCAGGATGACAAAACGTGGCAAGAGCACTTGGAACTAAAAACTAATCCCTACCGGGAGGAAACAGCAGCTGTTCTTTCCGCACTGTTCTCCAGCAGTTTAAGGACTAAGTCCAGCCGGAACATAACTCACAAGTGCTCTTGAAAGTCAGGTATTAACCCTACCCACCAACAACCAAGCATTGCCATCCTGGTCCCCTTCATGATAGCTTATGGAGAAGCATGTGACTTCCCTCCCAGAAATGATAGGTGTTTGTGCACTCAACTCTTGAAGGCTTGGACCCCATCATCGCAGATGTTTCTAACCACAGCATCTGGAAGGCTGTTCCTAAGTTAAGGAGTTCTCCACATGGCCTTTCAACTGACAAAGTCATAGGCTTTTGTGAAGGCAAAGAAAGCCAGGCATAATTTTGCTGCTAGTCTCAGCATTCTCTTGGACTTGCGACATGGTGAAACCCACCTTGCCTTTGATAGTGAAATTCAGTTTGTGGTTCAGAGACTTACACTGGAAGAGAGCATACTGAGGAGGGCCCTGGTAATGACTTTCCCTGTGGCAGACAGCAGGGAGACTCCTTTATAGTCTCACGTACCCCGTGACGGGTTAAACAACCAGCAGAAATGGAAAACACCTTGGAGTCTGGTATTGCTATTAACTAATGGTATTTATTAGTAGCTATGCAATACAGTAATATAAAATCAGATAAATCAAACAGGTTAGCAATGATTATATATATAAGTGTGGAAATATAAAAACCAAGCTTCTTCAAGCCTAGGGCTAAATGGATACAGTCTTAAGGTGATGGGTAAAGTTCAGTTCAGTTCGTGGTATTGAGTTGAGTAGTGATGGAGAGAGAGAGGTGTGTCTAGTTCTTCAGGTGAGCTGATGCCGTCAATCTTCCCGTTGTCCTCCGAAACTTCCAAGTTAGCCAAACTTGACCAACTTAAGAGCACCTTCTTCGAGTGCTAGTCTACCAACCCAGGCGAGGGTTAGACAAACTAGTAGACTCCACAGGGTCGCACTTTCATGCACTAATAATCACAGATCGATCCCTCAGATTTGATCCTCAGTCCCACAGCCATGGGCACCTGAACAGGATAGTGGCAACTTCACCACACCCTTGTGCATCTGCGAACCCCCCTGAAACAAGTAGTTACGCTGGTTTAAGTACTGTTGTGCTGAACACCAGCTGTCCATCAAGTAGCTCCTCCCTTCTCTCTCTGTAAGAACACAGAAGCTGACAGTGTCCTTGCAAAAGTGTAAACATGCTGCAGAGAAACCATAACACCATCTCAAAGCAGTCTTTGCCTCTCTCTCTCTTAATAACAAGGTGCTTGTGTTGAACAACTCTCTCTCTCTCTTTTTGAAAGCACAGAAAATATGACCCCTAGGGATACATAACAGTAGTTACCATAGGTGGACTTGCCTCCACTTCTTGTCAGTAAGGGATGTGGCAAGGATTATTTGAATTGTTTAATGTGGGATAGGTCAAGGACATTTCTGGGACAGAATCATGGGTGAAAATGTTTTAAGTGTATCTTTATATTCCCCCCCCCCATCCCCACCCCCAAGCAGGTGTTGACTACATCACTGTCCTTTATAAAATGCCCTTGTTCTTGGTTCTTGGTGGGTGGGTTTTGAGATTCGCTGTAAATGGCCTTGACCCATGGATCTCGCTGGATCTCCTGCTCTCTTTCCATCATCGCCTACTTTTTATTGCTAGGTACTACAAAGTACTGCTGCCTCAAAACAACAAATTTCACAGCAGTGATATGAAACCTGATTCTGATTCTGACAAGAGAAGTTATAACAAGTTACTTCTGTGAATCAGGTGCCATTCACGTAGACATCCCTTTCTACCGCAGTCAATATTTCTTACTCTATTTCTGTGGTGATACCACCGCCCCCCAAGTCTAAATAATCCCATTGAATCAATTACTTCACTACAAAAACAAACTAGGGCACAGTTAACAACTCAGTCAAAAGACAACCACTCCTTCCTTACTGTCCTAGGACATCACCTAGATTTCTGAGGTCAAACATTGGTGTGGGGTTCAGATCAATATCCTCAATATCCTCAAAGCTCTGCCCTGGAGTCAGACTCAGAAGGAATTATTTCTTCTTATCTCTCAATTGGATATGATTCATTCATATTTAAAGGGAAGTGGAAAAAACATTCCCAATATCAGGATTATCCACACAATAAAATAGATAGTAGTATCAACAGTGAAGAAAGTTATCAAAAGTGATGACATTGGACAGACTACAGCTTTTTTCCTTGGAGCATAGGAGACTGATAGATCATCTTAGAGAAGTATATAAAATCACTAAGGTCAGAGATAGGGTCAGTGCACACAGTCTTTTTTCCAGGTTTGGGTAATCAGGAACTTAGGTTTGAGGTGAGAGGGAAAAGATTTAGTCAGAACTTGAGGAGCAACCTTTTTACACAGAGGGTGGTATGCATGTGGAGTGAACTGCCAGAGGGAATATTTCAGGCAGAGACAATGACAACTTTTAGAAGGCAGTTGGGCAGGTACATGAATAGGAGAGGTTTAGAAGGAAAGGAAAATGGAACTAATTTGGATGGGGATCTAGGTCGGTATGTACCTGGTGGGTTGAAAGGCTGCATAAGTACCACTCCATGGGGTCTGTGTTGAAGTACCATGAGTACCACTCTATGAGTCTATGTTGAAGGTTGCCTGTAAAGGTTTTCCCAGGAAAATAGTAGTTTATTGTTGTTGTATGTACTGAGATGCAGTGAAAAGCTTTTGTTGCAATCCATCCTGACAGGTTATGCCATACTTGACTATTTTGAGGTAGTAAAATGAAAACAGAATGCAGAATATAATGTTACTGTTGCAGAGAAACTGCAATGCTGTTAGACTGAAAAAGTGCTTAAAAAAAATCTCCAATCTAGTCAGTCTTTAATCACTCATTTCTAGTTTCCCTCTTATAAGTAGTTTTGCATTTTGTATTGAGACCAGTGCTGGACACACTAGATAAGTGCCAGCCAATTGTGCTCCAACGTACTGGTCCTTCAGTCCTTTAGCTCTGACTTCATCCACTTTCTGAGACGTACACACTCTCCTTATCCAGAGTGCATTATCTGAAACGTATTCAGCTTATGCACTGATTCTTGTGTCGTACAGCTTTCTGCTGTGTTCCATTTGGATCAACTCTCCTTTACTTATTCTGCTTCTTAGTCAAGCGACTCACCGTTCAGTTATTCAGCTCATTCCCTTTGCCTACATCTCCAATCCTGGACATATTAGCCCCTCCTGAACCAGTTGTGTTTTCATTACAGCTTTACCAGTGCCATCTTTTCAGTAGCAATCATTTTTAATGAATTGGACCAGCTCAGGGTCAATGAGTATTTGTCGAAACAATGAAAAGACCAAAGATGACATTGGATCAACAAACACTTCTTGGAAATACATTAAGCAAATTTGCCGGTTTGTGATTGTCCGTGGCTCAGTGGGTATCCTCATCTGCTTCTGAGGCTAATGTGTTCAAACTGTTCTCCTGGGGCTTTAGCACACAACTTGGACTGAAGCACAGTGGGGGTGCTTCTTAGTTGGAGATGCTGTTTATGGGATGAGATGTTAAACTGTCTATTTAAACTCTTGTGAGATTGATATAACAGACTTAATAACACTATTTTGAAGAACATTGATTTCTCCCTGGAGTTCTGGATAACATTGATCTTTCTTCTAAACCACTTCCAACTCAAACAATTATTGGATTATTATCACTTTATAATCTGTGGGACATTGCTCTGCAAACCGGCTGCCAAGTTTCTTTGCAACTCTTATCACATTCTCTTAACATCAGTCGTTTACCTTTGTCTTCCTTGTGTAAAAGTCACCATTCACTGCCCTTCTTTTCTATTTAATCCCAGGATCATTCCTGATGTCTTCTGATCCTTAATGGTCCCCTTGCTTTCAGATAAAATTGATAATCTGGTAAATTTGTTGATTATTGTCACATGTATCGAGATACAGTTGAAAGTGTAAACATTAGAGATTCAGCAGATGCTGGAAACCAGAAAAGAACACATGCAAACATCGCAAACAACAGGAAATCTGCAGATGCTAGAAATTCAAGCAACACACATAAAAGTTGCTGGTGAACACAGCAGGCCAGGCAACATCTCTAGGAAGAGGTGCAGTCGACGTTTCAGTCCTGACGAAGGGTCTCGGCCTGAAACGTCGACTGCACCTCTTCCTAGAGATGCTGCCTGGCCTGCTGCGTTCACCAGCAACTTTTATGTGTGTTACATGCAAACATCGGCTGTTTATTCATTCCTTCCATAGACCCTGCCTGACCTGCCAAATTCCTCCAGCATCTTGTGTGTGTTACAGTGAAAGACGTTGTTTTGCATGTATCCATACAGATTAATTTTTTGACATCAGTGCATTGGGGTAGTACATGCAACCGAATGCAGGATAAAATGTTACTGTTACAGAGAAGCTGTAGTACATGCTTATGAATTATAACACAGGTGCAAGATTATGAAAGAGTAGATCACGAGGTCAAAAATCTCTCTTATTGTACAGGGACCATTCAGTAGCCATGTAACAGTAGGACAGAAGCCGTCCTTGAGCCTGGTGGCAAGTGTTTTCAGGTTTTCCTATTTTCTGCCCTGGGGTGGAGGGGAGAAGAAAGAAGAATGTCCGGCATGCATGGAGTATTTGATTATGCTGGCTGCTTTTCTGAAGTAGTGAGAAAAACAGACCAGAGGCTGGTGTCCGTCGTGTACTCAGCTGTGCCCACAACTCTCTGGTCATTTGCAGTCTGGGGCAGAGTAGTTGTATAATGGTTACCAAACCACTATACATCATGGTTTCTTTGGTGTATCTTTAAAAGAGGATGAAATGCCAAATTTCTTTAGCCTACTGAGGAAATGGAGATGCTGATGCATTTTGAGGTCATGGCATCCACAGACAAGAACTTGCTATTGGTGCTGTTCACTGCTAGAAACACAAATCTCTCCACCCTCTCAACCTTTTTCGTAAACTGCACCATGTCCACCACTTCCCCTTCCTGAAGTCAATGACCAGCTCTTTTGTTTTGCTGACATTGAGAGAAAAGTTTATTGTCGTGACACAATGTCACAAGGCTGTCTACCTCCTTCCTCATCTCGGACTCATTGTTAAGGTTCGTCTGCCTCAGGCACTGCCGCTGTTTCACACTGCATGACCTGCTGAGTGCTTCCAACACCTACTAATCTCAATTCAGGTTTTCACCGCCTGCATGATTTTACTTTCGTTTAATTCCTCTGTAATCTCTCGGTTCCTTTAAAACTGGCTGCTGTTTGGTTTGGGGCCCTTTCACTTCCGTTCCTTGCTATTGTAATTATTTTTTACCGAAGCATTAAGTCAGATTGCTCTTCTTCCCGTGACTGATGCTGTTTTATAACTGAAATGCCTCCAGGGTTCTTACGACCAGTTAAGTACGTGTAATAAAACTCAGTCATCAGCACCGTCTCTCTGTTCGGCTTTCCAACCTGATGAGGGGTCTCTGAGCCTAATGTAAGCAAGTTCACAAAGAGTTAAACAAACTCAGTAAACGTTTCATGGGCAGGAAGCTAGGATTCAATGATTTTAGATTAAAAACTCAAACAGTCATTCATTTTAACGCATGTTCCTTTTAGCTGGGGCCTGATTACAATTTTATGATTTTAATTTATCTCCTTAATTCTCCAGCAGCGCTGGGCTTGGCCCGTGTGACCTATTCATCACTCGAGGTGACAGAGTGGAACAGACCACCGAATTCAGCAGAGAGGCAAAATAACTTCATCTCCCTGGCACTAAATCTCACTCACAAAATAAAAATATTTCCAACCCAATAATGTCATTTTTTGGTGAAATAAAAACAGAAAATGCTGGGAACACTCAGCAAGTCAGGCTGCGTCTGTTGAAAGGTGAATGGAGTGAACATTTTGGGTTTCATTCCACCAAACCAGTATTAGCGATGCTTTTCCCTCCACAGATAAGTTTCCTGACCTGCTAAGTGTTCCCTGTACTTTCTCTTTACATTGTAGTTTCCAGTTTCTGCAGGTTTTTAAAATTCTTATTTACAGTGGTTGAGGATCTTAAGGATATCTTCCCTGGAGCTAAAAAAAGAGTCATAAAGATGATAATACTTTATGTGCTCTCATATATTTAGCTATTGCCTCTTTAAATACATCTCCATTCTTCATTGTAGCAACACCTGCATCCTGCATTTCTTGGAAAATATTCTCAATAGAATTTATTAATGGTTATCGTAAAATTATTGTACTAGTTTTGGATGTCTGCACAATTAGAGTTGTATTCCCTGTGCCTGTGTCAGGTAATGTAATGGGTGACGGATGACACATTTGTTCATAATAGAAATTGTTCTACATAACTCACAAACACCCTCATTGAGTTGTGTTCACTTTAAGAGACTGTGTCTGACGTAATGACGTCAGTGTAAGGCAACTGGTTTTGGTTTTGTCACAGTGGAAGTAAAGCATTGCAGCTTTTGTTAAGCACAAAAAATGTCTCGCATGTTTCAGTCACAAAGTCCTACATTGGTGACCTTGATTGACACTCTCAAACGATTCCATAATTACTCAAGGACATACTAACCAACACAGTCGCCTTGAAGCTGCTGGAGTTTTGGGAGCAGCACGCTACTGTGTGGTTTGCATAGGCTGAAGTCCAATTTACTCCGCGAGAAATCACCACAGACAATACCAAATTTTACTACTTCGTAGCATCACTAGGTAGCTTCATTGCAGACAGAGTGGTGAGACTACTAGAAGACCCACCTGCACATGATACATATGTCACTCTGAAAACTTACCTATTACAGACTTGTGGATTGGCTGAGTCTGAGCATGCTGAACAGTTGTTCTGCCTGCTCAGCTAGGTGATGCTAGCTAGGCCTTCAGAACTAATGGACCAAGTGCTGCCTCTCCTGGTCTGTCACCATTCTAGATTTATGTTTAAGGAACTCATTATGCAACAAATGCCTGATCAAGTTCACACTGCCCTAACTAATAAAGTTCAAAGTTTAAAGTAAAATTTATTATCTGAGTACATACATGTCACCATATACAACCCTGAGATCATTTTTCTGTTTTCATACTTAGCAAATCTATAGAACTGTAACTGAACTGTAAACATCAGGAACTGTAAACTGTAAACAAACTGAGCAAATGTAGATATAAATATATAGCATGAAATAACAATATAATATCCAGCAATAAAACAATATAAGAGTCCTTAAATGAGTGTAGCTATCCCCTTTTGTTCAAGAGCTGTTGTTTGAGGGGTACTAACTGGTCTTGAACCTGGTGGTGTGAGTCCTGAGGCACCTGTACCTTTTACCTGATGGTTGCAGTGAGAAAAGAGCTTGGTCCAGGTGCTGAGGATCTTTGACGATGGATGCTGCCTGTCTATGGCACCGTTTCATGTAGATGTGCTCAGTGGTTGGAACGGGTTTTACCTGTGATGTACTGGGCTGAATCCATTACCTTTTGCAGGATCTTCTGCTCAAAGACATTAGTGTTCCCTTACCAGGCCGTAATGCAGCCAGTCAACACAATTTCCACTACACATCTGTAGAAGTTTGCAAAGGTTTTTGATGACATGCTGAACCTCCGCAGACTCCCGAGGAAGTAGAGGTGCTGTCGTGCTTTCTTTGTAATTACATTTACATGATGGGTCCAGGACAGGTCCTCTGTGACAGTGAATCCTAGGAATCTAAAGTTACTGACTCTCTCCACTTCTGATCCTCTGATAATTACTGGCTCATGGACCTCTGGTTTCCTTCTCCTGAAGTCTACCATCAGGTCCCTGGTCTTATTGACATTGAGTGAGAGGTTGTTGTTATTACACCACTCAGCCAAGTTTTCAATCAGAATCAGAATCAGGTTTATTATCACCAGCATGTGACATGAAATTTCTCAACTTAGCAGCAGCAGTTCGAAGCAATACATAATCTAGCAGATTAAAAAAAATAATAATAATAAATAAACAAGTAAATCCATTGCGTATATCTCCCTCCTGTATGCTGGTTCATCACCCCCTTTGATACAGCCCACAGCAGTGGTGTTGTCAGCAAACTTGTAAAGGTATTGAAGCTATACTTAGCCATACGGTCGTAGGTGTAAAGCAAGTAGAGCAGAGGGCTAAGTACACATCCCTACAGTGCTCCTGTGCTGATGGAGACACCCGTGAAGGACTATAGGGAACATGCCAAAATGGCTGATAGTCCAGACTCAGCCAGGCAGAGGTGCATCGTTCCTCCTCCTATCTCTATCTCAATAGGTTCTGTCAGCGGAGCCTCCAGCAGACACACACCTACGGCTCCAGACTGGACAATGCCGGGACTGTGTTTTTACCACGCTCACTTCAGATGAATGCCGAGAAGTACCAACCACCATACAGCTTCGACACAGCCAGCACATCGAGACATCGGAGGTCTGTGAACACCATGGGTTCCAGCTGCCAGGGTATCTATTGTTCATTGCAGGCACCCCTGCAGGCCGCCACTTCCTGTGTGACTCGGGCTCCCACATATGGGATTTTGTCTTGGCTGAAGTTACCAGACCTCTACTAGGCTAGATTTCCTATGCAACAAAGGACTGTTAGTCAATCTTAAGAACTGCCGGCTTGTGGGTGCAAAGGAATTTGGGTCATTCTCCTGTATGCCCAGTAAGTCCCCCACTCTGTCTAGCACATGCACCCCCACACGGGAATTCACTCACCTACTGAGCGAATTCCCAATCCTCACCAAGACCACGTTTTCCACTACAATCACAAAGCATGGGGTTGAACACTGTATTTCCACAACTGGCTCAAAAGTTGCCTTTCTTATGAACTTTCCATTGCCCTGCACAATTAAAGCAATGCAAGAGTTGTTAGGTATGATGAATTTCCATCACCATTTCATTCCACGAGCTGCTGAAATTATGCTTCCTTTAAAGGCAATGACCCTAATCATATGCTTGAGTGGTCAGTGACACAACCAGAGCCCTTGCTCTTTTCGAATGCAACCTTACTGGTGCACCTGGTCCCCAATGCACCTACAGCTGCCAGTACTGATGCTTCAGACTTTGCTGTAGATGCTGAGTATGAACAGTTGGTTAGAGGTGTGTGGCAGCTGCTTGCCTTCTTCAGCCGGCAGCTCTACAGCCCAGAAAGGAAGTATAGCACGTTTGACCACAAGCTTGTTGGCCTCTATCTGACCGTCTGCCATTTTTGTTTCCTACTGGCAAGTCAGCACTGCACAGCGTTCGTTGACCACAAACTGTCGTGGACACGAAGGCCGAAGCCTCAGACCCTTGGAGTGCATGGCAGCAGCAGCACCTGGCGTGTATTTTGGAACTCACGTCTGACATACAGAACATCGAAGGAAAACATAATGCTGTGGTTGATTGCCTCTCACTGCTCGTTGTCAACGCAATGCTCATCGGGCCTGACTGTGTCGGCATGGCAACTAACCAAGCTACCGACCCAGAGATCCAAGCTTACAGAAGGCAGTCAAGGGCCTGCGGTTGGCTGACGTCAGTTTCAGGGATGCAATAGTTTCTCTCCTGTGCGATGCCTCAACTGGTCGCCCTCACCCAATAGAGCCTGCAGACTGCAGGTGTAATGCTTTTCACCTCTTTCATGGCTGCTCATGTCCGAGCAGGAAGGATTCATAGAAACAGGTTGCTTTAGAGTTGGTGTGGCAGAGCCCTAGGAAGAACGTGCAAGACTGAAGTGCAGCTTGTGTTGTGTGTCAGCCGGCAAAAATTAACCATCACGTTCAGGCTTTAACCACGTCAATGTGGGCCTGGTTTGTCCTCACCCCAACCCCATGGTTTCACACATCTCCTTACCATGCTGGACCGCACCACCAGGTGGCCAGAGGCTGTCCCTCTAGCGTTGCTGACAGCTGCAGGCGTGGCTCGGTCATTCATCAACATCTGGGTCACTTGGTTCAGCACCCCATCTGATACTTCTTCCAACCACAGTCCCCAATTCACATCAGACCTCCGGGCTGCAGTGGCCCAGAATCTTGGTGTTAAATTGCACCCCACCACAGCATATCACCAGCAGTCCAATGGCCTGTGCGAATGGTTTCACCATACCTTAAAGGCTGCTCTGAGGTCCTGCCTGACGGATGAGTGTTGGCACCATCATCTCCCACAGGTCCTGCTGGGGCTCAGGACAGCTCTAAAAGAAGACCCGCCAGCCTCCATAGCTGAGTTGGTGTACAGCCGCTGTGGGTGCTGGGTGATTTTATTCCTGATAACACAACCGCCTGATCAACATTCCACTCTCCTCAGAAAACACAATTCATTTCCACTTCTTCCTACCTCCCATCATGCATGCAGTACTCTTGGGTTCCAGTTGACCTGTGTTCTACCTTCATTTTTGTCTGGCATGATGCATATCAACACCCCCGAAGGCCTATTCAGTGTTTTGAAACGGGGCAAAAAGACTTTTATTGTAGGTAGGAAGAGTAAACCTGAATATATTTCTGTAGATCACCTTAAAACAGCCCACTAAGACCGGGATGGTTTCACTGGCATACCTCCTACATCATGATGTGACCATGTGCGTATCAGCACACCCTTGCATGAGCCAGAGCCACCTGCTGGTACTCCAACCAACGCTCATAGACCACAAGCTGGGCTGGCTGTACGAGCTCCAGACAGACTCACAGTGCTGGTTTTTGGTGAACCATGGAGGGGGGTGGTCTGTGTAGGATAACGTAATGGGTGACCGATGACACATTGCTTATAACAGAAACTATTCTACATAATTTAGAAACACCGTCATTGAGCTGTTGTGTTCGCTGTAAGAGATGGTATCTGACGTAATGACATCAGGCAGTGTAAGGCAACCACATTTGTTTTGATCGCATTGGAAGAAAAGAGCTGCAGCTTTTGTTCAGCACATAAAACGACTCTTGCATGTTTTATTCACAAATCCTACACTTTTCCTAATTTTTGCATCCTTTATTCTGAAACTGCTCAAGCTCATTTTTCCCAGGCAAACAGCCCCAGAAATGTTGAACCTTTCCTGTCAATAATGAAGTCACGATTTCCTAGTTTGCTGATGATACAAAATAAATGGGATTATGAGGAGGGTGGAAGAGATTTCAAGGGGATATAGACAAACTAAAGCTACGTCCATATTACGCCGGATAATTTTGAAAATGAAGCTTTTTCTCTTCGTTTTGACCTTCCATCCACACTGAAACGGCGTTTTTATCCCCCAAAAACGGAGATTTTCAGAAACGGTCTCCAAAGTGAATAAATCTGAAAACACCTAATATCCGTTGCAGTGTGTACGATGTAACCGGAGCTTTTTAAAACCGCTGTCATGACGTGCCGGAACAGATGGCGACAGCGCGGTATTTCATTGTTTTCTTCTTATTATTCTTCTTCTTATTATTACTACTTTATTGTCGCCAAACAATTGATACTAGAGCGTACAATCATCACAGCGATATTTGATTCTGCGCTTCGCAGAACCTAACAATTGCAGAACAGACAGCAATGAGACTGAAGCCAGAAGTTAGAAATATACTCACCAAATACTTTGACCCATAGCTAACTGAATAAATAAGTATACTCACTTTCCCCTGTTTTCTGTCCTTGCTTGTATGAAGGTGGTTTACCTGTTTATACAAGTACTTCTCTGACAATAGATGTGTAACAGGCTAATGTAACATTGTAAGGAAATACAAGATAACACTGATGCAGACATGTTTTATACATTTAACAAGGTACTTTATTAATGCAACAGAGTTAGTCAGTTTTTCAATGTTCGCCGTCAGCCGGGTCATACTGTCCGTGAACTCCCTGTCAGTTGCCTCCATACGCTCCAGTATTTGTTTTTGTTTTAGTTTTAAGTCCTCCTGCGTGAGAGCCAAGAGCAATTTCTTTTAAGTTTTTCTACTCTGTAACTTGACAAACGCACACTAAGTATACCGTTTCCTCTTTGCTTGTTTTCTGTGTGTCCTGCGCGTGCCCAGTAGAGGAAATTCGCCCAAGTATCTGTGTTAGTGTGGACAGAGATATTTTGAAAAACGCTTAGTGTGCACGCCTGTCGTTTTTACTCGAAACCGGCGTTTTCAAAATTATCCTGCGTAGTGTGGACGTACCCTGAGTGAAGGGCAAGAATGTGGTAGACGACACCATGCAGACAAATGTGGGGATATTCACCATGACAAAACAGATAAGTGATGCTCATGATCAAAGGAAGCTAGGCATCCTTGAAGTTACTGTTTGTCGCTGAAAGTCAACATGCCAATATAGTAAGCAATTAGGAAAGCAAATGGTATGTGGGCAAGAGGATTTCATCACAGGAGTAAAGATTTTTTTTCACTAAGGAGCTGAGGGGTCCATACCTAGTGTATAGTGAACTGTTCTGGTTTCCTTACACACTAAAAGGACATATTACCATAGACGGAGTGCAGCAAAGATTCACCAGACTAATCAAGGGCTTGCAAAGTGAGCAGCAATTGAATAAACCAGGCTTGTATCCTATAGAGTTTTAAAGAAATTTCACTGAAATTTACAAAATTCTTAAAGGACTTCACAAGTTGGATTCCAGGAGGATGCATCCCGAGATGAAAGGTCTAGAACCAAGCATCACAATCTTAGAGTAAGGAATTTGGACTGAAATGAGGAGAAGTGATAGACCTTTGGAGTTCTCCATTCCAGAGAACTCAGTCATTGTGTTGACTCAAAAAGAGACTGATAGATTTCTGGATATGAGGGGAATGAGGGGATGTGGAGACATTATAGGAAAATGGTGTCGAGCTGGAAGTTCAGCATGAACATATTGAATAGTGAAGAAGGAATGAAGTGGTGTGAGACAGACTGAATATTTCAATGCAATTATAAACTGTACTGCCAAACAGTTTTCTTGTTGCCTTTATTGTAATCTACAAATAATCTGGGTTGAGTAAGGAGTAGGATCTGGGTTATCTTTCTGCTGTGTTGGAACCCTTTGCTTGACTGAATCTGAAACTTTTGTGTGAAGACTCACTCCAGCGCCGAGAGCACCTTTTATGGTAGTGAGGGAGTGCTACAAGGTTGGAGGAGTTACTTCTCAGATGAGAGGTTAAACTGAGGCCATGCCTGCCTCTTCAATTAGTGTAAACAGCAATTCTGAAGATCCCACAGTTTCTGGATCCAATATTTGCCCTCAACCAACATCATGCAAGCAGATTATCTGGTCTTTGTCACATTGTTACTGGTTGGAGCTTGCTGAACAACAGGATTACAACGACTGCAATTACAAGAATACTTGAGACGATTCTGGTCCTGAGTAAATTTCACAAGGCATGTTCCACATGCCCTTGAATTCTCTTCTGATAGAGATCCAGAATCCATTTCTCTTCTCACTGTTGCTGAACCTGTATGCCAACTTCGTACAATTCAGTTACAAGGCCAACTAAAACTCTTTGAACACCAATGTTTTATAGTTGTATTCCATTAAAAAAGATTCTATATTTAGACCATAAGACCATAAGATATAGCAGCAGAATTAGGCCATTTGGCCCATCGAGTCTGCTCCACCATTTCATCATGGCTGATCCAATTTTCCTCTTCGCCCTAATCTCCTGCCTGCTCCCCGTATCCCTTCATGCCCTGGCCAATCAAAAATCTATCAACCTCTGCATTAAATATACATGAAGACTTGACCTCCACAGCTGCCTGTGGCAAAGAATTCCACAGATTCTCCACTCTCTGGCTAAAGAATACTTCTACTTGTCCTGCCAAAGGGAACCTCACATCTACACCCTCTGCTACCTTCCTGTCCAAGCAGTGCCTACCCATATTCTTTTGCTTTCTCCTCACAGTTTACATTGTAATTTGGCCTTAGAGTAATAAAGGCACAGAATACAGCACATAACTGGGCCTTTGGGCCCTCACTCTCTATGCCATACCTTTTGCCCATCTACAGCAATCCTGCTTGCTTGCATTAGGACTATATCCTACTACGTCTTGTCTATTTAAGTGCTGGTCTAAATGCCTTTTAAATATAGTAATTTTAAGTCAGAAATCTTTGACAAGTACCTTCATCTAATCATTACTTCCATCTGTGACCTCAGCACCATTCCCAATCACATCCAACTTGAAAATAACCCATTTATTTCTATTCTGTTTATTGACATTTAATCAATACTCCATCCGTTCAGATGGATCACCTCTAACACACTGTGATCTTATCTGGTGCAACTATGTGTAGTAAATCTTTGAATGCTTTTTGAAGATCCAAATGTATAACATTCACCGGTCCCCTTTTATTGTTCCTGCTGAGGAACCTTCAGAAATACTCACAAATTTGTCAACAGTAAGTCCTATAACACCATAAGACAAAGAAGAATTAGGCCATTTGGCCCATTAAATCTGCTCTGCCACTTCATCATGACTAATTTATTATCCCTCTCAACCCCATTCTCCTGCCTTCTCCCCATAATTTCTGACACACTGACTAATCAAGAACCTATCAACCTCTGCTTTCAATACGCACATGAACTGGCCTCCACAGCTGTCCATGGCAACGAATTCAATAGATTCACCACCCTCTGGCTGAAGAATTTCCTCTTCTAAGGAGCTGTCTTTCTATTCTGAGGCTGTGCCCTCTGGTCCAAGACTTCCCCACTGCAGGAAACATCCTCTCCTTATCTATTCTATCTAGACTTTTCAATATTTTATCTGGCTTCAATGAGATAACCCCACTCCCATTCTTCTAAACTCCAGCAAGCGCAGACCCAGAGCCATCAAACACAAATCATACATTAACCCTTTCATTGCTAGGATCATTCTCATGAATCTCCTCTGGATCTGGATCCAATCTAATACCAGCACATCCTTTGCTAGATAAGGGGCCCAAAACTGCTCACAGTACTCTGTCTACAGTGGTCTGTCCAATGCCTTATAAAGCTTCTGCATCACACCATTGATTTTGTATTCTAGTCCTCTTGAAATGAATGCCAACATAGCATTCATCTTCCTCACCACCAACTCAACCTGCAAGTTAACCTTTAGGGAATCTTGCACAAGGAATCCCAAGTCCTTTTCCACCTCTGATTTCTGAATTTTTTCTCCTTTTAGAAAATAGTTTATGCATTTATTCCTTCTACCAAAGTGTATGACCATATACTTCCTGACACGGCATTCCATCTGCCACTTCTTTGTCCATTGTCCTTATCTGTCAAAATCCTTCTGCAGTCGTCCTGCTTCCTCAACACTACCTGCTCCTCCACCTATTGTTGTATTGTTAGCGAACTTGACCACAAAGCCATCAATTAAAATCCAAGTGAAAAACATCCATTGCCTCTCTGTTTCTAATCACATTGATCCTACCTCATTGAAATGTGTCACTCTGCAAGTCCCATTTCCACTTACTTTATCATAGAAAGATCCTTTCCTATAATTAGCCTGCAGATCCATGTTCCCCCCTGAACTACTCACTCTGACTCCCAAAGTCATAACCTCTACCACCAAGAAGATTAAGAGTATGGAACATGGGGAAACCACCAACTGCAAGTCTCCCTCTGTGTCATGCATTGTCCTGACTTTGAATGTTGGATATCACTGGTGCTTTATCATTACTCAGTCTAAACCCTGGAGTTCCCTCTACAACAGCACAGTGGGATTGCCTTCACCAGAATGAGCTCAATGGTTCAAGGTGACTCCTCACTTCTCTCTTCTCTCTTCTCAAAGGCAGGTAGAGATAGGCAATAAATACTGATTGTGTTGGTGACATCCATATTGCTAAATATGGATAAGTAAAAATAAGTCAAGAAGTTTGGAGGATATACTGAGTACCTTTCACACATCTGCAACCTGTACTCCAAACTGGAATCTGAGTAGCTCCAACATGAAAGAAGGCCATTCAGTCAATGAGTCTATACTAGCTGTATGTAAAACTAATTTTGTCCCATTGCCCACAGCTCAGCATATACTTTCCTTTTGAACACTGCAATTGAGCCTACCTCCAGCACTCCCTCTGGTATTGCATTCCAGAATCTCACCTCTCACTAAGGCTACGTCCACACTCGACTGGATAAATCCGTAATCGAAGCTTTTTCTCTTTGTTTTGACCCTCCATCCACACTAAAACGGCGTTTTCCTCCCCCGAAAATGGAGCTTTTCTAAAATGCTCTCCGGAGTGTTTAAATCTGAAAACGCCGGTTGGGCATTATAGTGTGTACAGGGTAACCAGAGGTTTTTAAAAACCTGTCGTCCCTTTCATTGGTGAAGAGACTATGGCTGTAGGAAATGTTTCCAGGGTGACCCCTCTGTGGGAGTGGGGAAGATGTCATTGGGGCCACCCGGGGGTCTGTGTGTCCATATGTGTAGCTATTGTAGTGGCTATGAGGCTGGTATTGTGGCAGTGAAAAGTACTGGGCGGGGGGGAGCCATTATATTCCTCATCATTGCAAATCCCTCTGCAACAGAGTTAGTCAGTTTTTCAATGTTCGTCGTCAGCCAGGACATACTGTCTGTGAACTCCCTGTCAGTCGCCTCCATACGCTCCAGTATTTGGTTTTTCAGTTTTAAGTCCTCCTACGCGAGAGCCAACAGCTGTCCATCATTTGGCAATTTCTTTTTAAGTTTTTCAAGTCGGTAACTGGACAAATGTGCACCAAGTATACCATTTCCTCTTCGCTTGCTTTCTGTGTGTCCTGCCCAAATATCCGTTTTAATGTGGACAGAGGTATTTTCAAAAACACCTGGTGTGGACACCTATTGTTTTTACATGAAACTGGAGTTTTCAAAGTTATCTGCTCTAGTGTGGACGTAGCCTGAGTAATGAAGAGTTTTCTTCATCTCACTTTTGGTCTGATGCCAATCACTTTCATCCTGTGTCTCCTAGTTCTTGACCCCTCCACTAATAGGAACAGTTCCTCTCTGTCTACTCTGTTAATATCCTCAATGATTTGAAATATCAGGTCCCCTTGAAACCTCCTCTGTTCCAAGCAGAAGAACCCTAATCTCTCCAATATGTTCACATGTCCCTAGAATAATTTCCACATCTCTCCACAATTGGAAACAAACCTCCGTTTGTTGTCAAACCAGCTTTTCAATAGGTTCATCATGATTCTGTTGCTCTTGTTTAAACATACAAAATGCTTTCTCTTTTTCTGTTTAAACACCTAAAATGTTTTCTTTAATTTCTTTTTCATCCTGCCCTCCCACCATCACTGGACACAAAGTACAAGGTCTATGTTCTAGTTGTTCTTGTAGATTTGTACCCTTTATCTATATAGCATCTTAGCATTCTTCTGACTAAGATATAACACTTCCCATTTTTCATTATTAAATCCATTCTCCCAGCCAGTCCTTGTCTGTTATTACCCTCACAGTTCATTATCTATCAGAGTTTTGTGTCATCTGCACACTGAGAGGTCTTATTCTGTACACGTCTAAATCATTGGTCTTGCTTGGATCACTGGGGCACACTAATACACTCCTCACTTCAATCCAGAAAACAACCTTTCATTAAAACCCTCTATTTCTATTACTTAGCCAAGTAATCTGTACTGCTCAGCATTCAGCCCCTTAATTAACTCTTCTCTCATTGGAGTCAGTCCCTCAGCTGCCGAGATCAGGAACTCTGTAAACCTTCTGCTGTCTACCTTTCCCTCCACCTTCAAGCCCAACTCTCTGATCAAGCTTTACAATGTCTGCTGTAACATCTGCTTTCTCCCTGATAAAACTCCTGCAATGCACATAGGGCCTTCGGCTACAATAAAGAACCCAGTTAAGTAGAAATTTTCATTATTGTTACTGGCTTTAATTTGAAATATCTTGAGTCACAAGAGACCAGGCAATGATTCCAACAATCCAGACAAATCATCTACTCTTAACAAAAGTGTCATTTCCATCCAACATAGCCCCAATCCACTACCTTTTATATGCAATTTAGCTCATTATAATTTTTTAATCATTTTTATTTTTTTAATATGTAGAGCAATGTTTTTGGAGCTCTTGAAGGATTGAGGGTGTAAAGTAGAGAAGACACCAGATGGCTTCAAGTATTACCAAGCATTCAAATAGATTAGCAATGTCTTCACAGCCTTGAGAATATCCAATATCCTTGAAAACACCACTATTTCTCAATTTTCACAGTGTAATATTGTAAAATTATATGTAAGCTTGCATTGTTTGAACTTATTATTAGTTGCATTGGGCTTCCAATCTCTTTCTCCAACTTTCTGTTTTGAATTGCTCCAGATTTTTTTATTTCGATTCACAGTGGTTTGTATTCAGTTTGTCTCATTCCTTTCAGAATCCATAATACAGAATAAGATTTTTTATTACTGAGTTATATGATGTGAAAGTAGTTGTGTTGCAACAGCAGTTTAGGGCAAAGACATGAAACTAATATAAATTATAAAAAATAATTAAATAGTGCAAAAAATGGAATAACAAGATGGTGGTCATGGGTTCAGTAATCTGATGGCAGAGGGGAAGGAACTATTTCTGCTTCATTGAGTGTGGGTCTTCAGGCTCTGGTACCTCCTCCCCAGTAGTAACAAAGAGAAGAGGGCATGTTCCCAATGGTGAGGTCCTTAATGATGGACGGCAGCTTCTGAGGCACCTCTTCTTAAAGGTGTCTGTGATAAAGGGGAGGATTATATTCATGATGGAGCTGGAGATTCTATAACCCTCTGCAACCACCTGCAATCCTGTGCATTGGAGCCCCCATACACACTGTGATGCAGGCTGTCAGATGACACTAAGCCTGAGTCTCCTTTTGTTGCTGTGCACCCACTTGCTAGCAGTTCTGCAGTAGGATGGACAGAGAATTCACTGCTGAATTATGCCCTTCCTTTGTTCCTTGGCTGTTGGAAAGAAAGTTCCTGACTATTGTGCATTACCAATCTCAGCAGGCATTCCCCAGCATTTAATTACAAAGAATTAAGGTGGAACAATATTCGTGTCATAATGAAGGGATGTATACACAGCAAGATCCTGTAAACAGCAGTAGGTTATCAATGTAGATTGATGCCTTTTTAACAATGGTGCCTGAGTGGCAGACCCAGGCAGGGCTCAAGGAATTCACACTGATCATTGTCTGAGGTTTGCATGTCTGCACATGAAGGCAATCCCAGTTGTACACCTCATTCAGAAAAAGGCTCTCCAACACTCCTTGGAGTATCAGACAGTGCTTAAGTCTCTAGGGAGGAATTTAAATCCATAAACTTCTAACCCAGACACTGGAGCAATATTACAGAGCCTTGATTGACCCTCCACTGATTCAATTAGCTGTTCCTTATAGAAAGCAAACAAACCTGCCAGAAAAAAAACATTAGGTTTAGCAGCATCTGCAGAAGGAGAGACAGAATTCACGTTTCAGTTTGATGACACTAATAAGAAGGAAAATATTCTGATGAACAATCATTGACCTGAAACATTAACTTTGTTTCTCTCTCCACAGACGCTACTGACCAGCTGAATGTTTCCAACTCTTCAGTTTTAATTTCATCTTTTGAGCATCTGCAAGTTTTTGCTTTTCAGTTCTTTCTTATTCTGTGCTCTTCCTGCTAAACACAACTGCAGCCATTGGCTCGGTCGCATTAGATATAAAACCAAACAGTCTATTGCCTCAGCATGCTCTGGTGGTCTTACAACAGGTTTCTTGACAGGGTTTATGTTTGCTTTGTCGATGTGTAAATTACATTGAAATTTAACTTACATTAGTGATATATTTCCTGGTTTACCCCATGCCATGAAAACACCATCATCCTCTTTTGCCATATGAACTAGGTGAAAAGAATATTCTTGGCCCTACTATGCTGAACAAACAGGATCAGGAATTGTATATCATGTGCATATTTGGGTGATCTAATAGGGCAAGTATTAATCACTATGAAGGTTATACTGTACTGTGTGGCATGCTTCCTTGATCAGCCAAGCAGGTGTTGGTGCTACTGTGACAATGTAAGAGACCTTCTGCATTCTCATCTGACAAATTTTAGTGTTCTTCAAACCTCACTCTTTCAATCAAACCAAGTTTTCTCGTTCCACCTATTGCAGTTGTGTCTTCAGCTGCCAACTCCAAACTCTGGAACCTGTCACTAATGTATTAGGATTGCAAGTGCAAGGTGCTTTTTGAAGACTGTGATGGATTGTTATTGGAAATCGAGCCTCTGGGTGAGTGGAGCTGGAGGAACACCCCTAGTCTGAGTGGGCTCCCTATCTTAGCCTCCAGTAAAAGTAAGAGGTGCGCCATCACTCCCTAGTGGTTGGATAAATAACTGCAAGCTTTTTAAAATCATTCACTCAAGATAGTGGTGGAAGGAAGCTTTGCCTTTTCTATAATACATTCTTCTTCTGACTCAGAAGACACATGATCTGTAATATCCACCATTTCCATGTGTTTAAACACTAATTCCCTCATTTCTTGTATCCTGGTTGAAGACACGTTACAGTAATTTAACTATTCCTCCCAAACTCAGTATTTCACACCCGGAAAGAAAAAGGCAGCTACCAATGGAAACACCACCGTATCTGAGTCACCACCCATCCCAACCTGGGCATGAAGGCCAACAATTCTCAAGCTATCAAGCCATACTGTGGGACCACAGTGGTTCAATGAGAAAAGACATCACACCTTCTCAAGGGCTGTTAGAGAGAGGCTTTAAATACCAGCCTTAAAAGGATACTACCAAATTCCAAGAAAGAACGTATAATAGATTAACAACAAGAGAGAATGATGGAAATCTGCAGGCAGTTGGGCACCATCTGTACAGAGAGAATCTCATTAACTCAGGTCAATGAGCTTTAAATGTGAGCAGTCAAAGATACAGGAACTTCACGTTGTAAAGAAAGGGGGACGATGAGAAGAAAGTAAATTTCAAACAGAAGATAGAGCAGTTAACATAAGTCCAAAGGAGGTGAAATCACTGTCCAAAATTGCTGAGTGAATTTGGAACAAAATCTGAAATAAATATTTCTCATTATCTGAAGTGTTGAGAATATTTTGTGTGCTCAATGAGAAGAACATTGACTCTGTCTCACTCTCCAAATACGCTGTCTGACCCGTTATTTCCAATACTTTCTGGTTATGTTTATTATTCTGAATAGAGTAAATAGGGAGAAGCTATTTACCTCTCAGGAAAATCAAAGGCTGAGAAGGGAGAGATTTAGAGTTATAGGTAGAAGGAGCAGGACGATGTTGAGAAAACACATTTTTTCACCCAGAGGCTGGTGAGAGTCTGGAACTCACTGCCTGAAAGGATAGGGACTTAACATCTTTATACGATATTTGGAATATGTACTTGAAGGGCTACAGACTCAGTGGTGGAACATGGGATTAGGTTGGGTATGTCTTCTTTGACTTGCATGAATGAAGTGAACCATTTTTTGATCAATGATTCTGTGAGTCACACTTTAGTATTTTCCTGGAGCAGTCCATACCATGGGCAACAACTCCAGGACTCTTAAATTGTGTGAAAAACAAGCAAGTTGCTGTTTTAGATGGCAAGGGCTTGTGGGAAGGCAAGAGGTCAAAGAGCAGCTCCCATGGTTGCAGTGGAAGATGCAGTGAGAAGAGATGAATCCCAGGGAAGCAGTTCCTTCAGAACAATATATTGATCTATAACAATCTGTTAAAGGGTGTAGAAACTGAAAACAATGTACTGATGATCTATTGGATGGCGATAGGTGTTAAAGAGCGTGGAAACTGAAAACAATGAACCTTGAACACTGGGTGATTTAGAAGCTGAGGGAAATCCTGACCCTGAGAGTGGAACCATCAGTGAGAGCAGATGGACAAAAAATGATACCGGCATGGTCATGGGATTAGACAATTATAGTGGATGGGAAAAGCAGCTGAAGGGAACCAAAGCTATTTGGTGGTTTTGGTGACATCATCAGGTGATGTGATGGAGACAAACAAGTAAAGATTTGATTGAAGATGGAGCAGAAGGAGTTGTAGTCAAGATAGTTGTGGGTGTAAGTGGATTTGTAATGGATCCAGGTTTCCAAACCATCACATGAAATGGGGAGACACAGGGAAGAGAAGAGAAGAGCACCAAGGGCAAGAGAGAGCAGGGTAGAGGATAGAGATGGGAAAATGTTGGAAATACTCAGTAGATTATCGCTTCATTTCCCGGAGAGAATTCAGTCCCATATCTTCAAACAAATAGACAAGGATTTTGAATCTGGCCTCCAAAGGGAGTGTGGTGGCAAATGGTACAGGTGCATTTGAGGGGACCTGACAAGCAAGCGAAGGAGAAGGAAAGTAGGTTCAATGACAATAGATTTAAATGAAGAACGGCAGGAGGAGGCTCACGCCAGTAGGAAATGACTACGTAGGAAGGTCCGGTTCGATTCTGTGCAATATATCCACAGTAACTGTACATAAAATATACTTCCCTTATAAAGCAGGTGCATTTGGCTTATTGGTCTATGTCGCAGTTTGTGATGTGATTCTCACTACACTGGGAGACCACACATAGATCAGATACAACATCTCCATTCATTCCTCAAGCATGATAGTCAGCTTCTTGTTATCATTTTAATTCTCCACCTCAGCGTTTAAACTAATATTAATTTTCAAGTCATGACAGATTAGTATATTCTGAGGCCAGAGTTGAGAGCCATATCAGATTAAACAGTGGGAAAAAACTTGCAAATATAGAAATGTTAGAAATACTCTGATGAGAGCTTATCAGTTTGAAATGATAACACTGCTTTCTCTCCATTGATGCTGACTGACCTGCTAAGTATTTCCACCAATCCTACTTTTATTTTAGGTGTTTTCTGCATCCACAGTATTTTACTTTTGGGACAGACTTGCCTGCTCCACTTAAACACTCTCTCATGTCTTGATTTGTATTTGATCCCTTAACCAATCCTTTCATTCTCCAAATGCAACTTACCTGCAATGTAAAATGGAATATTTTAAATGCATTTTTTTTATTTTTAAGGGTGGAGAAGGAAACCTTGTTTATACAGACAGTATGTCAGAAGTTTATTTGCTGAAACTAATCCTCCTTTTCCTTACCTTAATGATTTAGCTTCTACCAAACCAGGCAATAAACTGAGAGCCTGAACTGACATATCCTTACGTTACTCTTCATATCATGAATCAGTCCACCAAAGTAGGAGCATTCAGATTGAATGAGCTGCAGCTAACATTCATGATATTCTGGCTCCAGCTCTTTCAAGAAAGAAGTTGTGCTTATGTCGCAGATTTCACAATCTCAGCTGTGCTTTAGGTCAGTCAATGTGACAATGTTGGGATTGCAGCAGTTCACTGTTCAGAGTGAAATCCAGTGTTTCCGGTTTGTTGAGGATTGCTATCCAGTGAGGAGATGTGTCTACTCCTAGTAATGCCATGGGATCGTTCGCAGCACTGAGGCAGTGCAATGTGTTGGCCTGCATTCAGTGCTTACACGTCTGTGGTGGCATTAAAGTGGTGTGACTGGTGACTCCTTTTCATACTCACTTGTACCGAGGGCACAATTTTCTATTAGCTGCATGTTATTGTGTCCTGTTATCTCAGTTCTCCAGAGGGGCAGGTATGTCAGATTTCATCACCTCAATCCAAGTTTTTGATTTGTTACTGTGCTGATTTATTCATTTATACAATGTAAGGCAATATCAGCATTTGCAGCGCATTCTTAGCAACCATTAAGAAGGCTGTCATAAGGCATTTTCTTGACCACTATCCTTATGGTAGGTCAATTTTTTGGTGCTGCTAGGTTGAGGTTTCTTTCCCAGAAATATGCATTATTCATACAAATTCCTAATGTATTCTAATACATACCATTCCAGTTGTCATTGGGTGTACAAGCCATATCATCCCATCAACATTACATTAGCATGATATCAGCTTTCCTCCACAAACACTCCCTGAGCAACCAGTTCATGGAGTTTTACACAGGTTCCAGCCCAGTGAGGAGAGGGACTGACTTTTTGGCCTTTCCCATGAGGACTTTGAGGGACTGTACCAGGCTTCAGCATGTATCTCTCACACAGAGTCGTACAGCACCACAGTACAGAAAAAGGCCTTTTGTGCAGAGCTTCTGCTTAACCCTTTCATCCTGAACCAGGTCCACAGTCCTCCATGTACTTATCCAAACTTCTCTTAAATGTTGAAATTAAACCCACATCCACCACCTCTGCTGGCAGCTCATTCCACACTCACACCGCCCTCTGAGTGAAGAAGTTTCCCCTCCGGTTCCTCTTAAATGTCTTACTTTTGTGACCTGGCTGGTGGCGTAGTGGCATCAGCGCCAGACTTCGGGACGAAAGGTTCCAAGTTCAAATCCAGCCGGCTCCCCTGCATGATTTCCATCTGTGCTGGGTTACGAGCTGGTGATCTCTTTGGAAACTCACCCAGCAGAAGACAATGGCAAACCACTGCTGTAACTTGCCTCGTACGCAGTTCCCCACTATGTCAGAGAGGCATGGAGGGAAATCGTCCGCTAACTGGAGAAACTCCGGATGCGACGTACCTTTCCTTTCTTCACCCTTAACCTATGATCCCTAGTTCTAGTCGCACCCAACCTCAGTGGAAAAAGCTTGCTTGCATTTACTGTATCTATACTCCCCATAATTTTGTGTTTCTCTATCAAATTTCCCCTTATTTTCCTATGTTCCAGAGAATAAAGTCTTCACCAATTCGACCTTTCTCTTTAACTTAGGTCTTCAAGTTCTGGCATCATGTTTGAAATTTTCAATGAACTTTTTCAATCTTATTGATAACTTTCCTGTAGGTAGCTGACCAGAACTGTACACAGTTCTTGAAATTATACCAATATCTTATATAACTTCAACTCCTGTACTCAGTACTCTGATAGGTCAATGTGCCAAAAGTTTTCTTAACCACCCTATCAACCTGTAACACCGCATTCAAGGAATTATGGATCTGTATTCCCAGATTCCTTTCTTCTACTGCACTCTTCAATGCCATACTGTTCACTGTGTAAGACCTACCCTGGTTTGACCTGCCAAGGTACAAAACCTCTGCATTAAATTCCACCTGCCATTTTACCACCCATTTTTACAGTTGGTCAAATCCCACTACAAGCTTTGATCGTCTTCCTTGCTGTCAACTACACACCCAATCTTGGTGTTAATTGCAAATTTGCTGATTCAGTTTACCACATTATCACCCAGATCATTGATACAGATGACAAACAACAACAGACCCAGCACCGATCCCTGCGGCACTCCACCAGTCACACACCCCAGTCAGAGAGTCTGCCATCTGCTACCCCCTTCTGGCTTCTCCCACAAAGACAATGTCAAATCCAATTTACTACTTCAACCTGAATATCAAGCAACTGAACCTACAGGACTAGCCTCCCATGTGGGATTTTGTCAAAGGCCTTGCTAAAGTTGACATACATAATGGTTATTTCCTTTCCTTCATCAACCTTCCTGGTAACCTACTGAAAAAAAATTATATACAATTGGTTAGGTTTTACTTGCCATGTTGACTACCCCTAATCAGGCCTTGTCTATCCAAATACTTATATATCCTATCCTTTAGTATACCTTTCTATAATTTACCTACTAATGATCTTCCAGCTTATTCTTAGAGCCTTTCTTGAATAACTGTCCTCCAGTCCTCCAGCACTTCACACATGGTTACCAATATTTGAAATACCTATACATTGGCCTCCCAGTAGTAGATACCCTGTCAGGCCCTGGGATTACCTACCCTAATTTGCCTCAAGAAAATAAGCATCTGTAAACTAGACACAGTCCATTAGAACCTGCCAGTCTGCTGTAGTTACCATGAACAATTCCTTGCAATGACTCCAACAAGCTTTGGACATGCTAGAGAGTGTCTTTCATCAGAGTAGTCCTCTTGCATCAGCACTTGATATTTGTTTCACTGTGTCTGACAACAGGCCGCAGTGACATGTACTACATAGTTGGTTGAGAATAACCTCAGCAAAGGTGACTACATCTCTTACAAAACTTTCTGTGTTCCCAGAGCAGGTGTTTGATAGTCTCCAAATACCCTCAAGGTGTTTGGAGTCACCTTGAGGGTAAGGTGTGGTGAAACTTCAAACATGCATGAAGTGTCTAACAGGCAGGATCTTTGTCCACTGTGCAAGGGGCTTAGCCTGAGCAATGATGAATGAAGAATTGGTGTGACTAGGAGAGGAACGTGTAGGTGGTTGCAAAGGACAAACCTGTCAGAGACATCGGTGTTCCTGGTTCTGCTGTCCTTATCCTTCTTGAAGGTGGAGATTTTGTTTGAGAGATATTGTTATAGTTTTATTAAGCTTCAGGTAAGAGGATTTTGTACCAGTGCAGTGGACTGCTTAGTCCTGGATAATGCCATACCTCTGGCATTTTTTTTTAGAGTTTTCATAAAAGGCGAGTGGAGAGAATTGCATCATATTCTTGGTGTGTCTTGTAGATGGCAAGAAAGGTTTTGGATGGGTCAGGAGATGAGTTATTCACTACGGGATACCAAGCCTGTGACTTGCTCTGAAAGCCACAGTAATTATGTGGCCAATTTAGTTGAATTCCTGGTCAAGGCTGACACCAAAATGCTGACAAATATGGCAATGACATTACATGTCAATGGGAAGTAATTGAATTCAATTGTTGGGGAGGTTGATCGCATGGAACACTTGGGACATCAGTGGTTCCAGCCCACGCAATGCCCCCTCCTTTAAGTTGGCCACATGTGGGCATTTCCTGCCTTAGCCATTCTGTGGCCTTGCGTAAAATCCTGAAGAAGTAGGATTTCAAAGGTGAGGTAACACTGCAGCCAGAATTACCACAATTGACTGCAGGTGGCAGCTTTGATTCACCTTGATGAAAGAGGAAGCATGAATTTCTGCAGGGGATCTTCCATCTTTGTGAATTCCAGTCACTTTGTGCGCAGAAAGTTCTCACAAGCACCAATGATATCATGATCAGGTTTTGGCTGAGGAGTACATATTGACAGGGCAGTGGGGAGGGGCCCCTGCTCAGCTTCATCTGAGAGAGCAGGTTTCATGTTTCATGCCAGAGATTGTATCTCTGACAATCCAACACTCCCCTCAGAATTGAACTGGGAGCATCCATCTAGATCTTACCTGTGAATCCCTGAGATGAAGCACAGTCTTCAGCATGAATGACAACTAAATGTCTGCACCCCAAGACTGGTTTCTTTCATCTTCTCCATACCTTCCCACTCTCCCCTGATGGTGAACAGTATCGCTGGGATATGTTTGCAGAGATATAATATTTCACCTATTCGTCTGTTATTAACACTCAGCTCTTAGAAGACATGAGATACAAGCAAGGTCCTTCCACCCACCTTGCGTACCTGCCAAAAGGGATAGTAAGAACTATCACAACTAATTGATTTTCCTCCCTCTGAGCCTAAGGATGCGCACGTTAATTAAAAGCAGCTAACACAGTACAGCTCGGGATTGGAACCTGTGACTGTTCAGTCTTTATCACACTACGTTATGCACTTATCCATTGAATCATCTGGAGAGATAAGATCTTTTTTCAAGCCAGACAAATAGTAGCAAGTCCTTTAAAACCTTGCAGGATGACATTTGAATATTGCCATTCCTTCGTCAAAGAAAGAGAACTTCACTTCTGATCCCAATATTGAATCTTCCCTCTAATGATAAATTCTCATGGAAAAGTTGGAAAATCCTAGTAGAATAGCAGCTGTCCAAAACTACACCTCCTATCTCCTGGTTTTCAAGAGGCGCAGAGTTGTGGAAATCTTGCTGGACTCGACAGGATTCCACAATTTCAAGGTATTTAAACCCACAAAGAATATCAAGCAATAAAACCAAAGCAAAATAAATCCTGTGGTATTTAAGTTTTAAAAAGGCCTGATTAAACTGGGGCCAGCTAATAAAAATAAGAAATAATTTTTGATCAAAAATGATCTCAGATCAGCCTGCTTAAAATGTCTTTTCTTCCCCTTTCTCAGGATAACCTGGACAAGCTGTTGAAACTATCTCAAGGAATGTATGCGAATGGGGCAGAGTCTACAAAGGAATTCAAAGAGAACTTTGTGCAGAGACAAACTGGACAAGGAAATTGACATGAAATGTACAAGCAAGGAAAATAAAACTCCATCTCAATTCAATAACTAGCATTTCAAACAAAAATGATTAAATTTGAGCCCTGCAGAATATCTCAACTAGTCTAGCATTTGGTGCTCTCAAAAAGTCCTTGCCCACAAACCCCTGGAGCATAAGGGGATGGCTCTACACAACCTTGGTCTCTGGATCTGCCTTGCCTCGTTGATGAATGCTGTTGGTGTTTCTGGTGACTGCTGGCTCATTGAAGGAGAGAAGGGATTTGTCTGGTTAGCAATCTGCAGCCAAAACCAGCCCCCTTACGAATCCATTCCTCAGCACATCAACAGCACCATAGTCGACCTCCGTCTGAACGAGAACAAGATCAGAAGCGTCCAGTACTCCTCGCTCAATAGGTTTGGCAACCTGACCGAACTCAATCTGACCAAAAATGAAATTTCCTACATTGAGGATGGAGCCTTTTCTGCACAGTACAACCTGCGTGTCCTACAGCTGGGGTTCAACAAGCTCCGGAATATCTCCGAGGGGATCCTGCGGGGTCTCGGCAGGCTGGAGTACCTGTACCTCCAGGCCAACCTCATCGAGGTGGTGAGTCCTAATTCCTTCTGGGAGTGCCCGAACGTGATGAACATCGACCTATCCATGAATCGGCTGCAGTCGCTGGACAGTTCTACCTTCCTGGGACTTAGCAAACTCTCGACTTGCGAACTCTACGGCAACCCGTTTGACTGTTCCTGCCAGCTGCTGGGCTTCCTCAAGTGGCTGGTGCAGTTCAACAACACCACTAGGAACTATGACCGCATGCAATGTGAGTCCCCAACCCTTTATTCTGGCCAAGCCTTGCTGAGCCAGAGCCAGACCCAGAGTGCCTACAGTTTGCTAGTCTCATCCTGCGGCGACATCTACACCCTAGACCCCAAGTTCATACAGACACGGGCTCCCCCCAGCACCACCACTTCCGAGAGTCCCTGTGGAGACGAGGATTGCTCCTCAGGCGATGATGCCACTCCAATGATAGCTTTCCACTCCCCAACCCATGAGACACAAGCGCCGGTGATCAGGGTGGAAAAGGTCACCTACACCTCTGCCACCTTGTTGATCCAGATACCCCGGCCCTTCAGCAAGATGTACATCTTGGTGCAATACAATAACAGCTTCTATGCAGACATCAAAAAGTTACAGACAGAGCATGAAGTTATTAAGTTGGACCGACTCCAGCCCCACACTGCCTACACCTATTGCGTGGCATCGATTCGCAATGCCTTAAGGTATAACCAAACCTGTGTCACCTTCTTTACTGGAAGCGATAGGGCAAGAGGCGCTATTCCCCCATCATCGACCGCCACCCACTACATCATGACCATTCTTGGTTGCCTCTTTGGCATGGTTATAGTGCTAGGGTTTGTGTACTATTGCCTGCGCAAGAAGAGGCAACAGCAGGAGAGGCACAAGCAGGCAGGCGGGATGGCGAAAGCCATCATTGAGCTGAAGTATGGAGCAGAGATGGAAGCTAGCACCATCACCCAGTTGGCACAAAAGCCCATTTCACCCCGTGAGGTTGCTCCCAGGGCACCTTTTATGCCCTCACCGGGAGACCCAGAGCTCCACAAGCCACAGGAATTGAGCGACACACCCAAAACTACCAAGGGGAACTACATCGAGGTGAGAACAGGGGAACCAGCTAGCAACGGGGGTGGCCAAGCACGTAGTTCAGCGGCGGAGATCTCAACCATCACCAAAGAAGTGGACAAGGTCAACCAGATCATTAACAACTGTATTGACGCCCTGAAGTCAGAGACCAGCTCTTTCCAAGGGGGCAAAGCAGGAGCTGTGGTTTCTACGGAGCCTCAGGTGTTGATGACGACAGAGCAAACCCAAAGCAAGCCCGGGCTCTTGTCACCTACTTCTAAAGAGAGCTACCACCCAATACAAAGGCACAGCAGTATAGAGGTTGTTCCCAAACGCCCCAGTAGTTCCTCCAGTGGCTCCACACGAAGTCCCAGGTCGTTCCGCTCTGAGGCATCAGTACCAAGTCACTCCTGCAGATCTGAAGCACAGTACATAGAGAAAGCATCCCCCGTGACGTCCAACAGTCCGGGAGCCCTCCCCCGGGCACAGCCGCGCAGCGAGCACCGGCACTCATACCCCGGACGGCGGCAGTGCGAGCAGCAAGCTCCCGAGGGAGTGAGCAGCCGCAGTAAGACCTTCATCTTGGAGCCCCTCGGCCGCAGCCGCAGAGACGTGGCTTACTCCCAGCTGTCGCCCCAGTACCACAACCTCAGCTACACCTCCAGCCCCGAGTACAGCAGCAAGCCAACCCTGGGCATCTGGGAGCGTTTCAGATTGCACAAGAAGAGGCACAAAGAGGGGCAGGAGGAATATATCGCAGCGGGCCATGCACTGAGGAAGAAGGTGCAGTTCGCCAAGGATGAAGACTTGCACGATATCCTTGATTACTGGAAAGGCGTCTCAAACCAGTACAAATCCTGAGTCTGACGTATTGAGACTAAAACTGGACAAAAAGCCCTCTTCCCCCCCCAAAAAAACTTTATAACTGCTGTTTTTAACCTGATCTGTTCACCTGTTCATAAGAACTTCATCGTCTATCACAAGTCTGTGCACCAAAATCTTTCAAACTGTGGAAATAATTTCTTTTTTAATGCACACACATAACATATAAATATATATACACCCAGAAGCCTTGGAATATCAGATATTATTTATCGCATGACTCTATCCTGTGACTGTGTCTCACTGTGGTGTACACGGGGCATTGATTGTTGTACAGTGCACACTGTGACTGGACTGTACTGTGTCATTGTAGCTCACATGCTGCTCACACCCTGCATTGTACAGTAATATTTACCAGTAAAAACACCTCTTCCCTGCAGTTATGTACAGATAAATTTCTATATTTGCAATGATGTTTCTGGGTTTTTCTCACCTGTTTGTATCAGGTTTTAATCACGGGATTTGCAGAGCAGTTTGTTTGATGTCCAATGAATGTCTGAGCACTGACTACAAGCATTGGATAAAACTGGACTGGCAAAAGAGATTAATGGAATGGTTTCTTCCATCGTGCTTCCGCTGGTCCAAGTCACCAGTTCTCTCTGTGGGAGGAAAGTGCCAATCAGATACAGAGTGCTTAGGTAGGGCCAGACTATTAAGCAATAGTTCCTGTGCATAGTAAAGCTTTGCTAAATTGACGCACTTGGCCACATTAATCTCCATCTTATGGAAAAAGTTGCAAAAGGGCTAGAATTGGTGCAAAGAAAGATTCGCAAGGGTGATTCCATTAACGAAGCAAGAAAAGGTAGAATGAGTATAAGGTGCTTAAATTTACAACAGCAGTGGTGAGCTATACGGAGAGGCGTCTGTGCTTCTGAAAGCACATAGGAAGTCATAAATACAGTAGTCAGTAATGCCTAGAAGGTTGTTGAAGTTGTTTTCTCTGGGCAGAGGTAGGAGAATCCCAAACAGTGGTCATAGATACAATAGTCATTAGTAAACCTCACAGGGGGTTAAATAGACACTTGCATTCCAAGAGTGTGATTAGAAGGTGGAACGTCCAACTCAACGGAGAAGCTCAGACTGATAGCATTGATGCATTCAAGAGGAGGCTGGATAAACCCGCGACGGAGAAAGTGGTGGCAGATCACATCATGTGGTGGGAAGCAAAGGCTGTAAGGAAATGCGGAGCAGAAACATTGCAGATCGTTTGGGTGAATGGCCCATTAAAACTTTGTGATAGTTTGCTATACACTCTGCCCTACATTGCTTTCTAATTGAGTTTCACCTTTCAGTCTTTCTGAAGTTAAATTAGTCCACATCACCCAACTTATGTAACCTTCATACATTATAACTGATAATTAAGCACTGCGGCTAGGTGCTATAGGAACATTGCGCCCATCCCAAGGTATTAATGATGGTGAAAGCAGAACTTGTAATTAAATGTTGCCTGTCATAGTCCAACAATGTCTCAAAATCCCATTGAAGGGCAGTCATTATGCAATGCAGAAAACAGGATTGTGAATATGGGCATAGGAAGATCCTATGAAGGATCCCATTATAAATAATTTATATTATCCTACATTTATTTATATTATCCTATTATTTCTCTTCACTGAGAAATAATGACCAGATAGATGTGAGAGATCCTTGATTGAAAAAGATAGGGCACTGAATGGGTTTTGACCTGATGGATGTGGAGAGGTTTCTTCTCATGGAAGAATTTTAATAGTAGGATATTGAAAGAAGTCACCCATATAAGCCAGAGCAGAGGCAATAAAATTTCTCACAGAGACCTGTGAATCTTCAGAAATCTCTTCTCCAAAGGTAATGGAAGTAGATTCTTTGTATGTTCTTATGGTAGATGTAGAATGATTCTTGGCAAGTAATGGCGAGAGAGCTAACAGCAGAGTGCAGAGCTGACATTACTGTCAGGTCAACTATAATTAAATTGAGAGACAAATTAGCATAGTCTAGTTTGGTGATGTTGGATGAGGAGTAAATATAAATAGGATTGTGGAGCAAATTTCCCTATTCCTCTTCCAATCAATATAATGGATTTGTTGCTATTCACTTGCAATACAAATGTGTCCACGGGAAAAGCTGCATCTTACACCCAATGTTCAGGCAGTTTCAATTAGACATCTTGTTCTGCCTGCTTGCTCAGCCTTATGAGATGTTTGCAACTACAAGTCCCACTCCTTTACAACAGTTTTCACGTGATGAGAATGCTGTCAGGACTAGATTGCCTGAGTTCTAGGGAAAGGTTGGCCAGACTAAGTCTTTATTCCTTGGAACATAGGAGAATCAGAATCAGGTTTCATATCTGTGCCGTATATAACGTGAAATTTATTGTTTAGTGGCTTCACTATAGTGCAAAGACATAAAGTTATTGTAAATAACAAAATAAATAAATAGTGCATAAAAAGGTATAACAAAATAGTGTTCATGAGTTCATGGACTGTTGTGAAATCTGATGGCAGAGGGGAAGAAGTTGTTTCTGGATCGTTGAGTGTGGGTCTTCAGGCTTCCTTCTTAAGGCACCTCCCCTGGAAGAGTTCCTTGATGGTGGAGAGAACTGTGCCTGTGATGAAGGTGGCAAAGTCTACTGCACTCAGTAGCCTCTTGTGATCCAGTGCATTGGAACCTCCATTCCAGACTGTGATGCAACCTGTCAGAACACTCTCCACCATTCATCTAAATAACTTCGCAACAGTCTTTGTTGACTTATTAAATCTCCCCAAACTCCTAATGAAGTTGAGCCTCCAATGTGCCTTCTTCTTGATTGTATCAATATTTTGGGCTCAGGATTAATTGTCTAAATTGATGGCACCCAGGAACTTGAAGCTGCTCACCATTTCTACCCTCAGTATTCACTAGTATGTGTTCTTATGACTTTCCTTTCCAGAAATCCATAATCAATCCCTTGGTTTTGCTGATGTTTGGTGTGAGATTAACCAGCCAATCTATCTCACTCCTATATGCTTCCTGATCACCACCTAGTATTTTAACAACAGTGGTGTCACCTGCAAAATTATAGATGGTATTTGAGCTGTGCTTAGCCACAAGGAAATGAGTGTACAGAGAACAGAGCAATGAGCTAAACACACAGCTTTGAAGGACACCTCTGTTGATTGCCAACAAGGATGCCATGACTGATCTGCACTGACTGTGGTTGCCTGAGGAGAAAGTTAAGGATCCATTTGCAGAGGGATATACAGAGGTCCAGGTTTTGAAGCCTAAGGATTAATTGTGAGGGGACAATGCTGAGTATGCTGAGCCATAATTGATAAATAGCAGTTAGACGTAAGTTTTGATTTTGTCTAGGTGCTCCAGAGAACAGTGGAGAGTCAGTGTTTAAATTATGACAGGCATAGGCAAGGTGGATGGTAACAGTCTTTACCCCAGGGGAGAGGAGTCCAAAACTAGGAGACTTAGTTTCAGGGTGAGATAGAAAAGATTTAAAAGGGAATAGAGAGACATTTTTTTCATGCAGAGAGTGATGAGAGCATGGAATGAGCTGCCAAAGGAACTTGTTGAGGAAAGTACTGGACAGGTACATGGAGGATTGGGGCTTCGAGGGGTATGAGCCAAATGCAAGAAGTTGGGACTAGCTGGGTGGATACAGTTGTCAGCAGGTACTCTCTTGGCCAAACAGTCTGTGTCCACGCTGCTTTGTTCTGTGACCATATCATTCAATTTCATTTCTTCTTTTAGAGCTCATGTAATTCCAGGTGGGTTTTGAAGATGCTGCCTGTCATTAGCGGCTCTTCAAACACTGAGAGACCTGCTGATCACTTGTCTCGTTGTTGGGGATGAAATCATAGTATCCATGTGAATATCATTCATTCACAGGATGTAGGTCAGCCTTTCCTGCCTGTCGCTCAGTGCCCTTCAATGCCACACAAAACCTCAGTGTATGACAATAATAAACCAACTGCAATTCAAACAGAATCTCATTTCAGAGGGATCTAGCAGGCAGCTACACTGCTGTGGGCCTGGAAAGCCAAGCTGGGTCAGGATGATTGGTGACTTCTGTAATGAACAGTGGGTGTTCCCAATGGGTTTCATGGCAATCCAGCTATTTCTCCATACCATTACCTTTATTAATCCAGTTATTTCAATTGCTAGAGTTTAATCTCCAAAGCTGCTGCTTCCGCTCATTCAGTACCTGGACTATTATTACAGTAACAGACTCATATGCTGTCTTGGCTCAGAGAACAGCTGAGTGATTTTGTCACTGGGTTGTATTTTAGAATCACTAGGGTACATCTTAAGTTTGTACATTAGTAGAGCATGAGCGATTTTAGTGGAAGTAAAAACTGAGAAAGATTTAAAATGGACAGTTGATCTATTACTGGGCATATTACAGACTACAAAGTATTAACTGTATCTCTGAGCCCTCCCTGGGTGCAACCCTCAGAAACCCTCAATAACACATGAGCAGGCATTTTCCCGGAAGTGAGATGTCCCATTATAGCTCTCATTAACTCCTGAACACATTCATGAGGTAACAGTTTCCCTCTCTTGCCAGCCTATTCCCAACATTCACTACGCTCTGGGTAATCTCCAGCTGCCTTTCCACAATCTTTCTCTGACTTCCCTCGAACAGAATGTGGAACAGGCTGAATATGCTGATGTTATTTTGTCATAATTCTACACATGGATAACAAAATCAATCTCAACAACAATCTGACTTGCTCAAGCAGCATCTGCAGTGGGATATGAACTGTGGGCAGTCCAGCTTGCAGGTTCCAACCCAATTCTTTTCTCCCACAGAAATTGTTTGGCCCATTGAGTTCCTCCAGCTGCTTGCTTTTTGCATCAGATTCCAGCAACGCTAGTCTTTTGTGTCAACAAAATCTTTCTCCTTCCTTAACATATTATTTTTCTTCTCAGTCTTACCAAAATTGCTACATCTGTTACTTTCACTCAACTTCTTTTCTTCTAAGTTCCAAATACACCTCGAGCCAATCTCCTTCCCTCCATCAATCTTGAAATCAGACCCTGCTGCTATTTTTTTTCCAATGAGAAATTTATGTAATTATAAATCACAAGAGCTGCAACAACAGTGTTCTAATGGGTTTCAGTGTCAGAATCAAGAACAAAATAGTCCTTTGTTTCTCCAAGTCTTGCATGAAGTGCAATCTGGCTGAGAGGTGACTTACACAGTTTTAATATTACAAATATGGAGTCTTGTAGGACTAAGTAGAGAAAAGGTTTCCAAAGTCCAAAACATCATCTTGTAATCTTTCACAGTCTTAAGAATAGACCTAACATTCAACAGTGCTTCAGCCTTCAGATTGTCCTTACCTTCAATATCCTACCATAGTCTAACCTTCCTTTTCTCCTCCAGCCCTGCTTCCCTCCACAATCTCTTTGCTTGTACATCCTCAGCCATAACTGTTCCACTGCTTAAGGCTGGATTCAGCTATCCAAGCTCTGCCTCCCTCAACCTACCCTCCTGGAAAAGGCTTATTGCTCATCTGTCTTACTCTAGATGTCAAATCCTGTTTGAAAATGCTCTTGTAAAACTCTTCAGCATGTTGTGCTGTCTTAAAGGTAGTGTATTAACGCCAAGTCATTCCCTTAGGTCACCCTTCAATCATTTTTCCAGAGAAAATACAGCGAAATATTGCCATCTTACTAAATCTCTTTCACTCCTCCTTCTTAACATTGGAAAATAGAATTTATAACAGAACCGCAACAGTAGTCTAGCTAAGATTCTGACTGTTTAACATAATCTCTCTGTTTTCCTTCCCAGAAATGAACCTCAGAGGTCCAAGTAAATTTATTATCAAAGTACATATATGTCACCATATACAACCCTAAGATTCATAGTAAATGCAAAAAAAAACACAACTAAATCAACACAAGACTGTACACAACAAGATGGACAAACAACCAACATACAAAATACAGCAAGCTATACAAATACAAACATAAATTAATAATAAATAAAAATCAAGAAAATGAGACTGTGAAAGTTGACCCTTGGGTTGTGTTCAATTCAGTATTGGGGTGAGTGAAGTTGAGACTTGGTTCAAGAGCTTAATGGTTGAGGGGTAGTAACTGTTTCTGAACTTGGCATTGTGAGTCCTGAGGCTCCAGTACCTCCTTCCTGATGGCAGCAGTAAGAAGGGAGCATGCCCTGAATGGTGGGGGTCCCTGATGATGGATGCTGGTTTCCTGCGACAGCGCTCCATGTAGATGTGCTCAGTGCTGGGGAGGTCTTTACCTGTGATGGACTGGATGGTTCTCATTACCTTTTATACACTGTTCCATTCAAGGGCAGTGGTGTTTCTCTACCACCTGTGATGAAACCAGTCAATATAATCTCTACCACGCATCTACCACACAAATTTTTCAAAGTTTTTGACAACACACTGAATTTACGCAAAGCAGGGGGGCTGCCATCCATTTTTTGTAATGGCACCTAAGTGCTGCATCCAGGGCAGATATTCTGAGATGCTAAAACTAAAGTTGCTGACGCTCTCCACCTTTGATCTCCCGATGAGGACAGACTGGCTCATGGACCTCTGGTTTCCTCCTCGTGTAGTCAATAATTAGCACCTTGGTCTTTTTGACATTGAGTGAGAGTTTGTTGTTGGGTACAACTCAGTCAAATTTTCAGTCTTCCTCCTTTATGCTGATTCATCACCATCTTTAATTTGGGCAACAACAGTGGTGTCATCAACTAACTTAAGTATGGCGTTGGAGCTGTGCCTAGCCTCCCAGTCACGAGTATATGTAACCTGTATGTCTTCAATCCCATGCATCATTTAGTGATTTATGTATGTATTTATCCATCAATATTCCACAGTTGTAAAAGGAGTTCTGAAAAAAATGGTATATTCTTTGGGGAACTCTTTGTGAATGATTCAGAATAAGATCTCTGTTGACTGCAGTTCATTCTATCTTTTTCCTTCTCAGTGTTCCCTCCATATATTTTACTAAAAATTCCTTTTCCCTTTCTTCCATCCATTTTAATTACTAGTCTTAGTTAGTCTTAGTTCCTCTATCTCAGGGGTCCCCAGCCTTTTTTTACACCACGGACTGGTTTAATATTGACAATATTCTTGCGAAGCGGCCAACCGGGGGGGGGGGGGTTGTTCAAGTAGGGTGAAACTCTCCTCAACATGTCTTTTACAGTGAGGGTTGCCAACTTGCTCACTCCCAAATAAGGGAAAAAAGTAGCAGTCAAATCCCAGGACACGTGTGTTTACTCCAGGAAAGACTACCATGACCATGAAGCCTTGCGCAAACACCTGGGTGCACATGTCTGACGTGCACATGTGCGTACGTGTCGATTTTTTCCACAAATCGGTTTTGGCTTAATCTTCCTGGCTATACTGTACATACATAATTTCTGCTATATATTTATCAAATAATTCCTGCTTTTACTATATGTTAGTGTTATTTTCGGTTTTATGTGTTATTTGGTATGATTTGGTAGGTTATTTTTTGGGTCTGGGAACGCTCAAAAATTTTTACCATATAAATTAGTGGTAATTGCTTCTTTGTTTTACATCATTTTGGCACAAAAGGTTTCATAGGAACACTCTACCTAAGCGGGGGAAATACAGGACAAGGGCGGTTCGGTATGGGACAAATTAATTTAGCCCGATATACGGGATGTCCCGGCAAGTATTGGACAGTTGGCAACCCTATGTTCAAGTTCAACAGTGCGTGACAGGGAATGAGGAAAGGTGCAGCTGACTCATATCGTTTCCTCGCAGCCCGGTAGCACATGCTTTGCGACCCGGTACCAGTCCGTGCTCTATCTCATTAACTTTAGGAATCACATGATCTATCTAACAATTTTCTGACACTGCTCATTGTTGCAATTAATTTTTAATATTTATGCAACAGCTATTTTCTTCCTACGACTCTGTATAATATCTATCCTATCCCAAGCTTGTCCCCTCCCTAAATGTAATGTTTATCTTATATACCCTTGACATTTTTCTGACTTCTTCATCTAATGTCATGTCCATCATTTTAAAGTTCAAAGTAAAAGTATTATAAGAGTACATATTTGTCACCATATACACCCTGAGACTAGGTTTCGTGCAGGTACACTCAGTAAATCCAGGAAGCATAGCAGAATCAATTAAAGACCACACGCAACCGGTGCAGACAAACAAGCAACATACAAAGAAACAACAAACTGTACAAATACAAAAGAAAAAATAAATAAGCAATAAATATTGAGAACACGAGAGGAAGAGTTCTTGAAAGTGAGTCCATAGGTTGCTGGAACAGTTAAGTGATGGGCTGAGTGAAGATGAGTTAAGTTATCCTCACTGGTTCAGGAGGAGTTGAGGGACAATAACTGTTCCTGAACCTGGTGGTGTTGGTCTAAGGCTCCTATACTTCCTTACTGAAGAGAGCATGGCCTGAAGGGTGGGCGGTCTCTGATGACGCATGCTGCTTTCCTGCCACAATGCTCAGTGTAGATAAAAGGAAAAGAGAGGGCATAAAATAGAGCAAAAATTAGTGGGAAATTAGACAACTGGGGAACTTAAAAAGCAACAGAAGGCAACTAAAACAGCCATAAGGAGGGAAAAGATGAAGTATGAAGGTATGTTAGCCAACAATACCAAAGAGGATATCAGAAGTTTTTGAGATAAAGAGTAAATATCAGACTGCTGGAAAATGACGCTGGAGAGATCATAATGGGGCACGAGGTAATGGCAGATGAACTGAATAAGTATTTTGCAACAGTCTTCACTGTGGAAGAAAGAAACTATATGCCAGACATTCAAAAGTGTCGGGGTGGGGGGGGGCATCATTTAGTGAAGTTGCCGTTACGAGGAAGAAGATGCTTGTGAACTGAAAGGTCTGAAGGCAGATAAATCACCTGAACCAGATTGACTACACCCCAGGGTTCTGAAAGAGATAGCTGAAGAGATTGTGGAGGCATTAGTAATGATCTTTCAAGAATCAATAGATTCTGACATGGCTCCAGAGAACTGTAAAATTGCAAATGTCACTCCAATCTTCAAGAAGGGAGGGAGGCAGAAGAAATTATAGACCAGTGAGCATGACCTCATTGGTTGGGAAGATGGTGGAGTTGATTGTTAAAGATGAGGACTTGGAGGCACATGAAAAAATAGGCCAAAGTCAGCATGGTTTCCTTCAGGGAAAATCTTGGCTGACAAATCTGTTGGAATTCTTTGAGGAAATAACAAGCAGGATAGACAAAGGAAAATCTGTGGATGTTGTGTACCTGGATTTTCAGAAGGCCTTTGACAAGCGCTGCACATGAGGCTACTTAACAATATTAAAGCCCAGGGAATTACAGGAAAAATACTGTTGGAATAGGCTGATTGGCAGGAGACAAAGAGTGGAAATAAAAGGATCCTCTTCTGATTGGTTGCCAGTGACTAGCGGTTTTACACAGGATCATTTCTTTTTACAGTGTATGTCAATGATTCAGACGAAGGAATTGATGGCTTTGTGGTAAAGTTTGTGGACAATATGAAGGTAGGTGGAGGAGCAGGTAGTGTTCAGCAAGCAGAAGGGCTGCAGAAGGACTTAGACAAATTAGGAGAATAGACAAAGAAGTGCCTGATGGAATTCAGTGTCAGAAAGTGTATGGACATGTATTTTGTTGGAAGGAATAAAAGCATAGACTATTTTCTAAATAGGGAAAAGTCAAAAAACTGAGTAGCTAAGACACTTGGTTCTCCTTGTGCAGGATTCTCTAAAGGTTTATTTGCAGGTTGAGTCGGTGGTGAGTAAGGCAAATGCAATGTTAGCATCCATTTCAAGAAGATGAGAATATAAAAGCTAAGATGTAACACTAAGGCTTTATAAGGCATTAGTGAGGTCTCAACTGGAGTATTGTCAGCAGTTGTGGACATCTTATTTAAGAATGGATGTGCTAACATTGGAGAGGGTTCAAAGGACATTAATGAGAATGATTCCTGGAATGAAAGTCTTAGCGTATGAGGCATGATTGATGGCTCTGGGCCTTTACTTGCTGGAATTTAGAAGAATGAGGGGGGATCTCATTGGAACCTATCGAATGTTGAAAGGCCTAGATAGAGTGGATGTGGAGAGGATGTTTCCTATGGTGAAGGAGTAAGACCAGAGAGCACAGTTTCAGAATTCAGCGACATCAATTTAGAATGGTGATGAGGAAGAGTTTTTTTGGGTAAAGAGTGGTGAATCTGTGGAATTCATTGCCATGACAGTTGTGGAAGCTAGGTCATTGAGTATATTTAAGGCAGAGTTGAAAGGTTCTTGAGTAGTCAGGATATCAAAGGTTATAGGTAGAAGACAGGAAAATAGGGTTGAGAGGATGGATCAGACATAATTCTCCTATCTCTTGTAGTCTTACGTGCTCAATAGTGGGGAGGGCTTTATCATGGACTGGGCCGCATCCACTATTTTTTGTAGGATTTTCCATTCAAGGGCGTCGGTGTTTCCACACCAGGCTGTGATGCAATTATAGTTAATATACTCTTCATCAGACATCTCTAGACGTTTGTCAAAATTATATGTGTCATGCTGAACCTTCAGAAACCTCTATGAAAGTAATTGCATTTCTATGCTGCTCCCAGGGCAGATGCTCTGAAATGATAATGCCAAGGAATTTAAAGTCACTGACCCTCTCCACTTCTGATTCCCCCGATGAGAACTGTCTCATCAACTTCTGGTTACCTCCTTCTAAAATCAATAATCAGATCTTTGGTTTTGCTAACATTAGGCTTTCCAATAAATATTGATATGAGGTTTCTACCATTTTACTGAGATTAACTAAAGAAATTGGCTTAGTGGAGAAAGCTACTGCTGGTTTTCAATGAAATGTCACAAAGTCAAACCATAGTGTGACACAAGGATGAAAATCTCAACAGAGAGTAACTAAGAGAGTTACAATTCTTCAGTTTCTAGTTAAGAGCACTTATCAAAATCTGTCTTCCATGCTCCTTAAGAATTTTGATGTGGTCAGACTGTAGTGGAAAAGCTGTTTCAACTGAGGGCATTGCCACAAATCAGTGGCCATAAATAAAATATGGTCAGCCACGGCCAGGGAGCATAGAAACAGGATGATTTGGCAGATAAATGCATGGCTGAGAAGTTGGTGCAGGGGGCAGGGCTTCAGGTTCTTGGATCTCTTCTGGGAGAGGTATGACCCATACAAAAGCAACAGGTTGCCCCTGAACCTGAAGGGGAGCAAAGGATAGGTTTTTTAGAGCTGTTGGGCAGGGTTTAAATTAATTTGACAGGGGGTTGGAAACTGAAGTGAAGGGACTCAGGACAGGATGGATGGTAAAAAACAAAGATAACATGCAGTCAGACTGCCAGGAAGGGCAGGCAGATGATAGAATAAAATTGCAGCCAGCAGCATGAGTACCAATGCTTTCAGGATGCCGAATTAGAAAAGGTATCAAATACAGTACTCAAATATAGGAGGCTCAACAAAAAACTGCTCTAGAAGGCATCTCATATGCATTCAAGAAATTCACTCAGTTGGGATCAATTACCAACCTGATTTTTCCAATTGGCCTGTATGTTAAAATCTCCCATAACTATCATAACATTGCCCTTTTGACACACCTTTTCTACTTCCTGTTGTAATTTTCAGCTATAGTGGATTGGGTGTTAAGTAATGAACCGGGGCAATTAGGGAGCTTAAGGTAAAGGAACCCTTAGGATTCAGTGATCACAATCCGATTGAGTTCAACTTGAAATTTGTTAAGGGGGTATGTAAGATCTGATGTAGCAGTATTGTAGTGGGGTAAAGGAAATTACAGTGGTATGAGAGTGAAATTGGCCAAAGTAAATCAGAAGCAGATGCTGGCAGGGATGACAGCAGAGCAGCAATGGCTTGAGTTTCTGAGAAAAATGAGGAAGGTGCAGGATAGATGTATTCCACAAACAAAGAAATAGTTAAATGGCAAAATAGTACAACCATAGCTGACAAGGGAAGTCAAAGCTAATGTAAAAGCAAAAGAAAGGGCATACAACAAAGCAAAAATTAATAGGAAGATAGAGGATTGAGGAGCTTTTAGAAACCTAAAGAAAGCAACTAAAAGAATCATTAGGAGGGCAAAGATGAAATATGAAAGCAAGCTAGCAAACAATATCAAGATGGTAGAAAAAGCTTTTTCAAGTATATAAAAAGTAGAAGAGAGATGAGAGTAGATATTGGACCATTAGAAAATGATGCTAGAGAAATAATAACGGGGGACAAGGAGATGGCAGATAAAGTATGTGAGTATTTTGCATTAGTCTTCATTGTGGAAGACCCTAGCAGTGTGCCAACTGTTGAAGGGTGTGAGGGAAGAGAAGTGAGTGCACTTACTATTACAAGGGAGAAGGTGCTCAAAAAGCTGAAAGACCTAAAGATGCTTAAGTCACCTAGACCAGATGAACTGCACCCTAGTGTTCTGAGAAAGGTAGCAGTAGAGATTGTGGCGGCATCAGTAATGGTTTTTCAAGAATCATTTGACTCTGGCATGGTTCCGGAGCACTGGAAAATTGCAAATGTCACTCCACTCTTTAAGAAAGGAGGAAGGCAGTAGAAAGGAAATTATAGGCCAATTAGCCTGACTTCAGTGGTTGGGAAGATGAAGTTATGGAGTACTTGGTGACACAGGACAAGATAGGATGAAGTCAACATGGTTTCCTTAAGGGAAAATCTTGCCTGGCAAATCTGTTGGAATTCTTTGAGGAGATCACAAGAAGGATGAATAAAGGAGATGTAGTAGATGTTGTATATTTGGATTTTCAGAAAGCCCTTGACAATGTGCCACATATGAGGCTACTTACCAAGTTAAGAGTCTATAGTATTACAGGAAAGTCATTAGCATGGTTGGAGCAATGGCTGATTGGTAGTAGCCAGCAAGTGGGAATAAAAGGATTCTTTTCTGGTTGGCTGCCAGTGACCAATGGTGTTCCGTAGGGGTCAGTGTTGGGACTGCTTATTTTTTTGCTGTATATCAATGATAGATGATGGAATAGACGCCTTATACCTTATAAGGTGTGAAATGAAAGGCTGTGTGACGTGCCACTCCTCATATAGATGGTAGGTGGCCATTGACTCACAAAGAGATCATCCGCCCTTTGACAGATTTTGTTTTTAGTCGTGCTGGGTGCCTACACACCCTCCTCCCTGGTTAACCGAAGTGTACCGGGGGTGTGCCAGCTGAGTCACCGACAACCCAACCCAAGACAGGTAGTACTGGGCTACGTGGTACCGTAGCAAGGCAAGGCCCTGACCTGACCTGTAGACGTAGTAGTAGTAATAGATGGCTTTGTTGCCAAGTTTGCAGATCATACAAAGATTGGTGGAGGGGTAGTAGTGTTAAAGAAACAGGAAGGCTGCAGAAGATCTTAGATAGTTTAGAAGAATGTGCAAGAAAATGGCAAATGAAATACAATGTTGGAAAATGCATGGTCATGCACTTTGGTAGAAGAAATAAATGCACGGACTATTTTCTAACTGGGGAGAAAATCTAAAAATCTGGGATGCAAAGCAACTTGGAAGTTCTTGTGCAGAACAACCTAAAGGTTAACTTGCAGACAGAGTCAGTGGTGAGGAAGACAAATGCAATATTAGCATTCATTTCAAGAAGTCTAGAATATAAGAGCAGGGACGTGATGCTGAAGCTTTACAAGACACTGGTGAGGCCTCACCTTGAGTATTGTGAACAGTTTTGGGCTCCTTATCTAAGAATAGATGTGCTGGCATTGGAGATTGTTCAGAGGAGGTTCACAGGTATGATTCTGGGAATGAAAGGGTTATCATTTGAGGAACATTTGAGGGCTCTGGGCCTATACTCACTGAAATTTTAAAGGATGAGGGGGGATCTCATTGAAACCTTTCAAATGTTGAAAGGGCAAGACAGAGTAGGTACAGAAAGTAGGTTTCCCATGGTGGGAGAATCTAGGACAAGAGGGCACAGCCTCCGGATAGAGGGATGTCCATTTAAAACAGAGACGTGGAAGAAACTTCTTAAGCCAAATGGTGCTGAAATTGTGGACTATGTTACCAAAGGCAGCTGTGGAGGCCAGGTCGTTGGGTGTATTTAAGGCAGAGATTGATAGGTTCTTGATTGGCCAAGTTTTAAAGGTGATGGGGCAAAGGCCAGAGAGTGGGGCTGAGGAGCAGAAGAAAAAGATCAGGTATGATTGAATAATGAAGCAGACTCAATGGCCTAATTCTCCTCCTATGTTTTATGGTATGGTATTATAATGAATTCAGGGGGAAACTCTTTAATGAAGAGAAAAGGAGAATGGGGACATCCTCAAAGGATAGAAACATAGAAACATAGAAAATAGGTGCAGGAGTAGGCCATTTGGCCCTTCGAGCCTGCACCGCCATTTATTATGATCATGGCTGATCATCCAACTCAGAACCCCGCCCCAGCCTTCCCTCCATACCCCCTGACCCCTGTAGCCACAAGGGCCATATCTAACTCCCTCTTAAACATAGCCAATGAACTGGCCTCAACAGTTTCCTGTGGCAGAGAATTCCACAGATTCACCACTCTCTGTGTGAAGAAGTTTTTCCTAATCTCGGTCCTAAAAGGCTTCCCCTCTATCCTCAAACTGTGACCCCTCGTTCTGGACTTCCCCAACATCGGGAACAATCTTCCTGCATCTAGCCTGTCCAATCCCTTTAGGATTTTATACGTTTCAATCAGATCCCCCCTCAATCTTCTAAATTCCAACGAGTACAAGCCCAATTCATCCAGTCTTTCTTCGTATGAAAGTCCTGCCATCCCAGGAATCAATCTGGTGAACCTTCTTTGTACTCCCTCTATGGCAAGGATGTCTTTCCTCAGATTATGGGACCAAAACTGCACACAATACTCCAGGTGTGGTCTCACCAAGGCCTTGTACAACTGCAGTAGTACCTCCCTGCTCCTGTACTCGAATCCTCTCACTATAAATGCCAGCATACCATTCGCCTTTTTCATCGCCTGCTGTACCTGCATGCCCACTTTCAATGACTGGTGTATAATGACACCCAGGTCTCGTTGCACCTCCCCTTTTCCTAATCGGCCACCATTCAGATAATAATCTGTTTTCCTATTTTTGCCACCAAAGTGGATTACTTCACATTTATCCACATTAAATTGCATCTGCCATGAGTTTGCCCACTCACCCAACCTATCCAAGTCACCCTGCATCCTCTTAGCATCCTCCTCACTGCTAACACTGTCACCCAGCTTCGTGTCATCCGCAAACTTGGAGATGCTGCATTTAATTCCCTCATCCAAGTCATTAATATATATTGTAAACAACTGGGGTCCCAGCACTGAGCCTTGCGGTACCCCACTAGTCACCACCTGCCATTCTGAAAAGGTCCCGTTTATTCCCACTCTTTGCTTCCTGTCTGCTAACCAATTCTCCACCCACACCAATACCTTACCCCCAATACCGTTTGCTTTAAGTTTCCACACTAATCTCCTGTGTGGGACCTTGTCAAAAGCCTTTTGAAAATCCAAATATACCACATCCACTGGTTCTCCTCTATCCACTCTACTAGTTACATCCTCAAAAAATTCTATGAGATCCGTCAGACATGACTTTCCTTTCACAAATCCATGCTGACTTTGTCCGATCATTTCACCACTTTCCAAATGTGCTGTTATCACATCCTTGATAACTGACTCCAGCAGTTTCCCCACCACCGACGTTAGGCTTACCGGTCTATAATTCCCCGGTTTCTCTCTCCCTCCTTTTTTAAAAAGTGGGGTTACATTAGCCACCCTCCAATCCTCAGGAACTAGTCCAGAATCTAACGAGTTTTGAAAAATTATCACTAATGCATCCACTATTTCTTGGGCTACTTCCTTAAGCACTCTAGGATGCAGACCATCTGGCCCTGGGGTACATACCAACCAGTTGAAATGGCCTTTGATTGCATGGTAAACTTTGATTAATACTTTTTTTCAGTTTTTCCTTATTTTGTCACTACTTAGGACAATTGTTGCCACAGGAACATCTTGCATGGAATGCCCAGTTTAAAGACTTGGTCTAAATAGGACTCTAATTTTTTAGAGCTGTACTCAAGCTGGATAATTGCATGTAATGGGTAAAGTGGATGTTTACATTCCTTAATTAATGCACTTACTGGAGTGCAAAAATTACCCATGTACAGCAACTTGGCTCGCAGGCACCAGACAAGCACAGCCCTGAAAATTGGTCCACAGTGCAAACTCGATTTAATGCTTGTGTGCACAGCTAGATAACTGTGCAAATTCTGTTCAGAAACCATGACAGGGAAAGAACAGAGAACTAAAGTTTCAACAGTGGAAGAATGTCAACCAGTTGTTGTCAAGTTCTCTTATAAAATTGTGAAGCTGCTCCAGTGAAATAGATTGAATAAGAAACTTTTGTCTGAATGATCCCCCAAAACTTCAGTCCAATCTCATGTTGCATAATTATCCCTCGTAACTGCTGTAAGACTTAAAAGGTGGGATTGAGGGAGGAGTGAAAGGCTTCATATGTGTACAGCAACATTCGGAAGTGGAGAGTGTGAAGGCTACAACAGCTGGCTGACTAATCCTTATAATTTGGATGCCACAAGTTGTAAATTGGTTCTGATTCATTGACAGTTGTAGTGCAAGTTATACCGACTGCCACATCGTCATGCCTGCTGGAGCAACAGGCAGATAGTGATACCACTTGAAGTACAGCACTGCCAGGTACTGACACATTGGAGCCCTTTGCCCTGCTCATGCCATACACTGTATTAACCTCACCCGGCTGACCACAAGCTTTCTAGCAGGAAGAATCCCTAATCCATCCCATCCCTTCCACCAGGGCTACCTAAAGAGCTGCATCAACTATTAGCAGTTTCGTTGCTGATTGATTCATATTGGCTATTATTTAACTCTATTTCTCAAGCCATTCTGAGGGATTAGTATTACTATCCGATCCCTTCAATAATTAAGTGCTTTTAGACTTCAGTGGCCTTTGGAATTCTCTATTAAGAGGGTTGTTTGGGGGTCAGAGTGGTGGGAAGAAGGAGTAAGAGGGGAATATTTGAGGAAGCATGGAGGGATATATATTGTCAACAGAGTAACATCCACATAGACCCTTTGGGGAAGAACTCTCCCACAGGAACATAGCAAGAAACCTTTTTGAGGCATATGCCATCCAATGGGGATTTGCCCACTGAAATATGCCATCTGCTCCAGTCACCAGGCCAACTTCAGTATGGGTCCAGGACCATTGTGGCCACCTTTATGCATTGACCTCCTTTCAGGCAAAACCAGGAATGGTCAGAGAATTATCTCCCCTTTCACATGTGGAATGTCATGGATACTCTGTACTCCAGGAGAGCACAATGCACAGGTGGCATTCTGAGAGTACCACTGAACAACATAGGGATGATGTGTAGTGCCCTTGTGGAAAGATTCCTTTCATCACATGCCTGGCTAGTATGTGACCATATAAATCTGGTATGGAGGGGCCACTGCACAGGAATAGAAAAAGCTACAGGGAGTTGCAAACTTAGCCAACTCCATCATGGGTACTAGCCTCCCAGAATCCAGGACACCTTCTAAAGGTGATGCCTTAAAAAGGTGGCATCCATCATTAATGTCCCCCATCACCTAGGACATGCTCTCTTCTCATTGCTACCATCAAGAAAGATGTACAGGAGCCTGAAGCCACACACTCAATGATTCAGTAACAGCTTCTTCCACTCTGCCGTCAGATTTCTGAATGAACAATGAATCTATAAACACTACCTCAGTATTTTTCCTTCTATTTTTGCACTATTTATTTAATTTATTTTTTAGATACACTTCTTATTGTAATTTATGATTTTTATTATTATGTATTGAAATGTACTGTTGCCACAAAACAACAAATTTCATGACATACGCCAATGATATTAAACCGGATTCTGATTCTGATTCAATTCCCAGTAACCCATCAGCAGTCTTGATCACATGGCAGTCCTTTGCTACCTAACTCCAAAGAGTGGCTAAAGGGTAACAAGGATAGCTCCATGGTGAAATGTTCTTAACACTGCCAACAAACAAAACATCAAGTTAGCCGCAGTGAGTGCATGACACTTTAAGACTGATCAGACAATGACTGTTGTCTGAGCTTCACAATGTCTGAGCAGAAACTCAGTCTCCATGGTCATCTTCCGTGTCCTGCACAACGTGACCAGGACAAGTACCCCAACAACCACCAAACTGGAAGACAAAGAGGAGGAAGAACACTTCAGCCCTGCATCATTCAATGAGATCATGGACAGTGTTCTCTTATGATCAGAGCCATGTTCTCTTATGAAAATCATATCCCTTGATTCCCTTAATATCTAAGCATCTACAAAACTATTGTGCAAATAGCAGGGCCTCAAATTTAACAGCTCTCTTAATTCCAAAGGTTCAGTGAAGTTATCCCTTTTCATCTCTCTCCTGATTAGCCAATTCCTTGTCTTAAGTCTGTGATCTCTGGTTCTGAACATCCCAGCCATGGGAAGCACAAACTTCATATCAGACCTGTCATGCCCTGTAAAGACTTTCTGCATTTCAGTACCTGTCAGGAAATGTAGAGGAGTCTTGACCCAAAAGCAGAGCAGTGGAGACGATTTAGCAGTAAACAAGACTTTACTAATAAACTGCAAATAACAAACGACAAGGAGCCAGTAAACAAGAGAGATCAGATACTTACATGACAAGGCAACAAGGTAACACAAACACGTCTAACTACACTATCAATAATGTAAACACTTAACTTAAAACAAAAATAACACAGATGTTTGAAACCTGAATTCAAATCAGAAAGTACTGGGCAGAATCTGTGGAGAAAGAAACAGAGCTAATGTTTTAGGCCAACAACCTTTTGTTGATTATCATCCTCTTGGCCCAGAGAAACTCAACATCCCAATGCAAGTGTATGCAATAGAACAAATGTCAATATGTGTGCATCCCTGTGTTCCTCGTGCCCAGTATACAAAGTGCTAGATTTGTTTTGCCTATTCTTGGGCGATATCTTGGAAGTGAGCCTAATTTGTTTTCACTCCAGTGTTCTGGGTTCTCGGGTTGCTGAGGAGCAGCTACAGTCTCTGCCGTAGATGGGAGGAGCAGACGAGACAGCAGGGATTTGATGATGCAGCAAATGGTTACAAGGAGAAAGAGCAGATATACTTTTATTGCCAGAGGATTGGAGCTTAGAAGTAGAGAAGTTCTGTTACAAATTTTCGCGTACACCTGGAATATTGGAATACAGTACAGTTTTGGTCCTCTTACATATAAAAACAGGAAAGTAACATCGGAGACCAATATGAATAAACACACAGCTAATCATAAACGCAAGAGAGTTTACAGATGCTGGAAATCCAGAGCAACACAAAAAATGCTGGAGGAACTCAGCAGGTCAGGCAGCATCTATGGAGAAGAATAAACAGTCAACATTTCGAGCTGAGACCCTTCACCGAGACTGGAAAGGAAGGCAGCAGAAGCTAGAATAGGGTGGGGGAGGGGAAGGAGTACAGGTCAACAGTACTAACTGAGATAGGCCTCTTATTTGGCATGGATGAGTTGAGCTTAAGGGCCTCATTCCATGCTGCAGGACCCTCCTTGTATTGTCTGTGAGAGAAAGATTGGCAAAGTCCAAAAATCATGCAGTACAGCTGTAGGCCTATTCATATCCTGTGAGTGAAAGCAAGTGTAGAAAGAGAAGACTTACCTGTGAATAGAATCTGTGAACCACATGATAAACACACACACCTGGTAGTTTAGCATTTAGCTTAGTTTTTGGGATGAGAAGTTGTCCTGTCAAGAGAGGCTAAGTGGGCTGGATTTAGCTTCTCTTTGGGGGTTAGAAAAATGAGTGATAACCTAATTGAAGCATGTAAGATCTTCAGGGGATTTGACAGAGTATTGTTGGGATGTTTTCAGCAGTGGGAGAATCACAGATAAGTGGACATAGTTTCAAGATAAGGGGCCAGACATTTAAAACAGGTGTATAGAAACATTTTCTCACAGAGAGTGGTAATTCTCTTGAATTCTCTGCAGTGGAGGATGATGGAGGTCAGATCTTTGGATATATTTAAAGAGAAGCTAGGTATATGTTTGAAAGATCGGGCAATTGAGGCTTATATGGAAAGGGTACAGAAGAAGAGCTGAGGGCTGGGGTAGGTCAAGATCAAATCATATTGAATGGTAAGAGAGACTTGAGGGAACAAGGCCATTTCCTGCTCCTGTTTCCTTGTGAGTGTTTGTGATTTTATGCACCCCTTTTGTTCTTTACAAATGGCAACCATGAGCTCCCATTGATTGTCTTGAGGTGCTCACTGACTACCCAAAGGCTCCTTCTGCAGTGTGGGCTGTCATGGGTCTGGGATCCCCATCAGTCAGTGCGAGTATTACATTCTTTTCCCCAAGAAGACTTTGAGAACACCAACAAGTTTTCACTGTCGTCCTGGAAGTCCTTTACTGTGACAAAGGTCAGAGTGTTATTTTTGGAGTCTTATGCCAAAAATCCAAGTATGTGGGCCATGCACTGATGGTGGCTGGGATGAGCTGAGGCTTTGTCACTGGGGATTTTGATGTTGAACAGGACATGAACTTTGGTTCACTTGTCCAGATTTGGAGGATTACTTGTATTGGCATTGGTATTGGTATTGGTTCATTGTTGCACAACTTGGAGTTCAGTCTTCATACGTATTCATTCACAGGTGAGACCTGTGTACTGTAGATCAATGGCTGGGTGAGGATGACTATGGAAAATGTAAAAGGGTGTAATGGGTAAGACCTGATTGGTGGAAATTGTTGTTAAGGAGATGATGACCACATGATGTAGAGTCTGAGGGGAAAAGGGAATTCATCCCGACTTAAGTTATTGCACTTCTTCTAGCACTGCAGCCAGATCTTTAGGTTTCTTTTCCTGACTGACGAGCTTTTCCCTCTGAGAAGGACCTGGAGAGCTCCTTGCTCCAGCCCCAACCCCCACCCCAACAAATTCCATCTAATTTATCTGCTTTGGAATATTAAGTACGGAGGAACGTTGTTCAAATGTCACATTTCTGCAAGGTCTTTGTCCATGTACCCTGCCCTTGGTCTTACACTTGGCCCATCGCTTCAGGTATGACGCAGGCTTGCTCATCACAACTGGTAACACTGGGGACTCGGAGTTGGTCAAGTCACATGAACTATCTAGTCTCTCATCCAGTAACTATCATTCATCCTCCGAGCCTTCTTTTCAATATCAGAAAATCAGTCATTGATAGGTGACCTGTGGAAGTTGACACTTTTCTAGGTACATCATTTATCTCAATGCAGAAATTCTGGAAATATTCTGCATTGTTTTATGAAGTCTTTGGAAAATTACTTAAACCAGGAAGTATCTCTGACAGTGTAGATTGCTTTTGATCTGCCGGGTCTCACTATCCTTAGATTATTAGATCTACTATCTATTATTACTGATCTACTATCATTAGATCAGTACCCTCTGATATTCTGTTTATAGAACTGAACATCTTGCTCTTCACTATTTCCACTGCTTCTCATCTGTGATGTCCCGTATTAGTTAAGGAAGATGAGCCAGCTATCAGGGCTCTGCCAGTGAAAATTTTGCATGAGTAATTGGTAATTAGTTTAATGCTGTCACATGCACGAAGATACTGTGTAAAACTTCATTTTGCGTCCCGTCCATACGGATAATTCTAAAACATAAGGTAGTACAAAGGAAAAAGCAAAAACAGAATACAGTCTTGTTACTGTTACAGAGAAAGTGCTGTGCAGGTTGACCATAAGATCATAAGGCCAAAGTCAAATGAAGTGTAAGGGCTATAATGAGGTAGATCGAGAGGTCAAGAGTTCATCTATATTGTACAAAAGGCCAGTTCAAGAGCCTTATAAAGCAGGATAGAAGGTGTCCTAGAAGCAGACAGTGTATATTTTCAAGCATAATGCATTAGATGAGAGATAGAGATGGTCTGTTGCGTAATTACCACTTATTTGAGTCCCATTGACATTTACAGGCCAGGGCTGATTATGGAAAAGGCACTCAGTCACTTGCAGACCAAGACATTGTAAATCCCTTCACAAAAGTAATGTTCACAAAGACTGTTGAGAATTCAGAAAACATTTCAAAGATCCCCAGATCAAAGGTCTGCACACTGTTCAGTTTGAAGCCAGCCACAGCAGATGTGGAATTCCTAGGTCCAACTGCTCACTTGTAGCAATCACAACTTAGCTCAAAGAGAATTCCTGGAATCTATCGCTGCATGATTGGAATAATGAAAGAACTGGGGTGCCTAATCAGAAAAAAATTCTCAAAAATATTGAAGGTAACTGATGGGTGTCTCTAAAGATATGAATTTATTTAATAAGTTAGAGAGGGAAAAAGTCTGGGGCTGTCACAAATAAATTCAGTACAGATGTCTTTACTCATTAAATGGTTGCTACTGGTAGTAGCTTAGGTTCATTCAGGGGATATGGGGCACATGCCTGAGGAAGAGAGGAGGATACAGATATGATGAAGAAGAATGGGTGGAGGCTTATGTAGGTCGAAAACACGGATGGGTGGGTGGTCTGTTTCAGAGCTGTACACTCGCAGTAATTTTATGGTTGCAGCTGGGAAGTGCTTTAGTGTAGATCTCATTTGGGTGATACTGCCTTTGATATCGATGCCAGTTAGATAAACAGTTGTTGCATTTCATTTAACAGTAAGACCATAACATTTCTGTCTCATCTTTCTCCATCATAACTTGTTCCAAATCTAATAATACAAGCAAAGTCACTGTTGCAATGAAGCCAGTAGCAAGTGAAACCAAACAGAAAATCCATCCCAGTGATGTTCTGAAATGCACTAACTTAGGCCAGGACTCCTTTTGCCCAAGACAGTAGACAGGCATTGATGCAATGTCTCCCCTGAAAGACAGACTGCACTCATTCTATACAGTCCTTTGACTCAGGCAAGAATGCAATTTATGGAGCCAAAAACTGAAGCCAGGCGGCCACATTCAGTAACAGAGAGCAGCCTGCACTCATTAACCTAATCTGTACACCATCAGAGCAGGGGGAGGAAGGCTTGAAATGGTGAATGAAAGAAATTGAAGTTTTTTCTAACTCACATCCATCAGTTAGAGCTGCAACTGCCCTTCAGTAAATTAAATCATGCTTGTGTCAATTTCAGCAAAGGCTGTTAAATACATTGCATATATTTTATTAATGAGCCATTTATGTAAGCTTTATTAAACTGTGCACTTGGATGGAACACTCAAGTTAATGACACAAGAAACCTTGTGTTTTATTAGTAATGAACATAACTACAAATTCATAAGTCAATTGTCGGAGATTTCATTGAAGTAAATAACTATTTTCTCATCGGGTAGATCTGTGACGTAATTAGAGAGAGCTATATAATTATTCTTTCATTATCTTTCCTGATTGCTGATTTTATCATATCCCATTTCTTTCTATCTCCATTTCTCTCACGCCCCATGCAACACTTTCCTAACTCTGAGCCAACATACTCTCATTGGTTTCAGCTACTGTCAGCTTCACCAGGCTGCCAGAAGGTAACTTGCCAGCAGGCATCTGTTTCAGTTGGCTGGCAGCCATCTGACTGCTGTATTGGCCATTTATCAGTGCAGGTCCCCAAGCTTAACCCTTGAGCATGTAATCAGTCCTGGACTAATGGAGGTGCCATCGTTTGGAAGAGGGATAGCACTAATCTACCACCTGCCCTCAAAGGTGGACATTCAAAGGTCCCATGGAACTCCTGGTATTCAACCATCAACAACAACTCTAATTAGAGTGCCACCCAATTATCAATATGTTCTGTGGAGAGTTAGTCATCAAAAGTTGAAAGTGAATCATACAAGGCAGGTGGAAATGGGCCGTAAGGTGCCTTGGAATAGCAAATATAGGTTTAGGGAGAAAATGCCAGATCCTGACAGTTGAAGGCTTGGCTGCAAAACAAGAGATAAATTAAATTTTGGGATGATCGAGAGAAGATGGTTCAAAGAGCAGAGACCTCAAATGTTTGTGGAGCTGGGAGGAGCAATGTCTGGAAGGGAGTGCAATTCTGCAGTTGGGGTGTGGAGGATATACGGTGTTGTTGGAGATACGGGGAAGAGGCTTTTAGAAGGAATAGAATGAGGAATGAATTGAACCTTGCAGTCTGAGAGGAGTGAAAGAAACCATTTTTGGAGTAGCAAAAACAGAAGAGTTTAGACATAGGACATAAGACATAGACATAAAATATAGGAGCAGAAATAGGCCATTTGGCCCATTGAGTCTGCTCTGCCATTCCATCTTGGCTGATTTATTATCCTTCTCAACCCCATGTTCCTAGCTTTGATGCCCTGAACCTATCAACCACTGCTTTAAATATACCCAATGACTTGTCCTGCACAGACATCTGTGTCAATGAATTCCACAAATTTACCACCCTTGGCTAAAGAAATCTTTCCTCATCTCTGTTAAAAATGGACATCCCCCAATTCTAAGGTTGTCCCCTCTGGTCCTAGACTCCCCCACTACAGGAAACATCCTCTCGACATTCACTCTAACTAGGCCTTTCAATACTCAAAAGGTTTCTGTGAGAAACCCCTCATTCTTCTAAACTCCAGCAAATACAGGCCCAGATTGATCAAATGTTCCTCATATGTTAACCCTTTCATTCCTGGGATCATTCTCATGAATCTCTTCTGGACCCTCTCCAATGCCAACACGTCTTTTCTTAGATCAGGGCCCAAAGTTGCTCACAATACTCCAAGTGCGGTCTGAATAATGCCTTATAAAGCCTCAGCATTACATCCTTGCTTTTAAATTCTAGTCCTCTCGAAATGAATACTCACATTGCATTTGTCTTCCTTACCATCAACTCAACCTACAAGTTAACATTTAGGGAATCCTGCATGAGGAATCCCAAGTCGCTTTGCACCTCTGATTTTTTAGTTTTCTCCCCATTTAGAGAATAGTTTACATCTTTATTCCTTGTGCGATGGTACATGACCATGCACTTCCCTACACTATTTTCCATCTGCCAATTCTTTGTCCACTCCCCCAATGTGTTTAAGTCCTTCTGTAGACAGCCTGCTTCCTCAACACTACCCGCTGCTCCACCTACCTTTGTTTTGTCCACAAACTTGGCCACAAAATCATCAATTCCTTTGTCCAAATCATTGACATACAATGTAAAAAGAAGCGGTCCCAACGCACACCCCTGTGACACACCAATGATAACTGACCGCTAACCAGAAGAAGACCCCTTTATTCCCACTCTTTGCGCCCTGTAACAATATAACCATATAACCATGTAACAATTACAGCTTGGAAACAGGCCTTCTCGGCCCTTCTAGTCTGTGCCAAATGCTTACTCTCATCTAGTCCCACCGACCTGCACTCAGACCATAACTCTCCATTCCTTACCTATCCATATAGCTATACAATGTTACTTTAAATGACAATATTGACCCTGCCTCAACCACTTCTACTGGAAGCTCGTTCCACACAGCCACCACTCTCTGAGTAAAGAAGTTCCCCCTCATGTTACCCCTAAACTTTTGCCCTTTAACTCTCAACTCATGTCCTCTTGTTTGATTCTCCCCCACTCTCAATGGGTAAAGCCTATCCACATCAACTCTATCTATCCCCCTCATGATTTTAAACACCTCTATCAAGTCCCCCCTCAAACTTCTATGCTCCAAAGAATGAAGACCCAACTTGTTCAACCTTTCTCTGTAACTTAGGTGCTGAAATCCAGGTAACATGCTAGTAAATCTTGTCTGCACTCTCTCTATTTTGTTGACATCTTTCCTATAATTCAGCCAATCTTCTATCCATGCTAGTTCCTTTCCTGTAATACCATGGACACTTATCTTGTTAAGCAACCTCATGTGCAGCACCTTGTCAAAGGCTTTCCAAATACTCAACATCCACTGACTCTCCTTTCTCTATCCTCCCTGTTATTTCCTCAAAGAATTCCAGCAGATTTGTCAGGCAAGACTTTTCCTTCAGAAAACCATGCTGAGTTTGCCTGTCTTATCATGTGCCTCCAAGTACACTGAAACCTCATCCTTAACAAGAGTCCAACAACTTTCCAATCAGTGAAGTCAGGATAACTGGCCCATAATTTCCTTTCTTCTGCTACCCTCCCTTCTTAAAGAGGGGAGTGATATTTGCAATTTTCCCGTCCTCCATAACTATTCCAGAATCTAATGAGGTTGAGATGGAAGGGAGGAGGGAAGGAACTGGGGTAACACGATATGGTCAACTAAAGTGTGAGAACAGGCTGGTCCCATTCCCATCTCCCATCTCAGCCTCAGTCAGTTGCCTGGGAAGAGAATGGAGCTGGTGGCTAGGAACAGATTCTGTCATGTGGCCTCAATATTGCCAGAGCTAATCTTGTTGTCTGAAGAACAACGAGTAACAGTGCAGAAGTCAAGGGGAATGGCAATGAACAGGATCACTGTGCACATGCCATTGGGGGCTTGATTTCAGATGAGGAAGGCAAAGAGGTGAACTGAGGTGAGAGAAAGAAGAGGCTAAGGATGAGTACTTGGAGGCAGTGAGGTAACCATGAAGGAGCAGAGGGAAAAGCCATTGTGGTGATTCCCTGGCTCAGTGAGAATGCACATCACACAACTGGATAAACATCAAGGGGCAATAGAGGACAATGATCCAAGACATTTGTTGTATGGGGTCCCAGTGAGGAAAGTGGTATGTCATGTCTCTTGGTCACATAGCGAATCTGACAAAGACCATTTCAGTCAACACACACAGAATGTTGGAGGAACTTTGAAGGTCAGATAGCACCTAGGAAAAGAGTCAATAGTAGGTGTTTCAGGCCAATACTCTTCATCAGGACTCCTGATGAAGGGTCTCAGCCCAAAATGTCGACTGTTTACTCTTTTTCATAGGTGCTGTCCGGCCTTCTGATTTCCTCCAGCATTCTGTATGTGTTGCTTGGATTTCCAGCATCTGCAGATTTTCTCTTGTTTTTGATAGGACCATTTCAGTACCAGTTAGGACTAGGAAAGAAGAGCAAAGACAAGAAGCGACAGCATTATCAGGCCAAGATGCAAGGAATATAGTCCTGAGGTTTGCCGGCATGGAGCAATTACGGGCTGGCTGAAATCTCTAGTTTCAGTTTTCACTGAGGGTTCTTGAGAGGCTTGGATCTACCTGGTAGACCAAGCCTCTGGTCCTGGACTTTACAACCAATGGCAACAGCTTCTCTCCAGCCTCCCAAGCAAATGATCACTTATACTTCCAAATTCCTTGAAATCCAGTACTTTGGAACTGGGTCTCATTATTATTACAACATTCCCTCCAAGGCCAACTTACTGAATCTATTCATGGACTTATTCCTTACTATTTATGTTACTTATAGTGCTGCCTACCATTGTGTTAATGCCAAACTTGAATATGTCTCCTGCAATCAAAGTCATTTATAAAAGTAGTCAATTATTGACATCTCAACAGAAATGTTCACAATGCATCCCCAGTCACACTTGCCCGTTATCCCTACTCACAATCTGATGGCACTACTTTTTTTCTGTAACAACTTCTAATGAAGACTTGATCAAATGCCTTCTGGAAATCCATGGGATGAACAACCATTGGCATTCCTCTTCCCAGCACATCAGACAATTCATTCAAACACCCAATCAGATTTGTGAAGCTTGGCTGCTACTTTTCAAATTCATACTTCCGTTTGCTGAGCAGCTGAAATTTTTCAAGATGGACATTTACTTTATCAGTTTCAGGCCCTCGTCTACAGATGTAATTCTCTGCTTTGCTCATCTCACCTTCATTAAACAATACGGTGGCATATCTATCTTTTCAAAGGACGCTTCCCAAGTGAAGAGAACATTAGACATTATTGACAAGATGTCCTGAAAATCTTGAATTAGTTCTTTTAAAACCTGGAGATAAAAACTAATTTGTCTTGGTGAGCTGTCACCCATTAGTGCTGCCATTTTTTTCCAAACCCAGCACTATAAACATTGTCTGTTTACATACCAACTTCTTTGAGATGTTACAGCATCATCTACTGTGAAACCGGACACAATGAAATGTCCATTATTTTGTTACTCTTTTTGGTTTCAATATCATTGCTGTCAATGTCCAGGATATCCAGTTTTATACTCAGGACATTCTTTTGCTTAATCTAATTGTAAATACTAGGTTGCTGTTGACAACACTTGGAGCTCTTTTTTGTAGCTCTTATTATGTCTTTTGGCAGTTTTTGTCATTTTTGGTTTCCTTCCCAGTCACTGAAATCAGTGCCAATTTTTTCATCTTTGGAAGCTCTTTCTTGTAATAGCATGTTGTCCCATGCCTTAAGAGTAACGAGAGCTATTGTCTCTTGGGCATAGAAACCATGATGAGTTCTTTTAGAAAATCTCCCATTGAATTTCTGTCATTTTAACCTTGGGCAGATTTGCACAATTTGTGGTGGATGCTTGCTGTCAAATTGAGATTTTCCTGACCCAAATCTAGAATTGTAGTAGCTTATACTGATATCTCGCTTTTAACCAGTGAACTCAATCATATAGTCAGTAATGCACACACAGTATTAAAGTTCGACTTTTTGTGGTTCATTACTAAACCTAGTCTGGTCTGCCCTTGTTAATTCTAAGAGATATTGCAAGTGTTTGTATGTGTGTATATATTTATGGTTGCCTATGTGTGCTTGTCCACCTGTGCCTGAATATGTGCAGTTGTGTATGTATGTAGGTAGGTTTGTATGTGTGTGCGTATGTAGTCATGCACACATGTGTGTGTGTGGGTGTGTGTGTGTGTGATTGCGCGTGTGTGTGTGTTTGTGTGATTGTGTGTGCGTGTGTGTGCTTGTGTGATTGTGCGTGTGTGTGTGTTTGTATGATTGTGTGTGTGTGCTTGTATGATTGTGCGTGTGTGTGTGTTTGTATGATTGTGTGTGTGTGCTTGTATGATTGTGCGTGTGTGTGTGTTTGTATGATTGTGTGTGTGTGTGTGTGTGTGTGTGTGTGTGTGTGTGTGTGTGTTGGGTTAGGATTGCAATTGAGTGAGAAGTGTTGATAGTCCAGTGTGGTAGTTGTGAGAGTTGTCATCATTAGCAGAGCAGATCAGATAGATAGCAGAAGGTCGAGAGGTTCACAGTCTACTATACATGGTGCTGGGATGAAAGACATCTCAAACCAGCTTGAAATGAAATGAGAAGGAGGGGAAGGATCCAATTGTTGAAACCAATAGCATTTCAAAGAGTCAAGAGGAGATCTTTGCTGCAGAGCCAAAGGCACATTAAATGACAGAAAGTTTATAATAGTTTATGAGTCCTGATGTAAGATTTTGACCTAAGCATTAACAATTCCTTTTCCCTGACAGATGCTGCTTGACCTGCTGAGTTCTTCCAGCAGATTATTTGTTGTTCCAGATTACAAACTCTGTAGTCTTCTGTGTTTAAAGAAAGTTTGTAATATCTGGAATAATATTCAGATCAGTACAAGGATAAGAGTTGTATTAAAGTGGATCCAATGTGTTGTCAGAGAGAGGTCCCATTTCATAAACATTGGAAATTATACAATCAGAGGGGAGGAGAAACCTTAATACTGTAATTAAAAATGAAGTCCTTTCATCAAAGAAATCGGTTGAAGTAAGTATGTCTCCAATATTTTATCATTAGAATTAACAGATAGATTTCGAATTTTGTATGTGTTGTGGCAATTGGTCAGAGCTATAAAGAGGGAAATCAGACTAGTCTGCTGCTGTGTTGTTCTGTTGGTTCTGAGGTGGAGGAGATTGATGTGGGAAGTGCAGACCTGCTTGTAGATGGGCAGGGTGGGTCAGTAACTTGTGAGGTGATACCTTCTTTCTCCCCTCGACACCAGGCTTCTCTATGCTTCCTACACAAGGGAAGATTCTCAACACCATCCTAAAAGCCCCTTCTCCACTTTGACCAGTTAGGGTCCAGAAATTCATTGTAATCAGTGGGCTTGTTGCGATTATTGAAGGAGGCTCTTAATCTCTATCCAAATACCTACTGTCCATCTGTGACTGGCCTTGAGATGGTGATAGTGAGCCGCCTTCTTCAATCACTGCATTCATTCCAATGCTGGCATCCCAAAGGGCTGTTGGGAGTCCAGGATTTCAACCAAGTGACAATGAGGAGAGACAGTGTACTGAATTCCCAAGTTTGGATGGTGTTCACTTTGGAGGGTAACCTGTTGGTCCTCGTATTCCCATGTGCCTGCTGCAGCTGTTGTTTTTTTGTTTGTGGGCTTGGAGCAAATGTAAGGGCTAGACTGGGCAAGTACCTGCAGCATGTTTCGTAGATGGTAAGCACTGCATCAGAGTGAACGTTTAGAGTGGTAGGTGGTGTGCCACCCTAATGGTTTGACCTGGCTCGGCTAGTGCTGCCTTTGTTCTGAGTCACTGGAGTTGTACTTACTCCACCACATTTCTGGATACTTCTGGACTTGGGCTATCAAGAGGTGTTGAAGGTGGGAGCAAAGGTAAAGCTACGGAATGTCAAGGTTAGGTGGTTAAATTCTCTCTCGTTGAGGTTTGAATGTTGCCCATCAGCTCACGCCTGAATATTGTCTGCTTCTTGCTGCATGCAGTTATAGGCTGTCTCATTTGCTGAGCAGTTGCAAAAGGAAATGAACATTGTGCAGTATTTTTCTCTTCTGAAGGAAGGAAGATCACTGATGAAGCAGCTCAATATGTTTGGATCCAGGACATTGCCCAGCAACCTTCAACAACCTCAGCCATCTTCCTTTGTTGCTAAGACTCCAAGCAATGGCATGCTTTTACTTTTATCTTATTAGCTTTAAGTGAAGCTAATTTGACTCCTTGGCCTCAATATCATGGGCTGTCACTCTCACTCATTCAGCTCTTTGGTCTGTGTTCAGACCAAGGCCTGGAGCTGAGTGATTGTGGTGGAACCCAAGCTGGGCCCCAGTAATCAGGTTATTAGTGAGTGAATGCAGCCTAATAGAACTGCTGACAACACACTCCATCACTCTGCTGACGCTTGAGGTTATTGAGGCAGTAATTAGCTAAATTAGATTTGTCCTGTTTTATGTGAACAGACCACACCTGGGCAGTTTTCCACATTGACGGAGAGATGCCAGTGTTGCAACTGTACTGGCACAGTTGGTTAAAGACACAACTAGTTCTGGAGTGCAGGTCTTCAGTACCCGACCAGGGAAGTTATCTGTCCCCATGGTATTTACTGTAATACTTGTATCTACTTTATTAATTATTTTATTAAAGACATTATATGTTATTGTAATGTGTAACTATTTTGTATTGTGAGTGTATTTTTATGCACTAGCTTGCACTAAAATACTGGGAAAATGTTATGTACTTGCAGCCATTGTGCCTTCTCCAAACACTACAAGTATTGCAAGTGGCATCTCGGTCTCTGTAGTGCCTTACTTGGGGATCACTGTGCTGTAGAAGTATTTCTGAGACTACTGGGGGAATGAAGCTGGTTGTCAATGATACCATAGTATGGCCGTGAGGCCAAGTTCAGCAGCAGTCCAACAGCAGAAGTTGTTCCTGGTCTCCTACGCCAGCACCGTCCATCCCCCACAACATCCACCTAGTTATCTTTTCCACTGAAGGTAAGAACATAACAGACTGGAAACACACCAGTCTGTGCACAGCTCAGAATAGGATACTTTCCTTTGTAGCAACCTGGGACCCACAGTCAGAGAGTTCTGATCTGCTTACTCACCTCTCCTTACCCATCTGCTTTCTTTCATCTTCACTGTACAGACCTCTTTTCCGTAAGTTCTTAGATCTTGAAGCCCCACTGCCATTAATTTTCTCAGTGAGAGACAGGAGTAGGAATCCTTACTGTGAAGAACATTGACACAGAGATATTTTTGGCACAATGATGAAGAAAAGAGCAGGAGCAAATCCGGCAAGTGTCATTTACATACCAAGTATAAAGAAAAAGCATTTCAGGATGTATATTGTTTACATTGCTCTGACATTAAATGTACCTTTGAAATCTTTGAAAGTAGAGCACTATCCTACCCCCTTCCAGCAACAGGAAGCAGTGGATACCGGATCAATTAGTTTTACAGGCTGAGATTAATGAATTTCAACGTAAGAACAGATGAAATGCAAAATGGAATTAGGCTGTGGATCTGCCAGCATCTCAGTGGTGGAAGACAATCAAGGAAGGTTTTAATTCTTTTCATTTCTGCTTGGGATCAGCTGTGACTCAACTGGACAATTCCTGTCTCTTAGCCTAAAGTTTGTGACTTTGCCCTCCAGCAGTCTGCACACAAAGTGCAGACAGGACTGAGGAGGCATTGCACTGTTCGGAATCAGAATCAGGTTTATTATCACCGGCATGTGATATAAAATTTGTTAACTTAGTAGCAGCAGTTCAATGCAATACATAATATAGAAGAAAAAAATAAAATAATAATAATAAATCAAGAAGTAAATCTTATTCACTATACTTTATACAGTATACGTATGTTTAATAGATTTTTTTTTAATGTGCAAAAAACAGAAATACTATATATTAAAAAAAAGTGAGGTAGTGTCCAAGGCAAGGGTGGCCAACCTTTTACAATTTATGCGTCAATTTTTTCACGCACAAGTTAAGATGCAATTTTTTTACACGCACGAGTTCTATATTAACATAGTTTTACAAGAATTGAATGGAGGTACAAGAGTTGTATGGAACATCTGAACTCATGAGTGAAAAAATTGACACATGGAACGTAAAAGGTTGGCCACCCCTGGTCCAAGGATTCAATGTCCATTCAGGAATTGGTTCGCAGAGGGGAAGAAGCTGTTCCTGAATCGTTGAGTGTGTGCCTTTAGGCTTCTGTACCTCCTATCTGATGGTAATAGTGAGAAAAGACCATGCCCTGGGTGCTGGGGGCCCTTAATAATGGATGCTGCCTTTCTGAGACACCACTCCTTGAAGATGTCTTGAGTACTTTGTAGACTAGTACCCAAGATGGAGCTGACTAGATTTACAACCTTCTGCAGCTTCTTTCAGTCCTGTTCAGTAGCCCCCCTCACCCGTACCAGACAGTGAAGCAGCCTGTCAGAATACATCATAAAGGTTTTTGAGTGTATTTGTTGACATACCAAATCTTTTCAAAATCCTAATAAGTTATAGCCGCTGCCTTGCCTTCTTTATAACTGCGTCAATATATTGGGACCAGGTTAGATCCTCAGAGATCTTGACACCCAGGAACTTGAAACTGCTCACTCTCTACTGCTGATCCCTCTATGAGGCTTGGTATGTGTTCCTCATCTTACCCTTCCTGAAGTCCACAACCAGCTATTTCATCTTACTGATGTTGAGTGCCAGGTTGTTGCTGGGCACCACTCCACTAGTTGGCATATCTCACTCCTGTATGCCCTCTTGTCACCACCTGAGATTCTACCAACAGTGGTTGTATTGTCAGCAAATTTATAGATGGTATTTAAGCTATGCCTAGCCACATAGTCATGGGTATATAGAGATTAGAGCAATGGGCTAAGCACACACCCCTGAGGTGCGCGAGTGTTGATCGTCAGCGAGGAGGATATGTTATCACCAATCCGCACAGACTGTGCTCTTTCGGTCAGGAAGTCGAGGATCCAGTTGCAGAGGGAGGTACAGAGGCCCAGGTTCTGCAACTTCTCAATGAAGATTGTGAGAATGATGGTATTAAATGCTGAGCTAGAGTTGATGAACAGCATCCTGACATATTGTATTTGCCATTGACCTATTGTGGTGATAGGCAAACTGCAATGGGTCCAGGTCCTTGCTGAGGCAGGGGTTCAGTCTAGTCATGACCAACCTCTCAAAGCATTTCATCACTGTCGATGTGAGTGCTAGCGGGCAATAGTCATTAAGTCAGCTCATATTATTCTTCTAAGACACTGGTATAATTGTTGCCTTTTTGAAATACTGTAGATGGGAATTTTCACCCTTAGCAGTGAGAGGTTGAAAGTGTCCTTGAATACTCCTGCTAGTTGGTTGACACAGGTTTTCAGAGCCTTACCAGGTACTCCATCAGGACCTTCCGCCTTGCGAGGGTTCACTCTCCTTAAAGATAGCCTAACATCGGCATGTTAGGGTACAGGATTACACCAAAGACCCATCTGCCCTGTAGATGTAAAGATTTTCAGCACTATCAACACAAGTTAATATTGTAATTTAATAAGTTAATATTCCCCAAGCTGCCCCACAAGGCGAGGGAAGAGATTGCTGAGCCTCTGACTAGGATCTTTATGTCCTCGTTGTCTATGGGAATGGTACTGGAGGATTGGAGGGAGGTGAATGTTGTCCCCTTGTTCAAAAAAGGTAGTAGGGATAGTCCAGGTAATTATAGACCAGTGAGCCTTACGTCTGTGGTGGGAAAGCTGTTGGAAAAGATTCTTAGAGATAGGATCTATGGGCATTTAGAGAATCATGGTCTGATCAGAGACAGTCAGCATGGCTTTGTGAAGGGCAGATCGTGTCTAACAAGCCTGATAGAGTTCTTTGAGGAGGTGACCAGGCATATAGATGAGGGTAGAGCAGTGGATGTGATCTATATGGATTTTAGTAAGGCATTTGACAAGGTTCCACACGGTAGGCTTATTCAGAAAGTCAGAAGGCATGGGATCTAGGGAAGTTTGGACAGGTGGATTCAGAATTGGCTTGCCTGCAGAAGGCAGAGGGTTGTGGTGGAGGGACTACATTCAGATTGGAGGATTGTGACTAGAGGTGTCCCACAAGGATCTGTTCTGGGACCTCTACTTTTCGTGATTTTTATTAATGACCTGGATGTGGGGGTAGAAGGGTGGGTTGGCAAGTTTGCAGATGACACAAAGGTTGGTGGTGTTGTAGATAGTGTAGAGGATTGTCGAATATTGCAGAGAGACATTGATAGGATGCAGAATTGGGCTGAGAAGTGGCAGATAGAGTTCAACCCAGAGAAGTGTGAGGTGGTACACGTTGGAAGGACAAACTCCAAGGCAGAGTTCAAAAAAAATGGTAGGATACTTGGTAGTGTGGAGGAGCAGAGGGATCTGGGGATACATGTCCACAGATCCCTGAAAGTTGCCTCACATGGGAGCTTTCATAAGTCGAGGGATAGAGTTTAAGAGTCGCAAGGTAATGATGCAGCTCTATAAAACTCTGGTTAGGCCACAACTGGAGCACTGTGTCCAGTTCTGGTCGCCTCACTATAGGAAGGATGTGGAAGCGTTGGAAAGGGTACAGAGGAGATTTACCAGGATGCTGCCTGGTTTAGAGAGTATGTATTATGATCAGAGATTAAGGGAGCTAGGGCTTTACTCTTTGGAGAGAAGGAGGATGAGAGGAGACATAATAGAGGTATACAAGATATTAAGAGGAATAGATAGAGCGGATAGCCAGTGCCTCTTCCCCAGGGCACCAGTGCTCAATTCAAGAGGACATGGCTTTAAGGTAAGGGGTGGGAAGTTCAAGAGGGATATTAGAGGAAGGTTTTTCACTCAGAGCATGATTGGTGCGTGGAATGCACGGCCTGAGTCAGTGGTGGAGGCAGATACACTAGTGAAATTTAAGAGGCTACTAGACAGGTATGTGGAGGAATTTAAGGTGGGGTGTCATATGGGAGGCGGGGTTTGAAGGTCGGCACAACATTGTGGGCCAAAGGGCCTGTACTGTATTGTACTATTCTATGTAAGTGACCAATATTTAACCCTCAGTTAATGGCATTTAAAGTCATTAATGTTATTATCATTTGTGGGTGTGTTGGTGCATGGCTGAGTGGTTAAGGTGTCGGTCTAGTGATCTGAAGGTCACTAGTTCGAGCCTCAGCTGAGGCGGCGTGTTGTGTCCTTGAGCAAGGCACTTAACTATATGTTGTTCTGCGACGACGCTGGTGCCAAGCTGTATCGGCCTTAGTGCCCTTCCCTTGGACAACAACGGTGGCGTGGAGAGGGGAGACTTGCAGCATGGGAACTGCCTGTCTTCCATACAACTTTGCCCAGGCCTGCGCCCTGGACACCTTCCAAGGCACAAATCCATGGTCTCACGAGACTAACAGATGCCTATTATTATTGGGAGCTTACTATGCACAAATTGGCTGCAGCTCAAAGTTATCAACTGGCCATAAAGCACTTTGAGATTATGCTGAGAGTATGGGGAAGAAAGTTCAGGTAGCATCTGTGGAAAACAAGATATTTTAAATAATATTTCAACATGTGGGAGTCACTAGCAAGGTCACGGCCCTGACCTAATTGTCTCTTGAAAAGGTGGTAGATAGCTACTTTTGTGAATTGCAGTGGATCTCACAGTGTTTTTGGGAAGCAAATTACAGGAATTGACATGACAGCAATAGGCTGGTGATAAAATTTCCAGTGAACAGTCTAGGTCTATGCATTGACATATCCCAGAATATAGAAAGACAGTGAAAATGTGAATGATTTACTTTCTGTCAGTAGATGTGGCACTGCTAGTACTATCCATTATATTATGCAAGACACATTTGCTTACACAGTCATTAAGTGTAAGTGCTCCACTATTTCTGTGTTTCATTTTACCCCATTCTGCCAGAGACCCTCTTTCTCTTAACCTCACCTGGTTCCCCCTCCGTGCTCTCTCCACCTCTCTTCCTCTCTCAGACGACTGCCTACCAGCTATGAACTTGACTGGCCACATCTGATGTGTTTAATGACAGAAAATCAACTCCCACTCTTATTGTTCAATTGTTCAGTTCACAAATTGTCCACTGATCACCAGCCCAGACAATTGCTTGACAATAAACAGGACTCAACCATCTGTCAGTGGGGCCTCCAGAGCATCAAAGGTTGTAAAGAAAACACCTGAAGCATTTCTGTGATTAGATTAAGATTCTGAAGAACTGGTTAGGCAACTATGGCTCTAAATCATCTGGAATATAGGCATTTTCTATATCAGTTTCCTCACTGCATCATAATTCATCACACTTTGTCTGTCAAACCACAAGCTCCATACATTTTCAATTTCTATCTCTAGCTGTCAGTAACCACAGCATTGAGCTTTGAATAATGTTTCAATCTTACATCCCCAGTCAACTAGGATCATCCACCACGTCACTTGTCCTTCTTGAGCAATTCCTCGACTTTGTGGATGGCCTGCTTCCACTCCAGTGTTTTGCTTCTGTGAGCGACAAGGTGGAATAGCAGACTCTTCCATATAAGGAATAATAAGGAAAGATAACAGAGAATTCCCTGAAAGTGAAGGCACAGGTAGACTGGGGGGTGAAGGAGGTTTTTAACAAGCTGGCCTTCATCAGTCAGGGCAATCAGAATTGAAGCTAGGAAGTCATGGTGTGGTTGTACACAATACTGATGAGACCACTCTCAGAGTACTGTATACAGCTTTGGTCACTCTGCTATGGGAAAGAGGTTGTTGAACTAAAAAAAGATTTACTAGGATGTTGCCATTTGTACCTAATAACCTGGGCACTGAGTGTATGTTCATGGTCTTGTGCTACTGTGGTTCATTCAGAGATGCTCTTCGGCACACCACTGTTGTCACGCATGGTTATTTGAGTTACTGTCACCTTCCTGTTAGCTTGAACCAGTCTGGCCATCCTCATAGGGTCATAGAAAGGTAAAGCACAGAAACAGGCCCTTCAGCCCATCTAGCCCATGGAGAACCATTAAAGCTGCCTAGTCCAATTAACCTGAACACAGGGTTCTCCACACTCCTATCCACGTACTGTACCGATCCAAACTTCTCTTAAGCATTGAAATCAAAATCCATTGCCCCGGCAATTCATTCCACACTCTCACCACCCTCAGAAAGAAGAAGTTTCCCTTTATGTTCCACTGAGACGTTTCACCTTTCTCCCTTAATCTATGACCTCTAGATGAAGTCTCATCCAACCTCAGTGGAAAAGGCCTGCTTGCATTTACCCTATCTCTACCCCTCATGATGTTGTACACCTCTATCAAACCTCTCCTCAATCTTCCGTAATTCCAGGGAATTAACCTCTAACCTATTCAATTTTTCCTTATAACTCAAGTTCTCCAGACCCAACAACATCTTTGTAAATTTTCTCTGTACTCCTGTAGGTAAGTGACTAAAACTGCATACAATACTTCAAATTAGGCATCACCAACTTCTTATACAACTTCAAAATAACATCCTGTATTCAGTACTTTGATCTATGAAGGCTAATGTGCTAAAGCTTTCTCTATGACCCTATCTACCTGAGACACCACTTTCACTGAATGACGGACCTGTATCCCCAGATCTGTTTGCTCTACCACACTCCTCCAGTGCCCTACCATTCACTGTGTAAGACCTACCCTGGTTGGTCCTTCCAAAATGCAACACCTCACACTTGTCTGCATTAAATTCCATTTGCCATCTTTTAGCCCATTTTTCCAGCTGCAAGCTTTGATAGTCTTCCTCGCTGTCCACTACAACACCAGTCTTGGTGTCAGCCACAAAAATTTGCTGATCCAATTAACCACATTATCATTCAGATCATTAATATAGATGACAAACATCAATGCATCCAACACCCAATCCCTGCAGCACTCCACTAGTCAGGGGCCTCCAGTCAGAGAAGAAACCATCTACTACCAATTTCTGGCTTCTCCTGTGAAGCTAATGTCTAATCCAATTTACTACCTCATCTTGAATACCAAGCAACTGAACTTTATTAACCAACCTCTCATGCAGAAACTTGTCAAGTACCTTGCTGAAGTTCATGTAGACAACATCCACTGCCTTGTCTCCATCAAATTTCCTGGTAACTTCCTTGAGAAACTCTATAAGATTGGTTAGACATGACCTACCACACAAGAAGCCATGTTAACTATCCCTCCTAGTCAGTCCCTGTCTATCCAAATAGATATATATCCAGTCCCTTAGAATACCTTCCAATAATTTTCCACAACTGACATCAGACTCACCAGCCTATAATTTCCTGGTTTATTCTTACAGCCTTTCTTAAATGGCAGAACAACACTAGCTATCCTCCAATCCTCCAATACCTCACCTGCCGCTAAGGATGTCAAATATCTTTGTTTGGTCCCCCACAATTTCTGCACTTGCCTCCCACGTAATATTTAGGATAATTTCAGGTGACATTAATTTACCTTTTCCATCTCCTGTTGCTCCTCACCTGCTGGGTGTTTCCAGCATTTTCTACTTTGCTTTGTCTATTGGGAGGATCTAAAACCAGAGGTCTCAGATATCAGATAATGTGCAGAAAGTGAAGAGGGTAAAGGAGAATTGTTCAACTGCAGTGAGTTGTTATAATATAGAATATTTTGCTAATGTAACAGAAGCAGATTCAAGTGTAACTTTTGAAAAGCAATTGGATATACGTCTGAATGCAAAATATTTGTGGGATTAGGGACTAAAGTGAGATTATTTCCAGCTCTACAAAAGCACTGTCATGGACACAATGGGTCAAGAGGCTTCGTTCTGCTGTAAGATTCCAATACATTCATCCTCTTCTTTTTCACACTGGGATTCACAGCACTTTGATCTGACCAGCTTGCCTTGGGGCCAATAATTTTCCTTTTACCAACAGGAAAACCATCAGCATGATCCCCTTTTTGGAATCTTGCTGTGGTTCCTGCATTACATCAGTGAATACACTTCCAAGGAACATGTACGTAATTGGGCATAAAGTGGTGTGGGATGTGCTGAGATGGTGGGGTGTAGAGCGGGACTGTAAACTCTTTCATGCTATTCTCCTAAGGTGTCTGCTGTCGCTCCTCCTCTGTGCATTCCTGCACTGATGTGTCTGTCTCTTTCATTTCTCCCCTACCTTTATCACCACTCTGTGTTCTCCTGCTTCTTGTCAGCACTGCCTTCCTTGCATTGCCAAATGGGCCAATTCAAAGTCTCTATCCATCTGTTCCTGAGAGCTTGCACACTTCACATCTGACAGATCACTTTCATTTAAATTTTAAACAGTCTTGGTAGCATTTTGAGCGATACTTCACAGACGTTACCATTTGTTCAGTTGCTTGTAGCAAATTAGGATAATGTATATAACTAAATACCAAGGTTCTTGAATAATTGGGATCTTTTCTGGGGGAAGTATGACCTGTTCAAAAAGGACAGGTTACACCTGAACCCGAAGGGGACCAATATCCTGGCGGGAAAGTTTAATAGAGCTGTTAGGGAGGGTTTAAACTAATTTGGCAGGGGGATGGGAACCGGAATGATAGAGCGGAGGAAGGGGAAAACAGAAATAAATCTAAGATAGTGAGCAGTAAAGATGTCAGGAAAGACAGGCAGGTGATGGGGCAAATGTGTAGCCATTGGGATGAGTTGCAGTGCAATAAAGTTGCAGTGAAATCAAAGCGAAAAGTATCAAATACTGGTCTTAAGGTGTTGTACTTGAATGCACGCAGCATAAGAAAGAAGGTGGATGATCTTGTTGTACAGCTACAGATTGGCAGGTATGATATCGTAGCCATCACTGAGACCTGGCTAAAGGATGCATGTCTCTGGGAGCTGAACGTCCAAGGATACACGGTGTATCGGAAGGATAGGAAGGTAGGCAGAGGGGGAGGCATGGCTTTATTGGTAAGAAATGATATTAAATCATTAGAAAGAGATGATATAGGATCGGAAGGTGCAGAATCTTTATGGGTTGAGCAAAGGAATAGCAGGGGTAAAAGGACGCTGATGGCCTCCAAACAGCTGCAGGGATGTGGACTACAAATTACAACTGGAAATAGAAAAGGCTTGTCAGAAGGGCAGTGTTATGATAATTGTGGGGGATTTTAACATGCGAGTAGATTGGAAAAATCAGGTCGACACTGGATCTCAAGAGAGAGAATTTGTAGAATGTCTGCGAGATGGCTTTTTAGAACAACTTGTTGTTGAGCCCGCTAGGGGATCGGCTGTACTGGATTGGGTATTGTGTAATGAACCGGAGGTGATTGGAGAGATTGAGGTGAAGGAACCCTTAGGAGGCAGTGATCATAACATGATTGAGTCCACTGTGAAATTAGAAAAAGAGAAGCCGAAATCTGATGTGTCGGTGTTTCAATGGAGTAAAGGAAATTACAGTGGCATGAGAGAGGAACTGGCCAAAGTTGACTGGAAAGAGACACTGGCGGGAAAGACGGCAGAGCAGCAGTGGCTGGAGTTTATGCAAGAAATGAGGAATGTGCAAGACAGGTATATTCCAAAAAAGAAGAAATTTTCGAGTGGAAAAAGGATGCAACCATGGTTGACAAGAGAAGTCAAAGCCAAAGTTAAAGCTAAGGAGAGGGCATACAAGGAAGCAAAAATTAGTGGGAAGACAGAGGATTGGGAAGTCTTTTTTTTACTTTTTTAAATCTTTTTATTGAGTAAGTATACAAAAAAGGTAAGCCATATAAACATTAATACAATGTTAAAGTATAATAAAATTCCAAAAGGTATCAATACCAAAAAAAAATACTACAAACAATGTAATTTAAACATAAGAAACCAAGATAACATAATAGTATACTAAATTTTATATATATCAATGGAAAAAAAAGAAAAAAAAAAACCCCAAAAAAAACCCACCGTGCAACTAACTAAAAGCAAGGCAAAGCAATGGGCTAACTTGAAACCAAACAGAGTTAAACTTCAAATCACGTCCTCAATCCCGACCTCCATTAAAAACAGTGAAAAAAAAACAAGAAGGGTAAATATTACATTAAATGAAAATATCGAATTAAAGGTCCCCAAATCTGTTCAAATTTAAATGAAGAATCATAAAGGTTACTTCTAATTTTCTCCAAATTCAAACATAAAATCGTCTGAGAAAACCAAAAAAAGGTAGTTGGAGCATTAAGCTCTTTCCAATGTTGTAAAATACATCTTTTCGCCATTAAAGTAAGAAATGCAATCATTCTACGGGCTGAAGGGGAAAGATTACTAGAAATTTTAGGTAGTCCAAAGATAGCAGTAATAGGGTGGGGAAGTCTTTAAAACCTTACAAAAGGAAACCAAGAAGGTCATTAAGAGAGAAAAGATTAACTATGAAAGGAAACTAGCAAATAATATCAAAGAGGATACTAAAAGCTTTTCCAAGTATATAAAGGGTAAAAGACAGGTGAGAGTAGATATAGGACCGATAGAAAATGATACTGGAGAAATTGTAATGGGAGATGAGGAGATGGCAGAGCAACAAGTATTTTGCATCAGTCTTCACTGAGGAAGACAGCAGGATACCGGACGATCAAGGGTGGCAGGGAAGAGAAGTGTGCGCAGTCACAATTATGACAGAGAAAGTACTCAGGAAGCTGAATAGGCTAAAGGTCGATAAATCTCCTGGACCAGATGGAATGCACCCTCGTGTTCTGAAGGAAGTAACTGTGGAGATTGCGGAGGCATTAGCGATGATCTTTCAAAAGTCGATAGATTCTGGCATGGTTCCGGAAGACTGGAAGATTGCAAATGTCACTCCGCTATTTAAGAAGGGGGCAAGGAAGCAAAAAGGAAAGTATAGACCTGTTAGCTTGACGTCGGTGGTTGGGAAGTTGTTGGAGTCGATTGTCAAGGATGAGGTTACAGAGTACCTGGAGGCATATGACAAGATAGGCAGAACTCAGCATGGATTCCTTAAAGGAAAATCCTACCTGACAAACCTATTACAATTTTTTGAGGAAATTACCAGTAGGCTAGACAAGGGAGATGCAGTGAATGTTGTGTATTTGGATTTTCAGAAGGCCTTTGACAAAGTGCCACACATGAGTCTACTTAACAAGATAAGAGTCCATGGAATTACGGGAAAGTTACATACATGGATAGAGCGTTGGCTGATTGGCAGGAAACAGAGAGTGGGAATAAAGGGATCCTATTCTGGTTGGCTGCCGGTTACCAGTGGTGTTCCACAGGGATCAGTGTTGGGGCCGCTTCTTTTTACATTGTACATCAACGATTTGGATTATGGAATAGATGGCTTTGTGGCTAAGTTTGCTGATGATACGAAGATAGGTGGAGGGGCCGGAAGTGCTGAGGAAACGGAGAGTCTGCAGAGAGACTTGGATAGATTGGAAAAATGGGCAGAGAAGTGGCAAATGAAGTACAATGTTGGAAAGTGTATGGTTATGCACTTCGGCAGAAAAAAATAAACGGGCCGACTATTATTTAAATGGGGAAAGAATTCAAAGTTCTGAGATGCAACGGGACTTGGGAGTCCTCGTACAGGATTCCCTTAAAGTTAACCTCCAGGTTGAGTCGGTAGTGAAGAAGGCGAATGCAATGTTGGCATTCATTTCTAGAGAAATAGAGTATAGGAGCAGGGATGTGATGTTGAGGCTCTATAAGGCGCTAGTGAGACCTCACTTGGAGTACTGTGGGCAGTTTTGGTCTCCTTATTTAAGAAAGGATGTGCTGACGTTGGAGAGGGTACAGAGAAGATTCACTAGAATGATTCCGGGAATGAGAGGGTTAACATATGAGGAACGTTTGTCCGCTCTTGGACTGTATTCCTTGGAGTTTAGAAGAGTGAGGGGAGACCTCATAGAAACATTTCGAATGTTAAAAGGCATGGACAGAGTGGATGTGGCAAAGTTGTTTCCCATGATGGGGGAGTCTAGTACGAGAGGGCATGACTTCAGGATTGAAGGGCGCCCTTTCAGAACAGAAATGCGAAAAAATTTTTTTAGTCAGAGGGTGGTGAATCTATGGAATTTGTTGCCACGGGCAGCAGTGGAGGCCAAGTCATTGGGTGTATTTAAGGCAGAGATTGATAGGTATCTGAGTAGCCAGGGCATCAAAGGTTATGGTGAGAAGGTGGGGCAGTGGGACTAAATAGGATAAAATGGATCAGCTCATGATAAAATGGCGGAGCAGACTCGATGGGCCAAATGGCCTACTTCTGCTCCTTTGTCTTCTGGTCTTATGGTCTTAAAACTTGCAGTTTAGTCACTACTGTGTGGTCCATGTTTAAAAATTAATCTCTAATCACATTCTATTGCCACCAAGAAGAGAAAAAACTTTGTATGTTACCAAATACTCACAAGTTAAAGCTTCTAGATCATGTTCATTCACACACAAATAGAAAGAGATGCACCCTTCAAAACTTTTTGGAAGAGGTCTGCACACAGGGTGGTAGAATGGTGCAGCTGGGGTGGTACTGCAGGGCAGCTAGTATAGCTGCCACCTCACAGCTCAGCGATTGGGTCCAGTCCTGACCTTGGGTGTTGTCTGTGTGGAGTCTCCCTGTGACTGCATCAGCTTCCACGCGCAGTCCTGTTTCTGCCCATATTCTGTTGTTTCTGCTCTCCCTCCTTCTCTGCGTATTCATGCACTGAGGCGCCTGCATTTTTCATTTCTACTCCACCTTTAGCACCACTCTGTGTTCTGCTTCCTGTTGGCACTGCAGTTTAATAGTTAATAGTGCAGGCTGGTAGTTCATTTGGCCATCGTAAATTAGCCCGAGCGTAGGTGGGTGGCAAAATCTGCAAGGAGCCTAAGGGAATGTGGCGAGAATAAAGAGGGATTAGTGTAGAGGGATGTTTAATGGTTGGTGTGAATTTGCAGAGCTGTATAACTCTATACTGCAGGACTGAGAGCTGTGCCAAGATTCAGTGCAGTACACAGACATTTTCAACAGCCAGTCCCTCTTGGAGTTCTCATGCTTTTGTCCAGAATCAGTCAAAGATTCATAAGGGTCTCTGGAAATTATTGCTGTTAATGACAAATGATTGACAGTGCTATGCACTGATGCTGGGTACTCTGCACAAAACAGATCCAGAGAGTATATCTTATGAAGAAAGTTTGAGCAAGCTAGGGCTTTTCTCTTTGTGAAGGAGGATGAGGGGTGACTTGATAGAGCTTTACAAGATAGTAAGAGTGGACAGCCAGATACTTTATCCCTAATACAATGAGCCACAATTTTAATGTGATTGGAGGACTATATAGCAAGAAGGTCAGAGGTAAGTTTCCTACACAGAGAGTGATGGGTATGTGGAACACCCTGACAGGGGTGGTGGTAGAGGAAGATAAATTAGAGGCATTTAAAAACTCTTAGATAAGCACATGGATGAGAGAAAAATGGAGGGCTATGTACTGAGGGAGTTCTTAGGGTAGGTTAAAATGTCAGCACAACATCATGGGGCCAAAGGGCCTGTACTGTGCTGTAATGTTGGGGGAAAAAGTCCTTTCACAACCCTACCACCTTCAACCCAGTCACCTTTAATCCACTCCAGAACCCCAGACACATAAGTGTCAGTGATGCCACAGATAAGTTCCCAACTTCCAAAAAGTTACACTCACAGGACATTTGAGTTGGCTGTTAGGAATTAGGTTGAAGTGAAACCATGTCAGAGACAATGAAAGATGATTTTGCTAATCTGGCAGTCAGTCATATTCATTTGCCTCTGTGGCAGTGGTACTCATTTGAAACAATTCCACATTTCTTCTAGGTTAGTGTGGTGAATCCCATTCAAGCTAGAGACTGTGGCAGGAACATGAATACTGCACTGCATGAAAATGTCAGTAGATTAGTGTAAATCGCAGCAAAATCTAGATCTAGCTTGAACCTAGGCATTCATCTAAATGTGCATGCTTGATTATGTAACAGCTTTACATAGGCGCAATTTGTAATCAGCTCCCAGTTACAATTTCTTATTTTCTGCATACATTACTGCCTGCAATCTGAGCAGTTCATGAATATGCATGTAATGTGATTAAATATACATGCTCAGCTCGTCAAATTGTGTCTGAGTTCTGTCCTCAGAGCCTTCCCCTGTGCAAATGTTGGATCAATGAAACTCAGTCTTTCAGTGGTTATGAGCACAAATTCTGGTCATGTTCCTGCATCCTTGAGTCTTGATGGGTTCTATTAAATCTGCCTATTCTCTTGTGAAAGCACTCTTTTTAATGAAATCATAATGTAATCCTTTTGTATAAATAATAACCAAAACATCCAATTTAAAGAGGTATTCCCTGCGATCAGGTCCATCCATAAAGCTGGTCATTTGAAATTAATGGATCAGGTCAGTGAATGATTTTGAAATCATACAGTATTTTCAGATAATCCTCTATATATGGCTGTTCGCTAGGGATTTTGGCAATGAGAATGTTCCCAAAGTGCCTCTTCAGACACATTTACCATAATACCCCAAATAAACCTTTGTAGTCAAAGATTCTTATCGAACAGAATGAGACCATTCATCCCAACATGTTCATTCTATCTTTTTGAAACACCTAGTGTACTTTTTTTTGTAATTTATTTGTTATTGAAGTTCATCATCAAACAAACATTTCCATAAGATGTATTTTAGATACTGTACATATATATCATATAATCATATTTGTCACAAATCTCCACATAATATTTATCTGAGGTATACACTTATGGAAAGGAGAGGAAAGAAAGAACAATCAAAAGAAGAAAACTATGTACAAAATAGGGAGTGATTTTTTTTTACAACATATTCATTGACTTGTGAGAACAAGATCAAGCCTATGAGGTGTTATGTAGTTAAACCATTTTTCCCAGTATGAATCAAATTGTTCCAACTTATGATTAACAGATGCTGTTATCTTCTCCATTTTGTAAATGTCCATTGTAATTCCCATCCATACATTTAAAGTTGGGCTCTCCTGTGATAACCACTTCCTGGTAAAGGTCTTTTTACCAGCCACCAGCAGTATATTCATTAAATATTTATCTCTTTTCAACCATTCTTGAGGTATATACCCAAAATATATGGGCTTACTCTCTAAGGGTATTTCACATTTAAAGATGTCTTGTAGGGCATTATGTATCCCACTCCAATAGTCTTTGATAACGGGGCATTCCCAGAAAATATGATAATGATTTGCATTTTGATTTCCACAATTTCTCTAGCAAACAGGGAGGTTATTACTATCATAATGGGATTTCTGAGAGGGTGTAATAAAATATCTTATCAAGTTTTTCCACCTGAACTCCCTCCATTTCTGTGAACTGGTACACTTCCATTGATACCTCCATATTATTGTCCAATCTTCCTCAGATATTATTATCCCTCCTTCCTTCTCCCATTTTGTTTTAATGTATGAAGTTGAATATGTTTTAAGGTTTACAGCTAGTGTATTTAATTAGCACTTCCCCTCACTCTTTTCCTCCAGACCCTGCTGGACCACTTACCCAGTACCTTTCAGAGACTAAACGCCCTCTTTCACTTCTGGCCCTAGTTGCCTTTTCCAGTTCAGTGTTTGCTCTGACTCTCTGTGACTAGTTTCATTACCCAGTCTCCTCATCCAGTACCATTTCATGTCCCAATTCAAGTGAGCATCTCAAACACAAAAAATAAACTGGTAATGTTGGAAATGTGTAATAAAACAGAAAATGTCACAAACTCCTATTAGGTCACATAACGTCTGTAGAGAAAGAAAGAGGTGATGTCTCAGGTCAAGTAACCTTCTTCAGAATTGGGTGAACATTTCTTCTTTGGTCGATAGCTCCATGCATTTAACACGAGCAAACTAGGTTCATTCATTTTCCAGGATTTCATGAGTATTAGACCCTTTCCTTTTCTGTGTGCCTTGCTTCAGTGGGCGATGTTCTTGCCTCTAAAACTGAAACTCATAGTTTGAAAGCCTCCATATTTCCATACTCTCCGTATTTCAGCATGCCAGGTCTGCCTTCGTTTATTCTGAAGCAAGTGTGGTGGACTTGTGCTCTTGACCTCGAGGGATTTCACAGTATTAATTCAAAGGAAAATAAGTGAGTTGTCCTGAGGCTCCAGCCACCCATTAATCCTCAGCCAAAGTCACCAAAACTGATTTCTGGTCATTTACCACCCTCCCCCCACCCCTACCACCACTACTATTTCAGAAAGCAATACCTTGCAAATGCAGGAAACCCCAAATAAAAATAGAACTTGCTGAAAACACACAGCAGGTCAGACAACATCCATGGAAAGAGAAACAGTTAATGTTTCAGATCTGGTATCCTTCATCAGAACTCCACTGACATGTGCTCCTAGACCTGCCTGATCTGTTCAGTGCCTCTGTTAGTGTATCCTGGGATTTCACTGTGTGTAAATTGGCTGCTGGGTTTCTGTACATCACAACACTGCATTTCGAAAGAACTTCAATGATTGTGGAAGCCATGAGACATCCTAAAATGATGAATATAAATGCAAATTCTTACTTTGTTTCTTGCAAGTCACAGATTAAGGCAAACTTTTTGTGTTGTGTTCTCTTATCTTTTCAGAGTCAGAGGGTGTTCTGTACTGGAGCATTAACTCCTCATTTAATATCTCACTAAGTAAGACATTTAAAAAGTGATAAGAGTGTGTCCCTGCAGACATTGACTACCTACCAGTAACAGAGTCCTTCTTCCTCGGCGTAGTCTGACACCTGAGTCATGCAGATTCTCATGAGGGTAACTCTATAGCTCCCAGGGCCTGGACTAACATTGCAATTTCAGCTTTGATTCAGTATTACCATCTCCATTCACACTTTACAAAGCCTCAGCCATCAGGAATGAATGCTTCAAAGCTTCAGCATTTTCAAATTCAGCCAAGGTCACGGCTGCATTCCCCCAGTACTCCAGAAAACCATTGCAACCTCCAGAGACAGCATTCTTTTCCCTCCTCAAGTTGCTGGCTGAAGGACAAGTCCATGCAGTGCAAATCAACCTCTAATAATTTGTCTTCTGTATTGACCAAGTGAATGTCAACAGACATATTGCCCAAGGCATAGCAGAGCTGGTTAGATTGCACTGTCAGCGGGGCTATCCCTGCAAACAAGACATGCAACTTTCGGGTGGGCTATTGATCAGCAATAACTGAATAGAAAGACCACACCACACCCCACTCCAAAAGTCTAGGATCAGAAAGGAAATTCATCTCCCTATCACACAAAGCATTAAGAACACCAGTCTCCCCTAACTGACCACTGACTCAGTCAGTCAGTTTCATGCAGTACTAAGGGAATACCGCTGTTATAGTTGCCAACTCTCCTTGGTCAATCCCTCAGAACTGAGGATGACTGGCTTCCACTCTGGTTCTATGATATCTGAGGTGGTCATTGAGGTCGATGTGAGATTGACAGAATCTGTCACAGCTGGAGCAAAAGGTGCCTGACAAGATGGATGAGGAGGTAGTTTGTGAGATGGCCTGTTTCTTCCACCATTAACACTGGACTTCTGTGTGCTCCTAATGTATGAACTCAAGCTGAAACCTTTCCTACTTTAAGCAGTTGTGGGCCAAAGATTTCCTGGAATCAGTGGGAATGTTGCAGCTTTCAAAGGTTCTTCAACCATCCCTCAATCTTTTCTTCTGACTAGTAGGTAATCCATTTTTGTCACAGAGCCTGCAATAGAACACCTGTTTTAGAGAACTGGTATTGAGTCTCAAAACAACATGGCCTACAATAATTAGTGTGACCAGGATCTCCGTGCTGGGCTGAAGACCCTGGCATTGGTTTGCTTATCCTTCCAATGAAATCGGAGGATTTTGCACGGACATCCTTTGGTGATATCTTTCTACTGTTGGAGGAGCTTTCTGTAGGTAGTTCGGGCTTCAGAAGCACGTATGAGGAAGGGATCTGTATTAAGCTTTCTACTAGATTGAAAAACTTATTCTTCAAAGGATCTTTCCTTCAGACACACCAAATTCTGTTTTGGTGCATTGAAAGCAGCAGTAAATTTCATCATTTTGTCAAGAGATAGCACCCAAGATATAGGAAATGATCCATGTTTCCCAAGGTCAAGGCATGGAGGTGCAATTGCTAGCAGGGGGCAAGTTGTTGGATGATCTTTGTTATTTGGTTGTTAAGTGTAAGACCAATTTTTTCATGTTTTTCAGTAAACATCAACAATGGCTTAGAGCTTTGCATCCAAATATGCACACAAGCCAGCAGCTTGATAACTGAGGCTGGAGTGACCTCAGCTCTGGAGTGGAGGTATGATCGCTTGAACAGTTTCCCAGTTTACCATTTGTTCTGCATATCATTACCACTCCTGTGGAAAGCCGGTTGGAGCTGAGGAGCAGAAGTGTGGTGAGAAAGTTAGAGAAATTACATGGGCAGTGAAGAAGCTTTGTGGGAAACTTAGATCCCATCTGTTAGTTAAAATTGTGGCTGGACAGAGTTGAAATTTCTCAGGCCAGTCTAATTTAGAAAGGGTACCCTGTTCTGGCTCAATGGGTACATTCAAAGGATTTCGAGTCATAGAGTTATAGAAAAGTACTGCACAAAAACAGACCCTTCTTCCCACTTAGTTCATGCTGAACCATCTACCTGCCTACTCCCATTGACCTGCACCAGGACCATAGCCCTCCTCCAGCTACTATCCATGTACCTATCCAAACTTCTATTAAACGTTGAAATCAAGCTCACATGCACCACCTGCACTGGCAGATCATTCCACACTTTCACAACTCTCCAAGTGAAGAAGTTTTCCCTCATGTTCCCCTTAAACTTTTCACCTTTCACTCTTAACCCATGACCCATGAGGTTGTAGTCCCATTCAACCTCAGTGGAAAAAGCCTGCTCGCATTTACCCTATCTATACCCCTCATAATTTTTATACCTCTATCAAATCTCCCCTCGGTCTTTTATGTTCAAAGGAATAAACTCCTAACGTAGTAACCTTTCCTTTTAACTCAGTTCCTCCAGGCCCAGCAACACCTTTGTAAATCCTCACCAACATCTTATACAACTTCAACATAACACCCCATCTCCTGTACTCAATACTTTAATTTATGAAGACCAAGGTGCCAAAAGCTTTCTTTACAACACTATCTACCTGTGGCACCACTTTCAATGAACTATGGTCCTGTATTCCCAGATCCCTTTGTTCTACCACACTCGTCAGTGCCCTACCACTCTCTGTGTAAGACTTACCCTGAAACACCTCGCACTTGTCCGCATTAAATTCCATCTGCGATTTTTCAGCCCATTTTTCCAGCTAGACCAGATCCTGCTGCAAGCCATGATAGCCTTCCTTGCTGCTCATCACACCCCCATCTTAGTGTCATCTGCAAATTTGCTGATCTAGTTAACCACATTGATATAGATGACAAACAACAATGGACCCACCACTGATCCCTGTAACACTCCACTAGTCAGAGGCATCCAGTCAGAGTGGTAACCATCAACTACCACTCTCTGGCTTCTCCCACAAAGCCAATGTCTAATTCAATTTACTACAGCATCTTAAATGACTGAACCTTCTTGACATACCTCCCATGCGGGACCTTGTCAAATGCCCTGGAGAAGTCCACTTAGAAACATACATTGCCTTGCCTTCATCAACTTTCCTGGTAACTTCTCGAAAAACTCTATAAGATTGGTTAGACACAACCTACCATTCACAAAGCCATGTTAACTATCCTTAATCAGTCCATGTCTTTCCAAATACTCATATATCTGGCCCCTTAGAATACCTTCCAATAACTTTCCCACTACTGAGGTCAGGCTCACCAGCCCATAAATTCCTGATTTATTTTTAGAGCCTTTCTTAAACAGAGCAACAACATTGGCTATCTGCCAATCTTTTGTTACCTCAACTATCGCTAACGATGATGTAAATGTCTCTCCTAGGGCCACAGCAATCCCTGCATTTGTTTCCCACAGGGTCCGAGGAACACCTTGTCAGGCTCTGTGTATTTATCCACCCTAATTTGCTTCAGGACAGCAAACACCTCCTCCTCTATAATCTATATAAGGTCTATGAAGTTGAGTCACTTTGCCTCACTCTGTGTCCATCTCCTGAGTAAACAGAGATGCAAAAAATTCATTTAAGATCTCCCACATCTCTTTTGACTCCACAAGTGGGTTACCATTCTGATCTTCCGGAGGTCCAATTTTGTCCCTTGCAGGTTTTTTGCTCTTATGTGAAGTGGTGGCTGGTACTGTTGTTCCACTTCCCTTGGTGTTACATAGAAACATAGAAACATAGAAAATAGGTGCAGGAGTAGGCCATTCGGCCCTTCGAGCCTGCACCGCCATTTATTATGATCATGGCTGATCATCCAACTCAAGAATAGGTCCACAGTATCTCCACACTGGGTTTCAGAGAGTTTCACTCCAAGGAGCGAATGGTTGAAGTGGACTCTGGCAATGACTTTCCCTGTGACAGACCCCTCCTTAATTACCACAGATAGATATCTCAAATATGATCACAATCACAACATCCTGAGGTCCTCTGGCATTTCTTTGCCTACCCAGATGTGAAAGGTACAATGTGGATTTATAACCATAGCTCCTCTCTGCCATATGTTATGACAGTGGCAATATTGTCTACACAATTAGTTGGTATCTGTTCTCCAGTCTTGAGGAAGTGGAGTGGTTGGAAGGCTGGACCTAGTAGTTCGTTTGCTGCAGGATGGTGTCAACGACACTGATACCGAGGATGGAACTGGGATTGTATTGTTCATTGAATTGTTCCACCTGTTGGATGCTGTCTGTTTCTCTCTATGAGAGGTTTGGTGGAGCCTCCAATCCAAGAACACCTTGTGATTCTGGTTAAGTTTCTCCTGGATCTCCAGCTCATTCTCATCAAACCACTCTTTGAGTTTTCTGGTGGAGAAGCCAGAGTCCTCCGAGTTGCTCATGATGGAGAGCTTCAGGATGGTCCAGTCGCCATGGACACTATGGCTTCTCCTGGTTGGTGATTTGCTTGTCAATGTGTCTAACCACAAGGCTAGTTAATGGTCAGGCCAGCAGTCATCAGTAGCTGTCATGGCATGGATGAGGGCACTCCTGCTGTCTCTCATTTGGATCATGATGTAGTCTTACAGGTCCCAAGGTGCTGCCATATTCGTCTGTCTGGGAAACAGGGTATGACAAGAATGAACTCTAAGAAAACGACCCTTTGAAGTTACTTTTCACAACTCTCTTCCTGCCAATCACACTTTGCTGGAGAATTCCATCCTCTCTGAAGAGCTCTAAAGAAAGGACTCCACTGAAGTTACCATTCACCACTCCATCCCTGCCAATCACACTTGCTTAAGGGTTGCATCCTCTCTGAACCTAGTACTGAAGTCTCCCAGGGCAGGTCAGGTTGTCTTCCTCTGGGACATGGGCCAGGGTTTCCTCAAGGTCCTGATAGGCCTCTGTGTAGTTTCCAATACGGGGGTTATGGGCTGTTGCCTGTGGCACATTGAAGTGAATGAGAGAGTCATGAGATGTTTCTTCTGGTTCGCTCATTCCTGACAGCAAAAATCACCACTTCCTCTTAAAGCTGAAGGTGCATCGACTGTGTTATTGTATCACCTGCCTGTTGGATCTCACATGGGTCAGTGAGAACACAGGAGTTTCCAAACCAGATGCCAAGCTGCGTTCAGGTCTGTCACTGTCAGAACTGCCATGGAGATTACGAGATGCCCAAGTTCTTTTAACATTCAGCATGTCTCCGATGTCCTTCACTACTTTCTACAGGTGTACCATGGAAAGCATCTTATCCAGATGAAATACAGTTTGGTATGGCAAATACTCTGCCCAAGACTGCAAGGAATCACACAGAGAGTTCTGAACATGGCCCAGTCCGTCAGCTTCGCGGTCATTATTGACTTTGTCTCACCTCCCCCAAGTCTGGAAAAGCAGCCTTCATAATCAAAAACTCCTTCCATCGTACTCATTCTCTCTTCTTCCCTCACTTCCTTCACCCATCCTACTCATTCTCTCTTCTTCCCTCTCCATCCAGCAGAAAATATAAAAGGCTAACATCACATGCCACCAGACTCAAGCACAGTCCCTGTCCTGCTGTTATCAATCTTCTGAAAGGACCTCACATAAGCTAAAGGGGGAACTTTGCAACTCTTTATTTCCTAATCTAGCTGGCCATAGGCCCTGTGCTTTATTTGTCTGCCTACACAGCATTTTCTCTGTAACTGTGACAATATACCTGACATTCTGTTTTTGTGTTTACTGTATCTGAGTGCATGTGACAATAACAAACTAACACAAATACCAGCACGGGGTGGCTGTCTCAGGACAAGAGTGACGTCTTTGTCCTGTAGATCAGGAGACCCAGAGAACTGGAGATCAGGCTCTGCTGCATGGAGGTTAATGTACACACACAGACAAACACACACACACACACACACACACACACACACACACACACACACAGGCGCACCCAGACACAGACACACACACACACACGCAGACACACACAGAGACACACACACACACACACACAGACACAGACACAGGCGCACACAGACACACACACACACAAACGCAGGCACACACACACAGACACACATACACACAAACACACAAGACACACACACACATACACACAGACACACAGACGCAAACACAAACACACATACACATATACACACACAGCCACACACACAGACACAGACACAAACACAAACACACACACACATACACACACACACAGACACACACACGCTTGCATGCACACTCTCATACACACACACATGCACACACACATACACTCATACATACAATCACACTCACACTCACACACAGACATTCTTGTGGCAAGCAGCTTTCATTGAACAAATTTTTTAAGAGGCAAATTATATTAATTGAAATCCTGCAACAAAGTTGAATTAATAACCATCATTTGGAGTTCTGCTCTATCCAAATGAAGTCAACATTTGGATAACTTACTAAGACGGCTTCATCCTGAATAAACTCCTCCATTTATTTGTGACAGCCTTATTTTGACAGCAGCTCATTTCAGTCCCACTACTAATTACACAAACAAATGCTATGCCCTTGAGCCAAGGCAGGGGTTGAAAGGGGCTGAAATGATAAAGAAATGCAGGTAAATCAGGGGACTGAATAGTACCCACTTGGATTTAACGGACTGAATATTGTTCAAGGAAAAGGGAGACAAAATACGAAGTTCCTCAGATAGAAGGCTTATGTATAATGCCTTCAGGATGGTGCAGAGAGAAGGGAGAGCCCACGGGGCAAGACATATTTCAACAACAAAACCTTACGTTTCTATAGCAACTATGAGAAGATAAAATATTTTAAAGCATTTTGAGCTATCAAACATAGCCAAGTCCAGGCCATAGAGTCTAGCTGGAACTCAGTGGGGAAGGATGGCCATAACAGCTCTATCATCCTAACAGCTACTACAGGGAAAATGGGCCAGAAAAGGGCCAGGAGGGAGTTGAGAGATGAATCCTAGAATTTGGAGTCATGCAGGTGGAAGCACAAAGCTGTAGTGGGTGATGGAAAGTTGATATGGTAACGCTGAAACAGGTGTGTAGTTTAAGATAGTAACTTGGCCAGCCCACCCTGTGCCCACTCCCCAACTCTCTCCTGGTTCCAGCTCTGTGACAATGTGCAGAGGTGACCCTGACCACCAGGACCGGAGAAATTACTCATCATGTTGGATAGCAATCAGTGACAGGCTGTCCCACCACACACACATGCATACACACACACACACACACACACACACACACACACACACACACACTCCCACACATGCAAACACACACACACACACACACACACACACTCACAGACACACACACTCACACATACACACGCACACAGACACACACACACACTCACAGACACACACACACTCACACACACACACTCCCACACATGCAAACACACACACACACACTCACAGACACACACACACACACTCACAGACACACACACACACACTCCCACACATGCAAACACACACACACACACACACACACACACACACACACTCACAGACACACACACTCACACATACACACGCACACAGACACACACACACACACACACACACACAGACACACACATGCGCACATACTCGCGCGCGTGCACACACATATGTGAATGCACATACACACACACACTACATGCAAACATGCATGTAAACAATATGGCGCTTTTGCCATCCACTGGGTACTTTGGTGAACTAGAATGCAGGTACAATCAGGGCAGCCATCACTGTGGGTAGATGCTGCATCAAAGACTGATAGTGGAAGATGAATCCGTGGTTGGCTCCATTACTCCGTGCTGATTAAAGGTTCAATCAAGATTAAAATTGTTAAGGACAGGAGCGAGAAACAAACAGGGATGTCTGCCTGTGCTTGACTGATCTCCCTCTCTTTTCACTACCACCAGGAGTTACAAGAGTGAGCAGCCAGAAAGCTTGGTACATATTGGTACCAATGCAATAGGCAGGAAAAACAAGGAGGTCCTGAAGGGACAATTTAGGGAGATAGCTAGGAAGCAGAAAAGCAGGGTCTCCAGGGTAACAGTTCCTGGACTGTGGCCTGTGTCACGTGCCAGTGAGGGTAGAATCAGGATGATTTGGCAGATAACCAGGGCTCTGGCACTGTCTGGTGCTGTGGCTCAGAAGAGAGGTGAAGAGGACTGCAGTGGTGACAGGAGTTTCCACATTCAGAGGAACAGAGATGGGATTCTGTGGGCACAGTAGAGACCCTGCATGGTATGTTGCCTCTCAGGTGACAGAGTCAGGGATGTCTTGGATCGGATCCACAGCATTCTAAAGGGGAAGGCTGAGCTTGGTACAGGTTGGCACCAACGACAAAGGCAGGAGAGGTGAGGAGCTCCTGAAGAGAGATACAAGGGAGCTCAGTAGAAAGCTGAGAAATAGAAGTAATCTCTGGATGCTGCCTGTGCCACACACCAGTGAGGGTAAGAATAGGATGACTTGGCAGGTGAATGCATGGGTGAAGAATTAGTGCAGGGGAAAGGGGTTCAGATTTATGGATCATTGGAATCTCTTCTGGGGAAGGTACGACCCATACAAAAGGGATGGTTTATACCTGAACCTTGTGGGAAGGTTGGCTAGAGCTGTTTGGGCAGGCTTAGCCTAATGTGGCAGGAGGATGGGAATTGGAGTGATAGTGCAGAGGATGGAGTAGTTGGTTTACAAACAGAGGTAATGTGTAGTGATACTGCTAGCAAGGTGAGGCTATGAAAGGGAAAATTGCTATCACCAGAATGAGTTGCAACGTAAAAAGCGGACAAAATCAAGAAGAGTGAATTCAGGACTGAAGGTGTTGTATTTGAATGTGCGCAATATACGGAATAAGGTCAATGAATTTGAAGCACAGTTACAGATTGGCATATATGATGTTGTACGCATCACTAAATCATGGCTGAAAGAAGACTGTAGCTGAGAGCTTAATGTCCAAGGATACGCATTGTACTGAATGGACAGACAGGTAGACAGAGGGGGGTGACTCCGTGGGTAAAAAATCAAATTAAATCATTACAAAGAGGTGATATATGATCGGAAAGTGTTGATATATTGTGGGTAGAGCTAAGGAACTGCAGGGTAGGGAGTTATATACAGTCGGCCCAACAATATTAAAGATGTGGTCTGCAAATTACAATGGGAGACAGAAAATGCATGTCAAAAGGAGAATGTTACAATAGTCAAGGTGGATTTCAATAGACTGGGAAAACCATTTTGCTGGATCCCCAGAGCAGGAATTTCCAGAAAGCCTTTGAGATGGCTTTTTAGAGCAGCTTGTGGTTGAACCCACTGGGGAATTAGCTATTCTGGATTGGATGTTGTGCAATGAACCAGAATTGATTAGAGAGCTTAGGGAACAGTGATCATAGTATGATAGAATTTATCCTGCAATTAGAGAAGGAGAAGCTAAAGTCAGGTGTATCAGTATTACAGTAGAGTAAGGGAATTACAGAGGCATGAGAGAGGAGTTGGCCAGAATTGATTGGAAAAGAACACTGGCAGGGATGACAGCAGAGCAGCAATGTCTGGAATTACTGGGAGCAATTTGGAAGGTGCAGCATAGATACATCCCAAAGACAAATAAGTATTCTAAAGGAAGGTGAAGGCAATTGTGGCTGACAAAGGAACTAACAGCCAAAGAGAGGGCATATAATAGAGCAAAAATTAATAGGAAATTTGAGAATTGTGAAGCTTTTAAAAACCAACAGAAGGCAACTAAATAAGTCATAAGGAAGGAAAAGATGGAGTACAAAGGCATGCTGGCCAGCTGGCCAATAATATTAAAGAGGATACCAAAAGTTTCTTCAGGTATATGAAGTGTAAAACAGAGGCAAGAGTAGATATCGGACCATTGGAAAATGATGCAGGCAAGGTAGTTATGGGGGACAAGGAAATGGCAGATAAGCTGAATAAGTATTTTGCATCAGTCTTCACTGTGGAAGATGCTAGCAATATGCTGGGAGTCTGAGAGTGTCAGGGAGCAGAACTGAGTAAAGTTGCCATTACTCGGGAGATGGTGCTTGGGAAACTGAAAAGACTGAAGGTAAACAAGAGAAACTCTGCAGATGCAGATCTCCAGGCAATGCACACAAGATGCTGGAGGAACTCAATGGGCCAGGCAGCATCTATCAAAAAGAGCACAATCGGCATTTCAGGCCAAGGCCCTTCATGAAGTTGGAAAGTAAAGAAATCAGCTGGGCCAGATGGTCTACAACCCAGGGTTCGAAGGGAGGTGGCTGAAGAGATTGTGGAGGTATTAGTAATGATCTTTCAATAATCAATGATTCTAGCATACTTCCAGAGGAATGGAAAATTGCAAATGTCACTGCACTCTTCAAGAAGGCAGAGAGGCAGCAGAAAGGAAATTATTGGGCAGTTAGCCTGACCTCAGTGGTTGGAATCAATTGTTAAGGCTGTGGTTTCAGGGTACTTGGAGGCAGGCACATGATAAAATAAGCCGTAGTCAGCATTGTTTTCTCAAGGGAAAACCTTGCCAGACAAATCTGTTGGAATTCTTTGAAGAAATAACAAGCAGGATAGACAAAGGAGAATCAGTGGATGTTGGGTACTTGGATTTTCAGAAGGCCTTTGACAAGGTGCCACACGAGGGTGCTTAATAAGTTAGGTGCCCATGGTATTATAGGTAAGATTCTAGCATGGATACAGCAATGGCTGATTAGCAGGAGGCAAAAAGTGGGAATAAAGGGAGCCTTTTCTGGTTGGCTGCTGGTAACTAGTGGTGTTCCACAGGGGTCTGTGTTGGGACTTCTTCTTTTTGCATTAGTTGTCAGTGATTTGGATGATGGAATTGTTGGCTTTGTGGCCAAGTCTGAAGATAGGTGGAGGAGAAGGTAGTATTGAGGAAGCAGAGAAGCTGCAGAAGAACTCAGACAGATTAGGAGAATCGGTAAAAAGTGGCAGATGGGATACAGTGTTCGAACGGTGTGGTCATGCATCTCGCAGGGTATTTTTTTTAAATGGAGAGAAAATGCAAAAATCTGAAGTGCAAAGGGACTTGGGAGTCCTTGCAACACACACAAAATGCTGGAGGAACTTAGCAGGCTAGGCAGCAGCTATGGAAAAGAGTACAGTCGATGCTTTAGGCTGTGTCAGAGTAAGAAGATGGGGGGAGGAGAGGAAGAAGCACAAGATGATAAATAAAACCAGGAAGGGAGGGGCCATGTAAAGAGCTGGGAAGTTGATGGTGAAAGCGATACAGGGCTGGAGAAGGGGAAATCTGATGGGAGAGCACAGAAGGCCATGGAAGGAAGAAAAAGGGGAGGAGCACCAGAGGGAGGTGATGGGCAGGTAAGGACATAAGGTGAGAGAGAGAAATGGGAATGGGGAATGGTGAAGGGGTGGGGGCATTACCAGAAGTTTGAGTAATCGAATTCATGCCATCAGGATGGAGACTCCTCTGTGACCTCATTGCAACATTAGAGTAGACCATGGACTGACATGTCAGAATGGGAATGGGATGTGAGTTAAAATGGGTGGCCACTGGGAGATCCCGCTTTTGTTGGTGGACGGAGCATAGGTATTTGGCGAAGCCGTCTCCCAATCTACATTGGGTCTCACCGATATATAGGAGGCCACACTGGGAGCATTGATATAGTAGATGACTCCAACAAACCCACAGGTGAAGTGTCGCCTCACATGGAAGGACAGTTTGGGGCCCTGAATGATAGTGAGGGAGGAGGTGTAGGGGTAGTTGTAGCACTTGTTCCACTTGTAAGGACAAGTGCCAGGAGGGAGATCAGTGGGGAGGGACGACTGGACAAGGGAGTCACATAGGGAATGATCCCTGTGGAAAGCAGAAAGTGGGGGGAGAGAAAGATGTGCTTTATGGTGGGATCCCATTGGAGATGGCGGAAGTTATGGAGAATTATGTGCTGGATGAGGACGCTGGTGAGGTGGTAGGTGAGGACAAGAGGAACCCTATCTCTGATGAGGTGGCGGGAGGTTGGGGTGAGGGCAGACATGCGTGAAATGGAAGCGATGCGGTTGAGGGCAGTGTCGATGGTGGAGGAAGGGAAGCCCCTTTCTTTGAAGAAGGAGGGCATCTCCTTCATTCTGGAATGAAAAGCCTTGTCCTAAGAGCAGATGCAGCAGAGATGAGGGAATTGAGAGAAGGGGCTGGCACCTTTACAAGTAATAGGGTGGGCGAGGTATAGTCCAGGTAGCTGTGAAAGTCAGTGGGTTTATAATAGACATCAGTAGATGAGCTCCTACCCAAGATCCACAGCCACCAACTTCATAGTTCCCTCAACCTGCACCTCCCGTTTCTACCTCCTACCCAAGATCCACAACCCTTCCATAGGGAGTCCTCATGTAGGATTCCTTAAAGATTAATTTGCAGGTTCAGTCTGTGGTGAGGAAGGCAAATGCGATGTTGGCATTCATTTCAAGATGACTGGAATATAAAAGCAAAGATGTAATGTTAAGACTTTATAAAGCACTGTGAGGCCTCACTTGGAGTATTGTGAATAGTTTTTGGGCCCCTTATTTAAGAAAGGATGTGCTGACTCGGAGAGATTCAAAGGAAATTCAACAAAAATGATTCCAGGATCGAAAGGCTTGTCATATGAGGAGCGTTCAATGTCTCTGGGCCTCTACTGACTGTAATTTAGGAGAATGAGGGTGATCTCATTGAAACCTATCGAATGTTGAAAGGCCTCGATAGAGTGGGTGTCGCGAGGATGGTTCCTATGGTGGGGGAATCTAAGACTAGAGGACACAGCCACAAAATAGAGGGCCATCCTTTTAGAATGGAGAAAAGGAGGAATGTCTTTACACAGAGTGGTGAATCTGTGGAATTCTTTGCCACAGGTAGCTGCGGAGGATAAGTCATTTGATATGTTTATGGCAAAGGATGATAGTCAGGACATGAAGAGATAAGGGTAGAAGGCAGGTGATTGGGGCTGAGAGGGAAAATGATCAGCCATGTTGAAATGGTGGAGTAGACTCGATGGGCAAATAGCCTAATTTTGCTCCTCTGTCCATGGGTCTTACAGTCATAAATGTGTGGCTGAGAAACTGATGTTGGGGACAGAGTTTCAGATTTCTGGATCATTGGGATAATTAGGGAAGGTACGACCTGTACAAAAGGGCTAGGTTACACCTGAACCCGAGGAGGACAAACTCCTTGCAGATAGATTTGCCAAGGCTATTTTGGGGAAGATTTCAAATAATTTGGCAGGGGAATGGGAACCGAAGTGGTAGTTTTGAGGATAGGCCTGTTGGTTTACAAGCAGAGGCAGTGTGTAGCGAGACTGTCAGGAAGTACAGGCAGATGATAGTGCAAAATTACGAGGGGTGATTGATATGTTCGTGGCCTAAGGTAGAAGGAGCCAATTTTAGAAAACCTAGCACATTTATTTTTCAACATAGTCCTATCCTACATTTACACACTTAGTCCAGCGGTCGTGGAGCATACGGATCCCTTCTTTGTAGAAGTCGGCGTCTTGGACCTCCAGTAGTGTTTCGACAGCAGGGGTGATTGATAAGTTCATGGCCTAAGGTAGAAAGAGATGAGTTATTAACTTCAAACTTTCTGCATAATCACTCAAAGAGTTGAACTGCACGTGCATGTAATGAGAGCTGCATAACTCATCTCCTTCTACCTTAGGCCACGAACTTATCAATCACTCCAGCTGTCAACCACTTCTGGAGGTCCAAGACACAGACTTCTACAAACACGGAATCCGTATGCTCCACGACCACTGGACTAAGTGTGTACATGTAGGTTGGGACTATGTTGAAAAATAAATGTACTAGGTTTTCTAAAATTGACTCCTCCTACCTTAGGCCACGAACATATCAATCACCCCTCATATAGACAATGGGATGAGTTACTGTGTTAACGGGGTACATAATCAAAAAGGTGATTGATGCAGGACTGAAGGTATTATACTTGAATGCACGCAGTATATGGAATAAGGTAGATGATCTTGTAGCACTGTTTGAGATTGGCAGGTATGACATTATGGGAATCAGTGAGTCATGGCTGAAAGACGGTTATAGTTGAGAGCTTAAAATCCAAGGATACCTATTTTACTGAAAGCACAGGCAGTTGGGCGAAAGTGGTGGCGTGGCTCTGTTGATTAAAATTGCAATCAAATCCTTAGAAAAAGGTGACATGGGATCAGAAGATGTAGAATCTTTGTGGGTAGAGTTAAGAAACTGCAAGGGTAAAAAGACCCTGCTGGGAGTTATATACAAGCTTCTGAACAATAGCCAGGATGTGAGCTATAAATAGAAAAGATACAAAATGCATATCAAGAGGGCAATGTTACGATAGTTATGGGGGATTTCGAAATGCAGATAGATTGGGAAAATCAGGTTGGTGCTGGATCCCAAGAAAGATAATTTGTAGAGTGCCTATGAGATGTTTTTTTAGAGCAGCTTGTAATTGAGCCCACCAGGGGATCAGTTATTTTGGACTGGATATTGTATAATGAACCAGATTTGATTAGAGAGCTTATGGTAAAGTAATCATTAGGAGGCAGTGAACATAATATGATAGAATTCACCCTGCAAATTGAGAGGGAGAAGCTAAAGTCAGATGTATCAGTATTACACTGAAGTAAAAGAAATTACACAGGCATGAATGGATTCTCAACATTCCTGGATTTCAGGCACCAGGGCAGGAATGGATTCTGAATATTCCTGGATTTCAGTGCCTAAAAAGGGATAGACAGGGTGGAAAAAGGGGAGGAGGGGTGGCATTACTGGTCAGGGATACTATTACAGCTACAGAAAGGGTGGGTAATGTAGCAGGATCCTCTTTTGAGTCAGTATGGGTGGAAGTCAGGAACAGGAAGGGAGCAGTTACTCTAATGGGGGTATTTTATAGGCCCTCTGGTAGCAGTAGAGATACAGAGGAGCAGATTGGGAGGCAGATTTTGGAAAGGTGCAAAAATAACAGGGTTGTTATCATGGGTGACTTTAACTTCCCTAATATTGATTGGCACCTGATTAGTTCCAAGGGTTTAGATGGGGCAGAGTTTGTTCAGTGTGTCCAGGACGGATTCCTGTTACAGTATGTGGACAGGCCGACTAGGGGGAATATCATACTAGATCTAGTACTAGGTAATGAACCGAGTCAGGTCACAGATCTCTCAATGGGTGAGCATCTGGGGGACAGTGACCACTGCTCCCTGGTCTTTAGCATTATCATGGAAAAGGATAGAATCAGAGAGGACAGGAAAATTTTTATTTGGGGAAGGGCAAATTATGAGGCTATAAGGCTAGAACTTGCTGGTGGGAATTGGGATGATGTTTTTGCAGGGAAATGTACTAGGGACACGTGGTCGATGTTTAGAGATCTTTTGCAGGATGTTAGGGATAAATTTGTCCTGGTGAGGAAGATAAAGAATGGTAGGGTGAAGGAACCATGGGTGACAAGTGAGGTGGAGAATCTAGTCAGGTGGAAGAAGGCAGCATACATGAGGTTTAGGAAGCAAGGATCAGATGGGTCTATTGAGGAATATAGGGAAGCAAGAAAGGAGTTTAAGAAGGGGCTGAAAAGAGCAAGAAGGGGGCATGAGAAGGTCTTGGCGAGTAGGGTAAAGGAAAACCCCAAAGCATTCTTCAATTATGTGAAGAAAAAAAGGATGACAGGAGTGAAGGTAGGACCGAATAGAGATAAAGGTGGGAAGATGTGCCTGGAGGCTGTGGAAGTGAGCGAGGTCTTCAACGAATACTTCTCTTCGGTATTCACCAATGAGAGGGAACTTGATGGTGAGGACAATATGAGTGAGGTTGATGTTCTGGAGCATGTTGATATTAAGGGAGAGGAGGTGTTGGAGTTGTTAAAATACATAGGCTGCTCCACGAGGCGAGGGAAGAGATTGCTGAGCCTCTGGCTAGGATCTTTATGTCCTCGTTGTCCACGGGAATGGTACTGGAGGATTGGAGGGAGGCGAATGTTGTCCCCTTGTTCAAAAAAAGTAGTAAGGATAGTCCGGGTAATTATAGACCAGTGAGCCTTATGTCTGTGGTGGGAAAGCTGTTGGAAAAGATTCTTAGAGATAGGATCTCTGGGCACTTAGAGAATCGTGGTCTGTTCAGGGACAGTCAGCATGGCTTTGTGAAGGGTAGATCATGTCTAACAAGCCTGATAGAGTTCTTTGAGGAGGTGACCAGGCATATAGATGAGGGTAGTGCAGTGGATGTGATCTATATGGATTTTAGTAAGGCATTTGACAAGGTTCTACATGGTAGGCTTATTCAGAAGGTCAGAAAGCATGGGATCCGGGGAAGTTTGGACAGGTAGATTCAGAATTGGTTTGCCTGCAGAAGGCCGAGGGTTGTGGTGGAGGGAGTACATTCAGATTGGAGGATTTTGACTAGTCGTGTCCCACAAGGATCTGTTCTGGGACCTCTACCTTTCGTGATTGTTATTAATGACCTGGATGTGGGAGTAGAGAGGTGGGTTGGCAAGTTTGCAGACAACACAAAGGTTGGTGGTGTTGTAGATAGTGTAGTGTGGACAAACTCCAAGGCAGAGTACAAAGTAAATGGCAGGATACTTGGTAGTGTGGAAGAGCAGAGGGATCTGGGCATACATGTCCACAGATCCCTGAAAGTTGCCTCACAGGTGAATAGGGTAGTTAAGAAAGCTTATGGGGTGTTAGCTTTCATAGGTCAAGGGATAGAGTTTAAGAGTCGTGATGTAATGATGCAGCTCTATAAAACTCTGGTTTGGCCACAATTGGAGTACTGTGTCCAGTTCTGGTCGCCTCACTGTAGGAAGGATGTGGAAGCATTGGAAAGGGTACAGAGGAGATTTACCAGGATGCTGCCTGGTTTAGAAAGTATGCATTATGATCAGAGATTAAGGGAGCTAGGGCTTTACTCTTTGGAGAGAAGGAGGATGAGAGGAGACATGATAGATGTGTACAAGATAATAAGAGGAATAGATAGAGTGGATAGCCAGCGCCTCTTCCCCAGGGCACCACTGCTCAATACAAGAGGACATGGCTTTAAGGTAAGGGGTGGGAAGTTCAAGGAGGATATTAGAGGAAGGTTTTTTACTCAGAGAGTGGTTGGTGCATGGAATGCACTGCCTGAGTCAGTGGTGGAGGCAGATACACTAGTGAAGTTCAAGAGACTACTAGACAGATATATGGAGGAATTTAAGGTGGGGGGTTATATGGGAGGCAGGGTCTGAGGGTCAGCACAATATTGTGGGCTGAAGGGCCTGTACTGTGCTGTACTGTTCTATGTTCTATGTTCTATGTTCTATGAGAGAGGAGTTGTGCAAAGTGGATTGGAAGGGAACACTAGCAGGGATGACAGCAGAGCAGTAATGGCTGGAGTTTCTGGGAGAAATCCAAAAGGCGCAGGATAGATACATCCCAAAAAAGAAGTGTTCTAAAAGCAGGATGATACAACCGTTAGAAGAATGAGGGGTGGGGAATCATTGAAACCTAATAAATGTTGAAAGGCATAGAATGGATGTGGAGAAAATGGTTCCAATGGTGGGGGAGTCTAGGACCAGATGGTACAGCCTCAGAATAGAAGGATGTCCATTTAGAATGGAAATGAGGAGGAAATTCTTTCGCCAGAGGGTGGTGAATGTGTGGAATTCATTGCCACAAGGAGCTGTGTAAGCCAGACGTTGGGTTGTATCTGTGACGGAGGCTGACGGGTCCTTGATTAGTCAGGGCATGAAAGGTCATGGGGAGAAGGCAGGAGAGGGAAATGGATCAGACAAGATGAAATGGTGGAGCAGACTCGATGGGCTGAATGGCCTAATTCCTGTGTCTTATGGTTTCATGGAGTCTTGTGTTCCACACTGTTGGATTCAGGAATATTTGTTGTCCTGCAGCCATCGGGCTCCTGGATGGGCTTCACTCACTGAGTGCTGAACTGAGCTGTGGACTCATTGTCAGGGGCTCTGCAGTTCATGCTCCATGGCTTCCTTGACTTTTTTTTCACTATTTGCCCAATTTGTCTTCTTTTGCAAATTGGTTATGTGGCACTTTTGTTGTGTGTGTTTTTTAGTGAATTCTATTGTGTTTCTTTGATTTGTGAGTGTCTGCAAGAAGAAGAACTTACATATTTACAGTTGGGGAATTTATATACTTTGATAATAAATTTGAACTTTGAATTTTGAGCATTCATTTACACACACACAAAACATACACACACACACACTCACACAACACACACACACACAACACACACACACTCACATACAACACACATACGTGCACACAGACACACACACACACACTCACTCACACACAGGCACACTCACACACAACAAATACAGAAACACACACACACTTTTTAAAATTAATTTTTCAAAAACTGCACTACCACTACAAAAATCTCTATACAACATGCTAGACTACATAAAACACACTGTTTACAGTTTCAAATGGAAATACTCTTATTACTATCTACTACATGCTCAAGCCCCAAGGTTCCCACCATTCCCAGAAATCCCCCATTGTACCCGTAGAGATTGCATGCTCCTTCTGCAGGGACACCCGGGCATTGACATAACCCCTAAGGATGGGCAGGCAGTCAGCTCACACAGAACCATTGGCTGCCAGCCTCCTGGACCTGTGAAAGCACACACTTATACATTTAACCACATTCACATGCACACAACCACAGACACATCTACACACACAGACTCACACTGTCACAATCTCACATTCGCACATGCACACTTACACATGCTCTTTCTGGATCATAGATGACGTTTCCACTCTGAGCTTGAGGGTCTGGGGTGGCTGATGAGGCCACTGTGAGACCATTAACTTCTTCACAATGGGCTAGGTGGTACTTGACAGACCACTGAGTGGGTCATCTCTGAGGTGGTCCAGCCTTTTTACTAACTACTGCAAGGCTGGAGGTTCTCAATACATCCCAAATGCTCTTTTGAGGCATTGTCACATTTCCTCCAGGACACTTTGCGCCATTCTTCAATCATTTCTACTAACTAGCTGGTAATCTTAGGAAGTAGTGATCATAATATGATAGAATTCACCTTACAGTTTGAGGGAGGGAAGGTAAAATCTGATGTATCTGTAATACAGTGGAGTAAAAGGAACTAGAGACATGAGAGAGAAGCTGACCAAAGTTGATTAGAAGGAGCACTAGCAGAGATGATGGAAGAACAGCAATGGCCAGAGTTTCTGGAAGCAATTCAGAATGCACAGGATAGATTCATCCCAAAGAAGTATCGTAAAGAGGGGGTGGGGAAACCATGGCTGACAGGGGAAGTCAAAGACAGTATAAAGGCAAACGAGACGGACATAATATAGAAAATACTTGTGTGAAGCTAGCGGATTGGGAAGTTTTTAAAAACCTACAGAAGTAACTGAAAAAACAACAAACAGAGAAAAGTTGAACTCTTAAGTTAAGCTAGAAAGAATATAAAAGAGGATATCAAAGGTTTCTTCCAATGTAAAGAGTAAAAGAGAGGTGAAAGTGGATATCAGGCTACTGGAAAATGATGCTGGAGAGGTTGTAAAGATCTAAAGGCACCTGGACCAGATGGATTACACTCTAGGGTTCTGAAAGAGGTAGCTGAAGAGATTGTGAAAGCATTTTAAGAAACTTTAGATTCTGGAATGTTTGGAATTCGTTGAGGAAATAACAAGCAGGATTGACAAAGAAGAATCACTGTATGTTGTTTAATTAGGTTTTCAGAAGGCCCTTGACAAGGTACGGCTCATGAGGCTACTTAGCAAGATAAGAGCCCATGGTATTACAGGAAAGATACTAGCATGGATAGAAGATTGGCTGACCGGCACCAGGCAGAGTGGGAATAAAGGGGGTGCTTTTCTGGCTGGCTGCCAATGACTGTTGGTGTTCCTCAGGTGTCAGTGTTGGGATCACTTCTTTTCATGTTATATGTTCATGTTTTGAAAGACGGAATTGATGGCTTTGTGGCCATGTTTGCAGACAATACAAAGATAGGTGGAGGAGCTGGTAGTGTTGCAGAAGCAGAGAGTCTGCAGAAGAACTTGGATAGATTCAGAAAATGGGCAAAGAAGTGGCAGATGGAATACAGTGTAGGGAAATGTCTGCCCATGTACTTTGGTGGAAGGAATAAAGGTGAGACTATTTTCTAAACAGAGAGCAAATTCAGAAAGCAGAGGTGTAAACGGACTTGGGAGTCCCCATGCAGGATTCTCTAAAGGTTAATTTGCAGGTTGAGTCGGTTGTGAGGAAGGCAAATGCAATGTTAACATCCATTTCAAGAGGACTGGAATATAAATGCAAGGATGTAAGGCTGAAGTTTTACGAGGCATTCGACAGACCAGACTTCTGGGTCCCTTTTCTGAGAAAGGATGTGCTGATGTTGGAGAGAGTCCAGAGGAAGCTCACAAGAATGATCCCTGGATTGAAAGTGTTTGAAGGCTCTGGGCCAATACTCACTAAAGTTTTAAAGAATGAGGGGAGATTTTAGCAAATATTAAAAAGCCTACTGAGAGCATGTTTCCTATAGTTGGGGCATCTAGGACCAAAGGGCACAACCTCAGAAAAGAAGGATGTTTCTTTAAAACAGAAATTAGGAGAAATTTCTTTAACAAGAGTGTGTTGAATCAGTGGAATTCATTGCCAGATGGCCGTGGAGGCCAAGTCATTAGGAATAGTTAAAGGGGAGGTTGATAGGTTCTGGATTAGTGAGGGTGACAAAGGTTTTGGTGAGAAGCCAGGAGAACGGGGTTGAGAAATAATATATCAGTCGTGATGCAATAGCGGAGCAGATTCAATGGGCAAAATGGCCTAATTCTGTTCTTATATCTTATGGTCTAATCTCTTCTCATGACAGAGTTCAGAATATAAAATGTCTGTTTCAGGAGTCCAGTGAGCAATATTGCCAGCATGACAATTAATTGTATCTGGCAATTCAGTGCTGGCGTGATGGCATTAGTTCTCGTCTTCCCAGTGAATCTGGAGGATGTTGTGGTATCTCCCTTGTTCCAGAGACATCTGAAATGCATAGTCCAAGTTTCAAAACCATTTAGGAGGGAGGAATGAGTTTTGCTCTCTTTTTCTTTTTCCTACACATCTGTATATAGAAACAATCATGCTCACATTTACACACACACTCACACACAGCTCAAAGTTCAAATGCACACAAAGATATTGACACATACTCATACATAGATACATTCACATACACAGAATCACCCACACCAACTCACAGGTGTGTCTATACACACTTGCTGTCTCACATACTCACAATTTCTCTCACACACTCATACAAGCTCACAGACAACAGGAATTTCACAAGAATATGTGACAAACTTATATTCAGGTGTATGGGGTATAAGCAGGGGTGTGGCGATATTTGTATAACTTTATTTGCTGACCCTTCCTTCACACTGTTTCAGTCTGACTTCACCTGCAGCCTTCGCAGATACAATATGTGCATTCAGTGCTGTGCAGGGATGATAGGCAGAATTCCATCAGAGATAGTAATGAACAGAGGGTCAGGCATTTCATGACAGGTAAATAATGCAAGCAATTTCATACTTCACAAAGAACAACATACAAGGTTAAACCTCACAGGCCCTTCAAGCAAGGCAGCATCATCATTCTCTCTGCCACTGGATTCAAAACTCACCCTAAACACAAAGGAATGTTAGACATTGTGAGAGAGAGAGAGAGAAACATATGATTCCATACCTTCTGTAAAAACAAGTCACCTACTGCCTTTTTGAGAGAACCATCCATCCATCTAATTCCACTGTCGACTTTCCTTTACCAATAACCCTGGATGTAGTCATAATTTGAATCTAATTCTCTATTGAAAGTTATGATTCTCTATTGAAAGTTATGAAAGTTTCCACTTTTTAGGCCACGCCTTGTGCTCGGAAATTTTCATGATCTTTTGCTGACTGTCTTTATTCTGTGATGTAACACTTGGTGACCTCCAGTTACTGACCCTCCCTGCAGCAGAAACTGTACTCCTTGCTTACCTCATCAGACACCGTGGGTATAAACATGCCTCCTGTTAGGATAAAGAGAAGTTTAGGACTAGGTTGACTAAGCAAAGCTGAGGTTAAGAAGAAGGGTCACTGCAAGAGGGTTGCAGGTTATGGTAGGAAAGAAAATTAGGGTTTTAGCAAGTAAAAGGTAGGGAAAGAGGTTAGGATTAGGAAGCAGATAGGATTAGGGTTAGGGTAATGATTAGAAAGGTTAGGGCGAGTAAAGGCTTGAAGAGGGGTTCTGGTTATGGAGAAGGGTTGTGGTTGGGATGTGTTTACAGAAGCAGGTCAGGGTTAGCATAAATTGGGTTAGTAACTGTGTTTCTGAGGTGGGCTATAAACTACCTGAGTACTGCCTCTTACTTAGACAGAATTATTAACCAGCAAAGTGCCCTAATGAAAACAAATGTCCAACTATCTCGGTGTTTTGTTTTCCAGAAAGGCGGATGAAATTATTTGAAGAAATGTTCTGGGAGAACACAGCAAGCAACGGCGAACCAGGAGCTGAGGAATGGACGGGGAAATAATGGCAATTCAGTCCTAATGCTAGCAGTTCAGGAGTGCATCACCCTGCAGGTCAACAGAATTCTTTGTCTGCACTAGTTTGGCATTTGGTGCTCTCAAAACGTCGTTGCCCACAAACCCCTGGAGCATAAGGGGATGGCTCTACACAACCTTGGTCTCTGGATCTGCCTTGCCTCGTTGATGAATGCTGTTGGTGTTTCTGGTGACTGCTGGCTCATTGAAGGAGAGAAGGGATTTGTCTGGTTAGCAATCTGCAGCCAAAACCAGCCCCCTTACGAATCCATTCCTCAGCACATCAACAGCACAATTGTCGACCTCCGTCTGAACGAGAACAAGATCAGAAGCGTCCAGTACTCCTCGCTCAATAGGTTTGGCAACCTGACCGAACTCAATCTGACCAAAAACCAGATTTCCTACATTGAGGATGGAGCCTTTTCTGCACAGTACAACCTGCGCGTCCTACAGCTGGGGTTCAACAAGCTCCGGAATATCACCGAGGGGATCCTGCGGGGTCTCGGCAGGCTGGAGTACCTGTACCTCCAGGCCAACCTCATCGAGGTGGTGAGTCCTAATTCCTTCTGGGAGTGCCCGAACGTGATGAACATCGACCTATCCATGAATCGGCTGCAGTCGCTGGAAAGTTCCACCTTCCTGGGACTTAGCAAACTCTCGACTTGCGAACTCTACGGCAACCCGTTTGACTGTTCCTGCCAGCTGCTGGGCTTCCTCAAGTGGCTGGTGCAGTTCAACAACACCACTAGGAACTATGACCGCACTCAGTGCTCGACTCCGGCCGAGTTTGCTGGAAGCCCGTTGCTGGGACAGGGTCAGTCTGGCTCTGAGGACGCCCTGAGCTCCCTGCTTCTCCTGTGCAATGAGGAGTTCCACTCCATCGACCCCAGGTTCCTCTTCACGCAAAAACCCACGGCCACCACCGCCACTTCCGAGAGCCCGTGCGAGGCCGAAGACTGTCCATCGGGCGAGGAGTCCACCCCACTGATCTCCTTCCAGACGCCAGTCATCACGATGGATGTGACGCCGGAGCTAAAGCTGAAGGAGGTGTCGTACACCACGGTGACCCTACTGGTCCGCAGCCCGTCCTCCGCCGCTATGCCCAGCCTTTTGGTTCAGTACAGTAACAGTGCATCCAAGGACGTGAAGAGCCTTGATACGCAGGAAGAGGAGATCAAAGTGGAAGAGTTAGCCCCCAACACCAACTACACCTACTGCGTGGCTTCAGTGCGCAACTCCCTGCGTTATAACCAGACGTGCATTAGCTTCTCTACCAGGGCTAGGATCAGAAGCAAACCACTACCGGCCGCTTCCAGCACCACGCACTACATCATGACCATCTTGGGCTGCCTGCTCGGAGCTGCGATCCTCCTCAGTGTGATCTACTACTGTCTCCGTAAGAAGAAGGAAGAGCGGGTGAAGGACAAAAGACCAGGAGACGCAAAGAAGACAATCATTGAGCTGAAATACGCCCCAGAGTTGGAGACAATCACTATTACCCAGATGGCGCAGAAACCCCCACCGCCTTCCGATATCATGTCTTCTAGGTTACCGTACCTGCCCTCGCCAAGGGCACTGGACGAGTATGATGTGCAGGAGGAACTCGACAGTCCCAACACCAGCCGGGGTAGCTATATGGACGTGAGGACAGGAGAGCACCCGTACCACCGGGACATCCTGGAGAGTATGTTCGCAGAGAGCCACGACTCAGCGACCGAGATCTCCACCATAGCCAAGGAGGTGGACCAGGTCAATCTCATCATCAATAACTGCATCGACGCTCTACAGACCGAGAGCAGCTCGTTCTGCGGACCCGGATCCGGTCCCTCTGTGGAATCACAAGGCTTCTTGAGGGCCGATCAAGCCCTGGGCAAATCGGGGTTCCTGTCGCCGGTGTACCGGGAGAGTTACCACCCACTAAAGAGGCACAGCAGCATGGACGCGGCGCCCAGGTGTCCCAGCAATGCGTCCAACTGCTCGGTGCGCAGTCCCAGATCAGTGCGCTCCGACATCTATGCTTGCCCCAGGTACAAGCCGGAAAGTAAATATATTGAAAGGACCTCTCCGGCACGTAGTGCCGTCCTGAGCGCGACTCCGTGCCGAATTGGGAGAGTAGAAGCGGGCCAAATGCAAACCAACAGTGACCACTCGCACCTCTACGCCGGCTTGCACCCCGGGGAGAAAAAGCAAGCCAGGAGTCCGAGTCCCTGTGTCATCGAAGCGCCGCCGCGATCTCGCTCCCGCAGGAACCTGGCCTACACTCAGTTCTCCCCCCAGTACCACAGCGTCAGCTACGCCTCCAGCCCCGAGTACTCCAGCAAACCCTCCAAGGGCGTGTGGGAGCGCTACAAACCGCACGAGAAGTGGCGCAGGCAAGAGGAATACCTGGCGGCCGGGTACGCGCTGAGAAAGAAAGTCCAGTTCGCGACGGACGAGGATTTGCATGATATTCTAGATTACTGGAAAGGGGTTTCCAGCCAACATAAATCCTGATCCCTAGTTTGCCGGGACTACATTGGGCACAACAATGGAGAAGTTCAAAAGTGTCTCTTTTTTATTGGAAAGAAAATATTGTTGAAATTGGTATCTAAAATGTATAAAGGAATTCTTTACAAATATATATTATATGTATACAAACATGCATATATATAGATAGTTAGATATATGCATGTATGTATGTATGTATATATACATACATATAAAAGAATATAATATATATTTATGAAGATAGACGGTTGGAGATAAGGACACCCAGAAGCCTTGGAATATCAGATATTATTTATCGCATGACTCTATCCTGTGACTGTGTCTCACTGTGGTGTACACGGGGCATTGATTGTTGTACAGTGCACACTGTGACTGGACTGTACTGTGTCATTGTAGCTCACATGCTGCTCACACCCTGCATTGTACAGTAATATTTACCAGTAAAAACACCTCCTCCCTGCAGTTATGTACAGATAAATTTCTATATTTGCAATGATGTTCCTGGGTTTTTCCGCCTGTTTGTATCAGGTTTTAATCGCGGGTTTTACAGAGCAGTTGTTTGATGTCCACTGACCACAAGCATTGGATAAAATTGGACTGGCAAAAAAAAACGAACTGAATGGTTTCTTCTGTCGCGCTCCCGCTGGTCCAACTCGCTGGCTCTCTCAATGAGAGGAAGGTCTGTACTGCCAACAGGTACACAGGAAAAAAAAAGTAGTGAGGCTAGAGAAAGAGAGAAAGTTTGAGGTAAAAGAAACATTTATAAAACACTGATATTTTGACAGTGCTTCTACAGGGAGGTCTAAGTCAACTTTATTGTTGTTATGGGTATACAATACATACACAGGATATACAATATACAGTGACTCATTAAAGTATTCAGCCCCCAACCCTTTGTTCACATAAATGAATATTACAAACAGGTATTTTGATCAATTTAACTGAGAATTTTTATTTGTGAGTCACATGCACCTTTTTTTTACAGTACAGCCCAAAAACACAGAAAATTGTAAAGCATGAAAAACTAAAAATTCAAAACCTGTAACGTGAGCAGTTCAAACACGTTCATTCCCCTTTGTTCAATATTAGTCGAACCACCTCTCGCAGCCATTACAGCCAGTAGTCTTTTTGGATAAGTCTCTTTTAGCTTTGCACAAGGTGATGGAGCAAAATTTGCCCATTCTGCCTTGCCAAATTGCTCAGGCTGTGCCAGGTTAGTTGGAGAGTGGTGGAGGACATCAATCCTGGGTTCTTTCCAGAGATGTTGATCAGGTTACTTTCAGGACTCTGACTGGGTCACTCAACAACATAAATTTTCTTCATTTGAGGCATCTTATAAGTTAAAAAAATTAAATTAACATAAATTATGCATAATATATACATCCCCAAAAAATAAAAATCACAGCACTAGTGCACGATTGAGAGAGAGAAAACTAAAGTAATCAGAGGAAGTGTTGCGGTTTCCTGGGTCAGTTTAAGAACTGGATGGCAATGGAGAAGAGGCAGTTGTCGAACCTTGAGGTGTCGTCCTTAGGTTCCTGTAAACTTGCTGAATGCAGTATTGAGAAGAGATCAAAGCCCAGATGGTGGGGGTACCTGACTGAAGGTTATTATCTTCTGGGAGATATGCTGGAAAGAACTGCACCCATGATGAGACTGGCAGAATCCACCACTCTCTGTAGACTCCTGCACTCCTGTAGAAAGAAGTTCTGTTTGGCAGACATTCCTTGCTGGGTGAAGGGTGATGATCATGTAATGACTCAAGTCCAGCCTGTGGAAGTTTCAGGTGAACCACATTGGGAATGTGAGACAACAAGCTGATACTGTTTCCTGCTTCTTTACTTTGATTTCTCCCATTGTCCCCACCCCCCACACACACAACTATCCACTCAGATACATATCATAAATAGCCTGAAGGTACCTACAATATGCTCTCCACTCCTCTCTCAAGCACCCTTCGACTGAGAATTTAAGTCAGTAAGTGCTGCTACTATAAATCAGGCAGGGCCCACTAAGTACAAAGTCAACAGTGCAGATTTTGCTGAGTGAGGGGACTTCAGTAAAGTTACACATTGCAGCTGTATCCGTAAAGATAAAATAATTAAATAACTAAAGTTATGGAAAGATAAGTTAAAATTGGTATGACAAAATAGGTGATGTGTTGTAGCTGCTTTGTGTGCTAACTGATTGAAACATCTGTAATAAGAGTCTGCAGCTCAACGGACTTCAGTTTAGAGTGTTGAGTTAAACTCTGAGACTTGGACATTCCAGAGAAGGGTACCTGGACACTTCCTTCAAGAATCAATCAACCATTCGGATTAAGTTTTGGAGAATTAAAATGAATGTAGAACCAACAGGGGACAGTGGACATAGAGGGTATAGGTACCAACTAAATTGGAGAAGAGAGCCAGCTGACCCATCAGGGCCGTGGCAGCTCCCCACAGAACAATGTTCTCAGTCTCTTTCCTTTCTGGATTTGCCACTCACCTAGCCAATGCCAAAGTCAAGGATACTTCTCCTCAGAAAGGAATCTGGAGTGGGAAGGGAAGTCGGAGATTTTATGCTGGTGGGTCCTGATTAGGATGGCATGATAGTGTAGTGGTTAGCACAATGCTTTGCAGTACAGGCAGCTAGGGTTCATTTCTGCTGCTGACTGTAAGGAGTTTGTACATTCTGCCCATTGCCGCATGGTTTCCTCCACGTTCTCTGGTTTCCTCCCACAATCTAAAGATATACTGGTTGGTAGATTAATTGGCTACTGTAAATTGTCCCATGATTAGGGGGTTAAATCGGGGGATTGCTGGGCAGCGTGGTTAGAAGGACTGAAAGGACCTATTCCATGCTGTATCTCAATAAGTAAATAAAGAAGGGATAGTCAGAGAGTACCAGGTAGACACAGAGCATAACTAACATCCGATAACACCTTCAATTAACCTGCAGTCAGTGCAAGAACAAATGGTCAACAGCCAAAACTAAAGCTTATGTGAATGCATATGGCACTTAAACAAGATAGGATAATTAATCACAAACACAGAAAATCTGCAAATGCTGGAAATCCAAAGCAACATACACAAAATAAATGCTGGAGGAACTCAGCATGTCAGGTGACATCTATGGAAAAGAATAAACAGTCAGCATTTCAGGCCGAGCCCTTCTTCAGGATAATTAATGGCACAGATATACATATAATCTCATTACATTCACAGAGATGAGGTTGTAAAGTGACCAAGATGGAGAACTAAATATTCCAGGATATTCATTTTAGAAGAAGTAGGCGAATGGAAGGGTGGCTCTAATAATAAAAAGATGTGATAATGGTTATAGAGAACAAGGATCATAGATCAGAAAATCAATCTGCTGGAGTGGAGTAAAGAAAGAAAAAGGTATAGGAAGCATTGATAAGAATTATCAATTGGTCCCAAACCATGGCAATGCAGGGTGTAACTCAGAAAAAAAGAGGCAAGTATCACAATCACAATACAAGAATCCTAAAGGTTTCGGATTAGATATAGACAGTATAAAATCATTTAGCAACAATGTTGAGGAGGACTTCAGAACAGATTAAGTAAACTGGCGAAACACAAGAGATAGAATAAAATACGGAAGAATATGAAATCATTCACATTAATTAAAAATGTAGAAAGAACACAAGAAGATAGGAACAGGAATTGACCAATCACCTCCTCAAACCTGCCCGACCATTCTACACAATCATGGCTGACCTGTTGCAGATCTTGGCTTTTCTTATGTGCCAGTTCCTCATTACTTCAATTCCCCATTATTTTAACACCGGTCTGCCTCCTCTTAAAATATTTCAAAAGCTCCAACCTCTACAACTCTCTGGTTTGAGAATTCCCAGAAACGTGTTACTTCTGCAAGAAATTCCTACACAACTCAGTTTTAAGTGACTGGCCCCATTTAACTGTAACAATGTCCCCTTGTCTGAGGATCTTCAAAGGACAGGGATCATTTAAGTGGTGAGAGACGGAAAGGTGCTGGTGTTCAATGGGACCTTGGTGTCCCTGTACTTGAAGCACTGAATGCTGATATGAAATCGGACTAAGTATTTATGAGGACTGATGGTTTGTTGGCCTGTACTGCAAGAGGATTTCAGTACAATATTAAAGATGTTTTTTTTTGCAATTTTGGAGGGCTCTAGTGAGACCACACTTGGAATTTAGTATTCAGGTCTGGTTTCCCTGCATCGCATGTGTTATCCATGTGACAGAGAGGATGCACTGTAGGTTCACCAGATTGATTTCTGAGATGATAGGAGACTGGACCTTTTAGGATGAGAGGTTCTCTTAATGAAGCATGAAATAGTTGATTGAAGTGGGGAGGATATTTCCCTTAACTCAGTCATCCAGACCCAGAGGTCACAGTTTCAAAATAAAGGGTGGGCTTTCCCAACACAGAGATGGGAAGAAACTCTTTCACCTAGAAGGAGATGAATCTTTGGAATTCTTTTCCATAGAGGGCCATGGAACCTCTTTTGTTAATGGGGATTATTTGCTATAAGGAGTTAGTGCATGAAAGTGGTGCTGAGGTAAAATATCAGCCATTTTCTTGAATTACAGAGCAGTCACAAGGGGGGAGGGGGTGAAAGGCATACTCCTGGTGCTAATTCTTATGTTCAAACCTACCAAACAGGTGATGCAGAGAAGGCAGGATGTTTATTATACACACACTCTTGACTCATTTGTTTAAACTTTTAAACATTGTGGAGGTAAAGAATACCTAATTAAAATTACACAATACTGAATCTATTCCAGCTGAGTACCAAGTACATACAAAACACAGTGTAGTCTAAAGTGACATCATGGTTCTGTTACCGGGCTAGAATTTCAACAACAGCTTTAAAACCAAACCCAGCAGCTGAGCAATTTAAATTCAATTAATTCATAAAACTGAAATTTAATAATAAATCTGTAGCACAGACCATAAAACCTCTGAACCATCATGGAGAAGAAACTGCCTGTCCTCACCCAGTCAGATCCAATCTCCAAACTCATAACTGCCCTGAAATGGCCTGGCAAGGCATTTAGCTCAAGAGCAATTAGGGATGACCAATAAATGCTGGCCTTGCTAGCAGTCCTCTGAAACAAATCAACCAGATCATATTGCCATGGGAACTTCCCTAGCAATGGAATTCCAGGAACCCACATTATATATCTTTAATGCTTAACACACACAATTGAACATTTCAGGCAGAACAGTCTGTTCCCTCTGTTGCATTTATTTTAATGTCTACTGACATGCGTAAGGTCTGTGGGTTATCAATAAATGATAAAATTATGGGATCTTGTCAGCACAAACTGAGCCAGGAGACGAAACTGGGGGGCTTTGTCTTCCGAATATGTCATAATATGCTAATAACTCCAAGTCATAGACTCAATTGCGTAGCACTGAAAGAGGCCCTTAAGCCCAATTGGTCCATGTCATCCCATCAAATGCCCATATATGCGAGTCTCTTCTGCCAGCACTCAGAATCACAGAGTAACACAGCACAGACACAGGGCCATCAGGCCATTCAGCCTGTCGCCACCCTGCTAGTCCTAGTTCATGTCTTCATTTTCTATCCCTCTAAGCCCCACCCTTCCTGTAACTGTTCAAGTGCTTTTTAACTGATACTATTGCATCTGCCTCCATTGCTTCATCTGGTAGTTCATTCCTCATATTCACCACCACATGCATGACAACTTTTCCCCTATGTCCTTTTTAAATCTTTCCCATCTCACTCGAAACCTATCCTCCCCTACCATGCAGAAAAGACCATTACCATCTGCCTCTGACTTGGTCCTAGATCTCTGCACCTTGGTGATTCAGGCAGGTATAGGAATTGGTTTATTATTGTTGCTTGTACTGAGATACTGTGAAAAGCTTTTGTTTACATGCTGTCTAGGTAGACCATCCCATACATAAGGGCATTGAGGTAATAAAAAGGAAAACAGGTAACAGAATGAAGACATAAGAGACTGCAGAAGCTGGAATCCAGAGCAAAACACAATCTGCCAGAAAACCTCGGTGGATCAGGCAGCATCTGTGGGAGGAAAGAAAACATCAACAATTCCATAGATACTGCCTGACCTGCCCCAGAGCTGTGTTTGCCTAGTGGATTATTAGTTGCAACCAAGTGCAGGATATAGTTTGCATGATGCATCATTTATTTTTCTCTGTAACCATTTGTTTGCAAGTGTTCAAAGGAAAAATCCATCCACACTTTTTTTCTTTTTCAATATTCCACCCTGTCTGGTTTCCTCATCACCCATACCCTCTTTTCCCTTTGCTATAAATTAAAAGTAATGTGAATCATGACACCATGAACAGTCAGGACCACACATCATTACAGATTTAGACACCAAGGGAATCAAGAGATGAGAGGTTGCTCCAGAAAAGTGGTGCCAAGCTAAAACAGTAGTCCTGATTATATGAAATAATGGTTCAACTATGAGGGGGTGAATGGCCTACCCCTGCTATTATTTCCTGTGTAGGTGCCACACCATACTAGATCCCACCAGTCCTGCACAACATCCAGGGTTAACATCAATCTTTGCCTCTTTAGAATTTTGGACAGCCATCTGTTGCAAGAATGCCAACAACCTGTCATTACATGGATTTTTTTTAAATGCTGATGCTAGAAATATGAAATAATAGCAGATAATGTTAGAAATGCTCAGCAGATCAGGCAGCATCCATGGAGAAAAAAACCGTTAAGATCTCAGATCAATGCCCTTTAATCACAAATGGAAAAGTGGGAAAGTTTAAGCTGCAGAAAAAGGCAAAGATGGAGAGAATAGGGAATGTCCAGGAGAGAGCAAAGACCAAGAAAAGCTGAATGACAGATGGTGGTGGCGGGGTTGGCTGAAAGAGGGTGGAGAAGGTTTCCTAATTGTATATTCTGCATGGAGGTCGGTGACCAGTGGTGTGCCTCAGGGATCTGTTCTGGGACCTCTTTTCTTTGTGATTTTTATAAATGACCTGGATGAGGAAATGGAGGGATGGGTTAGTAAATTTGCTGATAACACAAAGGTGGGAGGTGTTGTGGATAGTGTGGAGGTCAGTCAGAGGTTACAGTGGGACATCGATAGGATGCAAAACAGGGCTGAGAAGTGACAGATAGAGTTCAACCCAGATAAGTGTGAGGTGGTTCATTTTGGTAGGTCAAATATGATGGCAGAATATAGTATTCATGGTAAGACTCTTGATAGTGGGAGGATCAGAGGGATCTTGGGGTCTGTGTCCATAGGACACTCAAAGCTGCTGCACAGTTTGACTGTGTGATTAAGAAGGCATATGATGTATTGGCCTTCATCAACTGAGGGACTGAGTTCAAGAGCTAAGAGGTAATGTTACAGCTGTATAGGACCCTGGTCAGACCCCACTTGGAGTACTGTGCTCATTTCTGGTCCCTTCACTACAGGAAGGATGTGGAAACTATAGAAAGGGTGCAGAGGAGATTTACAAGGATGTTGCCTGAATTGGTGGACTTAGACAAATTGGAAGAATGGACAAAAAGTGGCAGATGAAATACAGTGTTGGGAAATGTATGATAATGCATTTTGGTAAAAGGAACAATAGTGCGGACTATTATCAAAATGGGGAAAGGTTTAAACATCAGAGGTGCAGAGAGTTAGGTGTCCTTGTGCAAGACTCCCAGAAAAATAGAGGACTATGGGTAATCCTAGGTAATTTCTAAAGTAAGTACATGTTCGGCACAGTATTGTGGGCCGAAGGACCTGTATTGTGCTGTAGGTTTTCTATGTTTCTATGATCTGCCTGGAGGAGATGTGAATAGAAGAGAATAAAGAAAAGCAGAAGAGAGAACAATACTGGAACTGTGGACTGGTGGAAACTGAAGATGGCACCATGGTGCAGTGAGTAGAACTGCTTGCTCAGCTTCTGTGACCCAGGTTCAATCCTAACCTCAGGTACTTCATGCCTGGAGTTTGCACACTCTCCCTGTGACTGTGTGGATTTTCTCCAGGTGCTTTGGTATCATCACACGTCACAAAGGCAAGCTGCTGCATTAGTTGGCCACTGTACATTGTTCTTTTTGTATAGTTGAGTCTTTTGAATCTGGGGGCAGTTGATGGGAATGCCAGAATCAGAATCAGATTTATTATCACCAGCACGTGACATGACATTTGTTAACTTAGCTGCAGCAGTTCAATGCAATACATAATGTAGGAGAGAAAAAAAATACAAAATAAACGTGGAATCAGAATTAGATTTAGTATCACGGACATATGATGTGAAATTTGTTGTTTCACAGTAGCACGATAGTGTAAAGGCATAAAATTCAATAAATCACAAAAAAGAAATAAACAGTGTAAATAGGAATAATGAGTTAGTATTCATGGGTTCACAGACCATTCAGATGGAGGAGGGAAGAAGATGTTCCTAAATCAATGATTATGGCTCCTGAGGCTCCTATATCTCCTCCCTGAGATGAGATGAGATGAGATTCTCTAATGAGAAAATCATAGTTCCATAAGAAATAGGAGCAGAATTTGGCCATTTGGCCCATCGAGTCTGCTTATTTTTCCTCTCAGCCCCCTTCCCCCTGCACCTTTGATGCCCTTGCTAACTAAGAACATATCAACCTCTACTTAAAATGTACCCAAAGTCTTGGCCTCCACAGCTGTTCCACAATGAGTTCCACAGATTCACCACTTCTGGCTAAAGAAATTCCTCTTTGGTTAACAAAAAGAGGGCATGTCCCAGATGATGAGGTTATAAGTGATAAATGTTGCCTCCTTGAGGCATTGCCTCTTGAAGGTTTCCTCGACATAGGGAGGCTTGTGTCTGTGATGGAACTGGCCCAGTCTACAATCCTCTGCAGCTTCTTGTAATCCTGTCCACCGGAGACTCCATACCAGACTGTGTTGCAACCAATCAGAATGCCCGCTACTGTACAGCTATAGAAATTTCCAGCGGCCTTCGGTGACATACCAAAAATTATCAAACTCTTAATGAAGTAGAGGTACTGGCATGCCTTCTTCATCATGTGTTGGGCCCAGGATAGATCCCCTGAGATGCTGACTCTGTGAAACTTAAAGCTACTCCCCCTTCCACTGTCGAACCCTCAATGAGGACTGGTGTGACTCTCCCTTCCTGAAGTCCACAATCAGTTTCTGGCATTGAGTGCAAGATTATTGATGTGGCACCACTCAACCAGCCAATTTATTTCACTCCACTAAGCTTCTTCATCGCCATCTGAGATTCTGCCAACAACAGTGGTGTCAATGGTGAACTTATAAATGGTGTTTAAGTTGTGCTTAGCCACACAGTCATGAGTGTAGAGAGTAGAGCAGTGGGCATCCTTGAGGTGTGCCTGAGATGATAATCAGCAAGGAGGAGATGTTATTACCGAACCATACTGACTGTAGTCCCCCAATAAGGTGCAAATAAAATGGGATTAATGTATGATCATTGTAAATGAATGCTTGAAGATCAGCATAGCCTTGATGGGCCAAAGGGCCTGTTTCTATGCTGTGATTCTAAAACACTGCAGATACTGTAAACCTGAAATATAAGCAGAAAACGTGGAAATAGTCGGCAGGTCAGACAGCATCTGTGGAGAGAGAAACTGAGTTCATATTTCCTACTTTTATTTGTAAATATACAGTATCTTTAACACTGCAAAAACAGTAAGCACTGTAGAGCCACATGTTGGTACAGGTGACCAACAAAATAGCTGGGCCAAAAAGGCTTTGACGGGTTCCATTACACAAATTTCTCAAAGGATTTGGCTGTCACCATCTGATTGCCTGCAGCGATGAGCTGATCTCTGGCTACCCTCCTCCCAGTCATTTGTATTGATGGCAAAGTCTAAAACTATTACATACTGCACTCTATTTCCCAAATCTGCTTCCACTGATGTGCATTTAGTATTGGTGACTGAGGACAATTTCCACTCCATCCTGTTGCTTAAATATTTACAACCTTGTTGTTTCCTTGTTAATTTTTAATGTACTTCCATATTCATCATTCTAGACACCACTGTGATGAGGATTGTTGATCCTTGGTGAAGGATAATATTTCACACAAACTCAGTCCCCACTCAGTTTCAGATTTCACATGTTTCAGAAGGTGTTCAGTGGGTATTGATGGAAACAAGGAATTCATCCTGATTGCTTGGGCAAACATCTGAATGTGAAAAGGCAACTTCCATTGCCAGATTAACACTGACTCCCTAATAGTGTGGACCACCGATATGATTGGCTAAAATGCTAAGGCTGTCTTTGGTTTAAAGTTGGTTGCTTTACTTTGGTCTTTAATGAGGGAATGGGGAATTGTTATCAGTGTTGACCAAACCAAATGATGGTTGGACAACACCAATCAGATTCTGCAGAGCTGGAAATCTAGAGTAACACAAACAAAATGCTGGAGGTACCCAACAGGTCAGGCAGCATCTTTGGAAAGGAATAAAGAGTCAATGTTTCAGGCCAAGACCATTCATCGGTCCTGATGAAGCGCCTCAGCCCAAAATTTTGAAGCCTTAGTCCTTTTCATAGATGCTGCCTGACCTGCTGAGTTCATCCAGCATTTTGGTTAGCGAATTTGTACCCCAAGAGTTACAAGCCTTAGTTGTAAAGACTCGAGACAGAAACAGCAGTAATCATGTGCGTTTGCATGGTAGTCTAAACATAAGGTTTCAGGCTGTTCCATTTGGATAATAGAACCAATGAATGAACAGTTTGGTCAAAGTGCTAATTATATAGCGCTTACTTGAAAAGGGGGAGACAAGTACAGATAATAGAAAGATTAGGAAGGAAATTCCAGAGTTTAGAGCCTATCTAGCTAAATGATCTCTCCTTAAACCCACAGCATAAACCAAAACATAGAAATGATGATCTGTGTTTTAGCTTGCAAATGGGAACATCAAATCAACAGTACTGAAGTGCAGGCAAAGAACGATTTGGAGCAGGAACTCAGTGCAGCCCATTAGATTTGAATAGAGTTATGAAGAGATAACAACATCCCTTAAATATTCTTGAATAGAGTGACTCTCAGCAGTTTTAAAGAAGAGGCAACATGGGCTCGCCCCATGCTGGTTTCAAATGTTCCAACAACAATAAAACAAATGGAGCAGAGCACAAGTGTCACAGCAGGTTAACTAAGAGTTCCTCTGAGAGCAGTACCATGATGAAATAATTGCAATGGGGCTTTATTTTCCCCAAGACTTGTCATCTACAATAGTAACAATTACCATTTCATCCTCTACTTACAAAAACATTTGTCATCACGGCTGCAGTAGGTTCTGTTCTGGTGTATAGCTACCAGATGGTGGCTTTTACAGCTGTGCAGAATAGGAGGAAGCTAAAGATGCTCCAACCAGTGCAAACTCAGCAAGCCTGGAGGAAAGTGAGTCAAAAGAGCAGAGACCATGCGGCGAAAACAAAAATAGTTCCTTTTTGTCTGACATCGTCAAGCAGTGAGCTGGGAGAGCTAATCAGCAGTCAGCTTCACATCGGATGGGCAGTAGACTTCTCAGCTGCTTTCAAACCTTTCTTTGAGAGTCACCAGCCCTATTTCACCTGGTGGTCAGGGCAGGGGAAAGGACATTGCTGAGTCCATAGTAATACAAGTAATCGAATTCTCACCAGTCTCCTAGAACTGAGAAGGTTTGAAATGAGGAGCTTCCGAGAGTAATGCAAGTGTAGTCCACACACCAACCGTTATTGAGAAAGGAGAAGGCTTCCCTTTCTATAGAACCTTTCACAGTCTAAGGATATCCCGAAGGGCTTTCCAGTCTATGAAATTGTATTGATTGAGGAAAGGAAACTATCCAGTTTATGCACAGCCAGATGATACTGATGTGATAATGGTCAGATAATCTATTTTAGAGGTACAGCTATTGGTTAAAAAAAAGGGAGAAAGTTCTCCTGCTACTTTTCAAATGAACTCAATGAGATCATTCACAAACTGCTGATACCAGAACCTCTGACTGTCCCTTTGCTTCCGTTTGTACTGGGACTGGTGGCCCACTTTGTGCGTGATTCTCTCTCTCAGTCCCACCCACTAAGGCACAAGCTGAGCACATTGATCTAGAGAAAGCAGCTCAATTATAAATAAGCATGCATCTCTCTGTCTGCAGGTTAGAAAAGGTCGTGAGAATCGGGATCCTTGAAGTTGATTGCGTAGCTTTGGCTTTGTGTAGCTCCTGGGAATAAAACGTTTTCGCACAGAGAAAACCTGTCACAAATGTAGATTCAAAAAAAAAATCTGAGGCATGTCTTCATCAAAGCAGGGGACAGAGGGAATTACGGTTATGACATTGTTAAGGGCAGGTCACTCACTAAGCATCAAAAAGTTGCATTTATGTAGGATGTCCCAAATGCTCAAAACAAGTGTAATTAAACCAAAGAGGAACACCAAGATTAGGGACACATTTCTTAAAGATGTAGATGCTTAAGAGGAAAGGGAAATGCAGAAAAGTAAGACAGATTTCTAGAAACCTGTCTGAAGCCAATGAGTAGAGTGGGAGATCCAGAATCCCCCACTTAGGGTTCACTAGCAGAGTGACATTACAGCTTTACAAGATCTTTTGACCTTTGATCATGACATCACTAAATTACTGATGCAGTCAGGGCCAGATTGCCTGGACAAGACATGAAAGGCTGGCATAATGTCACACGCAGCCCCTCTGCTATAGACAGATCCGTTGGACGGCTGGTTATTCAGGCATGCAAACCCTCCAGCATACGAGGCAGTGAGTCCAACCTTTATACCCACTGTAAGTCAGAACTTTGAAAGAGTCTCCCCATCAGTACTGCTCTCCTGAATAGTCTTCATGTTGAGGCCCTCCATTGGTTGGACTTGACCATGCATGTTGTGTGCCAGCTGTCTATGTGATTCAGAAGCCGAGGCAGTACGATATGGAGAGCAAGGTGCTGCCCATGTGGCAGGCTCCGCTCCTCCTCTCCCTGCAGCTGATGAACTGCACAGACCCATACAGTCTGGTGCCAGCAGTGTTGCAGGAGTTACCAGTCGGCATTGAACTCAGTGCAGGACTGCCTTAGGGGCTCCAGTTCTGGACTTTTCCTCAGGGTTTTCTCCCAAAGCCTTCCCCATGAGTGGTATATCTGCAAAATAGCACAGCATTGAGATCAGAGTTTTCCTCCTCCTAGATGAGCTACCAGCTGCAGTTAACAAGCCCCATCTGCCCGAAGCAACTAGCTTTAAGGCACCAGTAACCTGCCTTTGCTCCTTCTCCTGTCAGTAGAAATGGTTCCGTCAAGCTTAGTAGCTAAGTCACATGTGAAGGCCAGGAGCTGGTCTTAGCTGTCAGAGGCTATTTGAGACACATGCCATTGGGAGCTTTTAATAAGAAGTAGGAGCTCAGCCCCACTACCTTCTCCAGCTACAGCAACGTTAAGGAACCACTCTTCATAAGCCTGCTCTTTTCCTCCACCTCAAACACTTAAGCCATGCCTGGATTCAGATTTTGAAAACCTGAAGTGGAGTTTTTCACTGGTAATGAGATCTGTAACTGCTGAGAAATGAAAGTAGTTGCATAACAGCTTGAATGACTACTGGATGTGATTCAAAACATATAGAAGTTCTTAACTGAAAAATAAACACTCTTAGAACACAAAGTATTGACCATTGCCTGTTCCTACCTGCATGACCTGAGGTTTCCTGCATGAGGTAGCAGTTACGTTGGTCTTGTCACATGAGCATGGGTGTGTGAGGCATATTGGGAAGTTGTATGGAGGAAGAGTGAGAGCACCCGGGCAGGGAGGTGGGGTCCGTTGGTGCCCAAGGCAACAAGAAGGGAAGTAACAGCTCATCCTTCACCGTCCAATGGAGAAGAAGGTATTGGAAGCTGCCAACCCCAGCACGATCCCCTGATGCTCTCACTGTGGACAGGACCCGAAGACATTTGGATGCCATCACCTGTCCCAGCCGCTTCAGCCAGCCTGAATCTCTCATGTTTAATTGCCCATCCAGATCCGGACAAACAACAGCTTCACAAGGGATATCAATGAATGAATTGACTTCATTTGGAACAGAGCGCACAACATGACCGCCATACGTAGCACCATCTTGAAGCGTGAGGATGTCAGGAGCAGCAATCTACTGGAGGAACTCAGTGGAACGAGCAACATCTGTGGGAGGAAGGAAACTGTCAATTCTTAACCCTGCAGGTTTCGATGCTCCCCCCGCCCCCCCCCCCACAGATACTGTTTGACCCATTAACTTCCTCCAGCAGACTGTTTGCTGCTCCGGATTCCAGATTTCAGAATCTGATATCTCTTGAGTCTCTAATAGCTGTCAATTTTAACCAGCTGAGCTCCAGCCCTTTCTGTGGGTTCACCTCCCAGAATCTTATGCCTCCTAGCAATGCTTCATCTCTTAGTCATTATCTTACTGAGCAGATTCAAACAGCAAAACTGACTACAAGTTTCTTCTTTAGATTTGCTCAACTAGGACGGCAGAGATGCCAGGCAGGATAGTGGAATGCTCTTTTGTGGGATGTGGGAAGGCAGGAAGACCTCCAGTGACCCTGACCACTACAACTGCGAGAAGTGCATCCAGCTGCAGCTTCCAACAAACCCCATTAAGGACTTGGAGCTGGAACTGGATGAACTCCAGATCACTTGGAAGGCTGAAGGGGTGACAGATAGGACATATAGAGAGATGGTTACAATCATGGGACAGGACACAGGAAACTGCGTGACAGTCAGTAAGGGGAAAAGGGTCAAGGAGCCGGAGCAGAGTATCCCTGTGGCCATCTCTCTCAACAACAGGTATATCACTTTGGATACTGTCGGTTGGGTGACCTAACAGACGAAAGTCACAGTGGCTGGGTCTCTGACAGAGTCTGACTCTGTGACTCAGAATAGAAAGAGCAGAAGAGGCATAATGCGGTGACAGGGGATTCATTAATGAGGGGAACAGACTGAATGTTCTGTGGGCAAGAACACAATTCCTGGATAGTATGTTGCCTCCCAAATGACTTCTTGGATCAAATCCTCAACATTGTTACATGGGAACAGCCAGAAATCGTGGTCCATGTAGGTACCAATGTCATAGGTAGGATGAGTGATGATGCTCTGCATCGGGAGTTCAGGGAGTTAGGTGCTAAGTTAAAGGGTAGGACCTTCAGAGTTGTGATCTCGGGATTGCTACCTATGCCACACTAGAGACCAGAAATAGGAAGACTATACAGTTTAATACATGGCTAGGGAGTTAGTGTAGGAGGGAGGGCATAAGATTTTTAGATCATTGGTCTCTCTTCCAAGGAAGGTGGGACATGTACAGAAAGGAAAATTTGCACCTGAACTGGAGGTTTGTTAATGCTGCACGATGGGGTTTAAACTAGAGTTACAAGGGAATGAGAGCCAGAGTGCCAGAACAATTAATGGAGAGGTTGTGGAGGCAGATGTTGGTAAGACCTCAGACAAAGTTAGGAATCAAAAGGTTGAACATAGTGTAACTGGTGTCCTGAGGTGCCTGTATCTCAATGAAAGAAGTATTGCAGGAGAGGCAAGTAATAGTGCTGAAGATGAGATAGTTGGTTTACAAACAGAGACAATGTGTAGTGAGGAGAGGCTATTGATGGGGCAACATTGCAGACAACAGGATGAGTTCCAATAAAAGGCAGACAGAATCGAAGAAGGTGAATACAGGACTGAAGGTGTTTGATCTGAATTTGCGCAGTCTGCGGAATAAGGTCAATGAACTTGCAGCACAGTTGCAGCTTGGCAGGTAAGATGTTGAGGTCATCTCTGAATCATAGCTGAAGGATTCTAACTGGGAATGTCCAAGGATACACGTTGTATCGAAAGGATAGACAGGAAAGCAGAGGGGGTAGTGTTGCTCTGTTAGTAAAAAATGAAATCAAATCATTTGAAAGAGGTGACATGGGGTCAGAAAGTATTGAATCATTGTGAATAGACCTAAGGAACTTCAAGGGTAAAGAGACCTTGATGGGAGTTGTATACTAATCCCCAAACAGTAGTAAGTATGTGGCCAACAAATTTCAACAGGAGATAGAAAATGCATGACAAAAGGACAATGTTACAATAGTCATGGGGACTTCAATATGCAAGCAAATTGGGAAAATCAGGCTGGTGCAGGATTCCAGGAAGCAGAATTTCTGGAGTGCCTACAAGATGGCTTTTTAGAGCAGCTCGTGGTTGAGCCTACCAAAGGATCATCTACTCTGGACTGGGTGCTGAGCAATAAACCAGAGATGATTAGAGAGCTTAAGGTAAAAGAACCTTTATGACTAAGTGATCATAGTATGATCGAATTCACCCTGAAATCTGAGAGGGAGAAGCTAAAGTCAGACGTATCAGTATTACAATAGAGTAAAGGGAATTACAGAAGCATGAGAAAGGAGCTGGCCAGAATTGATTGGAAAAGAACACTGGCAGGGATGATGGCAGAGCAGCATTGGCTGGAATTTCTGGAAGCAATTCAGAAGGCACAGGATATAAACATCACAAAGAGGAAAAAGTATTCTTAAGGAAAGATGACACAACTCTGGCTAACCAGAGAAGTCAAAAGGCAACATAAAAGCCAAAGAGAGTGCATAAAATAGAGCAAAGATTAGTGGGAAATCAGAGGATTAGTAAGCTTTTAAAAACCAACAGAAGGCAACTAAAAAGTCAAGATGGTAAAGATAGAATGCAAAAGTAAGATAGCCAATAATATTAAAGAAATGTTTCTTCAGATACGTAAAGTGTAAAAGAGTGACGAGCGTGAATATCAGACCACTGGAAAACAAGGCTGGAGAGGTAGTAATGGGGACAAAGAAATGACGGGCAAACTGAATAAGTATCTTGCATCAGTCTTTACTGTGGAAGACTCTAGCAGTATGGTGGAAGTTACAGGTGTCAGTGGGCATGAAGTGTGTGAGATTACCATAATTAGAGAGAAGACTTTTGGGAAACTGAAAGGTCTGAAGTTAGATAAGTCACATGGACAAGATGAGGTACACCCAGGGTTCCAAAATAGGTGGCCAAAGAGATTGTGGAGATATTAGAAATGATCTTTCAAAAATCACTAGATTCTGGAATGATTCCAGGAAGACTGGAAAATTGCAAATGTCACTTTACTCTTCAAGAAGAGAGAGAGACAGAAGAAAAGAAATTATAGGCCACTTAATCTGACCTCAGTGGTTGGGAAGATGTTGGAATTGATTGTTAAGGATGAGGTCTCAAGGTACTTGGAGGCACCTGATAAAATAAGCTGTAGTCAGCATGGTTTTTACTCAAGGGAAAATCTTGCCTGACAAATCTGTTGGAATTCTTTGAAGAAATAACAAGTAGAATAGACAAAGGAAAAGCAGTTGATGTTGTGTACTTGGATTTTCAGAAGACCTTTGACAAGGTGCACATTTAAGGCTGTTTAACAAGTTATGACCCCATGGTATTACAGGAAGATTCTAGCATGGATAAAATAGTGGTTGATTGGCAGGAGGCAAAGAGTGGGAATAAAGGGAGCCTTTTCTGGTTTGCTGCCGATGCCTAGTGGTGTTCCACAGGGGTCTGTGTTGGAACTGACTCTTCTTATGTCAATGATTTCGATAATGGAATTGATGGCTTTGTTGGAAAGTTTACTGACGATATGAAGATAGGTGGAGGGGCAGGCAGTTTTGAGTAAGTAGAGAGGCTACCAAATGACTTAGAAATTTGGAGAATGGGTAAAGAAATAGCAGATGGAATACCATGTTGGAAAGTGTATGGTGATGCACTTTGGTAGGAGAAAAGAAAGGGTTAACTGCTTTCTAACTGGAGATAAAATACAAAAAACTGAGATGCAAAAGGACATGGGAGTCCTTGTGCAGGATTCTCTAAAGGTTAATTTGCAGGTTGAGTCTGTAGAAAGGAAGGCAAATGCGATGTTAGTTTTCATTTCAAGAGGACTAGAATATAAAAGCAAGAATGTAATGTTGAAACTTTATAAAGCACTGGTGAGGCTTCACCTGGAGTATTGCGAAAAGGTTTGGGTCCCTTCAATGGATGTGTTCAAAGGAAGTTCACAAAAATGATTCCAGGATTGAATGGCTTGTCATGTGGAGAGTGTCTAATGCTCTGGGCCTGTAATCAATGGAAGGCCCTGATAGAGTGGATGTGGAAAGGATGTTGAGAGAGTCTATAGCTGGAGGACACAGCCTCAGAAGATAGGGGCATCCTTTTAGAACAGAGACGAGGAGAAACTTCTTTCGCCAGAGAGTGTTGAATCTGAGGAATTCTTTACACAGGTAGCTGTGGAGGACACGTCTTTATGTATATTTAAGGCAGAAGTTGATAGATTCTTGATTGGACAGGACATGAGGGATACAGGGAGAAGGCAGGAGATTGGGGCTGAGAGGAAAATTGGATCAGCCATGATGAAATGGTGGCACAGACTCAATGGGCTAAATGGCCTAATTCTGCTCCTACATCTTATGGTCTTATGGTCTTAAATTGTCCTGTGATTAGGCTAGGGTTAAATAGGTGGATTGCTGGGCAGTACATTTCACTGGGTTGTCAGGGCCTGTCCCACACTGTATCTCTAGATAAATAAATATAGTGATTGAGTGTCCAACACAACTGAATTACTACCAAACTTCACCACAAAGTTGTCCAGGTTGTCTATAAAGGAGAGAATAAAGAGACTGCAGTCTCTTGAGTTCAAAGAAATGAGAGTGAATCTCATTGAAATGTTCAAACATTATTTGGAATTCGACGAAGTCACTACAGAGATGACATTTCCTCTGGCTGGGGTGTCTACTACAACATTAAGATCTCACAAAGTCTCAGCCATTCAGGACTGAAAGAGTTGTAGAGTCCCAAGATACTAAGTATGTACCTGGCAGAGACTGATCAGGATTTGAGATTAGTGCCAGCAATGCTGAGGTAAAATTTAGCAATTATGTTATTGAATGGTGGGACAGTCAAAGTAGGGACTGAATGACCTACTCCTGCTTCTAGTTCGAATGAATACTTATGTTTAATTTAAGATGCAGTTCATAAGCTGCATGCAACAGTGATATTGCACTGTGGGGCATTGTTGTTAATGCTCATAAGAGTTTTGATTTCATTTGGTAAATTACAAAGTTCGGTTATTATTGTCACATACTGAGGTACAGTGCTATCCATAGAGAGCATTCATTACATCAGTATACTGAGATAACACATAGTAAAACAATAACAGATGTAGAATCAAGTGTCTCCCCCTTCCCTTCCAACTTTCAAATCTCTTACTAGCTCTTCTTTCAGTTAGTCCTGACGAAGGGTCTCAGCCCGAAACGTCGACTGTACCTCTTCCTAGAGATGCTGCCTGGCCTGCTGCGTTCACCAGCAACTTTGATGTGTGTCGCTAGAATCAAGTGTAACAGCTACAGAGAAAGTGCGGTACAGATAGGCAATAATGAGCAGGGTGATAACAAGTTGTAATGTGAGTCCAATAATTCATCTTATCATACTAGGGAACCATTCAATATTTCTTCTCACTACTTTATCTTATGCCCAGTGGGAGAGGGGAGGACAGAAAGTGTCTGGGCTGAGTGTGGTCTTTGATTAGGTTGGTTAGGCAGCCAGCAATGTAGACAGAGTCTAAGAAGGGGAGGCTGGTTTCCACGATGTGTGAGCTGTCTCCACAATTCCCTAGTTTCAAAAGGTCTCAGATAGCTCAGCTGTTATATCAAGCCGCGATGCATTCCATGGTGTGTCTATAAAACTTGGTGAGAGCCAAAGGTGACATGCCAAGTTCCTTTAGTTGAGGCACTGGTCACTTTCTTGTCCATGGAGCATACACATTTGGACATGACAGGCTGTTGGTGATGTTCACTCCAGAAAGATCTAAACCCTCTCCACCTCAGCACTGCTGATGTAAACAGAAGCGTGTGCACCCTTCTACTTTTCCTGAAGTTAATGAACATTTCCTTTGTCTTGCTGACAATAACACAAAACTCTCTATCTCCTTCCGCTACTCAGATTCATTGTTACTTGAGACATAGGACACTGTAGTGGCGTCATCAGCAAAGTTGTAGGGGTAAAGCAGAATCTGGTCATCTGGATTTGAAGACCAAATCTTCAATGGAAAAAATAAGTTTTACATTTCTGTAGTGCCTTTCACATCCTGCTCAGGATACTCTAACAAGATTCACATCAGTGGAGCGTAGTGACAGTAAGGAACATGCGTGTGGACAGTAGGACAACATGTGTGGGATCACTAGGAGGACATGTGTGTGGACAGTAAGAGGACGTTTGGGAACAGTAGGAGAATATGTGTGGGGACAGTAAAGGCTGATTTATACTTCTACATCAAATCGACACTGTAGGTACAGCGTAGCCGCGAACCCTATGCAGCGCCTACGTGGAGCCCTACGCCGTAGCCTGACACACACCTCTCCCAAAATATAACTACACGTCGCAGCAACACAGACCGCAACAACTGTGATTGGTCCACTTGGTAGCATCACTTTTCCTCCTATGCTGCAATAGCTTCCCCGTGGGAGACTGAAGGGCAGGGAAGGAACTCTGGCTGCAATGCTTTCCAAAAAACTTTACACACCTCCAAAATTATGGAGGACACATTTCGCTTTTACGAAAAAAGACGCTCGCTTAAACTTGTTTACCCTGAGAAAGACTACCATGACCATGAAGCCTTGCATGGGCAGGTGCGTGCACATGCACGACGTGCCCAAATTGCCGAGTGACACAGACACACCAATGCACAAGTATAAATGCTCCCAATAAGCGTAGGCCACTTGCGTAGGTTACAGCATCCATTTGACGCACAAGTATAAATCAACGTTAAGAGAACGTGTGGGGACACTAGGAGAACATGTGTGTGGACAGTAAGAGAGCATGTGAAAACAGTAGGAGAATATGTGTGTGGACAGTAGGACAGTAGGACAACATGTGTGTGGACAGTAGGAGAACATATGTGTGGACAGTAGGAGAAATTTTGATTGGGGAGTGTGCTGCATTGTGATATGCAAGGAGGAAGTTGGCAAACTTCTGATTCAGTGTCAGTGTAACGTGTTCTGCTGTCTTTAGACTCTGGACTAATGCCCCTACCAAACCATTTGTAGCTGGGAGTTATGATGCATATGTAGTATGTCTTATTCCATTCACTTTCAGGAATGACTGAAACTGTTCTGCCACAAACTGTGGTTCATTGTCACTGACCAGGTGTTCTGGAACACCAGTCCTTGAGAAGAGGCTGCTCAACACATCAACAGTGTGTGAGACTGTAGTGGAGGCTGTTGGGAACACTTCTGGCCACTTTGTAGCTGCATTCGCTTCTACCAAGGAATTTGTGCCCATGAATGGTCAGGCAAAATCCATGTGAATCCTCTACCAGGGAAATGCAGATAATTCCCATGGATGGAGAAGTGCTTCCTTCGTATCTTCTGTCTGTGTTGGCATCCCAAACAGTGTATGGCAAGCTGCTCAATCTAATGATCTATTCCAGGCCACCAGACAAAGTTGGTGCCAAAGCTTTCATTTTGGCACACCAGAATAACCAGCATGTAGTGAGGAAATAACCAGCATGTAGTGAGGTAATAACCAGCATGTAGTGAGGAAATAACCAGCATGTAGTGAGGTAATAACCAGCATGTAGTGAGGAAATAACCAGCATGTAGTGAGGTAATAACCAGCATGTAGTGAGGAAATAACCAGCATGTAGTGAGGTAATAACCAGCATGTAGTGAGGAAATAACCAGCATGTAGTGAGGAAATAACCAGCATGTAGTGAGGTAATAACCAGCATGTAGTGAGGTTACCCACTTTGGTGGCAAGAACAGGAAAACAGATTATTATCTGAATGGTGACTGATTAGGAAAAGGGGAGGTGCAACGAGACCTGGGTGTCATTATACACCAGTCATTGAAAGTGGGCATACAGGTACAGCAGGCGGTGAAAAAGGCGAACGGTATGCTGGCATTTATAGCGAGAGGATTCGAGTACAGGAGCAGGGAGGTACTACTGCAGTTGTACAAGGCCTTGGTGAGACCACACCTGGAGTATTGTGTGCAGTTTTGGTCCCCTAATCTGAGGAAAGACATCCTTGCCATAGAGGGAGTACAAAGAAGGTTCACCAGATTGATTCCTGGGATGGCAGGACTTTCATACGAAGAAAGACTGGATGAATTGGGCTTGTACTCGTTGGAATTTAGAAGATTGAGGGGGGATCTGATTGAAACGTATAAAATCCTAAAGGGATTGGACAGGCTAGATGCAGGAAGATTGTTCCCGATGTTGGGGAAGTCCAGAACGAGGGGTCACAGTTTGAGGATAGAGGGGAAGCCTTTTAGGACCGAGATGAGGAAAAACTTCTTCACACAGAGAGTGGTGAATCTGTGGAATTCTCTGCCACAGGAAACAGTTGAGGCCAGTTCATTGGCTATATTTAAGAGGGAGTTAGATATGGCCCTTGTGGCTACGGGGGTCAGGGGGTATGGAGGGAAGGCTGGTGCAGGGTTCTGAGTTGGATGATCAGCCATGATCATAATAAATGGTGGTGCAGGCTCGAAGGGCCGAATGGGCTACTCCTGCACCTATTTCCTATGTTTCTATGTTTCTATGCAGCTCCTCCAACACAAACCCTCAGCTTGGATGGTACAATATCTCAATCCCCAGATAAGGCAACCCCTGTCAAGGGCAAGTTCATCACCATACTGGTAGAAATGGCGGAGCTGGAGTTTCTGCTGCACATCTCACCCATGTTAGGTTGCCGTATAGACCTGACACAGTGTGGGATCTTTCCTAGTTCCCCTTTGGATCACATCTGCCATAATAGATTTTAGATTTGTGTTAAGAGAATACGTCAAGAGGACTGTTCTTTTGTGTAAATTTTTCAGGTATTTCCTTTTCCAAGGGTAAATGGGACAATCCACCAGCATTTCCATGATTAGGTGTCCTCTTGAGTTTAATCTTGTAATTGTTTCCTCCAAGAAACAGAGCCCATCTCTGTATTTATACTGCTGCGTTTAGTGGAACACACTACTGTGGATTAAAAATAGACACGAATGATCAGTAATGAGGGTAAACTCTCTCCCATGCAAGTACTAGTTAAAACATTTTACACCCCAAACCAGACTCAAGGCCTCTCTATCCATCTGTGCATAGTTTTCTCTGCAGCAGTAAGGGAACATGATGCAAAGTCTATAGTGTGTTCATTTCCATCACTCATAGCATTGACATGACTGCACCTATACCATAAAGCAAGGTGTCTTAAGTAAGTTTCACTGGATGATGTGGATCATAATATGCAAGGACAGTGCTTGCTGTCATCATTTCCTTTGTCTGGAAATCCATCTCACACTGCTTTGCCATTGCCATTTCTTCCCAATCTGTAGTGATGAGTTCAAGGGGTGGAGCATAGTAATTAGGTTTGGCAGGATCCTGGAATAGTAATTGACAGATCCTAAAAAAAGACCACAATGACACATTCTTTCACCTTGGGGCATCCACCACTGCTTGAATTTTCTCAGCACACTTATGCATCAATGGTGTGACCACAGTAAGTGATGCTTGGTTTAAAGAATTCACACCTGTTGCATTGTGCTCTGAACCCATAACCTTCTAATCTGTTTTAACACTGTCTTGAGATTTTGGTGATGTTTGTTGTCATCCTTTCTGGTAACAATGAGCTATCCAGGTAACTCTACGTGCCTGGGCAGCCTTGTAGCAGCTGGTCCCTAGCTTTCTGCATAAGTGCAGGTGTAAATAAGCCCATAATAGTGATAAAGTCCTTTCTAAGTATTTATGCTGAGAAACAGTTTGGACTCTTCTTCCATCGCCATTTCTAGGTAAGTCTCAGCTAAGTCCACTTTGCTGAAGTACTTCTATCCAAAAAGGTTTGCAAAGATATCCTCTATCCCAAGCAGAGGGTATTACTGGGTTAATGTTGACCTTAAAATCAGCACAGATCTTATCAGATCCATTCTTCTTGGCTAATGGAACCTCTGGTGTTGTCCATGGGTTCCAGTCAACATTGGAAAAAAAATTGTTCAGCCTCCATGTGATCTAGCTTACTGGCTACTTTATCACAGTTGATATAAGGAACCAGATGGGCTTTGTATAACTTGGGTGTGGCATTTTCATTTAACACTATTTTACCCTTGATGTGTTTGAGTTTTCCATCGCCATCCTTGAACACTGTTGTGGCATCATCCACAGTTTTTTGTTCATTCTATTGTAGGGGATGGAATCAAACTGTCGTCATCCCAACCAATCACAATGCCACAATTCTGGCCCTCATGCTTTTTTTAATCATATAAGCCCAATATAGCTTATTGGTTGTATTTCACTGTTACGGATGCCATTCCCACAGGGTAGCTACACAGACGGATAGATATGGTCCTTGTGGGAGAGTGTTAAATTGAGGTAAATTGTGAGGGCATTAGGCAAGAACTAAGAAGTGTTCATTGGGAACACCTTTTTCCTGGCAAGTCCACATCAGGCATGTGGAGGGTGTTTAAAGATCCGTTGCACGGAGTACAGGAAAGGTATGGTCCTGTTAGAAGGAAGGACAGGAATGAAAAGATAAGAGAACTTTGCATGTCCAGAAAGGTCAAGAAGTAAAAGGAAAAGTATGTTAAGCTTTGGACGGAAAGATCAAATGAAGCACATGAGGAGTAACAGGAAGTCAGAAAGGAACTAAAGAACTAAAGAAAGGAATTAGGAAAGCCAGGGGCATGAAACATCCTTGGCAAATAGGATGAAGGTAAATCCCAAGACATACATCAAGAGCAAGAAGGTTACGAGGGAGGGGGTAGGGCCACTCAATGATGGGGGGGAAACATTTGCTTGGATGCGGAGAGTATGAGTGAGGCATTTAATGAGTACTTTGCTTCAGTGTTTATGAAGGAAAAGGATATAGAGGACCAGGAGATCAGTGCTGAGTGTATAAATACATTAGGGCATTTAGAGGTCAAAGAGGAGGAAGTGATGAGGCTTCTAATGATGTCTCCAGGGCATGATGGGACCTACCCCAGAATATTGAAGGAGGCAAGAGTCGAGATTGCTGGGCCCTTTACCAGTATTTTCGTGTCCTCTCTACCCACAGGCAAGGTCCCAGAGGACTGGCGAGTGGCTAATGTTGTACCTCTATTTAAGAAGGGACAAGGGAAAATCCTGAGAACTATAGACCGATGAATCTCACATCAGTTATATGGAAATTGTTGGATAAAATTCTTAGGGATAGGATATACGAGCATTTGGAAACCCATGGTCTAATCAGTCTGAGTCAGCGTGGCTTTGTGTGAGCAGGTCGTACCATATAACATATAACAATTACAGCACAGAAACAGGCCATCTCGGCCCTCCTAGGCCATGCCAAACTCTTACTCTCACCTAGTCCCATCGACCTGCACTCAACCCATAACCCTCTATTCCTTTCCTGTCCATATATCTATCCAATTTAACTTAAAATGACAATATTGAACCTGCCTCAACCACTTCTGCTGGAAGCTCGTTCCACACAGCTACCACTCTCTGAGTAAAGAAATTCCCCCTCATGTTACCTCTAAACTTTTGCCCTTTAACTCTCAACTCATGTCCTCTTGTTTGAATCTCCCCCATTCTCAAAGGAAAAAGCCTATCCACGTCAACTCTATCAATCCCCCTCATAATTTAAACACCTCTATCGAGTCCCCCCTCAACCTTCTAAGTTCCAAAGACTAAAGACCCAACTTGTTCAACCTTTCTCTGTAACTTGGGAGATGAAACCCAGGTAACATCCTAGTAAATCTTCTCTGCACTCTCTCAATTTTGTTGACATCTTTCCTATAATTCGGTGACCAGAACTGTACACAATACTCCAAATTTGGCCTTACCAATGCCTTGTACAATTTCAACATTACATCCCAACTCCTATACTCAATGCTCTGATTAATAAAGGCCAGCATACCAAAAGCTTTCTTCACCACCCCATCCACATGAGATTCCACCTTCAGGGAACTATGCACCATTATTCTTAGATCCCTCTGTTCTACTGCATTCTTCAATGCCCTGCCATTTACCATGTATGTCCTATTTTGATTAGTCCTACCAAAATGTAACACCTCACATTTATCAGCATTAAACTCCATCTGCCATCTTTCAACCCACTCTTCTAACTGGCCTAAATCTCTCTGCAAGCTTTGAAAACCCATTTCATTATCCACAACTCCACCTATCTTAGTATCACCTGCATACTTACTCATCCAATTTACCACCCCATCATCCAGATCATTAATATATATGACAAACAATATTGGACCCAGTACAGATCCCTGAGGCACACCACTAGTCACCGGCCTCCTATCTGACAAACAGTTATCCACCACTACTCTCTGGCATCTCCCATCCAGCCACTGCTGAATCCATTTTACTACTTCAATATTAATACCTAATGATTGAACCTTCCTAACTAACCTTCTGTGTGGAACCTTGTTAAAGGCCTTACTGAAGTCCATATAGACAACATCCATCGCTTTACCCTCGTCAACTTTCCTAGTAACCTCTTCAAAAAGTTCAATAAGATTTATCAAACATGACTTTCCACGCACAAATCCATGCTGACTGTTCCTAATCAGACTCTGTCTATCCAGAAGATTATATATACCACTTCTAAGAATACTTTCCATCAATTTACCCACCACTGACGTCAAACTCACAGGACGATAATTGCTAGGTTTACTCTTCGAACCCTTTTTAAACAATGGAACAACATGAACAATACGCCAATCCTCCAGCACTATCCCCATTTCTGATGACGTTTGAAATATTTCTGTCAGAACCCCTGCTGTTTCCACACTAACTTCCCTCAAGGACCTAGGGAACATCCTGTCAGGACCCGGAGACTTATCCACTTTTATATTCCTTAAAAGCGCGAGTACTTCCTCTTCTTTAATCATCATAGTTTCCATAACTACCCTACTTGTTTCCCTTACCTTACACAATTCAATATCTTTCTTCCTAGTGAATACAGAAGAACAGAAATTATTCAAAATCTCCCCCATCTTTTTTGGCTCCACACATAGCAGTCCACTCTGACTCTCTAAGGGACCAATTTTATCCCTCAATATCCTTTTGCTATTAATATAACAGTAGAAACCCTTTGGATTTATTTTCACCTTACTTGCCAAAGCAACCTCATATCTCCTTTTAGCTTTTCTAATTTCTTTCTTAAGATTCTTTTTACATTCTTTATATTCCTCGAGCACCTCAATTACTCCAAGCTTCCTATATTTATTGTAGATCTCTCTCTTTTTCCGATCCAAGTTTCCAATATCCCTTGAAAACCATGGCTCTCTCAAACTTTTAACCTTTCTTTTCAACCTAACAGGAACATAAAGATTCTGTACCCTCAGAATTTCACCTTTAAATGACCTCCATTTCTCTATTACATCCTTCTCATAAATCAAATTGTCCCAATCCACTCCTTCTAAATCCTTTCACATCTCCTCAAAGTTAGCCTTTCTCCAATCAAAAATCTCAACCCTGGGTCCAGTCCTATCCTTCTCCATAATTATATTGAAACTAATGGCATTGTGATCACTGGACCCGAAGTGCTCCTCAACACATACCTCCGTCACCTGACCTATCTCATTCCCTAACAGGAGATCCAACACTGCCCCTTCTCTAGTTGGTACTTCTATGTATTGCTGCAAAAAACTATCTTGCACACATTTCAAAAACTCCAAACCATCCAGCCCTTTTACAGAATGGGTTTCCCAGTCTATGTGTGGAAAATTAAAATCTCCCACAATCACAACCTTGAGCTTACTACAAATATCTTCTATTTCCTTACAAATTTGCTCCTCCAATTCTCGCTCCCCATTAGGTGGTCTATAATACACCCCTATAAGCGTTACTACACCTTTCCCATTCCTCAATTCCACCCAAATAGCCTTCCTAGACGAGTCCTCTAATCTATCCTGCCAAAGCATTGCTGTAATATTTTCTCTGACAAGCAATGCAACACCTCCCCCTCTTGTTCCTCCCATTCGATCATACCTGAAGCAACGAAATCCAGGAATACTTAGTTGCCAATCACACCCCTCCTGCAACCATGTTTCACTAATAGCTACAACATCATATTTCTAGGTATCAATCCATGCTCTAAGCTCATCCACCTTTTTTACAATTCTCCTAGCATTAAAATAGATGCATTTAAGAAACCTTACCAACTCGATTGAGTTTTTGACAAGATAACGAGAGAAATTGATGAGGGTAGGGCAGTTGATGTTGTCTATTTGGATTTTAGTAAAACATTTGACTAGGTCACTCATGGGGGTTTAATCCAGAAGATTACGATGCATGGGGTCCGCAGTGAATTGGCTGTTTAGATTCAGAACTGGCTGGTCCATAGACAACAGAGGCTAGAGGTTGAAGAGACTTATTCAAGCTGTAGGTCTGTAATTAGTGGAGTTCCGCAGGGATCTGTGCTGGGACCTCTGCTGTTTGTGATGTTTGTAAATGATGATGTCGGCATCTGTCTGTCTCGAAGGACAATGGATATCGGCACTGGTGTGACCTCTCCAAGGTGCAAGCCTGGGAAGAAGATAGGGGGATCCTGGGATGCCCAGTCATCAAGATCCCCCTCTGGGCCTCACTGGTGTAGTCCAAAGGAAAGATAAAGAGGATGCAGTGGACGTTGTATATTTGAACTTTCAGAAGGCCTTTGACAAGGTGCCACACGTACGGCTGCTTATCAAGTTAAGAGCCCATGGTATTACAGGAGAGTCATTTGCATGATTAGAGCATTGGCTGATTGGTAGGAGGCAGTGACTGGGAATAAAAGGATCCTTTTCTGGTTGGCTGCCAGTGACTAGTGGTGTTCCATAGGGGTCAGTATTGGGACTTCTTTTTATGCTGTTATCAATGATTTAGATGATGGAATAGATGGTTTTATTGCCAAGTTTGCAGATGATAAGAAGATTAGTGGAGGGGCAGGTAGTGTTGAGGTAACAGGTAGGCTGCAGAAGGACTTAGGTTATGAGAATGGGCAAGAAAGTAGCGAATGAAATATAATGTTGGAGAATGCATGGTCATGCACTTTGGTAGAAGGAATAAATATGCAGGCTATTTTCTAACTGGGGAGAAAATCCAAAACTCTGAGATGCAAAGGGACTTGGGAGTCCTTGCACAGAACACCCTAAGGGTTAACTTGCAGGTAGAGTCGGTGGTGGGAAAGGTAAACGTAATGTCAGTATTCACTTCAAGAGGTCTAGAATACAAGAGCAGGGATGTGATGCTGAGACTTTATAAGACACTGGTGAGGCCATGCCTTGAGTATTGTGAACAGTTTTGGTCTCCTCATCTAAGAAAAGGTGTGCTGGCATTGGAGTGGGTGCAGAGGAGGTTCACATGGGTGATTCCAGGAATGAAAGAGTTATCAGATGAGGAACATTTGATAGCTCTAGTCTGTACTCGCTGGAATTTAGAAGGATGAGGGGGAACTCACTGAAACTTTTCAAATGTTTAATGGCCTAGACAGAGTAGATGTGGAAAGCATATTTCCCATGGTGGGGGAGTCTAGGACAAGAGGGCACAGCCTCAGGATAGAGGGGTGTCCATTTAAAACAAATGTAGAGGAATTTCTTTAACCAGAGGGTGGTGAATTTGTGGAATTTGTTGCCACATGCAGCTGTGGAGGCCAGGTCATTGGGTGTATTTAAGGTAAAGATTGATAGTTTCTTGATTGGACATGGCATCAAAGGTTATGAAGAGAATGCCAGGGTATGGGGCTGAGAAGGAGAAAAAAGGATCAGCCATGATTGAATAGCGGAGCAGGCTTGTTGGGCCAAATGGTCTAATTCTGCTCCTATGTCTTATGGACAGCAAACCAATATGTTTGGCACCAGCTTGGCTGCAGGAGCTGCTGGAAGTTCAGTGAAGTCCAAGCTCCTTAGGGGTATCACTCGAGATTTGCTGTCTGGGTTTACTCCCACAACCTGAGGCTTTCCACAAGGCTGGATATATATGAACGGTCTGGCTGAAAATGTAGATGGGTAGGTTAGTAAATTTGTGGATGATACCAGGATTCGTGGAGTTATGGATCGCGTAGAAGACTGGTAAAGAATACAGAACAAAGAATCAGCTGCAAATTTAACACAGATAAATCTGAGGTGTTGCACCTTGGTAGGGCAAATGCAAGGAAGCAGTACAATATTAAGAGCAAGATCCTTAACAGTGTTGCTGAGCAGAGAGATCTTGGGATCCGAGTTCATAGCTCCATGAAAGTGGCTACACAAGTTAATAAGGTGGTTAAGAAGGTTTGCTTTTATTAGTCGAGGCACTGAGTTCAAAAGTCAGGAGCTTATGTTGCAACTTTATTAAACTCTGGTTAGGCCACATCTGGAGTACTTTGTACAGTTCTGGTTGCCCCACTATAGGAAGGATGTTGAGGCTTTGGAGAGAGTGCAGAAGAGGTTTACAAGGATGCTGCCTGGTTTAGAGGGCATGTGCTATCACGAGAGGCTGGATAAGCTCTGGAGAGCTGGAGAACTGGAGGCCGAGTGGAGATCTGATGGAGGTTTACAAGATTATGAGAGGCATAGATAGAGTGGACCATGAGTACCAGTTTCACAGGGTTGAAATGTCTAACACCGGAGAGCATTCATTGAAGGTAGAGGTGTAGGTTCAAGGGAGATGTGAGCGGTATGCTTTTTACTCAGAGAGTCATGGATGTACTGCCTGATATGGTGGTAGAGGCAAATGTATAAGAGACATTTGGACAGCCACATGAACATGAAGAAGATTGGGGGATATGGACATTGTGAAGGAGGAGGGGTTAGTGTTTGGGGGTTTTTGATTTACTGTTCAGTTGGTTCAGCATGACATTGAGAGCCAAAGGACCAGTTCCCATGCTGTATTCTTTTATGTTCTAGGAGTTATCTTTTCTCCAGTCATTGGATATCTTCAGGCTTCAGTTCAGTGTCTCTGAAATGCTGTTCAAACTCATTTTGTGGAATGACTGAAACAACTGAGCCAATACCCCATTCCATTTCAATTAATTTGCCATTCACTTCTGGTGTAAGCCATATTATTTGTCAGGTTTTAATCAAAAGTATGCAGATTAGTACTCTTTTTGAAACTGCAACTTGACTTCTTATTTTATTTCTTCCCTATGCAGTCCACTTATATTTGTCTGCCTGGCGTGCTCTTTGTATATGTCCTATTTTGTAGCATTTCATACAAGTTTCACCTTTAAACCTGGGATAGGTCTGGTATATGTGAGCCCTTGCCACAATGGGAATAAAATTGGTTCAGCCAGATAAGTTTATGTTCAGACATTGCAATTTTGTTCACACACTCTATCATTCCTGACTGCAACTCAGTTGCATCTCTGGCTGCTGTTTCTATTGATACAGCGATTTCAACTTTTCTTTCAAATGTGAGTTGGGCTTCAGTTAGGAGCTACTTTTGAATGTTTTCTTGTCAGATTCAACAAATTAAGTGATCTCAATGCATCTTTAAGCCCATTACTTAACTGAAAATGCTTAGGCAATCTCATCAATTCAGCCATATCAGATGAATGGATTCCCTTTACTTTTGATTCCACTTATGAAACTTGAAGTGTTTTGCAATCAGCATGGCTTCAGGTCTAAATGTTCCTGTATTACTTTCACAATATCGGCAAAGCTCATTTCAGCTGGTTTGGTTGGAGCAGTTAAACCTCTATGCAAACTATTTCATTTGCTTCAAAATACAACTCACTTCACTCAGTATACGATATCAGTTATCTCTTGTGAAATCGAATGTGTTTGTCTTTCTAAAATATCCAGACATTTCTGCTTTTTTTATTTATGATTATTATACTCACTGTTTATGAACCTGTGAATTTGACTGTTTTCTGCCTTTATTTTTTCTCAACCATGTTTAGCCCTTTCCAAAGAAGCACATGCTGTGCTGTTAATATTTACTCAACCATTTCTCACTGTTCTTTATTGTATTCGAACTTCTCACTGCCTTCTACAGGTAGGTAGTCAGCTCTAGTAGATTTTTTAAAATGCTCTTTGCCACTGTTACGTTTTGTAACACCAAAATATAAAAATTAATTGAAAGCAAAAACATGGGGTTGTGAATAACATGTTTTGGTTTTGTTTCTACTTTTAGTGAGATGTGAATCTATGACATGGTGGCATGATGACATATGCCATTCATGTACTTTCACATATAACCCATAATGAATTATTTAAACAACAAAGAATGCCCTGTCAAACTATAGATCTACAGTATTACTCAAATGTTACTGAATATTAAATAAATAACATTTTACATCATATCTTTTAAGACAGGATCTTTAATTGCAGAGTACTCGCTGAGTGTTAGCCAAAGTCTCTGAACTCAAGTTACTAATGTCAGACTTAAACACACAAACCTCTGACTCAGCACAGCTTAGATCACTGCATGCATTGTCTGGGAGGGAGATTAGAGTAAGTATGAAGATTTGGTTTAGTCTTTCTTTAATTGTAAGCATTAGGAGGCAGATTAAAATGAAGGAGAATGATCATCCTCCTCTCACATCTGGTTCAATGGCCAATGAGTTCAAAGTCCAAAGTTCAAAATAAATTTATTATCAAAGTATATAACTTCACCATATACAATTCTGAGATTCATTTTCTTGCAAGCATTCTCAATAAATAGAAGAAACACAATAGAATGAATGAGAGACTGCCCTCCTCAACAGGATGGACAAGCAAACACTGTGGAAAAAAATAACAAACTGCGTAAATACAAAAAGAAAAAACGAAACAAGAACAATAATAATTAAATGATCAATGGGTATCAAGAAAGTAAGACAGAAAGTCCTCGAAAGGGAGTCCATAAGTTGTGGGAACAATTCAGTGATGGAATAAGTGAAGTTGAGTGAAGTTATCTCCTCTGGTTCAAAAGTCTGATCACCGATGGATAATAACTGTTTCTAAACCTGGCCTAGATGGTGGGGGTCCTTGATGATTGATGCTGGTTTCACGCAACAGAGCTCCGTATAGATGTGCTGAATGGTGGGGGATGGGGGCTTTACCTGTGATGGACTAAGCTATATCCATTACTTTTTGTAGGCTTTTCTGTTCAAGGACATTAGTGTTTCCATACCAGATGTGTGGTGGAGAGTATATTCTCAAAATTTCAGATAACATGCCAAATCTTCACAAACTTCATAGAAAGTAGACGTGCAACTGTGTTTTCTTCATAACTGCACTTACGTGCTGAGCCCAGGCCAAACCCTCTGAAGTGATAACACTGAGGAATTTAAAGTCAATCTCCCTCCTGTATGCTGATTCATCACCACCTTTGATTCAGCAGATGACAGTGGTGCTGTCCAGCAAACAAATATGGCATTGGAGTTGTGCTTAGCTTCACGGTCGTAAGTGTAAAGAGAGTAGAGCAGGGGGCTATGCACACAGCCTTGTGGTATCCCTGTACTGATGGAGATTGTGGAGGAGATGTTGTTGCCAATCCAAACTGACTAGGTTCTGTCAGTGAGGAAATCAGGGATCCATTTGCACAAGGAGGTATTGAGGCCAAGGTCTTAAAGCTTATTGATTAGTTTTGAGGGGATGATAGTATTGAATTCCCAACTGTAGTAAATGAAAAGTATCCTAGTGTATCCATCTTCACTGTCTAGATGTTTCAGGTTTGAGTGAAGAGCTAATGAAATGGTATCTGCTGTTGACCTGCCGTGCCGCTAGGTAAATTGGAGTGGTCTAGGTCACTGCTCAGGCAGGAGAGGTTATGTTTCATCACCAACCTCTCAAAGTGCTTCATCAAGGTGGATGTATACACCATTTCACCTTAGCCATCGCGGCAGGTCACCATGTTCTTCTTAGGTGTAATTGTAGCCTGTTTAAAGCAGGAGGATACCTCAGACTGCCAAAGCGAGAGATTAAAGATATTGGTGAACACTCCAGCCACTTGATCAGCACAGGTCTTCAGTAGTCAGCCAGGTATTCCATCTGGTCTGGATGTTTTCCATAGGTTCACCCTGCTAAAGGGCGTTCTCATGTCAACCTCAGAGACTGAAATCACAGACTTGGGAGTTCATGAAAATACCTCCCTGTTTTGATGGCCAAAGTGAACATAAAAAACATTGAGCTCATTTGGAAGCGAAGGCATGTTGTCACCTATGTCACTTGGTTTTACTTTGTGGGGGGTGATAGAATTCAAATCCTGTCTTATCTGTCAAGCACATGTAGCCCCCCCGGCCACCCTTAGGGTCGCTCGGCTCGCTGTCGTCTAGGGAAACGGCCTCGGCCCCGGCAAACTGGGTAATTCGTTTGTGTGGATGCTGTGTGAGGTACCCCCCCCGCCCAAATAATAGACAATACACCAGATGCAATTAAATGATTTACATCGATATTACTGGAACTATATCATTAAGAGAGAATAAAATAGAAAAGGAAAATAAAAGGCGCCACACTTATCAAAGTTCAATCTCTTCATGCACAAAAACCGTGGGAGCTCAAGGACCTTCTTCTTCGCCCTGCGACCCCCTCGGACCACCTCGACCGGCCGCCTGGGACCAACAACGGTAGTCGACCAGACGCTCCACACGAGTCCGTCTCCGTCTCCTCGCCGAACACCCTCCTCAGGGTCTGACCCCGTTAGCGGACATCACAGCACATCGTCCATCCTCTGTCTCGCTCTCCCACCTTCTGCCCCAAAACCCCGCGCATACAGTATCTTCAAATAAACCAAAACCATAACAACTATCTCAATTGGTTAATAGCACTCTCTTATCACACTCTAAAGAAAAACAAGCTGCTAGCGCAAACTTTCTGAGCGTTTAACACAACAAAGCTGCATTCCCCAGATTAACATAACAAAGACACCATTTTAATTAGCCTCCGCAGTAACATAAAAATCGAAACCCCCTTACACACACTTCTGCAATTCAAGTTTGGTCTGGAATCGCTGCTTCACATATGAGATGGTTTTTCGGAGATCATACCTGGACCTCTGGTATTTTACTTGATCACTAGACCTGCATGGAACTGATCTGGCCCTCAACAATACTGTTCACCCAAAATATTGTTCTACTCTAGACCATCAAACTCAGTACCGGCTCAGGATTCAACTGTGGCTTTGTAAGAGCTCAATGATCAGGGTCTGGATGGAGCCTGCAGCAAAAACCTACATTTATACAAAATGTTGAATGTCCAAGGTGCTTCATATTACAAGACAAAATGCTAAGGCTCAAGTACAAAATAGGAGCTAAAAGGTTGATCAAAGATGCAGGAGAGGGTGGAAAGAGATGGAAGAAGGGAATTCTGCAACATGACATCCCTGCAGCTGAAAGCACGGCTGGTAACTGTGGAGGGACAGCTGTGGGTACCATACAAGAGAGTAGTTTTGTAGGACCACAGTGACCTTGATGGGTTAAAGAGCAGATAGACAGACAGAAGAAGAAGCACAGTGAAGGGGTTTGAACATAAGGTAGAGATTTTCCAACAGATCTGACCTAACAGGATTCTGCAGCCTGTTGGATAAGGCTGTGAGGATGGTGTATGTTTACAGATACTGCCAACATTAATTGCACTCAAATTCCAAAGAGGATAGAAGACATCTGATTATCGAATTCCTGAAAGAGTAGAAATTCAGGTAGGCAGAAATCGTAAGCAGCTCAAAGCAGCTAACAAGACCGGACTGAGTGCACCCGAGTGGCCCCAGTCACTGATTAACTTGTTAGACGTGGGTAGAATCTTTGCAGTTCTAGGCTGCTTCACTGATCTCTTCAGCTCCAACATCTACTCAAGCTCTGTCCCTGTATTACAAGTGAAGGGTGTGCAGCCTATCTCAGGAGAGCCTCAAAATACAGACCCGCTACATCCCTAATTGTCAGCCCAGCTTTGAAAAAGCTGTCAAGCTGTCTGGTGTTTGAGAAAACTTTCTCCCTGACCAACCTGAGCTCCCACTAATGACCTGATGCAGTCATGTACAAAGGAGTGAGCTGGCAATGGAAAGCCTCCTCTGTCTGAATCAACTAACAGCAGCAAGCAGGAATCAAAAACAGTCGAATCTGTCTCTGTGTGAATTAGAGATCATATCAAGAACCAAATCTGTTGTTACATGGCTTTTTCAAACACAAATCAAAGAAAGGTCTTTGTGTCAAAAACATTCATCCTTCCCTTTACTCTTGAAGCTCAGTGAGAGAGTACTGATTTTTTTCCAGCTTCTGGAATCTCTAATTTTTCCAGATATCTCTTCAGGTACCAAGCATCAATGGACAGGGACTGTTTATTATTCACCATTAGTCCAGGGTAATCCATCTGGAAGAACTATTGTTCTTCTATAGTCCTGACCAGTACTTAACCCTCAATCTATGGCCTTTTACACAATCAAATCACCACTTGGGACTTGCTGTCTCAAAGGCCGTCAGAGTGGGGCAGCAGATAGAACGGTTCTCTCAGAGTTGGGGTGACCTAGGTTTGATCCTGATCTCTGATGATGTCCATCGGGTGTTTGCTCTCCCTACAACCACCTGGCTTCCTTCAGGTGCTCCAGTTTCCTCCCATATCTGACAGGTGGGTTAAATGGACACTGAAACTTGCTTCTAGTGTGCAGATATAATTCAGGTCCTCCAGTTCCGGCAAAACACTTGCACAATCTGCAGGGAGTTAATGGCAATGTGGAGAGAATAAAATAGGGTTAATGTAGAAGTGTCCACTCACTTTCCCCTTAAATATTTCACCTTTCACCCTTAACCCATGACCTCTAGTTCTCATCCCACACAACTTCACTGGAAAAAGTTTGCTTGCTTTTACCCCATCTATACCCCTCATAGTTTTGTATACCTCTATCCAATCTCCCCTCACTCTTCTACGTTTGAGAGATAAAGTCCCAACCTATTCAACCTTTCTCTATAACTCGGGTTCTCCAGTCCCGAAAACACTTGTTAATTTTTCCTGCACCCTTTCAATCTTATTTATATTTTTCCTGTAGATAGGTGACCAAAACAGGACACAATACTCCAAATTAGGCCTTGCCAACATCTTATACAATTTCATCACAACATCCCAACTCCTGTACTCAATACTTTGATCTATGAAGGCCAATCTGGCGAAAGCTTTCTTTATGACCCTATCTACCTGTGTTGCCACTTTCAATGAATTATCAATAGGTTTCAATAGGTTTAATGTTAGAGAAATGTATACAATATACATCCTGAAATTCTTTTTCTTCACCAACATCCATGAAAACAGAGAAGTGCCTCAAAGAATGAATGACAGTTAAACGTTAGAACCCCAAACCCCCCCAATTCTCCCCTCACACACACAAGCAGAAGCAAGGCAACAAACCACCCCCCCATCCCCACCAGCAAGAAGCATCGGCACTCTCCACCGAGCACTCAAGCGTGCAGTAAAGCATCAGTAAAGAAAACAAACTTGCAGTACCCCAAAAACTACTCATTCACCTGGTAATTCAACATAACCACAGGCTCTCTCTCTCTCCCTAATAAGGGAAAAAGAGGTGTCCCCATTTCACAGCAAAAGGGGAGACATAACAAACAACTCGCTGATTTACAATGCTAAAGGTCTGCTGCACCGCTTTTTCCGAGCTCTGCACCCAGAGATTGCGTGCCAGAAAGGCTCAGCTCTCTGGACACACAACCCCCGACAGCTAACCCGCTGTTCCCGATGTTCCGTGTTCTCCTGTGACACTTTAGTCAGGGGCACTGGCCTAGAATCAGCACGTCTCCAAACCCATGAAAGTCCAGAACGCTGAAGGTGTGCTAGTCTTTCAGGCCATGTCCCTGAGATATCAAAAACCAGCTAGCCATGAGGCCCTGACAGCAGGTCCCATTCCCACAAAGAACCGAAGTCAGAGTGTAGCTCCAGGTCCAGCTACTCAAAAGAAACTTGAAAATGAAAAAAAGACACATTAAAGATAGAAATAGAGCTGTTCCCGAAGATGCAAGTAAAGGAGTCGCTGTTTAGTGCCTGTATTCTACAGAGATACCTCTGTTCTACCACACTCCTCAGTGCCCTACCATTTACTGTGTAAGACCTATGTTGGTTGCTCCACCCAAAGCGCCTCGCAGTTGCCTGCCTTAAATTCAGCCATTTTCAGCCCATTTTTCCAGTGGGTCCAGATCCCACTGCAAGCTTTGCTATTCACTGTCCATTTCACCCCAATCTTGTTGTCATCTGCAAATTTGCTGATCTAGTTAACCTCATTATTACCCAGATCTTTGATATACAAACGTTTGTAGATGATAAGCAACAATGGACCAGCACCAATCCCTGCAGCCACTCCACTAGTCTCAGGCTTGTATTCACAGTCTATAGAAGTGGGCCATCTACCACCACTCTCTGGCTTCTCCCATGAGTCCAATGTTTCTACAGACGTCAGGTTCACTGGCCTATAATTTCCTGGGTTATTCTTAGAGCCTTTCTTAAACAACACAACAACAGTAGCTGTCTACCCATCCTCCAGCACCACACCCTTGGCTAAGGATGCTTTAAATATCTCTGCTAGGACCCCTATAATTTCCGCACTTGCCTCCCACAGAATCCAAGGAAACACCTTGTCAGGCCCTGGGAAATTATCCACCAGAATTTGCCTCAAGTCAGCAAACACCACCTCCTTTACAAGTTACAATGAGAGATAGAAAATGTATACCAAAAGGGCAATGTTACAATAGTCATAGGGGATTTCAATATGCAAGTAGATTGGGAAAATCAGGTTGGTGCTGGATTACAAGAGGGGGAGTTTCTATAGTGCTTACAGGATGGCTTTTTAGAGCAGCTCATGATTGAGCCCACTTGGGGATCAACTATTCTGGATTGGGTGTTGTGCAATGAACCAGAATTGATTAGAGAGCTTAAGGTAAAAGAACAATTTGGGAAAAATGATCATAACATTGTAAGGGGGTTTCAACTTTTATGTTACTGCGGAGGCTAATTAAAATGGCGTCTTTGTTATGTTAATCTGGGGAATGCGGCTTTGTTGTGTTAAACGCTGAGAAAGTTTGCGCTAGCAGCTTGTTTTTATTTAGAGTGTGATAAGAAATATGTTATTAACCAATTGGGATAGTTGTTATGATTTGGTGTATTTGAAGATACTGTATGCGTGGGGTTTTGGGGCAGAAGGCGGAAGAATGAGACAGAGGATGGATGAGGTGCTGTGATGTCCGCTAACGAGGTCGGACCCTGAGGAGGGCGTTCGGCGAGGAGACGGAGATGGACTAGGGTGGAGCGACTGGTCAACCACCGTTGTTGGTCCCAGGTGGCTGGTCGAGGTGGTCTGAGGGGTTGCAGGGTGAAGAAGAAGGTCCTTGAGCTCCAACTGTTTTGTGCACGAAGAGATTGAACTTTGTTTAGTGTGGCGCCTTTCATTTTCCTTTTATATTTTATTCTTTCTTAATTCTATAGTTCCAGTAATATCTATAATCTGTAAATCATTTAATTGCATCTGGTGTATTGTCTGTTATTTGGGCGGGGTGGGGTACATCACACAGCATCCACACAAACTATTATTCAGTTTGGCGGGGCCGAGGGCTGTTTCCCTAGACGACAGCGAGCCGAGCGACCCTGAGGCTGGCCGGGGGGCTACAACATGATTGAATTCACTCTGAAATTTGAGGAAAGCTAAAGTCAGCTGTATCAGTACTACATGGAGCAAAGGGAATTACAGAGGCATGAGAAAGGAGTTAGCCAAAATTGATTGGAAAAGAACACTGGCAGCGATGACGGCAAAGCAGCAATGGCTGTAATTTCTGGAAGCAAATTGGAAGGTGCAGAACAAATACATAACAAAGAATAAGTATTCTAAAGGCAAGATTACATAACCATGGCTAACAGGAGAACTCAAAGCCAACATAAAAACAAAAGAGAGGGTATATAATAGAGCAAAAATTAATGGGAAGTTAGAGGATTGAGAAGTTTTTAAAAACCAACAGAAGTCAACTAAAAAAAGTCATTAAGAAGGAAAATATGGAAGACAAAGGTAAGCTGGTCAATAATATTAAAGAGGACACCAAAAGTTTATTCAGATACATAAAGCGTAAAAGAGAGGTGAGAGTGGACATCAGACTGCTGGAAAATGATGATGGACAGGTAGTAATGAGGGACAAGGAAATGGCAGATGAACTGAATAAGTATTTTGCATCAGTCTTCACTGTAGAAGACGCCAGCAGTATGGTGAAAGTTCGAGGTGTCAGGGGGAATGATGTGTCTGAAGTTACTATAACTAGAGGGAAGATTCTTGGAAAACTGAAAGATCTGAAGGTAGGTAAGTCACCTAGATCAGATGGTGTACTCTCCAGAGTTCTGCAAGAGGTGGCTGAAGAGATTGTGGAGGCATTAGTAATGATCCTTCAAGAATCACTAGATTCTGGAATGGTTCTGGAAGACTGGAAAATTACAAATATTACTCCACTCTTCAAGAAGGAAGAGAGGAAGAAGAAAGGAAACTTTTGGCCGGTTAGTCTGACCTCAGTAGATGGGAAGATATTGGAGTCGATTGTTAAGGATGAGGTCTCAGGGTACTTGGAGGCACGAGATAAAATAGGCCTCAGTCAGCATGGTTACCTCAAGAGAAAATCTTGCCTGACAAATCTGTTGGAATTCTTTGAAGAAGTAACAAGCAGGATAGGCAAAGAAGAATCCCTACCTCACCAATCCCAATCCCAACCTCACCATTGCACTGCCCTCCACTCTCTCCACACTAATCCCAACCTCACCATCAAACCTGCAGACAAAGGTGGTGCCGTAGTAGTCTGGCAGACTGAGCTCTACCTCACTGAGGCCAAATGGCAGCTCTCTGACACCTCCTCTTACTTACCCCTGGAACAGGACCCCACCAAAAAACATCAAACCATTGTCTCCCGCACCATCACCGCCCTTATCAACTCTGGAGACCTTCCATCCTCAGCCACTAAACTCATTATTCCTACACCCTGTACTGCCCGGTTTTACCTCCTCCCCAAGACCCACAAGCCTGATTGCCCTGGTAGACCCATAGTTTCTGCCTGCTCCTGCCCCACCGAACTTGTATCTGTCTACCTGGACTCCATTTTGTCACCCATAGTTCAGTCCCTCCCCACCTACATCCGGGATACATCCCATGCACTCCACCTCTTCAATAACTTCCAGTTCCCCAGTCCTGACCACTTTATTTTCACTATGGATGTCCAATCTTTATACACCTCCATTCCCCATCAAGAAGGCCTCTTTGAGGAGTATAAGAAATGCAAGAGAACAGTTAAGTAGGAAATCAGGAGAGCTAAACTATGTCTTGAGGTTGCTCTGGAAGTCAAAGTGAAGGAGAATCCGGAGGGTTTCTACATATATACAGTACTGAAGGTAAAGGATAGCAAGGGACAAGGGACTTATACTCCTCAAGTATGTCATTTGTTCCTGTCTGCCTATGTCTGCTATGTACCTCCAAAAACAAGGTTCCCTAAAGCTGTTATACTTGCCTTTTATTCTGACAAGTACATACAAACTCTGTACTTTCAAACTTCCACTTTTGAAGGCTTCCCACTTACCAAGTACACTGTTGCCAGAAAACAACCTGTTCCAATCCACACTTGCCAGATCCTTCCTGATACCATCAAATTTGCCCTTTCTCCAGTTTAGAATTTCAACCGGAGGACCAAGCCTATCCTTTTCCATAATTGCTTTGAAATTAATGACATTATGATCACTAGGTACAAATTTTTCCCGTACGCAAACTTCTGTCACTGACTCTGTTTCATTCCATAATAGAAGATCTAGTATCGCACTCTCTCTAGTTGATGAAGGAAACTTTCCTGAACATATTTGCAAAACTCTTTCCCATCCAGCCCTCTTACAGTATGGGAGCCCAGTTAATAAGTGGAAAGTTAAAATCACTTCCCATCATGACCTTATGTTTCTTGCAACAGTCTGTATCCTGTCTACATATTGTCATGTCATCCCACATCTTCAACATTACAATGACTATCCTTCAAAAGCCCTTCATTAGCTGAAAAGCTTTCCGAGGACATCCAGAATCTATACAGATGCAAATCTTGCAGGTGGTTGATTAAAAATTGCTGAATAATATTGACTGCAATGACTAGTAGATAATTCCACTATCGTTCTGTAATCTGACTATCGGCAATTGCCACATTACAAAAGGGTTCTGCGTCAGAAACACTCATTTTCTACAGCTTCTCACTATCTTTATAATTCTTACATTTTATTAAATAATCACACTAACATGACTGATAATCAACAGATGGAATAAATACATAGTGTATTCGGTCATTAACGAATACCATGTAATATTTTATTATTACAATCATTAGCTTGAAAAATGCTTTAAAGTGTATGATGAAATATGATTAAAGTCAGAGTTTTGTAAAACAGGTCACTTGTAATCCAGAGAGCCCCTGTGCAGGTACACTGGGAGGTAAACTGGTTAAGATCTGGCATTCCTTCCTGTTTCACAGTTCCTATTTATGGAGAGAAGTTTCACCCTGTACCATCAGGGCAGAGCCCAGCAGGTGAATGTTAGATATGAGTCAATGTTTTGTTAATCTGTCAATATTAAATAAAGAACCTTGTAGTGTCATTCACAACCTCAGCTGGTTTCAATGCATTTTATAGCCAATAATTTAATTTTTACTTTAAATGTTTTCACCATAGAAACACCACCATTCAATTGCACATAGTAAGATTCCAAGAGCACTATAAAGATCAGGTAAATTGTTTGTTTATGCAATATTGTTGAGGGATATGGATGTAGCCATTTGTTCGTGATTGCTCCCAAGTCAAAATAATCATTTATACACACTTGAAAAATCAACACAATCTTGATTTAACTCTTTGTTTGACAGATGGCTCCACAATTCCAGCCTAGACTGTGTGTTCCACTCATCGGAGTGGGATTTGAACACACAACCTCTTGACTGAGGAGGAAGGATCTACTTACTGAGCCACAGTAAACATTTAGATCTGTAGCTGCTAAGAAGAGGGAGAATGTCAATCATGAATGCCAGAGGTGAATCTACAGTAAACGAATACCCTCCTTACATTACCATCACACAAAATGATGAACTAAAATATCTCCAAATATGTTTTTATCTGATTGTAAATTGGTTTATTAATTGCCACATGTACTGAGACACAATGATAAAGCTAAGTTATATAATTACTTTTGATGGAAACTGTATCGATATTTGCTACAGTATGTTTGAACCTGTCTTGATCTGTACATTGTGGTAGATGTCAGTGTTGACAGTCCCAAGCATACGTTTCATCTATACAACTCATCAGGATTTCAGCCAGATCAGTGAAATAGGAAGGAGGGACCAGGTTGTTCTTTATCCCTCCCCACCTGCATTCCAGAATGAAGTGATACCAGGCAGGAGCAGACGTGGGCCTTGCATGCTCTCTCATTCAGTTGGGTCTCTGCTAACATTCTACTGCCACATCCTTCTCATCACCCGTCCACATCATTTTCAATTGCTCATGTGTCCACTGGCTTCTCAGTTGCAGTTCAGTGTGCATGTGGTGACTGATGGAATTCTTTATATAATTTGATTGGGACAGGCCTGACAATGTCTGTGCATCCGAGGCAATCACTAAGGCCAGTTCACAACAGTGGCTGAAACAGAATCGTCTACACTAGCAAAACACAATGAACTGAAATTCTGAAGTCTACAGATTCGCTCTTTAACTTTATACAACTACTAATTAAAGTTATAGCGGAGACATCGAAGAATTTCTGACTTCTATTTAATGCAATCATCATCTCACTTACAGTTTATCAACTGAATCTCCTGCAGTTCTCTACAGTGAACAATTTGCTTTCCAGTCACTTCCTCATACAATCTTTCAACCTCTCTCTCATTGCCAGCGGATTCCTCCCAAATTTCTACATGTAACCCTGTCAGTAACCCAGAGAATTATGAAATTGTACATCTCAGCCAGAAGCTGATTGGCCCAACCCTTTTTCCTTTCCCCATTCTTTTGTGTCATTCAACCTTTCGCCCTTCAGATATTTATCTAATTGTCTGTTGAAATTTATGGTTGGATTGTAATATATTACTGTATCATTGTAATGTATGACTGTTTAAAATTATAATTATAAAATATATAGTTACACAGTAATGACCCAGTGGGAAGGTTCATCAGGAGAGGAGGAGTTCAACTGCATTGGCAGAGTGAGCATCAGCAAAAAGCATGAGAAAATAGGAGTAACATTCACTAAGAAATGAGAGTTTTGGACATTACTAAATAATGATAGTATGGTGTTATGTGGGAGCCAATGAAGAGAAATGCAAAGTTCCAAAGGTTAGAATGGATGAATGAAAGCATGAAAGCTGGATGGGATATTTCTGAGGTGACAAGGTGGAGGTGGTGACTGAGAATACCGGTAATTTGCCATATCCTTCCAATGCTCCCTCAGTTCAGTGAGGTAAATGCAACCTTGTTCACAGAAAAGGCAAGCCAGGAGGTGGTAGGCATTTCTGTTTAATCCTGTGATTGGCTCAAAGTGATGTACTCAGAATCATATGGTCATAAGACCCAAAGACATAGGAGCAGAATTAGGCCATTCAGCCCATCGAGTCTGCTCCGCCATTTCATCATGGCTGATCCATTTCCCTCTCAACCCCATTCTCCTGCCTTCTCCCCGTAACCTTTCACACCCTGACTGATCAAGAACCATCAAGCTCCACCTTAATTGGACTCCAAAGCCGTCCAGGGCAATAAATTCCACAGATTCACCACCATCTAGGTGAAGCAATTCTTCCTCATCTCCTTTCTAAATGGACGCCCCTCTATTCTGAAGCTGTGTCCTCTGGTCCTAAACTCCCCCACGACAGGAAAGATGCTCTCCACATCCACTCTATCTGTGTCATTCAACATTTGATAGGTTTCAATGAGATTCCTGTGAGTAAAGCCCTAGAGCCATCAATCATTTCTCATACAATAAGACTTTCATTCCCGGAGTTGTTCTTGTGAACTTCCTCTGAACTCTATCCAATGTCAACACATCCTTTCTTAAATAAGGGACCCGAAACTGCTGACAATACGCCAACTGAGGCCTCACCAGTGTCATATAAAGCCTCAGCATTCCATCTTTAGTTTTAAATTCTAATCCTTTCAAAATGAATGCCAAGATAGCATTTGCTTTCCTCACCACTGACTCAACCTGCAAATTAACCTTTAGGGAACTTTGCATGAGGATTCCCAAGTCACATTGCACCTCAGATTTTTGAATTTTCTTCTCATTTAGAAAATAGTCTATGCTTTAATTCTTTCTACCAAAGTGCATGACCATACACTTTCCAACACTGTATTCCCTTTGCCACTTTGTTGCCTAATCTCCTTACATGTCCAAGCCCTTCTGCAGCCTCCATAAATATCATTGATATTTATGATATAAACTGATGAGTGTGAGGAATTTGTGGATGGCAGAAACCTTGGGTGATAACGTTGATTGTTACAGTACTACAGTGGTTAGGGCTCCTGGCTTAGCAAACAGGACACAAGGATTGACTCATGGACATTTCAGAACCTAACCTGACAGCTGCTAAATTGAAATTCAAAATGTAAAATAAATCTCTGACTTAAAAATGTCTGTAATGGGAAGTGGAAGGGATTTAATTGCTATAGCTGTAGGGTTTTTGTAAAAACCTCTGAATTCACTGATGATCTTCAGGGAAGGAAATCTTCCTGTTTTCCTCCTCTCGAAGATGTATGACTTGAAATCAGTCCAGGGACAATTATCTAAGCATGATGGATGTCTGTGAAAGGCTGTGATCAGCCAGAAAAATGGTAGGTGCCCAGTAGAGTGTGAACTGATGCACTTTGGCAGAAAGAATAAATAGAAACAACACAAAACAAATGAAACAGTTTGAAATATTGTGAAACCATCAAGAGACCAAGTACGCATGTATATAGATTCTTGAAGATTGTAGGGCATGTTTGAGAATTAGTTACTGAACATATTGGATCCTGAGATTCATAAACAATGTACAAAAACAAGAGAACATATTGAACCTCCACAAAACTCTGCTAGAAATGCATATTGCATCATCAAAATTTGGGAAAGGTGGGAGGATCTCAGGGAGGCTATAGATGGGATACACTAGAAAACTTCAAGGTTAGACTAAAGATAAGGTTTCCTTTGAGCAAAGGAGATTAGGAGATTTGCTAGAAATGGACCAGTGTTTGAAATGGGACACATAGATAGAAGTCATAGCCACTGGCAATATTTTACGAATCAGAAGGATGGAGGACAACTTGAAGAGTGACGAGTAAACAATAGTTGGGTCATGGTGACAGATGCAGGAGGGGCTATAGTTTGGAACTCAGTGCCTGTTGGTTGGTGGGAGCAAAAGCAATGAGGGCTTTCATATGGGAGCTGGATAGGCATTTGAGAGAGGGGATGTTGAGTCAGGGGGTGTTGTGGTGCTGAATGACCTTTATGTTATGGAACTAATGGTTGGCATCCATCTGCCTCGAAGGACAATGGGTGCTGATGATCTCATCACAAGTCTGGGGGGAAGGCATGGAGATCCTGAGATGCCCAGTCGTCAAGATCCCCTCTCGGCCTCACCAGTGTAGTCCAAAGGAAAGCTTATGAGGCAAAATGTTTGGCACCAGCTTGGCTGCAGGAGCTGCCGGAAGGATGTATAATGATATCCAGCTGCACTAGCACCCCACCCCAGACCCAGATTTACTGTCTGTGTTTACTCCCGTAGCCTTCGTCTCTCCCAAGGCTGCCCACAAGGCAGTGGGGCTATTGACCCATAGCTGGGGATCTGGTTTACAAACACCAGGGCCTGTCCACACGCCAGTGGGCCTGCATGCTACGTTTGCAGGGGCCAGACCTCCTCCTCGTCCTCTGCAGTTCAGCCTGAGTCTAAAAGGAGTTCAGTTTCTGTGTGTCGCCAGCAAGGAGACACTACATGAGGCTTGCTATGCACTGACAGGGAGAGATTTACACATTCGGCTCTCCTTCTCGCAAGACTGCTAGCCAGCAGTGGAAGCTGAAAGCAAGAGCAACAAGCACTACCCACTACACTATCACACTAGACACATTGGACACGTCACAACAACCATTTTGAACTGATACTTTTAGCATATAACAAGCAGCAGCCAGCGTGGGAATGATGGCTCTGTGAGAACACTCCACCATTCAACAAGATCATGGCTGATTCAGTCTTCACTCTTGCTCTTTCCACACCCTTTAGTCCCTTTGTAGTCAAATATCTGTCAGTTTCTGCCTTGAATATCTAGCATCTGGAGTGACAGTTTTGAAGACCCTCTATGGGAAGAAATTCCGTAAGACCATAAGATAGAGGAGCAGAATGGGGCCATTTGGCCCATCGAGTCTGCTCTGCCATTTCATCATGAGCAATCTATTTCCCCTGCAATCCCATTCTCCTGCCTCCTCTCTGTAACCTTTCACCCACTGACTAATCAAGAATCTATCAGCCTCCAGATAAATGCACTCAAAGATCTGGCCTTCACAGCCACCTGTAGCAACAAATTCCACAGATTCACCACCATCTGGCTATATGTCCAGGTGGAAAACTTTCTGTCTGAGAGTGTTTGTATCCCTATGGTTTTCAAACCTACAAGCACACTCAGACAGAAACGCGTCCACCCCAAGGATCCTACCCAAGCATAAACACAGCAATATTGTACATACTATCCAATACAATGGGAACTACACAGATCTGTATATCAGTGAGACAAAACAACCACTTCACTTCACTTCACTCCACTCCTCCAACGTAGTAAGACTAACACCTCAGGTCAAGACTCATCTGTATCTCTACTTCTAAAGGACAAAGGACACTCCTTCAAGGGACACAATGTACACATTTTGGACAGGGAGGACAGGTGTTTTGAAAGAAGGGTTAAAGAAGCTATCTTTGTCAAACTGGGAAATCGATCCCTGAACAGAGGGGCTGGGGTACGACACCACCTATCAGATACTTACAACACATTCCTAACATCTCTACTCTGGTGTCTCAACAGCAGTTCACACTTCCATTCACACAAAGATAAGACGAATGACCCTCTCGTTACCTCTATGACTCTTAACCACCGTCATGTGATTGCTATACCTTTAAACAACTCACAGAGGTCACAAGCCAGAAAACTACTCACCATGGATCAGATCTGAAGAAGCCTCTCTCACGAATGGCAGAGCATCTTCTGGACAACACAACAAGTCCAGTTGCCTTGATTTACTACTGCTTGATACACCATCTGGCTAAAGAAATTCCTCCTTATCTCCATTCTAACTGGATGTCTCTCTATTCTAAATGGATGCCCCTCTATTCTAAGGCTGTGCCCTCTGTCTTAAAATCCTCCCCCATAGGAAATGTCCTCTCCACATCCACTTTAACTAGGCCTTCAAAAATTCCATGGGTTTCAATTAGATCCCCCCTCATTCTTCTAAATTCCAGCGAGTACAGGCCCAGAGCCATCAATCACTCATCTTACAATAACCATTTCATTCCCAGAATTATTTTCGTGAACGTCTTCTGAACCCTCTCCAATGTTAGCACATCCTTTCTTAGATAAGGGCCCAAAACTGCTCACAATAGACCAAATGAGACCTCACCAATGCCTATAAAGCCTCAGGATTACATCCTTGCTTTTATATTCTAGTCCTCTCTAAATTAATATTAACAATGCATTTGCCTTCCTCACCACCAACTCAGTCTGCAAGTGGACCTTTAGGGGACTTTCAAGGTGCATGACCACACACTGTATTTCATCTGTCACTTCTTTACCCATTCTTCAAATCTGGCGAACTGCTTCTGCAGCCTTCTTGCCTCCTCAGCATTACCTGCCCCTCCACCTATCTTCGTATTGTCTACAGTACAACATAAAAAGAACTGGTCCTAACACCGACCCCTGCAGAACACCACTAGTTACCAGCAGCCAATCAGAAAAGGTTCTCTTTGTTTCCACGCTCTGCTTCCTACCAATCAGCTAATCCTCCATCCATGCTAGTACCTTTCCTGTAATACCATGGGCTCTTATCTTGTTAAGTAGCCTCACATGCAGCACCTTGTCAAAAGCCTTCTGAAAATCCAAGTACACAATATCCACTGATTCTCCTTTGTCTATTCTGCTTGTTATTTCCTCAAAGAATTCCAACAGATTTGTCAGGCAAGATTTTCCCTGAAGGAAACCATGCTGACTACAACCTATTTTCTCATGTGCCTCCAAGTACCTCAAAAGCATATCCTTAAGAATTGTCTCCAGCATCTTCCTAACCATAGGGAACTAGCATATAATTTCCTTTCTTCTGCCTCCTTCACTTCTTGAAGAAGTGGAGTGACATTTACAATTCTCCAGTCCTCCAGAACAATCTATTGATTCTTGAAAGATCATTACCAATACTTTCACAGTCTCTTCAGCCACATCTTTCATCTGGTATAGGTAATTTATCTAACTTCAGACCTTTCAGATTACCAAGCACACTGTCCCTAGTAATAGCAAGTGTACTCACTTCTTCCTCTTGACACCCTCAAACTTCTGGCATACTGCTAATGTCTTCCGCAGTGATGACTGATGCAAACTACTTATTCAGTTCATTCAACATTTCCTTGTCCCCTGTTGTTACCTCTCCAGCATCATCTTCCAGCAGTCCAATATCTACTCTCACCTCTCTTTTACTGTTTATGTATCTGAACAAACTTTTGGTATCCCTCATATTCCATCTTTTCCCCTCCTTATAACTTATGTTAGTTGTTTTTTGTTGGTTTTTAGAAGTTCCCCAATCCTCTAACTTCTCACTAATTTTTGCTCTGTTATATCCCCTCCCTTTTGCATATATGTTGTCTTTGACTTCCCTTGTCACCCACAGTTGCATCATGCCTTTAGAATACTTCTTCTTTGGGATATGTCTATCCTACACCTTCTGAATTGCTCCCAGTAACTCCAGCCATTGCTGCTCTACTGTCATCCTTGCTAGTGTCCTCTTCCAATCAACTTTGGCCAACTCCTCTCTCATGCCTCTGTAAATTCCCTTTACTCCATGTAATACTGATACATCTGACTTTGGCTTCTCTCTCAAATTGCAGGGTAAATTCTATCATATTATAATCACTGCATCCAAAGGGTTCCCTTACCTTCAGCTCCCTAATCAAATCCAGTTCATTACAAAATACCAATTCCAAAATATCTGATCCCCTATTGGGCTCAGCCACAAGCTCCTCTAAAAAGCCATCTCATAGGCATTCTACACATTATCTCTCTTGGGATCCAGCACCAACCAGATTTTCCCAATCTACCTGCGTATTGAAATCCCCCATGGCTATCATAACATTGCCCTTTTGACATGCCTTTTCTATCTCCTATTATAATTTGTAGTCCGCATCCTGACTACTGTTCAGAGGCCTGTGTATAACTCCCATCAGGGTCTTTTAACCCTTGCAGTTCCTTAGCTCTGTGCACAATTCAATATCTTCTGATCCTATGTCACCTCTTTCTAAGAATTTATTCTTATTTTTTACCAACAGAGCCACACCAGACCCTCTGCCTACCTGCCTGTCCTTTCCACACAATGTGTATCCTTGGATGTTAAGCTTTCAACTAGAACCTTGTTTCAGCCATGACTCAGTGTCCGTAACGTCATACCATGTCAATCTCAAACTACACTACTAGATCATTTACATTATTCAATATACTACATGCATTCAAACATAACACCTTCAATCCCAAATCAATTACAATTTTCAATGTTGCTCCCCTTTCACTACAACTTATCCCACTGACTGCAATTTATCCCTATCGTCTACTTGTCCTTCCTGAGTGGTTTACTACATACCGTCTCTACTTTTAGTCCAACAGCCCTATCACTCTGGTTCCCAACTCCCTGACAAATTAGTCTAAACCCTTCCCAATAGCTTTAGAAAACCTGCCTGCAAGGATATTGGTCCCACTCATACCTTCCCCAGAAGAGATCCCAATGATCCAAAATTCCTCCTGCAATCAATCTGTAATGGGCAATCCCTTACTCTCAACCTATCCCCCAGTTGCAGATACCTCTCCCAGGCGAAATATTCTCTCATTATTCACTCTGTCAGTCTCCCTGAGATCCCTAGATATTTCTATAGGATCACCTCTCATTATTTTACACTCAAAGTCTATGTAATGGAGATAAGTGAAAGAGCATCATCACATGTCATACTTGATCTTATTGAACAGTGGAAAAAAGTATCCACTTCTTGTTCCTATAGATCTCTTTCTTCCTGTAAGTGCATTCCCAATCATAGTCTCTGGTTGCATAAAAAATGTTTTTCCTCACATTTTTATCATCCACTACTTTGCTTAATTATATCCATGCTTTCCATGGAGTATTCTCAATCCTGAAAACACTCAGGAATGAAAAGCTGAATGTTGCATCAATCTTGCACACTGTCTGTCATCTGCTCAACGAACCCAGTCAAGGTCACCTAACGCTGAACCAACACTGAGAGGGTGGAGCGAAACCAGGACTCAAGCCCCAGGCTGAATACTACCATGGAAGGTGAATGATGTGAGAGCATTGCCGGATTAAATAAGACATTGTGGATGCTTATTAATAAGCAGATAATCTCTTTGCTGCCTTATCTCACCTTCCTTACCAGGACATTCCTCGACCCCCCGCACTCACTGGGATCTTCTTCAGTTGCCCTTCCTCCCTAAACCTACTCACTATCCCACGTGCACAGCCCAGAGTGAAGCCCTTAGGATATCCTTGAATGTTCTGAAGCTCAGGAAGAGCTTTTTTCAAGGATTAGTCTCTGCAGAATGTAGGCAATGATCAAAACAAATCAAATAACAAGGGAAAACAAAATAATTAAAGTCAAAATTACAAAAAAAAAACATTCTAAGATGCAGAAGTAAGTAGCCTATCAAATATCAGATTCAGAGAACACATTTTTATCAAAGTAATCAGTTATACTGGTTGCTTCTCAAGGGTAATTAAGGAAGAACAATAAACATGGCCTCACTAGTGATAACCACATCCTCTAAATGACCTTAAACTGAGAACTTCCACTAAGATTGATTTAAAATATGGTTTAATAAATGGATTTTAAATGCTTTTCTTCTCTTTTTTCCAATCCTGGTGCTGGTTCCTTTGTGGAAAATGTTGCCTCTGTTTCTCTCACATGGATTCTGCCTGACCAGCATTCTATGTCCTGAAGTTCCAGTACGTGCAGATTTTTTGCCCCAATTAATGAATGAACTGATTGACAAAAGCAGTGAATTGTTGAGTTTTGCTTTGGTTCATTTCTTTTGCAAAAGTTCTCGGTTTTCTCTCTCTGTCCCCTCTCTCATGATCTAAATCTCAACCGTTGTTCAGGAGAATGAGGGTGACAGTCCAGAGCCTGGTGCTTTGTCTTGTTCTTAAAGCACACCACAGTGACACAGATAATCACCATTGCATTATAGGATCTTGGTCACCAATTTGTGTGCGGCAAGCTCTCATAAGCAGTAAAATTCAAAATACAAAGTAAATTTATTATCAAGTAACAACACCCCAGGAATTGAAGTTACTAAACCTCTTGACCTCCAATCTCTTAATGAGGGGTGGCTCATGGACCCCCGATTTCTTCTTCTTGCAGTCAATAATCAGCTCTTTGTTTCTGCTGACGTTGGGTGAGAGGTTGTTGTTGTGGCACCACTCAACTAGAAAACAATCCCACTTGTGTTCCACCGAGTGAACACTACAGAGCAGCATCACCAGGAGAGGACAGCCTGAATGCCCCATCACACTGCCTCCAGTGTCTCGTCTCCTGGCAACTCTGAGGCGTGAGGCCTAGTCCATGCTACAACCAAGGCCACATAGCTCCCCCACCATCAGTCTTTACCAACAGACCAGTGAACTAAACTTGCAGTCTTCTGCTTACCAATGACCAACAGGATCACGAGAAAAACATCTAAGACAATCATTCGCTGTAAGGCTGCACACCATCTTCACACACTGACCCCAATGCCATTCTGTAGCAGGTCGCATCTTCCTCCATCTCCTCTGCTGATGGGGCAGAACTGCAGTACTTGAAGTTCTTAATATCCAGCAAAGACTTCTGATCCCAAAAGAGATGTTTAAAACAGGCAATAACACCTTTGGTTGGACCCAGAGAGGCCACTGCATCCAAGCATGCTGCCATCTTACCAGAAGCAGTAAAGAAGCCCCAACACAGCCATCACCATCCACCCCTCACCTCCAAACTGCCTTGCTCCATCTTCCAGAACAGAAATACTCTCAATGGAGCCCTTGCATGATTTTTACAAGCTCAATGTACCTTACTCTCTCAAAGAGATTACTCAGTTCCAAATCTTTCCTTGGGAGCAGTTTCCAGTGTTGGAATTGTGGAGCTACCTTGAATGCACATTCATCCCAAACAGATGAATCCAAGTCTAAACCACTGGGTTTGCATCAGTCGTGAGCTTGAGCTTTCCCTCTGTCTTACCTCACAGGACTATACAATACTTCATATTGTGCTGGTGCGTTCAATCCATGTCACTACAACTTTATTCTTATAAGGAAGCCTTTCAGCTAGCCTTAAAAGAGATATATCACTTAATCCATCTTCCTAGCTTTTGGTCTATCACCTTGTATCTATTAGATGTTAATCAAAGTACACTTTTATAAATTCCAAGATATTGTGGCTTCATTTCTTTTTCAAACGGTGAGCTCCCAGTCCCACCACATTCAGGTTAAAGAAGTTTTCCTCAGCTCTTCTCTAATCTTTCTACTGGCTACTCTCACCCTTCCCTTCTGAGGAAAATTAAACCTCCCTATCCACTCATCATTATACATACCTCAGTTCAACTCCCTTCAGCCTCTTCTGTTCCAGCAAACTAGTTCCAATTTCTTCAAATGTTCCACAATCCTAGCTACATCCCTATAAATTTCACCTTGTCTTCCTGCCACTAGGTATTACAGTAAGTCAACTATAGCTGAACTAGTGATTTATAAAGTTCTAGCATGATTTCCTCAGCATCTATCTCGAAGCAATGGAAAAGATCTGTCAAAAATTTATGGACATGCACCGCAAGTCAAGAGAGCAGAAGACCTTTGACCTAACTCCAAATATCTACCTTTTTCACTGGAGTTCTTAATGCTTCAGGTTAATGAAAAACAGACATCTCAGGCTTGAAAATAACTCTCAGGTCTCAATAACTTACCATTTCCTGAAGAGTTTTGAATTTTTATCATCTTCTACAGGTTAGATTGCCCTTCCTAACTGTGCTCCTCAATATTTGACTCCGCCTCCTAGTATAGACTGTCCAGCCATTGACATAGGTTCTCTCTTTTCACTCTATAACCCCTTGATCATCTCAATCCATCACAATTTAACCTTCACAATTAAAAAAAAATCCAGCCCTACCCTACATCTCCCAGCCAGTTTAGCCAGGTATGAGTCCTATAAATCCCAGGCTCTCTCTCCAAACCTAGCATCTCCTTCTTAGGGCATGGTGCCCTGAAGTGTCTGGGGAGAGCTTTGATCAAATGAATTTTGCCTTTTGATTATTTTCTGGACAAATCCACATACCTATTGGTATGTCTTTGTAATATAATGCTGCTATTAGCTAACAATGTCACCTTTCAAGTTCAAGTTCACATTTATTGTCACCTCACTATACATACAGTATATACAACCAAACAAAACAAAGTTCCACCAGACATGGTACACCCACAATATTTGTAATACTGTAATACACCTGTGCTGGTGGAAGTCATGGAGGAGATGTTGTTTCCAGTCTGAACTGACTGGGATCTGCAATTTGAGTGGAATAAGTTATTCCACAGCAAGAATCAGTTCATCAAATAGTTCACAAAATGGCAGCTGCAAGGACAGTCTCACAAAATGGCTGCCTCCTTTCTTGCAATTACATGGCAAGAGAAGAGATTCTTTTTTCATCTATTTTCGTTGCCATTGTCTCATTCCTGTTCACTGATTTGAAGTTTGTAGTTCTTTCTGGCCGACAGTGTGGTGGAACATGAGATTTCACTGCCATTTCAGACTGACTGAAGTCTTTCTGTTAAGAAATTCAAAATCCAGTTACAGAAAGAGGTGTTGAGTCTGAAAGAGGGATGAACATGTCAAACAGTGAGTTAGTGTTGATGAACAATGTCCTGGCCTGTGAAGCACTGTTTCTAGGTGGGACAGGATGGAGTAGGTTGTCCTATGGCATTATCAGTGGACCAGTCTGAGCAGCAGGCAAACTGGAAAGAGTCAAATGTAGCTGGAAGCTGGGGTTTTATACAATGCGTTACCAGCCTCTCAAAGCCCTCCATGATAGTTGAGGTCAGTGCCACTGGCTGGAAATCATTTATGCCAGTTACCGTCACTTTCTTGGGCACTGGAATAATGGTGCTGCCTTGATGCCTGCAGGGGCAGTGGTCTGTTACAAAGAAATATTAAAGATATACATTAAGACCACTGTTAGCTGCACTGCACAATTGCTCAGCACCTAACCAGATCTGTTGTCTGGCCCAACAGCTTTGTGTAGGTTTACCTTGTGATCTTTCTTGATGTCTTTGGCAAGTTTGGATGCCTATCATCTATTTTATTGACAAATATCTATGTGAATCCTTGTGAAACCACACAAGTACATAATAAGAGCAGAAAAAAAGCTGGCAACATCTATAGAGAGAGAAAATCAAAGTCATTATTCAGTACAATCCATGGTCATGTCCAGAAAATAATTAAAAAGATTAAATGCAGTTGAGTTAGCTTCAATTGAGAGAGAAAATAATTTGTTTTTAAGTTAAAGAGGGGGAGGAAAGAATAGCTAGGACAAAGGAATGTTTGTGATAGGGCGAGGCTAGGGTTAATAAGGGAAAAGCTGTGACAGCCATTATTGTTCATGCAGTAGTGATGTTGAGTCGTTGATGAGTACTGTCCATGGTACTGATCCAATTCCACGGCATCTATCCTTATTCTGATGAAGCGTCTTGGCCCAAATCCTTGACTGTTTACTCTTATCCATAGATGCTGCCTGACCTGCTGAGCTCCTCTAGCATTTTGTGTGTGTTGCTTGGATTTCCAGCATCTTAGGCTTTGTTTATGCTTATTCTGTTATTCAGCCTTCGAGATTGCTTAATGAATCAGAATCAGAATCAGGTTTAATATCACTGGCATGTGTCATGGAGTTTGTTAACCTAGCAGCAGCAGCAGTACAGTACTATACATGATGAATATAGAAAAAAATAAATAAATGATTTACAATAAGTATATATGTATACTAAATAGTTGAATTTTAAAATAGTAGTGCAAAAACAGAAATAATAAAAACAGTGAGGCAGTATTCATGGGTTCAATGTCCATTTGGTAATCAGGTGGCAGAGGGGAAGAAGCTGTTCCTGAATCACTGAGTGTGTGTCTTCAGGCTTCTGTACCTCCCTCCTGATGGTAACAGTGATAAAAGAGCATGTCCTAGGTAATGGGGATCTCTAATAATGTATGCCTCCTTTCTGAAGCACCAAGTCCTTGAAGACATCTTGGATGCTACAAAGGAGAGGCTAGTACCCATGATGGAGCTGACTAATTGTACAACTTTATGTAGCTTCTTTCAATTCTGTGCATTATCCCCCCTCCCCATCCCTAATACCAGACAGTGATGCAGCCTGTCAGAATGCTCTCCACGGTATATATGTAAAAGTTTTCAAGTGCTTTAGGTGACAAACCAAATTTCCTCAAACTCCTGCTGAAATATAGCCACTGTCTTGCCTTCTTTAATGAACTGTCTTTAATTCCATGAGCTTCAACCATGGCTGCAATATGTTCTGAGAGAATTTATCAAATATCTTCTGGAAGTCCATGTAAACAAGATTCACAGACATTCATCTATTCACTGGTTAAAACACCTATTAAAATCAAGGAAATTTTCTGGACTGGTCTGCTCTTCACAAATCCATGCCAGCTCCACCAAATCAACTTAGAAATCCTCCCGTTGCACTATAGTTGGGTGATGGATGACACTATTGTTCAGAAGAGAAACTGTTCTACATAATTCACAAACACCACCATTGAGTTGTTGTGTTCATGTCTGATGCAATGACATCAGTGTAAGGCAACTGTTTTTGGCTTGTTCATAATGGAAGTAAAGTTCATCACATAAAAAGACCCTCGCAAGTTCTATTCACAAAATCCTACACTGGTGACCCCGACGCTCTAGGATAATTCCAGAGTTACTCAACAACATGTTAACCAACACAGTTACTTTGAAGTTGCTGGAGTTTTGGGAGCAGAACATGGTTTGTAGAGATGGAAGCCAGTTCACACTGCGACAAATCACTGCGGACATTACCAAACATTGCTATCTCTTAGCATTGCTAAGTAGTTGCACTGCATCCAGAGTGATGAATCTACTAGAAGACCCCTGCACGTGATAAATATGTCACTCTGGAAGCTCACCTATTACAGACTTTGGACTGTCTAAGTCTGAGCACACCAAACAGTTGCTCTCCTTGCCCAGCCTGGGTGGAGCTCGGCCTTCAGCACTAATGGGCCCATGCTGTCTCTCCTGGACAATCACCATCCTCATTTTATTTTTTAAAAACTCTTTATGCAACAAATGCCTGACCAAGTTTGCACAGCCCTCGCTAACACACCCGTGAAGGACTATAGTGAGCTTGCTGAAATGGCTGATAGTCTACACTCAGCCAGCAGAGGTGCATCGTTCCTCTTCCTTTCCCTGACTCTCGAAGCTCTGTCAGTGGAGCCTCCAGCAGATTCACAGCCATGGCTCTGAGATAAACCACGCCAGGTCTGTCCCTCTACTGCAACTCTTCAGCACAAATGCGAACTGAAGTGCAGTTTTGACAGAGCCAGCACATCGGGATATCAGAGGTCTGTGAACCCCATGGGTTCCAGCTGCCAGGGTATCTATTGTTCATTTCGGATACCCTTTCAGGGTGACTCTCCTTGTGTGACACAGGCACTCATGTGAGTGAGCTGCTGGCATCACCCGTTGATTACAAGGCATACAGTGACGGACCCTCGCTGGAAGCTGCCGGCAGCAGCAGTGTTCAGACATATGGGACACAATGAGTGATGCTCTGCTTGAATAGGCAATGCTACACGTTGGACTTTGTCTTGCCTAAAGTTACTAGACCTCTGCTCAGCGCAAATTTCCTGTGCACCAAAGGACTGCTAGTAGATTAAGAACTGCTGGTTTGTGGATGCAAAGGACCCTGTACCCCCAGTAAGTTCACACATCTTGCACATGCACCCCCACATGTGAATGCACTCACCTGCCGGATGAATTCCCAAACCACACCAAGCCCACATTTTCCACTACAATCACAAAGCACAGAGCCGAGCACCACATTTCCACAACTGTCTCACCAGTCCTTACCCGAGTGCTTATACTGGTCTCGGAAAAGCTGGCCAGCATGAAGGCTGAGTTTGCTAACATGGAAATGCCTGGCATTGTATGCCAGTCGAATAGCCCTTGGGCTTCACTCATCCACACGGTCCTGAAGTCTGACGTTGATTGTTATTCATCTGACGATTACCATCACCCTAACGAGGCCACCACTCTGGTCATTACCTGGACATTTTGGCATGATTAGCCAGAAAGTTAATGTTTTTCTAAAGTGAACTTAATTAGGGGCTACCATCATGTGCCTGTGTGCACTGAGGACATTCCCAGAACTGCTGTTATAAGCCTGTTTGTTCTTTATGAGTTTCTGCGCATGCTGTTTGTGCTGAAGAATGCAGCACAGACTTTCCAGTGACTAATGGACTCTGTGTTAAAAGACTTAAATTTTGTTTTTGTTTACTTGGACAACATACTTGTCGCCAGCACATCCAAGGCCAAATACATATCATATCTCCACACACTTTTCAAGCACTTAAGCTAACATAGACTGATTATTAACCCCGCCAAATGCCAGTTTGGGTTGTCTATAAGACCATAACACATAAGAGCAGAATTAGGCCATTTGCTCCATCACTTGATCATGGTTGATCCTGTCTTCCCCTCCTCAGCCCCATTCCTTGACATTCTCCCTGTACCCTTTAATGCTGTGTCCATTCAAGCTCTGCCTTAAATACACCCACCGATCTGGTCTCCACAGCTGCCTGTGGTAATAAGTTCCACAAATTCACCACCCTCTGGCTAAATAAATTTCTCCATATCTCTGTTTTAAATTTACACCCCTCTATCCTGAGGCTATGTCCTCTTGTTCCAGACTCCCCCACCACGGGAAACATCTACTCTGTCTAGGCCTTTCAACATTCGAATGGTTTCAATGAAATTCACCCACTATCCTTCTAAATTCCGGTGAGTACAGACCCAGTGCTATCAAATGTTCCTCATATGATAACCCTTTCATTCCCGGAATCATCCTTGTGAGCCTCCTCTGAACCCTCTCCAATGCACCAATTTCTTTAGATGAGGAGCCCAAAACTGTTCACAATACTCAAGGTGAAGCCTCTCCAGTGTGTTTTAAAGCCTCAGAATCACATCCTTGCTCTTGTATTCAAGACTTAACATTGCATTTGCCTTCCTCACCAGCAGCTCTACCTGCAAGTTAACCTTTAGGGTGTTCTGCACAAGGACTCCCAAGCCTCTTTGAATCACAGATTTTTATCCATTCTCCTAATCTGTCTAAGTCCTTCTGCAGCCTACCTGTTTCCTCAACACTACCTACCCCTCAACCAATCTTCGTATCACCTGGAAATTTGACAACAAAACCATCTATTCCATCATCTAAATCATTGATACACGGCATAAAAAGAAGCAGTTCTAACACTGACCCCTGCAGAACACCACTAGTCACTGGTGGCCAAACAAAAAAGGATCTTTTTATTCCCACTCGATGACTCCTACCAATCAGCCAATGCTCTAACCATGCCAGTAACTTTCCTGTAATACCATGGGCTCTTAACTTGGTAAGCATCCTCCTGTGTGGCGCATTGTCAAAGGTCTTCTGAAAGCCCAAATATTCAACATCCATTGCAGCCCCTTTATCTATCCTGTGTGTAATCTCCTAAAAGAATTCTAATGGGTTCATCAGGCAAGATTTTCCCTTAAGAAAACCATACTGACTTTGTCCTATCTTGTCCTGTGTCACCAAGTACTCCATAACTTCATCCTTTACAATTGATTCCAACATCTTCCCAACCACTGAGGCCAGGCTAACTGGTCTATAATTTCCTTTCTGCTGCCTTCCTCCTTTCTTAAAGAGTGGAGTGACATTTGCAATTTTCCAGTCCTCTGGCACCATGCCAGAGTGCAATGATTTTTGAAAGATCCTGACTAATGCTTCCAAAATCTCTACTGCTACCTCTTTCAGAACCCTTGGGTGCAGCTCATCTGGTTTGGGTGACTTATGTACCCTTGGGTCTTTCAGCTTTTTGAGCACCTTCTCCCTTGTAAGAGTAACTGCACCCTCTCCTCTTCCCTCACACCCCTCAGCACCTGACACACTGCTAGTGTCTTCCACAGTGAAAAATGATTCAAAATACTCACTGAGTTCGTCTGCCATCTCCTTGGCCCCCGTTATTATTTTTCTGGCCTCGTTTTCTAGCAGTCCTATAATCACTCTCATTTCTCTTTTATTTTTTACGTACTTAAAAAAGCTTTTATTATCCACTTTGATATCGTTTGCTAGCTTGCTTTCATATTTCATCCCTTCCCTCCTAATGATTACTTCAGTTAATGACTTTCTACTAATGATTTTCTCGGCCACCGCATGTCTGCAAAAGGAGCGACACCCTGTCATCAAAAGTTGGCGCAATTATGGACTTTCCACTACTCTGCAATGCAAGAGTTTTTAGGTCAGGTGAATTTCTATCATCATTGCATTTCATGAGCTGCTGTACTTATGCTCTCCTGTATCGTGTGCTCAAAGGCAGTGCCCCATTGCATGCTTGTGTGGTCAGCAGACATGACCAGAACACTTGGCAGACTAAATGAGCTCTTTTGATCTCAAACCTACTGGCATACCCATTTTCCCAACGCACCTGTAGCCATCTCTATTGATGGCTCAGACGATGCTGAGGGTGCTGTGCACAAACATTGGGTCGGATGCGTGTGGCGGCCACTCGCCTTCTTCACCTGGCAGCTCCACGTCCCCCAAGAGAAAGTGCAGCATATTTGACCCTGAGCTTCTCGGTCTCTATCTGGCTGTTGACCCTTTTCATTTTCTGCTGGAGAGTCAGCATTTCATAGCGTTCGTAGATCCCTTGTGCATGCGATGGCCAAAGTGTCAGACCCTTGGTCTGCACGGCAGCGATGCCACCATGCCTGCACTTTGGAACTCATGACTGACATACAGCACATCGAAGGGAAATATAATGCTGTGGCTGATTGCCTTTCGCGATCCGCCATTGATGCCTTACACGTCAGGGTTCACTATGTGCCAGCATGGCAGCCAGCCAAGTAACCGACCCAGAGGTCCAGGCTCACAGAACAGCAGTCACAGGCCTGCAGTTGGCTGGTGTCCAATTTGAGGACACAGGAATTTCTCTCCTATGCGATGTCTTAACCAGTTGCCTTCATATTTAGTGCCTGCAAACTGGAGGCGTACTGTTTTTAACTATTCATGGCCTCTCGGACACAGGTGGGAAGGGTTCACAAAACTGGTTGCTTTAAAGTTTGTGTGGCATGGCTTTTAGAATGCTGGGCGAGACTGGAGTGCAGCTTGTGTTGAGTGCCAGTGGGCAAAATTTAACCATACATTTGGGCACCATTGTCAACTTTCGAGGTCCCTAACTAATAGTTTGGCCATGTCACTGTGGACCTGGTTGGTTCTCTCACCTCGTCCCATGGTTTCATGTATCTCCTTACCACGGTGGTCAAAGGTTGTCCCTCTAGCATCAACACCGGCTATGGACGTGGCTCGAGTGCTCATCATCACCTAGATCGCTCAGTTCAGCACCTCCTCTAATATTTCTTCTGACCACGTTCCCCAATTCATATCAAACCTCTGGGCCACAATGGCACAGAACTTCGGCATTAAATTGCATCACATGACAGCGTATCACCAGCAGTCCAATGGCTGGCCTGTATGAGTGGTTTCACTATTCCTTAAAGGCTGCTCTGAGGGCCTACCTGGCATGGTGGCCTCCTGTGGGTCCTACTGGGGCTCAGAACAGCTACAAAAGAGGACCTGCAGTCCTCTTCAGCTGATTTGGTATACAGGCAGCCGCTACGGGTGCCCGACGATTTTATTCCTGATGCCACGACTACCTGGCTGGCATCTCAGAAGCATTCTACCCTCTTCAGTAAGCTCAATTCTTTTACACCTACAGTACTTGGGCACTCTAGATCTTTTACATGGTTTCAGATGGTTTGGTTTCCACAGAGTTCTGAGCTCAACATCATTGAGGCTGTCTAGGATTACCTGGAGAGAGAGATACGAGCCAGACAGCCAAAGTCTGCAGAAGAACTCCAAGTTCTCCAAGATGCATGAAACAACCTACCAGCCAATTTCCTTATGAAATTGCACAGCAATGTTATTGATGCAGAGAATTGATGCAATTTTAAAGGCAAAGGATGGTCACACCAATTATTGATCTGATTTAGCTTTTTTACTGTTTACAACTCTTTATAGTAAATTTTTAGATATTTGGAAACTTTTAATCTCATTACTTTTGAAAGCATCTTCACTTTACAGAATTTTTTGACATAAGCCTAAGATGTTTGCATGGTACTGTATTGCTACCACCATCATGGCATACAGTACTCTTGGGTTCCAGTTGACCTATGCTCTACCTTGTACATTTTTGTCTGCCATGACCCACATCAACACCCCCTTAAGCCTACAAACGTTGGCCCATGCTAACAGGGCAAAAAGATTTTTATTGTAGATGGGAAGGGTAAACCTGAATGTACTTCTGTAGATCACCTCAAACCAGCCCTCTAAGACCTGGATGTATCCATTACCATGCCACCTGCATCGTGACAGTTTGTGAATTATGTAGACCAGTTTTTATTATGAACAATATATGTCATCTGTCACCATTACATTCCCCTACACAGCCCCCCCTCCCCTGCAGGATTCACCAAAACCAGCGATGTGTGTCTGTCAGGAGCCCCGCTTGGGTTCTATGTGTCTTGGTTGGAGTAACAGCGTGTGCCTCTGGCTCACTAAACTATAATGAGGATATCTGCAGTGATCCTGTTCCTTTCAGCGTTGGTATGGAAACCAACGGACCCTGGAGACTTATCATGCTCCACTGACATTACCTCAATCCTTAGTGTTACACCATTTGTTTAATTTTGTTGAGTCCCTGTCCTTAATTTAATGTAGATTAAGTAAGGATGCTGTTAATCATATTTTCTTTCATTAGAACTATTGATATAATGTACTCATTCAACATGGCCGCCAATTCCCCGTCTCTAAGGATTCTGCATTTCTCCTCACTACTCTTCCTTCTTAAGGAAATTTTAAAAATAGGTTGAATCTGCAAGTTTCTCCACATACCCTCCTTGCATTGTTCTAGCTGCTTCTCCTATCAGTTATACTGTTACCTTTAGCTCTCATCCAATTCACATCCTCCCTCATGTGTTGTCTCTTAACTCTTTAGTCATCTCTGGTTTTGTTCAGCAATCAGATCTCTTGCCCTTAGGAGTATAAACTGGCACCTTTTCCAGGCATCTGCATGTTCTGCTTTGACTTACCCATCAGCAGATGTACCTGGTTTTCTGTGACGAATCTCTGTCTCACTCCCACTCAGACAGAAAACATTTGCAACTGTTTCTCAAGTCGTCGAACACTTCATGAAACTTGACAGGGTTCTTACCACTGTGCAGGAACAGAGGGATATTGGGGTTCACATCTATAGATCCCTCAAAGTTGCTGTTCAAGTTGATAGGGTTAAGAAAGTGCCTGGTGTGTTGGACTTCATTAGTCAGGGGATTGAATTCAAGAGCCATAAGGTCATATTACAACTCTATAAAACCCTGGTTAGACCATTCTTAGAATATTGTAACACACACAGAATGCTGGAGGAACTCAGCAAGCCAGCCCACATCTATGAAAGAGAGTAAACAGTCAACAGTTTGGACTGAGACCCTTCATCCTGGCCTGCTAAGTTCCTCCAGCATTTTGTGTGTGTTGTTTTGGATTTCCAGCATCTGCAGATTTTCATGTGCTTAAAATACTGTGTTCAGTTCTAGTCTCCTCTTTATAGGATGTGGAAGCTTTAGAGAGGATGCAGAGGAAATTTACTAGGACCTGCCTGGAATACAGGACATGTTTTATGAAGTTAAGTTGAGTGAACAGAGGAGAATGGGAAGTGACTTGACAGCTCTGGCAGGGTTTGAATGCCAGAAGCTCCTACAAAGTTAAATCTTGTAACATAGGGTACAGCAGAACTTCACTTCCAGATGAGCTCAATGCCTTCTGCGCTCACTTTGACCAGCAGAACAGGGAGGAACCATCACACACTCCCATGTCTCCTGGTGATCCTTTGGGCTCAGTATCCAAAGATGATGTGCGGGCTGTCTTCAGGAGAATGAATCTAAGGAAAGCATTCAGTTCCCATAATCCTTAATTCCCCTACTATGCAAAAATCTATCCAACCTTATCTTAAATATATTTACTGAGGTAGCCTCCACTGCTTCATTGGGCAGAGAATTCCACAGATTCACCACTCTTTGGGAAAAGCAGTTCCTCCTCATCTCCATCCTAAATTTACTCCCCTGAATCTTGAGGCTATATCCTTAGTTCTAGTCTCACTTACCAGTGAAAACAACTTTACTGGCTCTGTCTTATCTATTCCTTTCATAATATTATATGTTTCTATAAGATCTCCTCTTATCCTTCTGAATTCCAGTAAGTACAGCCCCAGGCGACTCAATCATGGTCTAACATGCTCACCTCTGGAAGCAAACTGGTGAACCTCCTCTGCACCGCCTCCAAAGCCAGCATATCCTTCCTCAAGCAAGGCATACGGTACTCCAGGTGCAACCTCACCAGTACCCTGTACAGTTGGAGCATAACCTCCCTGCTGTTAAATTCAATCCCTCTGGCAATGAAGGCCAAGATTCCATTTGCCTTCTTGATAGCCTGCCGCACCTGTAAACCAACCATCTACGATTCATGCACAAGCACTCCCAAACCCTGCTGCACAGCAGCATGCTGCAATCTTTTACCATTTAAATAATAATCTGATCTTCAGTTTTTCATTCCAAAGTGGATGACCTTGCACTTATCAATATTGTACTCCATCTGCCAGACTCTTGCCCACTCATTTAACCTATCTATATCTCTGCAGATTCTCCAGATCCTCTGCACAATTTGCTTTTCCACTCAATTTAGTGTCATCAGAAAACTTAGATACAGTACACTTAGTCCCCTCTTCCAGATCGTTAATGTACATTGTGAACTATTGCGGGCCCAAAACAGACCCCCCTGTGGCACACCGCCCACCACTGATAGCCAACCAGAGTAACACCCATGTATCCTAGCTCTCTGCTTTATATTGGTCAACCAATTCTCTATCCATGCTAATACATCACCCTCAACTCCATGCATCCTTATCTTATGGATAAGTCTTTTATGTGGCACCTTATCGAACGCCTTCTGGAAATCCAAGTAAATAACATCCATCTGTTCCCCTCTATCCACTGCACTTGTTACATCCTCAATGAACTCCGATAAGTTTGTCAGACAGGACCTGCCTTTGCTGAATCCATGCTGTGTCTGCCTGATGGATCTATTTCTTTCCAGATGTCTCACTATTTCTTCATTAATGATAGCTTCAAGCATTTCCTCAATGACAGATGTTAAACTAACTGGCCTATAGTTACCTGCCTTTTGCCTACATTCTTTTTTGAAATGGGCACATCTCTTTTTCTCTTATTAGGGAAAGAGAGCGAGCCTGTGGTGTGTTGAATTACTGGGTGAACGAGTAGTCTCTGGGGTATTGCAAGTCTGTGTCTCTATTGATGCTTTGCTGCACAGTTGAGTGTTTGGTGGAGGATGCAGATGCTTTTTTACTGGTGGGAGGGGTTCATCGCTTTGCTACTGCTTGTGCGTGGGAGGGGGGAGTGGGGGGGTGCTTTGGAACTTTGGTAAATTATCACCAAAGTCTCAACTATAACCTCTGCCATTTCTTTCAGTACTCTGGGATGCACTCTATCAGGATGAGGGGACTTGTCTATCTTCAGGACCACAAGTTTGCTCAGCACTACCACTTTAGTGATAACTATTGTATCGAGGTCCTCAACACCCATCGCATCCATATCATCTCTCTTTGGCATGTTAGATATGTCCTCCACTGTGAAAACCAACACAAAATAGTCATCCAAAGTCTCAGCCATTTCCTCATTACCCAATACCAATTCCCCCTTCTCATCCTCCAAGGGACCCACATTCACATTCACTTTACATAATTATAAAAACTTTTACCATCCATTTTCATATTTTGTGCTACTTTATTTTCATAATCTATCTTCCCTTTCTTTATTGCTTGCTCAGTGATTCTTTGTTGCTTTTTAAAGTTTACCCAGTCTTCCAGTTTCCCACTACTTTTGGCAACTTTGTACGCACAAGCTTTTAGTTCGATGTCTTCCTTTATTTTCTTAGTTATCCAAGGCTGGCTCTCCCACCCTTATTGTCCTTGCTTTTAACTGGAATATACTTTCATTGAGCACCATGAAAAATCTCGTTGAAAGTTTTCCACTGTTCCTCAACTGTCCCACCATATAGCCTGTGTTCCAGTCTACACTAGCCAAATCTTCCCTCATCTCATTGTGTTCTCCATTGTTTAGGCATAATAGACTAGTTTTAGTTTGAACTATTGCACCCTCCATTTGTATGAGAAACTCAATCATACTGTGATCTCTCTTTCCAAGAAGATCACTAACTACAAGATTCCTAATTTTACCTGTCTTGTTGCACAGGACCAGATCTAAGATAGCACGTTCCCTTGTCAGTTCAGTAACATGCTGTTCAAGAAAGCTATCACATATGCATTCTATGAAGTCCTCCTCAAGACTGCCTCAACCAGCTTGATTCACGAAATCTATATGCAAGTTAAAGTCCCCCACGATGACTGCTATTCTATTCTTATGCCTCAGATATTTCTCGGTTTATTGCCTGTGCCACTGTAATGTTATTCGTTGGCCTATAGACAACTCCCACCAGTGATTTTTTTCCCTTTACTATTCCTAATATCTCCCCAGACGGACTCAACATTCTGCTCCTTAGATCTTATATCATCTCTCACCATCGCCCTGATCTCATCCTTAATTAACAGCACTACCCCACCTCACTTACCTTCCTGCCAATCCTTCCATATTACCTGATATCCTTGGATATTTAATTCCCAGTACTCTCCACCCTGTAACCAGGTTTCTGTAATGGCCACTAAATCATATCCCTTTATACTGATTTGTGCCACAAGTTCACTGACCTTGTTACAAATTTTACAGGCATTCAAAATAAAGTGCCCTTACACTCATCGCGCCTTTAAAATCTAGTAATCTTTGTCTCTTTTGCACTTGAATTTTCTGCACTCCGCCCTTACTTTGCTCTTTTTTTCCTTTTACTTTATCTGAAGAACTGTGCTGACCAAGTGGCTGGTGTATTCACAGATATCTTCAATTTCTCACACCGACAGTGTGTGGTGCCCACCTGCTTCAGGGTGGCTTCAATCATACCAGTGCCCAAGAAGAGCATGGTAACCTGTCTATGACTATCGCCCCTTAGCACTTACATCCACAGTGAAGAGTTGTTTTCAGAGGCTGCTGTTGAAGCATATCAGATATTCGCTGACAGTCAACTGGATCGCTCCCAGTTGCCTACCAGCACAACAGGTCTACAGCAATTGCCATCTCATTGGCTCATCACACAACCCTGGAACATCTGGACAGTAAAGATACATACATCAGGATGCTCTTTATTGATTACAGCTCAGCATTTAACACCATCATCCCCTCAAAACTAATCAGTAAACTCCAAGACCTGGGCCTCAATACCTCTGTGCAATTGGATCCCGGATTTACTCACCTGTAGACCCCACTGAGTTCGGATTGGCAAAGATATTTCCTCTATAATCTCCATCAGCACAGGAGCACCTCAGGGCTGTGGGCTTAGCCCCTCGCTCTACTCTCTCTACACCTATGACAGTGTGGCCAAGCACAGCTCCAGCACCATTTACAGTACAAGTTTACTGACAACACCACTGTTGTGGGCTGTATCATAAGTGGTGATGAATCAGCATAGAGAAGAGAGATTGAAAACTTAGGTGAGTGGTGTAATAACGACAACCTCTTATTCAATATCAATAAGACCAGGGACCTGATTGTAGACTTCAGGAGAAGGAAACCAGAGGTCCATGAGCCAGTAATTATCAGAGAATCAGAGGTGGAGAGAGTCAGTAACTTTAAATTTCTAGGATTCATTATCACAGAGGACCTGTCCTGGACCCATCATGTAAATGTAATTACAAAGAAAGCACGACAGCATCTTTACTTCCTCGGGAGTCTGCAGAGGTTCAGCATGTCATCAAAAACCTTTGCAAACTTCTACAGATGTGTAGTGGAAATTGTGTTGACTGGCTGCATTACGGCCTGGTATGGGAACACTAATGTCTTTGAGCAGAAAATCCTACAAAAGGTAATGGATTCAGCCCAGTACATCACAGGTAAAACTCCTTCCAACCACTGAGCACATCTACATGAAACATTGCCATAGACAGGCAGCATCCATCGTCAAAGATCCTCAGCACCTGGACCAAGCTCTTTTCTCACTGCCATCAGGTAAAAGGTACAGGTGCCTCAGGACTTGCCCCAGCAGGTTCAAGACCAGTTAGTACCCCTCAAACAACAGCTCTTGAACAAAAGAGGGTAACTATACTCATTCTACTTCTGGTGTTCCCAAAACGAATGGTCTCACTTTAAGGAGTCTTTATCTTGCCATTTCATGCTCTCGTTATTTATTGCTATTTATTTATATCTGTATTTGCACAGTTTGTTGTTCACTGATCTTGTTTACAGTTACTGTTCTATAGATTTGCTAAGTATGCCACAGAAAAAGAATTTCAGGGTTGTATGTGGTGACATGTATGTACTCTAATAATAAATTCTACTTTGAACTTTGAACCTTTGAACCCTGTTCTGTATAAGATGATAAGAGGCATAAAAAGAGCGGAGTGCCAAAGACATTTTCCCAGAGCTGAAATGGCTAATACAAGTGGGCATAAGTTTAAAGTGATTGGAGGAAAGTATAAGACCATAAGACATAGGAGCAGAATTAGGCCATTCAGCCCATTGAGTCTGCTCCACCATTCCATCATGGCTGATCCCGGATCCCACTCAACCCTATACACCTGCCTTCTCGTCCTATACTTTGATGCCCTGACAGATCAGAAAATGATCAACTTCCGCCTTAAACATACCCACGGACTTGGTCTCCACTGCAGTCTGTGGTAGAGCATTCCACAGATTCACTACTCTCTAGTTGAAAAAATGCTCCTTACCTTTCTTCTAAAGAGTCGCCCCTCAGTTCTGAGGCTGTGCCCTCTAGTTCTGGATTCCCCCACCATAGGAACCATCCTCTCCTCATCTACCCCATCTAGTCCTTTCAACATTTGGTAGGTTTCATTGAGATCCCCCTACATTCTTCTAAATTTCAGTGAGTACAGGCCCAAAGCTGCTGCATGCTCCTCATATGTACAAGATGATAAGAGGCATAAATAGAGCGGAGTGCCAAAGGCATTTTCCCAGAGCAGAAATGGCTAATACAAATGGGCATAAGTTTAAAGAGATTGGAGATATAAGAGGTATAAAACCATCAGACATTCCCTTCATTCCCAGAATCATCCTCGTGAACCTCCTCTAGTCTCTCTCCAATGACAACACATCCTTTCTGAGATATGGGACCCAAAACTATTGACAATACTCCAAGTGCAGCCTGACCAGTGTCTTACAAAGGCTCAGCATTATCTCCTTGCTTTTATATTTTATTCCCTTTGAAATAAATGCCAACATTGCATTTACCTTCTTTAATGCAGACTCAATTTGGAAATTAACTTTCTGGGAGTTTTGTACGAGGACTGTCAAGTCCCTCTGCACCTCTGATGTTTGAAACTTCTTTCTAGATAACAGTCTGTACTATTGTTTCTTTTACCAAAATGCATTATCGGACATTTCCCAACACTATATTCCATCTGCCACTTTTTTGAGCATTCTTCCAATTTGTCCAAGTCCTGGTGGAGATGTCAGTAGTAATTTCTGTACACAGAAATTGATGGGTGTGTGGATTGCACTGCTAGGGGTGGTGGTAGAAGCAGATAGATTAGGGGAATTTAAGAAACTCTTGGATAGGCACATAGATGCTAGAAACATGGAAGATTATGTAGGAGGGAAGGTTTAGGTTGATGTTAGAATGAGTTAAAATGTCTGCACAACATCATAGGTTGAAGGGGTTGTACTGTGCACTAACATTCTATGTTTCTATATTAAAACTGTCCAGCACACACTTCCTTTTCAGATGAGGAGCAATGGATCAGTACTCTTGTTGCATTCTTTATGAACAACCAGCAACGCAGATTCAAGCTTTGTCAATAGTGGGGTGGAAGACCAACCTGGGTTGTCAAGATGGTTGGAGAGATAGTTGATCCAATCAGCTGACTAAATTTGATCGGGATTTAACCTGTACTGCATATCTTAAACAAAGTAACCATTCAAACTCGGACTTCAGTCCTCAGGAAAGATAAAATCCTCAATCAAAACGAAGCTCTCATTGCTTGTTTGATTTATGCCTTCGACCATCTCACAGTTACCACTGTACATTATTATTTTCTAATGCCTTGTTCTCTGCTTTCTTACTTTCTCGTTATTTATCAGATTTCATCCATAATCACAAAGGCTGTTCCATTCTTGACCATTTTCTGTATTGAGCATATTTTTATAATGTGGTGCCCCAGCCTAGACTACATGTCTCTCTCCCATTCATTGTACATTTGTCAGACTCCCAAAGCCACTACTTCACGCTTTGTTGAAATTAACTCTATCTGCCTAATTGACCTGTTTGTGGATACTCTCAGCAGATCTCAACTACCTCTGTCCCCACAGTCTGGTTTTTGTAACCTGCACTCCTGTTCCTCCAAAATATTCCAACATGCAGCTCAAGAATTGAATGCAATGCATGAAGCGCTCACTTTGTCCTTAGACTCTTCTTTGCAGAATTAGCACTAAATACAGAAAGTTCTCTTTGTTCTTGACACTTGAGTGAATGTAGAAAGAACACAGCAATGTACCATCAACACAAATAGGGATCTGACAACTATTTGTCAACAAGCAAACACTGACTGCAAGCAATTCTTTCATTACTAACTGTGCAGGGATATTAGATAATGAGTATTTTGATAAAAAATGCAGGGCAGACTGCAGCCTCAGCAGTAATCAGGTAAATCATTGTCTGCTACACAGACCTATTGTCCTGAATGAGCAGCCTGCTGAGATGAGATAGAGTACACCAAAACATGATAATCAGGGAACCAGTCCTGCACCACCTGATGAAATCAGCAGATCCAAGCAGAAGTTTGCCCAACTGCTGGGGAGAATCAAGCAGCTCGTCAGCTGGCCATTTAGTCCATCATTGTCATGCTGGCTCTTTGGATCACCTCCTTGATTAGTTCTTGTGTACACCTCTTGGTCAGTTCTTGTGAACCTACAAAATATCTTGAGTGCGTATCTGATTCCCATTTCAAAGACGCTTCCCATCACATTTTCTGACACTGTGATCACAGGCCACTCACAGAACTATTGTTTCCCCACCACACTGAATTTTTGTTCTCAAATGCATTCCCCCCCCCCGCCCCAACATTTACCAAACTCCTGCTCCTGGGATTTCAACCCCTCTATCTACTCTATCAGACCCTCTGTCATTTAGCAATTCTTCAGGTAAATCTTCTTCAAGGTGAGTAATTCCTGCCTCTTCACCTAGCTCATCCTCTACATTCTGGCAGACCTTTGCTGAGAACGCTGCAGTCTGCCCATTATTTATGAGGATTACCGGGAGCTGCAGTGACTTCTGGGTGACCTCCGTGAACTCCCATACTCACCGGAATGAGATTTCATCCCGAGTCACAAATGCTATTCTACCCTACAACCATTTTCTCTATCTACAAGACACTTATAACCTGATGTCCCCAATCCAGACTCTGTGGTATATCCTCTTTCATTTGTTTTGTATTTCTCTGCCTTTTGGTGCTCCATGGCCATTATGCTGATTGTAAGTCACAGCTGAGAGATCTAGGGTCAGCTGACAACAGTTGTGTCAATCCACTTCCAAAGCCTAGAAATCCTTCCTAAATTGTGGTGCATCGAAGTGGCCATACTGCCCCATCTGTAACCCCTTCAATATTTCATAATGGTTTATCACAACTTCTTCCTCTAGCTAAAATCTGGAGTTCAGCTATGAGACTTTTAGTTGCAAACCGCAAACTGGATTCACCATTTTGTATCAAGAATGCAAAGTGGCTCAAAACATCTGTGTCATGGACATGTGACCGAGGGTCATACATGATATCCTTATTTCTCTTTATCCTCTCTCTCACCCTTTCCTTCCTTTCTTTTCTTTTTCAATCTTTTTGTTAGTTTCATAATGATAAACATACCATAGTATTAGTACAAAGTTGTTGGGATTACATTGTTATGATTAACATAGTTAAATATAAACCCAGTTGACACATGGGTATAAAACTTCCCAATCATACAGGATATAAACATAATATACAAAAAAAAAGGAAAAAATCACGAGAAAGGTAAAACAAATAAAAATATACCCCAAAAGAAAAACTAACCTAAACAGTGTTAATCAACCAAGCTAAGAAAAAAAGACATGGGCTGTTATGTAACATCAAAAAAAAGGAAACATTAGTGTCGTCGACTCTGCTCCTCTCAACATATATTAAAAAGCAATAGAGTAAGTTTGGAAAAGGTCAAATTAGATCATATGAAAATGTTGAATAAATGGCCTCCAAGTCTTTTCGAATTTAATGGACAGATCAAAAATAACACTTTTAATTTTTTCTAAGTTTAAACACAACATAGTTTGAGAGAACCAGCGAAATGTGGTGGGAGGATTAATCTCTTTCCGATTCAGCAAAATAGATCTTCTAACCATTAATGTAAGAAATGCAATCATCCGACGAGCTGAAGAGGTTAAATGACTTGATTCTATCATTGGTAACCCAAAAATTGCAGTAACAGGGTAGGTTGTAAATCAATATTCAGAACAGTTGAAATAATATCAAAAATATCTTTCCAATATTTTTTCAAAAAGGACAAGACCAAAACATATGAGTTAAAGAAGCTATCTCAAAGTGACATCTATCACATACAGGATTTATATGAGAATAATAATGAGCTAATTTATCCTTCGACATATGAGCCCTACGCACCACTTTAAACTGTATCAACGCATGCTTAGCACATATAGAGGATGAATTAACTAATTGAAGATATTTTTTCCATTTTTCAAATGGTAAAATAATCTTAAATTCCCTTTCCCAATCAGTCTTAACTTTATTAGATACGTCTGGACATATTTTCATAATTATATTATAAATAATGCTATTACACCTTTCTGAAAAGGATTTAAATCTAAAATTTTTTCCAGAATATCTGTTGAATATAAATTCAGTAAGGTGGGAAAAACAGTATTTAAAAAGTTTCTAATCTGTAAATATCTTTAAAAAAATGGGATCTAGGCAAGTTATATTTATTAGATAATTGTTCAAAGGACATGAAACAATTATCCAAAAGTAGATCACAAAATCGTACTATACCTTTGGTTTTTCCAAGCCAGATATGCTTGATCCATAATAGAGGGTTGAAAGAAGAAATTAGATATAATAGGACTTGCTAAAATAAATTGATTCAACCCAAAAAATTTTCTAAATTGAAACCATATACGTCAAGTACGTTTTACTACTGGGTTATCCATTTGTTTATACAATTTAGAAAGAGTAAAGGGAAGCGAAGTCCCTAAAATAGAACCCAATGAGAACCCTTGTGAAGAATTACATTCAAGATTAACCCAATGTGGACTTGAAGTTACATCAAAGTCCCATAACCAAAATTTTAAATATTGAATATCAATTGCCCAATAGTAAAATCTAAAATTCTGCAAAGCTCAACCCCCCTCCTTTTTAGATTTCTGTAAATGTTTTTTACCTAACCTAGGATTTTTGTTCTGCCATACATATGAAGAAATTTTGGAATCAACATTATCAAAAAAGGGATTTCGGAATAAAAATTGGCACTGCTTGAAATAAACATAAGAATTTAGGCAAAATAATCATCTTGATAGCATTGATCCGACCAATCAATAACAGAGACATTGATGACTATTTAGTAAACAAAAGTTTAATCTGATCAATTAAAGGTAAAAAATTAGCCTTAAATAAATCCTTATGCTTTTTCGTAATTTTAACCCCTAAATATGTAAAAGAGTCGGTAACTAATTTAAATGGTAAACATCCATAAACTGGAACCTGTATATTTAGGGGAAATAGTTCACTCTTATTAAGGTTCAATTTATAACCAGAAAAATTACTAAATTGAGCCAGCAAAGATAAAATAGCGGGGATGGATTTCCCAGGATTAGAAATATATAACAAATCATCTGCATATAATGATAACTTATGTATTTCATTTTCACGGGTAATACCAAAAATGTTAGGTGAGTCTCAGATAGCAATTGCTAAAGGTTCAAGGGCAATATCAAATAATAATGGACTAAGAGGGCATCCCTGCCTGGTACCCCGAGATAAACGAAAAAAGGGAGATCTTTGATTGTTAGTACAAACCGAAGCTACTGGAGCAGGATATATCAATTTAATCCAAGGTATAAATATCGGACTAAAATTAAATTTCTCGAGCACACTAAACAAATATGGCCATTCAACTCTACTAAAGGCTTTCTCAGCATCTAATGAAATAACACATTCCGGAGTACTAAGTGAAGGAGTATAAACAATATTCATTATCCTCCTAATATTGAAAGATGAATAATGATTTTTAATAAATCCAGTTTGGTCCACAGAGATAATCTGAGGTAATACTTTTTCTAACCTAGTTGCTAATATTTTAGAAAAAAATTTTGAATCTACATTCAAAAGAGATATCGGTCTATATGATGCACAATCAGTAGGATCTTTATTCTTTTTAAGAATTAAGGAAATAGAAGCTCCATAAAGTGATTTGGTAATTTACCTAATCTGATTGCTTCTTCAAAAACTCTAGACAACCAAGGAGAATGTATAGAAGAAATTCCACTGTAAAATCATCTGGACCAGGTGCTTTGCCAGAATTCATTGAAGAATTAACAGCTGTTATTTCTTCATCTGTGACAGGAGTTTCTAATGTTTAACATTCTTCGGGTGATAATTTCGGAAAATTCAATTTCCTTAAAAAGTCATGCATGGTGTTCGGATCATGAGGAAAATCAGAGTGGTATAAGGAGGTATAAATGTGATATCCTTATTTCTCTTTATCCTCTCTCTCACCCTTTCCTTCCTTTTCCTGTCACTCTCCTCAGGCCTTTTCTCATGGACTGCCAATTGACTAGACTGTGCGCCACGCCCTGAAGTGTTGAGACAGCTCCATTTGAATAGCATCCTCATGGTGCTGTTACCTTTGACCTTCCTACTGCCGAGTTCAGAGTTTGTGGATCCAGAGTCTGAGTGCATTATCAAACCCAATCCAAACCAGCAGAGCAGAATTGTGCGGCTGGCAGCCACATCTTCCAGATGAAATATAAAACGGGGGCAATAAACAAGGATTTCTCATCGGCCTGCTATGTTCACTCTGTTTCTCCCAGATTTCCAGCTTCTGCAGTCTTTTGCTCTCGCCAGTGTGGGCTGGAATTAGAGCCAGGTCTCCACTGTTTGCACTCTTTGGAGGCACGCACCCACACCTCCTGCACTCATTTCATCTGGCTGCCACCTTGTGTATTAATGTCCCAGGGTTTACCTCCTTTCAGTGTGACTTCATGTAATCTTAGACACAACCAATTTAGGTTTCATCTGCAAACTGCTAGCTACATTCCCATCCAAACTATCCTTGTACCACATCACTGGTCACAGGCTTGAAAAGCAATCCTCCAATACCATCCTCTGATTCCTTCCACCAAGCTAGTTTTGCTTCTAATTGGCCAGCTCAGCCTGGATCCCAGGTGATCTAACATCTGGACCAGCCTACCACCTGAAACCTTTCCAAAGGCCTTGCCTTAGTCCATGTAGACAATGTCTACCATTCCGCCCTCATCTATCCTCTTGCCACCTCTTCAAAAGACTCAGCCAAATTCATGAGGGATGATCTCCTATCAACAAAGCCATGTGGGCTATCCTTAATTGGCCTTTCTTTTTCCAAATGCAGATAGATCCTGTCTCTCAGAATCCTGTCCAGTAACTAATATTTGGCTTGCCAGCCTCCAGTTCTGTGGCCTCTCCTTACAGCTCCTTTTATAGCATTAGCCGCTGTCTAGTCTTTCAATACCTCAACAGTGGCTAAGAACGATGCAAAAATCTCAACAGGATCCCAGCAACCTCTTCCCTTTCTACCCACAACAACCTAGGATATGCTTGGTCAGGCCCAAGACACTTCTGCAGTTGTCAGTTTCCTGGTAATGTTTAAACCGGGGCTCTATCACCGTCGGAAGATTTCTTCAGGGGAGAGGAATAGAGACATCCTATACATTTCCTTCATTGAACATCAGCCAGATTATGTTATGATCCCATTGCACAGTGTGACTGTACACATTTCACAGAGTACATCAGTAACACACTTCAAAATTACCACATTGGAACGAAGTCTTGCTGTACTTGTGCTGGTTCTTTATCATTTCTGCTCTATAGCTAATCATTGCAAAGACCATCCAAAGGATGATGTAACTTTGCAGTCAGGTTGTTGTGAAGGAGTCTGTTCTCACTTGTGAAGAGGGGAACAGTGGGTGGGTCTTCAAACAATGTTGAAACATTTGTGAATAACTCTCCTGGCCTTAGCTTTCTGCACAATGCCTGCTTCCCAGATGGAGAGGCACAGACACGTTGAATATTAGCAACCTTTTGCACCTCCAGAGGCCGTGGAGCCTCAGTCACTGAGTATGTTCATGACAGGTTGTTCTGCTTTCCTCTCACATCCCAAAGACGCAGCCTGTGAGGTGAATTGGCCACCAGAGGATGCAGGTGACTGCTGGAAGCTGGGGGCGGTTGTTGGGATTGTGACATGGACACTGGATGACCATCAGAAGGAGGAAAGGGATAGGCAGCCAGTGCAGGGTACTCCTGTGGCCATTCTCCTCAATAACAGGTATGCCATTTTGGATACTGTCGGGGTGATGATCTTGCAGAGGAAAGACACAGTGGTCAGGTGTCTGGCACTGAACGTGGCTCTGTGGCTCAGAAGGGAAGGGGGAGAAGAGGTGGGCTATATTGGAAAGGAATTCAGTTCTTACAGGAACAGACAGAAGGTTCTGTGACAAGAACAAGATTCCCAGGTGAAATGTTGCCATACAAAGACAAGAATCGAAAGGTTGAACCTGGTGGGAATAATGTTCTGAGCTGCATCTATTTCAATACAAGGAGTATTATAGAAAAGGTACTGATCTTAGAGCAAAGGTTCCCCGCCATTTTTATGCCATGGAACAATACCATTAAGCAAGGGGTCCGTAAACACCAGCTGGGGAACCCCTGCCTTAGATCATGGATCAGCACGTGGAATTATGACATTGTAGCCTTTACTGAAACTTGGCTGCAGGAGGGGCAGGACTGCCAGCTCAATGTTCCATAGTTCTGTTGTTTTAGACATGATGGAGCGGGAGGGTTAAAGGGGGAGGGTTGACAGTCCTCAGACAGCAGACTGGAAAGCTTGTCTACTGATGCTATGTGTGTGGAACTGAGGGATAAGAAGGGGATGACCTCATTAATGGGATTATATTATAGGCCACAAATAGCCAGCGGGATTTAGAGGATTAGGAGCAAATTTGTAGAGAGATTACAGACAGTAGCAGGAAACCTAAAGTTGTGATAGTAGGTGATTTTAACTTTCCACAACTGTATTGACTAGGACTCACATACTGTGAAAGTGCTAGATACGACAGAGTTTATCAAATATGTTCAGAAAAGTTTCTTCAATCAATAATTGACTCATTCCACCGAGATGCAGCACTGAGCGTCATAGGAAGTCATTCCTGCCTGTGGCCATCAAACTTTACAACTCCTCCCTTGGAGGGTCAGACACCCTGAGCCAATAGGCTGGTCCTGGATTTATTTCATAATTTACTGGCATAATTTACATATTACTATTTAACTATTTATGGTTCTATTACTATTTATTATTTATGGAGCAACTGTAACAAAAACCAGTTTCCCCCGGGATTAGTAAAGTATGACTATGACTACTATATAGAGGTCCCAACTAGAGAGAGTGCAATTCTGGATCTCCTGCTAGGGAACAAGACAGTGCAGGTGACGGAAGTGTGTGTGAATGCTTTGGATCTAGTGATTGTAGTGCCATTATTTTCAAGATAATTATGGAGAAGTCTAGGTCTGGTCCTCAGCTTGAGATTCTAGATTGGAGAAAGGCCAATTTGAATGGTATCAGAATAGATTTGGCAAATGTAGATGGGGACAGGTTAGTTTCTGGCAAAGGTATGCATGTTAAGTGGGAAGCCTTCGAAAGTGAAATTCTGAAAGTACTGTGTTTGCATGTTCCTGTCAGACTAAAAGGCAAGGCTAACATGGAGCAGGAGGAGATGGGGGGGATCTAAAATGGATGTTTTGCATCTGTACCCTAACATCAGTTACTGGAGGGGATCTCTGGACGCAGAGTCTATAGAAATGAGGTGAAACAGCAACGATGTCAGGCGCCATATTCGGTTTACTGAGGGGGAGGTGCTTACTGTCCTGAGGCAAATTAGGGTGAATAAATCCCTAGGATCTGATGATGTGCTCGCTTGGAGGCGAGTACAGAGAATGCAGGGGCCCAGCAGGACTATTTAAAATGTCCTTGACCATAGGTGAAGTGCCAGAGAATTGGGGGATAGCTGATGTTGTTCCCTTGTTTAAGTAAGGCTCTAAGAATAAACCAGGAAAGTATAGGCCAGTGAGTCTGACATCTGCAAGGGGCAGGTTATTGGATGGTATTCTAAGGGACCGTATAAGTATTTGGAGAGACAGGGACTGATTAGAGATAGTCAACATGGTTTTGTATATGGTAGGTTGTGTCTAACTGATCTTATAGAGTGTTTTCAAGGAAGTTACCAGGAAAGTTAATGAAGGAAAGTCAGTAGGTATTGTCTACATGGACTTCAGCAAGAAATAGAATTGGTCCTGCATGGGAGGTAGCTCAGGACGGTTCATTCAGAATGAAAATATACAAGGATGTTGCTGGGATGTGAGGACCTGGGTTATAGAAAAAAGGTTAATGAGGTTAACACTTTATTCCCTGGAACATAAGAGAATGAAGGGAGATTTGACAGAGGTATACAAAATTTTGAGGGTTATGGATAAGGTAAGTGCAAGCAGGTGTTTTGTCCAAGTGCAGCACAATGGGATTAGGTAGAATAATAGCTCAGCATGGACTAGATGGACCAAAGGGCTTTTTTTCCATGTTGTAGTGTGCTGTGATACCATTACTCTTAAGCTACAAGGAAATGTTGGAAATGAGATTGCTCTGTGAGTAGGCATAGGCTTAATGGACCGTGTAGTCTATTATGTTATGAAGAAATATGAAAAATATGATAATCAGTTATGATCATTTCAGTGAAGGAATATTTTATTCAGGAGATTGAAGGGAGAAATCAGTCTGTGATGTAGGATGGGTGAATCAGGGAGGAAAGATTATGTTGCCTATGGCATTTACCCAGGACATTGACCGCATGTTTCAGAATTCCCGTGAAGTACAGAGTTTCAATATGTTGGTGAATTTATAGCTGCTTAGGCCTACAGGGCATTACAAGCAGTGTAACTGTGAGAGCCCCTGTCTGTCAGCATCAACAGCCCAGGATCAATCCTAATATCAGATGCTGGCTGTATGGACTTCGCATACTTTTCCTGTGACAGTGTGGATTTCACCCAGATCTCTGGCTGCCTCCCACATCCTAAAAATGTGCAAATTAGCTACTATAAATTCTCCACTAATGTTTGGGGGAGTGACAGAATCTGAGGGAGCTGTTGGGAGTGTGTGTGTGTGTGTGTGTAAAATGGATTAAGATGTGATTATTACAAATGGGTGACTGATGGTCAGTGTGGACTGAGGACTCTGCTTCCATGTGGCTCCTCGACTCTGAACGTACAATAGAGAGATGGAGAGAGCCACTCAGCCCCTCATTCATTAAAATCATGACTGACTTTTAACCTCAGCACCTCTTTCATGCATTAACTCACATCCCTGGGTTCCTTTGATGTCCTAAAATCAATTGATCTTGGTCTCCAACAACATAACCAACTGAATCTTCATGATCACCTGGATAAAGAATAGCAAAGCTGTATTATCTCTCAGGGAAGAAGTTTCACTTTATGTCACTGCTAAATCACCAATGGCTTTTTTCATGCCTGTGATCCCTGGGGATAAGGAAACACCAGCCAGGGAAATATCATCCCTTTATCCAACTAGTCAATATGGTGAGATGTTTGTACACCTTTAGGAGTTTGTCTCTCATTTATTGACCTGCAGAGGGTATGACCCCAATGGGTGGGTAGAGGAGATCAGAAAGGGCAATGCTGGACATGGGAGCCCCACCCAAACCTGGCCCCAGTGCAGAATGACACCGAACAATCTTGGTCAAGATCGGACAGCTCAAAACTTCCCCACTCACCCATGTCACATTTCTCTGACCTTCTCTGCAGGTCAGCCAGGCAACTGCAATGGGAGAGGAGGTTTGAAATGGGAAAATACTCTTCCCTCAAAGAGCCAAACATCCCTCCAATAGCTGAAACATGGTGAGGGGCCCTGAGAGAAGAAACCAGGATAACACGCAGCTCGAGTGATGAGTGGTCCAATACACAGAGAGAGTCCATACTACTGATTGAGGGCACTGGAGAAGACTGGAGCCTTAAACACGGAAACTTGCCCTTCACCCAGCTGGTTTATGCTGACCAAGATTTCCATCTAGGCTGGTCCCACTTCCCTCTGGTTGACCCATATCCTTCAAATGATTCTGCCTTACCCAAGATAGAAAATACATGCCAAAAGTGCAATGCTACAATAATCAAGGGGGATTTCAATATGCAGGTAGGTTGGGAAAATCAGGTTGGTGCTGGATTCCAGGAGGGGGAACTTCTAGAGTATCTACAAGATGGCTTTTTGGACAAGCACATGATTGACCCCACTAGAGGATCAGCTATTCTGGATTGGGTGTTGTGCAATGAACCAGAATTGATTAGAAAATTCAAGATAGAAGAACCCTTAGGGAAAGTGATCATAATATGATCAAATTCACCCTGAAATTTGAGAAGGAGAAGTTAAGACACTGCCCTTCTCCAAAGAGTGCTATAAGAGGTCTTTCTTATCCTTGGCCATGAAGCTCAAATAATGAGTCAACCTATAGCTGGGGAAGTGATGACCCCCTCCTGTTAGACTGTTTGTGGTGACTTATTTTTTATTCTTACTTTTATTCTTTCTGCTTCTCTTCTAATGCTACTGTGACACTGTAATTTCCTTTGGGATCAATAAAGTATCTATCTATCTCTTTAAAGTCAGATGTATCAGTATTACAATGGAGTAAAGGGCATTGCAGAGGCATGAGAGAGGAGTTGGCCAGAATTGATTGGAAAAGAACACTGGCAGGGATGATGGCAAAGCAGCAACGCCTGGAATTTCTGAAAGCAATTCAGAAGGCATGGGATATATACATCACCAAGAGGAACAGGTACTCTAAAGGCAAGGTGACACAACTGTGACTGACAAGAGAAGTCAAAGTCAACATAAAAGCCAAAGGGAGGGAATATAATAGAGCAAAAATTAATGGGAAATTGGAGGATTAGGAAGATTTTAAAAACCAACAGAAGGCAACTGAAAAAGTAATTAAGAAGGTAAAGATGGAATATGAAAGTAAGCTAGCCAATAATATCAAAGAGGATACCAAAAGTTTCTTCAGATACATAAAGTATAAAAGAGAGGTGAGAGTAGATCTCAGACTGCTGGAAAATGTTGCTGGAGACATTAGTAATGGGGACAATGAAATAACGGATGAACTGAATAAGTATTTTGCATCAGTCTTCACTGTGGAAGACACTAACAGTATGGTGGAAGTTCCAGGTGTTCGGGGTCATGAATTGTGAGAAATTACCATTACTAGGGAGAAGGTTCTTGGGAAACTGAAAGGTTGAAGGTAGATAAGTCACCTGGACCAAATGTGTACACTCCAGGGTTCTGAAAGTGGTGCCTGAAGAGATTGTGGAGGCATTAGTAATGATCTTTCAAGAATCACTAGATTCTGTAATGGTTCCAGAAGACTGGAAAATTGCAAATGTCACTTCTCTCTTCAAGAAGGGACAGAGGCAGAAGAAAGGAAATTATAGGCCAGTTATTCTGACCTCAGTGGTCAGGAAGACATTGGAATCAATTATTCAGGATGAGGTCACAAGGCACATGATAAAAAAGGCTGTTGTCAGTATGGTTTCCTCAAGGGGAAATCTTGCTTGATAAATCTGTTAGAGTTCTTTGAAGAAATAACAAGCGGGATAGTCAAAGGAGAATCCGTTGATATTGTATACTGTACTTAGATTTTCAGAAGGCCTTTGACAACGTGCCACATATGAGGCTGCTTAACAAACTACGAGCCCGTGGTGGTATACGAATTATTCTAGCATGGTTAAAGCAGTGGCTGATTGGCAGCAGGCAAAGAGTGGGAATAAAGGGAGCCTTTTCAGACTGACAGCCGGTAGCTACTGGTGTTCCACTGGGGTCCGTGTTGAGACTGATGCTTTTTATGTTATATGTCAATGATTTGGATGATGGAATTGACGGCTTTGTTGCAAAGTTTGCAGAATGTATGAAAGTAGATGGAGGGGCGGGTAGTTTTTGAGAAAGTAAAGGGGCTACAGAAGGACTTAGTCAGATTAGGAGAATGGGCAAAAAAATGGCAGATGGAATATACTGTTGGGAAGTGTATGGTCATGCACTTTGGTTGAAAAATGAAAGGGTTGACTATTTTCTAATGGAGAGAAAATACAAAAAACTGAGGCGCAAAGGAACTTGGGAGTCTTTGTGCAAAATTCTCTAAAGGTTAATTTGCAGGTTGAGACTGCAACGTTAGCATTAAATTTCAAGAGGTCTAGAATATAAAAGTAAGGATGTAATGTTGGAACTTTATAAAGCACTGGTGGGGCCTCACTTGGAGTATTGTGAGCAGGTTTGGGCCCCTTATCTTCGAAATAATGTGCTGACACTGGAGAGGGTTCAAATGAAGTTCATGAAATTGATACCAGGATTGAACGGCTTGTCAAAGGAAGAAGATCTGATGGCTCTGGGCCTGTATTCACTGGAATTCAGAAAAATGAGGGTTGACCTCAATGAAACCTACCAAATGTGAAAGGCCTTGATAGAGTGGTTGTGGAGAGGATGCTTCAGAAGGTAGGAGAGTCTAAGACCAGACGATACAGCCTTAGAATACAGGGGCGTCCTGACAGAACGGAGATGAGGAGGAATTTCTTTAGCCAGATAACAGTGAATCTGTAGAATTCTTTGCCACAAGCAGCTGTGGAGGGCAAGTCTTTATGTATTTTTATGCTCCGCCTTCTTCCCCGCACTCGCCGTCTTCTGATGACAAACTGGACGAGGAGTCGTTGGTCTCCAGCACACAGGAAAGTGTCGTTGCACATGCTCTTCCAATCGCTGATAAGCCTCTGCAAGTGATATTTCGCCTGTCGCCAGAAGCCCAGCCAGCGACCTTACCTCGCCCACTCCAAAAAGATTTCCCAAACAGGCTTCAAGCTGGCGAGAGGCCGCACAAACCAACAGGTACCTCCACCGAAGGTCCTCAGTTCTTCTGTGACAGATGGTACATCAACTTCCCAATTTACGTAATATTACCACAATGTAGATGAGGTTGAACAGGGAGTACCAGGTACAGTAGATGATCCCAACAGATTAAGAGGTGAAGTGTTGCCTCACCTGAAAGGACTGTGTAGGTAAGGAAAGAGGTAAATGGGTAGATGTATCACTTTGATCAATTGCAGGAGTATGTGCCAGGAGGGAGATTAATGAGGGAGACAAATGGACAAGGGAATCCTGGAGGGAATGATTCCTGCAGAAAGTGGAGAGTGGGGGTAAGTAAAGATATAAACAATAGAAAATCCGCAGATGCCGGAAATCCAGAGCAATGCACACAAAATGCTGGAGGAACTCAACAGGCCAGGCAGTATCTATGGAAAAAACTCCCCAGCATTTTTTCTCCAGTCCTGCCAAAGGGTTTCAGCCTGAAACGTCAACTGTACTTTTTTCCACAAATGCTTCTTAGCCTGCTGAGTTCCTCCAGCATTTTGTGTGCGTTGTAAGTAAAGATATGGTTGGTGGTAGGATCCTGTTGAAGATGGTGGAAGTTACAGAGAATGATGCATTGAATACAGAGGCTCATGGGGTGGTAGGTGTGGACAAGTGGAGTTGGAAAAATGGGGTGAGCACTGATGTACGAGAAATGGAGGAGATGGGGGTGAGAACAACAGGAAGGAAAACTCCGTTCATGAAGAAAGAGGACATCTCTGATGTGCTGGAAAGGAAAGCCTCATCCTGGGAGCAGATGCGATGGGGACAAAGGAACTGAGACAAGGGAATAGCATTTTCACAGGAGAAAAGGAATCACTAGGTGGTTTAGAATAGATGTTAGCAGACAGTTTGTCTCCAGAGGTGGAGACAGAGATATCAAGAAAGAGGATGGAGGTGTCAGAAATGGACCATTTAAGGGCAGGGTGGAAGTTAGAGGTAAAGTTGATGAAATTGATGAGCCAGCATAACTATGTGAAGCAGCATCAATGTAGCACAGGAAGTGTTGGGGAGTATTACCAAGGAATGCTGAGAACATGGACTGGTCCACATAACGAACAAAAAGGTAGGCTTAGCTTGGGCCCATGCAAGTGCCCATGGCTATGCCTCAAGTCTGGGATAAGTGGGACGAGCCAAAGGAGAAATTGTTGAGATGAGGACCAGTTCTGCCAGACGGGGGAAGGTGGTGGTGGAGGGGAACCGGTTGTATTTTTTGCTCAGAAAGAAGCAGAGGCTTTAAGGCCTTCTTAATGGGAGATAGAAGTGCATGGGACTGAACGTTCATGGTGAAAATGAGGCAAGTCAAGGCTAAGAAATCGAGGAGATGTGAAGAGTTGCAGATCTAACTGTGAAAGGACGGAAACAAGGTGGGTAGAATGGACTCGAGGTATGTGGACAGGAGTTCAGTGGGGCAAGAGCAGGAAGAGACAAGAGGCCTACCCGAACAATCAGATTTGTGGATCTTGGGTAGGAGGTAGAAACAAGCAGTGCAGGATAAGGGAACTATGAGTTTGGTGGTGGTGGTTGAGAGATCTCCAGAGTTGATGAAGTTAGTGATGATGTCGGAGACAATTTTCTGATATTCCAGAGTGGGGTCCGTTTCAAAGAGTAGGTAAAAGGAAATGTCTGGCCTCAGCAAGGTAGAGGTCAATCTGCAAAACTATAACAGCACCCTTTTTGTGGGTTTGATGATAAGGTTGGGATTGGTGTGAAGGGAGTCGAGGGTAGTGTGTTCTGAGGGGGTAAGGTTCAAGGAGGAGTGAGTTCAGCTGGGTGAAGTCTCACTGGCAATCAGAGATGAAAGATCCAGAGCAGGCAGAGAACCTAACAGATATCCAAGAAAAGGAGAAGGGTTGGATACAGGAGAAGGAGTCATTTGTATGGGGTGCGGAATTTTTGCCAAAGGAATGGGCTCGGAGGAGAGCTCAGCGTCATGGCAGACTCACACTCACAGAGGTGCAGGTGAAGGAGGACTAAGGTAAGGCTCTTGTTGTTTGGCCATCTTTGCAAGCAACAAGCATGACTCTGATACTTCATATTTTCATACAATGAAGAAAAATTCCATTTGAGTGATTTCATTTAGCCCACGTTCCCTCTAATGGCCAGTGTGCGCAAAATTCTTGTGCTGTGCAGTCTTTTACCCAGTGACTACATGTGCGTGCTGAATTTTTAAATGGAAACAAACCTCAATAAAAGCAGAATAAATAAGCCAGTTCTAAAATCTGCAGACAGATCATCACAAACTCCATGTTGTCAACACCGTCTGCATCAGAAACCGGATTGTGTATGATTGTGAAATATACTGAACATGCCAACAAGGTAGAGGGTGACAACTAGTTTAAATTATTTTGTGCACTTGTAGCAAAGGATGTGCACACACATATGTGCACAGCTTAGAGGAAACATACACAGGTCATACACAGGTCATGCTCCCTTCTCGCTGCTGCCATCAGGAAGAAAGTACAGGAGCCTTGGGACTCACACCACCAGCTTCAAGACCAGTTACTAACCCTCTTGAGCAAGTGAGGATAACCACTCAATTTCACTTACCCTATCATTGAAATGTTCTAACAAAATATGGATTCTCTTTCAAGGACTCATCATCTGATGTTCTTGATATTTATTGCTTATTTATTATTATTATTTTTTCTTTCTTTCTTTTTGTTTTTTTTAGATTTTTAGATTATGAGGACACTCAGTTCTCGTTTATTGTCATTTAGAAATGCATGCATTAAAAAATGATACAACATTCCTCCAGAATGATATCACAAGAAAACACAGGACAAACCAAGTCTGAAAAACTGACAAAAACCACATAATTATAACATATAGTTACAACAGTGCAAAGCAATACCATAATTTGATAAAGAGCAGACCATGGGCACGGTAAAAAAAAAAGTCTCAAAGTCCCGATAGACTCATCATCTCACGCAGGCAGCAGAAGAGAGAAACTCTCCCCGCCATGAACCTCCAAGCGTCACCAACTTGCCGATGCAGCACCATTGGAAGCACCCGACCGCAGCGGACTCTTGAGTCCGCCCGAAAACTTCGAGCCTCCGACCAGCCCCTCCGACACAGCCGCTCCGAGCACCATCCTCTGCCGAGCGCTTCGACCCCACCCCGGCCGCCAAGCAACAAGCAAAGCCGAGGACTTGGAGCCTTCACCTCCGGAGGCTCTGGATCACACAGTAGCAGCAGCAGCAAAGCAGGCACTTGAAGTTTTTTGGTTGTACGTCCAAATTGGTGTGGTTTTTCATTGATTCTGCTATGGATTTATTGTGTATGCCTGCAGGAAAATTGTTCTCATGGTTGTATGTGGTGATATCTGATACTCTCAGAGCATTTCCGTTCCCCATTTATTTCCCTGGAACCTAATCTCTCTCAAATGCCCATTAACTTCCCTGGTGGTATAACACTATCACACCAAGGACAACTTTCAGCAGTCTATTAACACAGTGTACCAAGGTCTTACTGTCTTTATGGTGCAAGAGGAAACAGAAGCACCCAGCGTGATTCCACAATAGTCACGGGGAAAACATGTCAACTGCACACAGAAAGCATCCAAGGTCAGGACTGAATCTGGGTCTCTGGTGCTGTGAAGTAGCAGCATTATCATGATGCCATGATGCTGAATGACTTCAGTTCCAACTTATTTTCCTTCAACGTCCTTCAAAATTAATCCTACCAGACTTCCGCTGGAGTAGAAAGATCCCACTATATCTTCTCAAAAGAAGTTATTGTTCTGTCTTCAACTGGTGCTTGGGATTCCTTCATTCTGTGCCACTGTGATTGACAGGTGTTCTCTCCACCCTCATCCTCCCGCAGTGACCTTAGTCCCACACACACACTGCAGAGCCACTGTCTGTTACTGAAATGGAGCTGCGGTCAATCCCAGCTGATATGTTTTGTCTGTCCAATCGGAGCTTTTAAACCATTGTTGCTAATTCAACCCAAGGTGTACCTTTATCTGAGAATTAGCAAATATATTGCACCGGGATTTCCCATATTTCAGTGACTGCATTCCTGAAGTGATTCCCTGCCTGAGAAATACTTGGAATATCCTTTGGGCAGCACAGTGGCTATGGAAATGTGGTCTTGCTTTTTTATTATCTACCAGAACAATAACATAGAAAGAATGAAAATCTTCCAACATTGAATGCACTCTGGGTGGAATTAGCAAGAGCTGTGGAATTCACTGAAATGATCCCACTAAAAACCTACTTCTGAAGCAGAACGTTTGATCCAATTCCCTCTTCTGGGCTTCCAGAAGGCAGCAAATCAGTGAACTACGACCTTGGCCTCAAATGCAACTCCCTTCACTGCCAGGAAGGCGCTGTGCTGTGAGTGAGAGAAAGAAGTATCGCATTGTTCTCCAGCAGATGTGGGGAAAGGAAAAGCATCTGGCATAGCAGCGAAGAGAACTAATTCACTGATTAGATGCAGGATACAAAATGGGGGCAAGGAAAAGAGGGAATTGAAATCTTTCCTGTCAGGTTTGAAAAGGATGGTGTTTCTGTTATATTTTGTATCTAAAACATGAAAATATTTGAAAGAACAACATGGAGCTAGGACATGCATGTCTACTTCGCTTTTTGCTTTTAGCAAGGCGTGCACATATGATGTGGTGATGTGATGATGTATGCCTTTCACATACTTTTACACCTAACCTGTAATGAATTGTACAAACAACAAAGAATGCTCAATCAAACATATTTAAAACATTGCTCAAATATAACTGAAATATTAAATACACAACACTCCTCCCTGCATAGCTATAAACTCCAACTCAATGTAGAATGCATCGCAACTTATATATACACACACACAAACACATATATACATGTGTACTGTATACTATGTAATACAACTACTTATATAGGCATCCACAGCAGAGTAAGTTTAAAGTTGTCCCATTCAAGCCTGAAGATTTAATCGCTGTGGAGTATTTCTTACTCTTGTAGGATAACATCTTTCCTGACCCGGGGAGGGGGGGGTCATTGGGCTTGGTAGGTGAGAGGAGGCTGTGATACAGTCTCAGGTTCTGGGCCCTCCTCTGTGGTGGTTGTAAGAATTGACTCTGGCACTGCAGGAGGTAGTTCTGACAATTCTGGACACTTTTCTTCTCAATTGACTCTCCTCTCCTCAACTGATCAATGTGTCATCTCCAAATGGCATCACGTGTAGGAGAGTGGTCCAGTTCTGCAAGAGTATTTCCACGTACTCACTTTTAATCACCCTCGCCAGAAATGCATGTCCAGGAGTGAAACATCGAACCTCCTTGTTTGAGGAGCCATCAATTTGTCTCAGCTGTTTGTCCTGCAAACTCCTTCTGAGATTGGGTTTGAGGAGATCTAGGCATGAGAGAAAGGGACAACCCAGGAACAGCATAGCTGGTGAGTTGTTGCTTATGAAGAGTGCATTGCCATGTACAAGGAGGAAATTGGCAAGCTTCTAATGCAGTGTCAGAGTAGCGAGTTCTGCTAACATTGCTCATAATGCATTCTTTTTTAGACTCCACACAAACCTTTCTGCCAAGCCATCTGTGGCTGGGTGTTATGGAGCAAATGTAAAAGGTCTTACCCCATTCATTTTCAGGAATACCTGAAACTGTTCCATACCAAGCTACAGTCCATTGTCGCTGACTAAGTGTTCTGGAAGACCAGTCCTTGAAAAAGGCTTCTAAACACATCCACAGTGTGCAAAGCAGTAGTGGAGGCTTTTGGAAACACTTCTGGCTACTTTGCAGTTGCATCCACTGCTTCCAAGAAATCTGTGCCCATGAATGGTCCGGCAAAATCCACATGAATCCTCTGCCAGGGCTATACAGGCCTTTCCCCGGGATGGAGAGGCACCACTCTTGGCATCTATTGGACATGTTGGCATCCCAAACAGTATACGGCAAGCAGCTTAATCTGCTGATATATCCCAGGCCACCAGACAAAGCTTCAAGCCAACATCTTCACTTTGTCCATGCCTAGATGACCAACATATAGCTCCTCCAACACTTCAGTTCTCAGCTTGGACAATATGGCAACTCTCAATCCCCACATAAGGCAAACCCGTCAAGGGCAAGTTCATCTTGGCACTGGTAAAAATGGGGTAGCTGGGATTTATGCTGCACGTTTCAGCCATTTTTTGGTAGCCATGTAGACCTGAGACAGTGTGGGGTCTTTTCTTGTTTCCTTTTGGATCATCTCTGCCATAATAGGGAGACTTTTCAATTTGCTTTAGGGAGAATGCATCAAAATGTGTGTCCTCTTTTGTAAATTCTACAGGCATTTCCTTTTCCAAGGACAACCCTCAGTCCTGGGTGATGGAAGTCCTTAACGGTGGAGGCCACCTTTTTGAGACATCAGTCCCTGAAGATGTCCTGGATGCTACAGAAGCTGGTGCCCATGATGGAGCTGACTGAGTTCACAACTCTGCAGCTTCTTTCAACTTAGCAATATTGATACATGCTCTGCCCCATTTTCCGAAGTGAAAGACTATCTCTTTTGTTTTGCTGATATTTAGAGGAAGGTTGCTGTTGGAAGGTTACTATCTGAGTTTTGGCCTATTGTAGTGGTGTCATCTGTGAACTTGTAGATAGAATTAGGCAAATCTGCCCACACAGTTGTGAGTGTGTAAAGAGTGAGGTAGGAGGCAGGGGATACAGCCATGCAGGGCAGCAGTACTCAGGAAGATCAGGGCAGATGGATTGCATCGTATCTTCACTGATTATGGGTTGTTAGTAATGAAGGTAGGTGATAGGTGGAACCAGATAAGGGAAGGATACAATCAGGTGGGGATAGGGGAGCGGAAGATAGGAAAGGTCAGTCAGAATGAAGAAGAAGTCCACATTCATATCTACATGTTGTTTCCTTCTTTGCTTCACATTTCCTATCTCTTGCCCCTCTCCCACATGGTTTCATCTGCCTGTCGTGCTCCCCCTTTACCTGGAATCACCTATCAGCCAATAACCTCCGTCCCACAATTCCTTCTCACTTCTATTCACTTGTTATTTCTCCACCACACTCCCAGTCCTTATCCAGGGCTGCGATCCAAAATATTAACCATTCTTTTGCAGCCACAGGTACCGCTTAACCTATTGAGTTCTTCTAGCAGTTTATTTCTTGAACTTCAAGTGTGTCAAAGGTCATGGGGACAGAGTGGAAAATGACACTGAGGTCAAACCTGAATTTGCCATGGCATTCCAACCTCGAAGGGCCAAGTGACCCACTCCCACAACCAGGTATCTTTTAATAAGGACAGAAGAGTAAGAAGAGCCCACGGGAGCTGCACAAGCAGATGGAGAAAGGGGGAGTACATCAACATCTCTATGTCCTCAGAAGGCTAAGGAAATTCAGCATGCCCCATTGATGCTCAGCAGTTTCTATGGATGTGCAATGGAAAGCAACCAATCCAGATATATCAGGGCTGGGTACAGTAACTACACTGCCGAAAGCGGCAAGAAATTGCTGAGAATTTTGAACGCAGCTGAACACCTGATCTTCCTCTTTGTCGCCATTGTATCTTTAGTTTACCTGCACTGCACTTCTTCTCTCACGGTACCTGCGACAGTTTATTCTGTCATTGCTCTTCCCTTGTAGCTTACTGTACTTACGTTTTGGAATGATCTGTACAAATGGCCTGCAAAACAATGCTCCTCCCTATACTGCAATACACCCATTTCCAACCGCTGAGGGAGAGAGCAAGTGGGAGGGTGAGGGGGGATGGAGAAGGAAGGAGAAAAAGTGAAGATTGGGGGGGAAGGGAGAAGGAGAAGGAGGGAAAAGGATGAAGCGGATGGGAAGGAAGAAGGGAGAGGGAGGGTGGGAGAGGGAAGGAGGAGGGAGGGAGAAGGAGGGAGAGGGAGGGGGAAGGGGAAGAAGAGGAAGGGAAGGGTAGGGAGACAAAGGGAGGGAAAGGGACGGATAGAAGGGGAGAGAGCGAGGGGAAGGAGAGAGACGGGGGGGACACAGAATTACATACTTACATTCTGTATTGACTGATTGACTGAGAAAGTGGCAGAAGGAGAAACTAGAATATTGGAAGAGTTACTGGAAGAGGGCAGAGGCACAGTTATGGTCAGAAGAGCAGATAAGATATGAGCTGGCATGAGGGAGAAAAAGAAAGATAACAAAAGAATGAAGATGATGTTGTGGAAGAGATTGACTGAAAGTTACACTGACACAGAAAGAGTAAGAGAGAGAAAAAAGGAGGCTTCTATGTACTTGCACGGAGAAAATAGGGGAAAAAATACTGAACAGATGGAGAGAGAAGACCAGAGAGCTTCATAATGAGGAGAAAGTGTTTCTCAAACTTCAAAATCAATAACATAAGTCATATTATTTGCTGAGCTTTGCTTTCCTTTTCAATTCCAATATTAGGCTCCGACTTTCAAAAATATCAACTCTCAATTTGTTCTTTTTGTGTCACCATAGATCAAGGGATTACTTGAACCAAGCAGAACTGTTTGCTGAGTAGCTCTTTCTACCTGCTCCTGACTGATGTGGACAGGAAACATATGAAGGAATAAATCAGAATAAATAAAGTTACACAATATCTCACAATAGACAGCAAAAAATAATGCAGAAACCCATTAGTGACAGGAAGAGCCTGTCAACAAGGGCAGCTGAACCCACTCACATTGTCTGTTGTAGTAAGCTTCTTGGTTAAATTATTCCTCCGTTTGCTTATCATTTTGACAAATTAAAGCTCCAATTTTTTTCTTTCTTACTCCAGACTCTCTAAACACTTGATTTGAAACTCCCTCCAAGCTTTCAGTGCGTGTTTCACTTCCTTCATCCCTTAATGCTATTCTCCCCTGCTCCTGGCCCATCCAGGTTCTCAGTAATGTCTCCTCTTCCCAATATTCACCAAATCTTCTTCACGTTGCTCTCTGGCCTTGCTGTGCCCAGTCACTGTGACCATCATCAGTCGCATAACCCTTCGCTACGTCCTCTGGTCTCTTATACATCCCTGCTTTTTATCGACATGCCTTCTACTGAAATTGCTTCCTGACATCTCTCCACCTCCCACTCCCTCACAATTCAATTTCAACCCTCTCTTCATGACCTGTATCAATCACTCACCTGGTATCTAAGTTGATGCCTTCTAAGCTTAGGCTGAGGTGCTTGAGTGGCACGTTACAACATGAAGGTGCCTTCAGTACAACAAAAGTTGCTGGATCTAGGTACAGTAGTTCCCTTCAAAACCTGGAAAATTACAATCAACCTGAACAGTAAGTGGAAAACTCCATGAAGTAGGTGGTGTGAATCATTTGCTCTCTTCCAGGTACAATAGAGGAGGGGAGGGATGGAGGGAGGGAACGTCGACTCAGACCATGAGAGGTCTGTGTCGGGCATTTTCATGCCTTACAAGGCGCAGATTGGAAGCCTGTGTGGGGCGTCACTCCTCACACAGACACTAGAGCAATGTGTGGTTTAGTGCCTTGCTCAAGAGCACAAACACGCTGCCACAGCTGAGGCTCGAACTAGTGACCTTCAAATCACTAGACGATCACCTTAACCACGTGCCCAACACAATAGAGAAACTAGTAATTAATCCCTCGATTTTGTCGGATCTCAGTGTCATTACCTCTACTTAAGACACAAATACAACTTAAAGGTGAAGGACAAAAATGAGCATACAAGTACTAGGAATCTACCTCCAGTTCATGTTGGATTATGTCTAACTTGATTTCAGTATGATTCTGCCTTCCAATGGCAATGCTCTTTACACCTTCTGCAACCAACTACAGACATGCCGAGGAGGTACACTGCATGCTAAACAACTACCTGTGGAAGAAAGGAAACAGATACGATTTACAATAGTGTTGGTTAGATGATGGTTTTGATATGGAACCTCAGAATCGGAATCAGGTTTAAAATCACCGGCATATGTTGTGAAATTTGTTGTCTTTACTGCAGCAGTACAATGCAATACATAATAACAGAGACAAAATAGCCATGAGTTACAGTAAATATATATATAAAATAGCTAAATTGAATTAAATAAATAGAGCAAAAGTAGAAATAAAAAGAAGTGATGAGGTAGTGTTATCACAAACAAGAGCAAATCTACAGATGCTGGAAATCCAAGCAACACTCACAAAATGTTGGAGGAACTCAGCAGGCCAGGCAGTGTCTATGGAATAAGGAAAAAAGAGTTGGCGCTTTGGGCTGAGACCCTTCATCAGGATGCTGCCTGGCCTGCTGAGCTCCTCCAGCATTTTGTGTGTGTTGAATGAGGAAGTGTTCATGGGTTCAATGACCATTGAGAAATCAGATGGCAGAGGGGAAGAGGCTCACTGCTTCAATCCCTCCTTCTGGATGATAGCAATGAGAACAAGGCATGACCTGGGTAGTGATGGACGCCACCTTTTTGAGGCATCGCTCATTGAAGATGTCCTGGAGACTTATGCCCACGATGGAGCTGACTAAGTTTACAACTTGCTGCTGCTTACTTCGATCCTGTGCAATAACCTTCTCCCCCCACCCCACCCATACCAGAATGGTCTCCATGGCACATCTGTAGAAATTTTCTAGTGTTTTTGGAGACGTACCAATTCTTCTCAAACTCAGTGCCAGTAATTCCAATCAACCTAGTGGACTACACTATTTGGAGTCACAATCATACAGTACACCACAAAGCTGCACACCAACCATCAACAACTCATTTACCCCAAACCTACATTAACCCCATTGTATCCCCACCATATTCCCAGCAACATACCCCAGATTTAGCACTCGGGAACTTACAGTGGCGATTTAGCCTCCAAATCCACACACCTTTGTGATGAGGGAGGAAACGCAAGCATACAGACATGCAGTCACAAGCAGACTGTGCAAGATCCACACAGACCTTTACTACTGAAGATGGTGCTGAGCTGCAAACTCCCCTGAGATCGCAGCTCAGTTTTAGTTGTTCTTAGTGTTTTCTTTCGGTTTGTGGAGATGGTTTTGGAAACAGAGAGGGGAGTTGAGGATCAGGTTAGGGGGAACTAGAGGACAGGCTGGAAACTTAAGTCTCCACTCCACATTCGAGGGACAGCGACAAGGACGTAGGGTATCTGTGAACTGGACTGGATTGTTTGGACCAACAGACCAGCGTAGACAAGGACTGGTTGCCCCCTAAGGTCAGCGGGTTGTTGGAGTTTCATGCAGGCAGGAGGAGCAAAGCCCAGTGATACACTGGGTTCATGAATCAGTGAGAGCAGAGTTCAAGGCCTAATGTTCGGGATCCCATCATCAGCGAATTCCGAGTTTGCAGCCTGGTTTTCGGTGATCGGCAGGTCCTGTGGTCAATGCCAAGGATCCAGGCCCAAGGGTCGAATTGAAAGTCTAAAAGTCAAGGCCTGTTGCTCGAGTCACCAGTCTATAAAACTTTGCAAGTTTGCTGGGGCAGTCGAAGGCTCACTGTCTACTTGTCCAAGTCCATTGGAGGTTGGGGGCCAAAGAAAAGGAACTGTCTCAGGGTTAGAGATTGTGTATGTGAGTGAGTGGGAGGGAGGAACTGAGATTGCTTTGCTATTGTTGTTTTGTTGCTTGGTATGCCTTGTTTTGCTGTGTTCTGGGTTGTTCTACCAAACATTGGCAGCACCAGAATGTGTGGTGGAACTTGCAGACTGATCACAGAACTTCCCCAGGTGCATTGGTTGTAAACGCAAATTGCATATTTGACTGCATGTTTTGATGTATGTGTGATAATCAGAAATCTTGAACCTCAGTAAAAGTCTGGATTGAACCTGGGTCTCTGGCGCTCGACTAGGTGTGCCAATGCCTCACAGGTAGTGCTGTGGTGAACAGACTGAGACTGAATGGATATTCCTAGTTCCTGCTTAACATTTTGGCTCTGCATATAAGACCCAGAGATATAAGAGCAGAATGGCTGATCCATTTAACCCTCAGCCCCAGGCTCCGGCCTTCTGTACGTATCCCTTCATGTTCTGATTAATCAGGAATTTATTAACCTCTGTCTTAAATACCCCAATGACTTGGTCTCCACAGCTGCCTGTGGCAATAAATTCCATGGATTTGTCTCTCTTTGGCTAAAGAAGTTCCTCCTCATCTTCATTGTAAATGGACATTCCTCAATTCTGAGACGGTGTCCTCTGGTCTTCGGCTCCCCCACCAGAGGAAACAGCCTCTCCACATCCGTTCTATCAAGGCCTTTCAACATTCAGTCAGCTTCAATGTGATCCCTCCTCATTCTGCTGAATTCCAGTGAGTGCAGTCCTAGAACCATCAAACTCTCCTCATGTGACAAACCTTTCAGTCCTAGAATAATTTTTGTGAACCTCCTTGGAATCCTCTCCAGTTTCAGAACATCCTTTCTTAGATAAGGTGCTCAAACCTGCTCACAATGCTTCAAGTGAGGCTTCACCAGTGCCTTTTAAAGCCTCAACATTATATTCTTATTTTTATATTCTAGTCCTCTAGAAATGAATGCAAACATTGCATTTACCTTCCTCACCACAGACAATCTGCAAATTAACCTTTAGGGAATCCTGCATGAGGACTCCCAAGTCCCTTTGCACCTCAGATTTTTGAATTTTCTCTCCATTTAGAAAACAGTCTATGCTTTTATTTCTTCTACCAAAATGCATGACAATACACATCCCAGCACTATACTCCACGTGCCACTTCTTTGCCCATTCTCCTAATCAGTCTAAATCCTTTTGTAGCTTCTCTGCTTCCTCAAAACTACCTGTCTCTCCACCTATCTTCATATCCTGTGCAAACCTATCAACTCCATCATCCAAATCAATGACATATAATGTGAAAAGAAGCGGCCCCAACACGGACCCCTGTGGAACACCACTAGTCACTGGCAGCCAAGCCGAAAAGACTCCCTTTATTCTCACTCTTTGCCTCCGGCCATCAGCCAATATTTTATCCCGGCTAGAATCTTTCCTGTAATACCATGGACTCGAAGCTTGTTAAGCAGCCTCACGTGTGGAACATGGTCAAAAGCCTTCTGAAAGTCCAAGTACACAACATCCACCGATTCCCCTTTGTCTATCCTGTTTGTTATTTCTTCAAAGAATTCCAACAGATTTGTCAGGCAAGATTTTCCCTTGAGAAAACCTATTTTTCATGTGCCTCCAAATACCCCAAAACCACATGCTGAACAATCGACTCCTACATTTTCCCAACCACTTCTTCTGCTTCTCTCCCTTCTTGACAATTGCAATTTTCCAGTCCTCTGGAACCATTTCCCATCCATTGGTTCTTCAAAGATCATTATTAATGCCTCCACAATCTCTTCAGCCACCTCTTTCAGAACCTTGGAGTGTGGATCACCTGGTCCAGGTAACTTATCTACCTTCAGGCCTTTCAGTTTCCCAAGAGTCTTCTCGCTAGTAATGGCAACATTACTCACTTCTGACCCCTAACATTCTTGAATTTCCAGCATACTGCTAGTATCTTCTATGTTGAAGACTGATACAAAATGCTTATTCTGTTAGTCTGTCATTTTGTTGTTCCCCATTACTATCTCTCCAGCATAATTTTACAGCAGTTTGATAACTACTCTTACCTTTCTTTTACACTTTATATATCTGTAGAAATGTTTGGTATCCTCTTTAATAGTACTGGCTAGCTTACCTTTGTATTCCATCTTTTTCTTCTTCATGGCTTTTTTAGTTACCTTCTGTTGGCTTTCAAAAGCTTCCCAATCCTCTAACTTCCAACTAATTTTTGCTCTATTATATGCCCTCTGTTTGGTTTTTATGTTGGCTTTGACTTCTCTTGTCAGCCACAGTTCTGTCATCCTGCCTTTAGAATACTTCTTCATTGTGATGCATTTATCCTGTGACTTCCAAGTTTCTCCTAGAAACTCCAGCTATTTCTGCTCTGTCATCATCTCTGCTAGTGTTCCCTTCCAATCAATCTTGGCCAGCTCCACTCTCATGCCTCTGTAATTCTCTTTACTCCACTGTAATAACTGATACATCTGACTTTAGCTTCTTCTTCTGAAATTGCAGGGTGAATTCTATCATTTGATGATCACTGTTCCCTAAGGGTTCCTTTACCTTGGGTTTGTTAATCAATTTCAGTTCTTTGCATAACATCCAATCCAGAATAGCTGAGCCCCCAGTGGGCCCCCATCCTGTAGGAATTCTATAAATTTCCCCCTCTTAGGATCCAGCACCAACGTGATTTTCCCAATGTACCTGTATATTGAAATCCACCCTGACTTTTGTAATAATGCCCTTTTGACATGCATTTTGACATGTATATGCACTACTCTTCTTGTCTGAGGGACTGCTTCATATAGACAGGCTCTGAAAATGCTGATATTTTTGCTTCTGTCTGTTATTACATTCAGCCATTATGAATAAGGCAGCGAGTATGGGTCTGCAGGAAGAACTAATTAGAAACAGGATGAGATGTGAAAGACTTCTGAGGGAATTCCACCCACTGCCTACATACACTCTGTCTGAGCATGAATAGAGCACAACAGCAAGTAACTTGTTGGACAAAGCAGTCTTAGAAAAATGATCTATGGGAAAGAGTTCAAATCCCACTTACAACAACAGGGGAAATTTAACTAAAAACTTCTGAAGTAAAAGGTTAAGATGCATGGGATCTTCCCTGCAGAAGATTGGGATGCATGGAATACACTGTGACTTGTCCATTTTGATTCAGAACTGGCTTGGATGTGGAGAAGGTGGTAGAGGTCAATGAGTCTTATTCTGGCTGGAGGACTGTGTCTAGGAGGCCCGCAGTGATTCCTGTTGGGACCTCTGCTGTTTGGGAGATATATATAGTGTATATGGATTAAAACATGGATGGCTGGGCTAGTAATTTAATGTTGACAGAAAGATTGGTAGCATTGCAGATAGTGTAGAAGGTTACCAAAGGATGCAGTGGGATATACAGTAGATCAGATGTAGAAACGAGCGGAGAAATAGCAGGTGGAGTTTAATTGGACAAATGTGAGCTGTTGCACTTCTGGAAATCAAATGTAAAGAGAAAGTACACAGTTAACGGCAGCACCCTGAACAGCACTGATATACAGAGGGATTTTAGGGTCCCAGTCCATAGCTCGCTGGGAGTAGCTACACAGGTTGTTAAGATGGTGAGGAAAGCATATGGCATTCTTGCTTTATTAGTCGAGGCACTGAGTTCGAGAGGCAGGGTGTTATGTTGTAGTTTTATAAAGTTCTAGTTTGGCCAAATCTGGAGTATTGGAATTAATCCTCATTGCCCCATCACAGAAAGAATATGAAGGCTTTGGGGGAGGGGAGGTGAAAAATTGACCGGCGTGCTGCCTTGATTAGAGGGCATGTGCTGTAAGGAGAGATTGGACAAACTTGGGCTGTTTTCTCTGGAGCAACGGAGGCTGAAGGAAGACCAGATAGAAGGTTATAGGATCATGAGAGGCATCGAGAGATTAGACAGCTGATACCTTTCTTATAGGATTGGAATGCCTAATAATAGAGTGCAGGCATTTAAGGTGGGAGGGGAATTGAAAGGATATGCAAACTTCTGTATACAGAGAGTGGTGGGTGCCTGGAATGCACTATTGGGGTGTATGATGGAGGCGTTTAAGACGCTCCTAGGCACATGGATGTATAGAATCAGAATCAGAATCAGAATCAGAATCAGGTTTATTATCACCGGCATGTGATGTGAAATTTGTTAATTTAGAGGCAGCAGTTCAATGCAATACACAATCTAGCAGAGAGAGAGAAAAAAATAAATAAAATAAAACATAATAATAAATAAACAAGTAAATCAATTACGTATATTGAATAGATTATTTAAAAATGTGCAAAAACAGAAATACTGTATATTAAAAAAGTGAGGTAGTGTCCGAAGCTTCAAAGTCCATTTAGGAATCGGATGGCAGAGGGGAAGAAGCTGTTCCTGAATCACTGAGTGTGTGCCTTCAGGCTTCTGTATCTCCTACCTGATGGTAACAGTGAGAAAAGGCCATGCCCTCGGTGTTGGTGGTCTTTAATAATGGATGCTGCCTTTCTGACACACCACTCCCTGAAGATGTCCTGGGTACTTAGTAGGCTAGTGCCCAAGATGGAGCTGACTAGATTTACAACTTTCTGCAGCTTCTTTTGGTCCTGTGCAGTAGCCCCTCCATACCAGACAGTGATGCAGCCTGGCAGAATGTTCTCCACAGTATAATTGTAGAAGTTTTTGAGTGTATTTGTTGACATGCCAAATCGCTTCAAACTCGTAATAAAGTATAGTCGCTGTCTTGCCTTCTTTATGACTACATCAATGTGTTGGGACCAGGTTAGATCCTCAGAGATCTTGACACCCATGAACTTGAAGTTGCTCACTCTCTCCACTTCTGATCTCTCTATGAGGATTGGTATGTGTTCCTTCGTCTTACCCTTCCCAAAGTCCACAATCAGCTCTTTCGTCTTACTGACGTTGAGTGCCAGGTTGTTGCTGCAGCACCATTCCACTAGTTGGCATATCTCACTCCTGTACGTCCTCTCGTCACCACCTGAGAGATTCTACCAACAATGGTTGTATTGTCAGCAAATTTGTAGATGGTATTTGAGCTATGCCTAGCCACACAGTTATGTGTATTCAGAGAGTAGAGCAGTGGGCTAAGCACACACCCCTGAGGTGCGCCAGTGTTGATTGTCAGCGAAGAGGATATGATATCACCAATCCACACAGAATGTGGTCTTCCAGTTAGGAAGTCGAGGATCCAGTTGCAGAGGTGGGTACAGAGGCCCAGGTTCTGCAACTTCTCAATCAGGATTGTGGGAATGATGGTATTAAATGCTGAGCTATAGTCGATGAACAGCATCCTGACATAGGTGTTTGTGTTGTCCAGGTGGTCTAAAGCTGTGTGAGGAGCCATGGAGATTGTGTCTGTCATTGACGTATTGTGACAATAGGCAAATTGCAATTGGTCCAGGTTCTTGCTGAGGCAGGAGTTCAGTCTAGACATGACGAACCTCTCAAAGCATTTCATCACTGTCGATGTGAGTGGTACCGGGCGATTGTCGTTAAGGCAGCCCACATTATTATTCTTTGGCACTGGTATAATTGTTGCCTTTTTAAAGCAGGTGGGAACTTCTGCCCGTAGCAGTGAGAGGTTGAAGATGTCCTTGAATGGAGATATATGGGCATTGCATAGGCATAAGAGATTAGATTAATTAGGCATCATTACTGTAGTTAGTTAATATGGCCAGAGAGCCTGTCCTTGGGCCGCACTGTTCTATGTTATCATCAGTTAACTAGTGGGGTGATAAAGCCCACCTGAACGATGCCCCTCAGGGAAGGAGCTCTGCCTGAACTATACATGAGTGACCAGAAGCCCCCAGTCCCATGCTCACTCTGTGAAATAGCCCAGGAAGATGCAAAGTTACACTTCACATCACTGTGCACTGTTGGAGTACCTTACAACAGGGTCACCAATTCTCATTTAGGACCATTGAAGGAGAGGTATTCATCTCAAGCCTTACCATTCACACCAACAGTCTTCCCATGAATGAATCACTGCAATCAATCCAGAAGTGCCCTGCATGATCTGCCAAAGATATCATACACCTTCTTCTATACATTAATTGATCCTAAACTAAGTCTTCACAAATAACTACTTTCAACAACAGCACAGAACTGCTACAAGGCCGAGCAATTTTTGTTGCTTAAGTGGCCAGAAAGTTGCGGGTGGAGTTGTGTGGGGTGCTAATGACAGGCAGCTGTGACCTTCGCCAATATCCAAGGGCACGGGTCTGATGGGTGATTGGTGTGGAGTGGAGGATGACTCCCATTTTGTGACTGAGCACCTTCCTGAACATAAAGGGTGGAGCTGGATCTTATACTCTGTTGGTGATCAGAACCTGGAGCAAAATGGGAGGGGTAGCAATTGGCCAGAAATCTGTGTCCTGTTGGGGTTCAGGAAGTCAGTTTGGAGAGGCTGCAGAAGTGAGTGGGTGGAGATATTGGGAATCTGGATGGAAAGCAGGGACTGCTCAAAGGGTTAGAGATGAGCTTGTAGGTGATACCTGGAGAATGGGAGGGGAAACGAGGAGAGCAATAAGGGGAATAGGAGGCTGAGTATGCTATCACATCTGGTCACCTGACCTTGAGCTATCCAATTCATCATTAGCTCCATGTGTGCACAGGGACCTGTGGGAAAGGCAGAGTAGATTGTCCCCTGGATCGATCCTGTGGTGTGACCAAAACTCAGCACCTCTAACCCTTATTAAATCAATAGATTCATAATCTACAATATGCCCCATCATCTCTCAATCACCGTGGCCAATTACTCTCCCCTCATTGTTCATGTTACATCCTACAGTTCAATCAACAGGCCGTAAAGCAGTTATTAGTCTCTCTTTCAACTGATGTTCTGCTGCTGCCTGGCTTTATTCTTGTACTGGTTTCAGACAGAAGCCAATGGTAATTAGCTGGCTGTGTAACTAGAAACTGGTTGTTGGGACCACCTGTCAACATCCTGCTTGCTCAGCATAGCTAATTTGTTCCAGCCAGCCTTCAACAAGCTGCAATGAGTTAAGACAGCTCTGAAGACCATTGGAATCAGCCCCTCATGTTTAAATGCATGAACTTCTCTGAGGCTTCGAATCCAATTAATATTAGCCAACTCCCCTACTGCAGCTAATTGGTAAATCTGAAAATCATTGCTCCCCTCAATAACTTTTTAATATATTCTCTCCATCATCTAATGGAGCACATTCCCTGAATCCAATCGGCCAGCGGAAACACTCTGCAGATCCCACTGTCCTTGACTTCTCTCTTCACAGATGCTGTCTGTCTGGCTGTGTACCTCCGGCATTGTAGCAACAGATTACATGTACGCAATTGTGTGCAGTTTTCTACACTCCCTATTTTGTCCATTTCTTCTCCATCCACACGACTCCATTTAAAGTTGTCCAATAGATACAAGTTGCATTGTGCTATCCTCTGCTATGAAACCTGCAATCAGAATGCAAATACAGGTATCAAATGTAATTGCTAATTAGTTCATTATCATCACGTATACTGATACAGTGAAAAGCTTTTGCTTGTCCAGAGATCATGTTGGATTCCGGTCCAGATCATTATTTTTATTATGCTTTTCCTTACAGTTTTAGCTTTCTTTGTACTTCTGTTATGTTTGTATAATCCCTTGGTTGTCTGTAAGCTTTTAGTAACTTGCAGTATGTTTGGTCCTATACTTTTGTAGCTTCTTTGTCTGCAAAGCTGAAATGTGAATCAGTCAAAGGTTTCTTATCCAAACTGGTCGAGACTGTTTTGCAGTATAAAAGGAAAGTAAGTGTTCAGGTTACTTCACTGTCACATCCATGCCTTGCCTGCTGGTACAGGTTGACCCGCTCTGACCTGTACCATGATGAACACCGAATAAAGCGACTGTAACTAAAAGATTTGTGCCTCATTCCTGACTTCTGAATAAAGATCCGAACAACATCATCTCCAGATCTAACATGTATGTAAATACATCAAAGTAGTGAAAAGGAAAATAATAACAGAATACATAGTGTAAGGTTACAGAGCAGTTCAGGTAAATAAATAATGTACAAAGACCTTGGAGTTAGATTGGGAGATCAAGGGGTCATCCTTATCATATAAGAATCTTCTAACAATGGAATAGAAGCTGTCCTTGACCTTGGTAGCTCTCAATCTTTTACAATCTATCTCCTGCCCAGTGGCAGAGCAAAAAGAGAGAATGACCAAGGTTTGAGAACACCTTGATTATGTTGACTGCTTTCCCAAGGCAATAGAACATGTAGACAGGGTAGACGATTGTACATCTTTTCTCCAAGAATTTGCATGCAATTAGATTAAAAGAAGCTTAATCTGCAAATTTCCAGGCACTGAGAAATTCAATGCCAATCCAGGCTCAATATTCCCAATACACAACCTCTTTGATGCAGTACCTCTCCCAACGCAATGCGCGTTCCCTTGATCCCGACCCTCTCTCAACCCAATACACATCCCTTTGATCCAGTCCCTCTCCCAACCCAGTACATATTCCCTACTAGTCCTGACGAAGGGTCTCGGCCTGAAACATCGACTGTACTTCTTCCTAGAGATGCTGCCTGGCCTGCTGCGTTCACTAGCAACTTTGATGTGTGTTGCATATTCCCCTTGATCTAGCCCCTCTTCCAACCTAATACGCATTCTCAATACACATTCCTGTTGATCCCATCATTCTCCAAACCCGATACACATTTCCTTTGATCCAGTCCCTCTCCCAACCCAATATCATTTTCTTTGATCCCGTCCCGTTCCCAACCCAATATACATTTCCTTAGATCCAGTCCCTCTCCTAATCCATTACACATTTCCAATACACATTCTCTTCGATCCAGTCCCTCTTCTAATCCAATACACATTTCCAATGCATATTCCCTTTGATCCAGTCCCTCTCATAATCCAATACACATTCCCAATACACATTCTCTTCGATCCAGTCCCTCTCCCAATCCAACACACATTTCTAATATACGTTCCCTTTGATCCAGTCCCTCTCCCAACATAATACACATTTCCTTTGATCCAGGCCCTCTGCCAATCCAATACACATTTCCAATACATATGCCCTTTGATCCAGTCCCTCTCATAATCCAATACACATTCCCTTTGATCCAGTCTCTCTCCCAATCCAATACACATTCCCAATACACGTTCCCTTCGATCCAGCCCCTCTCCCAATCCAATACACATTTCTAATACACATTCCCTTTGATCCAGTCCCTCTCCCTACCCCTCCTCTCTGTCCTATATCATGCTGTCTCATTTTGGAACTTCCAGTTGATTCATTAACTTAGATGTTCAGAACTTCTTCAAATCGACATCAGACCCCAGATTTCCATTGTATTACACAGGTCTAGTTCACTGTATCTTTCCAGGATCCCAACATGAGAAAAATAATAATCTAGTTGTTATCTAATGGTATTTTGTGGGAGCTTATTATGTGCAAATTGACTGTCATGTTTCCTATGTCACAACACAGAACATGAGTACAAAATGCTGTGACGTGTTTTGGGAGGATTTGAACTTGTTTTATTCTTCCTGCTTTAACAAGAACTTGGTGTCAGATGGAAATGAAGATAGTTCAAATACTGAGTTTTGTTGAATGACCAAAGAGCACGTCTAGTACCTGTATTTGCAATGCATCCTGAGCTTAAGAAATGCACTGAATGAATGAGTTTGCCTTTTCTTTAACCACACGATGTTGTGTCTAATGAACCTGCCGCATTAGCTGGGGAACATGAGTTGTAATTCTGTATATGTTTGAAAGTAGCAGACAGAGCTGCTTACTCTATCCATGCTCCCAACCAGTCACCAAGGGTTTGATGCCCAATCTTAACTAATCAATATTGTCCCTGAAGAATTATCATGGGTCTCTGATTCTAGCCCCAAACAAGTATCCAAGATTCTGAATCCCACATTTGCCAATCATCGTAGGCCTTTAAGCTCTCCCCAAAAAAATCACAAGGCTACAATTTCTCCTCCTCCAATCATCAGTCTTGGGCTCAAGCCCTCAAATCCCAGTCTTGCTCTGCCTTCGACAGAACCGAGGAGCAAGCGTTAACGGTACCAGTGATGTGCACTGACTCACTCCTCGGCTCTGAATGAGTGCATGTGATGTGTGAAGGAGAGCTTGCCTGGCAGTGCAGGAGGTTTGAAGACTTGTGATGAAAGCTGAGCTGGCAGCTCTCTCAGGAAGCCTTGTTCGCATACGTAAACTGTCATGCTGCTGATTAATGCAGTATTTTATAATTTCAGGACACAGGATGTGCTGGGCTACTAATTGGGATGATTAATCATGCTTCTGATATTCTATCACTATCTCGCACACTTATTCTAATTATTGCCCGCTCCATGCTCACATTGCCTTGCTGATGTGAGTAGATTTTGTGAAGCTGCTGCAAAGATTCTTAACTGGATTCTTCCTGATGCAACTTGTGTCCGCTTCAATGATCTGGTTAAGTGGAAGGCGGGGTGTGGGTTTGGAAAATTCTAGCTAAGATGCAACTTAATATAACAAGAGCATAATTGCTGTGTTAGGACTGCTTGATTACAAGAGCAGTGAGTGCACTTATAGTCAATAAACAGAACCTGATCATCTGTGGCTCTTGAAATATCAAAAGAAAATAGCAGGTGCTGAAAATAGAAAGACTCGGCAGGTCAGACAGAGAAGAGTTAATGTTTCGGGACTGAAACCTGCCCTCAGAAACTTACTTTGAAATTTGCAGAGTTCCAACAGCCTCCGAAAAGAATAATTGGCTAGCCTAGAAGTTGCTGCTTAATTAGAGAGGATTTTCTTCCATTTGACTAAGCTTCTGAAATAATTCCACGCCGAGCCTGACAACAACCTGCGTCAACTAGTGTCCCAGAAGCATCGATCAGCCAGAAGAGGGGTCATGTCAATAGATAATCAACCCAAAGGCCTGGCCTAATAACTTGCATTGAAATCCCACCATGGTAGCTGGGAGATTACCAGTTCTATCTCTGACTATAAAACAGCCTGGATCATGTATGTGTCCTGCAATGGCCCAGTATATACCACAAATGTAGCAAATGCATTTAAAATAGGATTCATGTAGGATAAATGTAAATAACTGGTCGATGGTAATGTGGATTCAATGAGACAAAGGGCCCTCTTCCATACTTAAAGACAAATGAGCACTGGACCAGGGCACAAGGCAACCACAACCACAACCAGGCCATTTGCCTCTAACAGCTGGGGAAGGACTTAACTTGGGAAAGCCACTTGTTCCATTGATGGTTCAAACAACTACAGAACACAGTGATCCAAATAGAATCACACCTTTCAGCCAACACCCTAGACTTTTTCACCACCATCCTTGAGTGTCATCTATACCCCAGCAGATATGGTGCATTTATTCCACAGAAGGTCATCCACAGTGTTTGTTCCTGGTCCCATTAAGTCTTGTGACATGAGGTAAAACACTGAGAAGGAAACTTGTAGACTGCCACCTTCAGTCCTTCCTCAATGCTGGATCAGCACCCCTTCAGGTTGAGCACCTGGAGAAGACACTAACAGCTGGAAGGTCATTCTGACCAAGATATGAAGGGACATAGTCACCAGATAGGGCCTGTGATAAATGACAGGGTGGCAAATGCAGGGAAAACAGCCTTCGCCTCAGGTGCAAAGATGGAATCTGCTGTCATCAGGCACAAAAAAATTCTGTGAAGGATTGCAATATTTGAGAGAGATGTTTCCTGGAAAAACTGAAGCCAAGATTAAAGAAGGCATTTTGGTTGTTCCGCAAATCAAATAGGTCATCAATATTAGGCAACTGAAAGAACTTCGAGAAAATCGAATCAAAGGCACTCAAGGATGCTGTTGAAATTTCTAAGGAAACAACACTTCCAAAAAAATTTGCAGTCCAGTGTAACCAATGAATCAGATCGAATCCCTCAAGTCTTCCTACATAGCTGCAAATATTGATAGATGATTATGGAGATAACAGGAGAATATAGCATGAATACCCCAGCTTCAACAATAGTGGAGCTCAACACATGTGCAAAATACAAGATGGAATCTTCTTCAACATCTTCAACCTATTGGTACCTTCTGGCTCCTCCTGAGCTTTCCGCCATCATACAAGCTGGTCTTCAGACAACTTGATTCACTCCAGAAACCACTGTGAGCTCTGGATACTGTAAAAGACCAGGGCTAGACAAAATTCCGCTGAAGTACTGAGGATCCAGTATAGCTACACCTCAGGTCAGGCCATTCCAGTGCAGTTATAACATTGTGCACTACCCAACGACATGGAAAGTTGCCCAGGGAAATGCTGTTCAGTAAGTGCTGAATAATCTAATCTGGACAATTACTGATTGACCCAGCAGTCTGTGTTTAATCATCAGCTAAGTGATGGAGGAGCCTCACAGTAATCTGCTCACTGGGACCTCTAACTACACCAAAATATAAGGTGAAGAACTCAGCAGATAAATTACAATCTGGAGGCATATGGGCAGTCAATTTATTGGGTTAACAAATATTAACCTGACAAATTAATCCTGTGCGTTGCTCTACCTTCCAGCATCTGCAGACTTGCTTCTCCACTCATTACAGCCTTGGTACAATTATGGACTTAGGAATTAGGTTCATGAGGAGAGATGACAGGGACTGGAATCCAATCAGCATCAACTGCTGGTCAAACCAGTCAACTAGAATCAACAGGAAAACTTGGACAGGAAACGAGTGTAGTCACGCCATGTCTGGAAAAACTATCCCCAATAAAAGATCCAAATTGCCTCCTTTTAGGAATCTGTAGCACTACTACCAACTGAAGAAGCCCCATCATCAACATCCTGGAGTCCAGGAGTTCACCGCTAGCCAGAGATTTAACAGGATCTGTCACAAATATACCATTTCACTAAGACTGGGTCGGAAACCAGGTATTCTGCAGTGAGTTGCTCACCTCCAGACACACCAGAGCCTTTTCATCCCTGGCAAGCCACATCAAGAAGGAGTCTCCAGAGGAAGTACCCTACCTTTGCCTGCATTACTTCAGTTCCTACAACATTCAGGAACATCAAGGTAAAAGCAAATCGTTTTTTGGCTCCCCAGCCACCTCCATGAATGTTGTCTCTACCCAGCTTTGGCACAGATGACCGCCATCCACAAAATGAATGGCAGCAACTCACTTGGGTTCCTTGAGGGCTGCTCTCAAACATATAGCTTCTTCAACCAAGGACAGCAGACGTGTTGGATCACCACCATCTCCAGGCCCTCCTCTAAGTCACACATCATCCTGATTGGGAAGTATATGGTCATGCCTTCAAGGGTCTAAATCAGAATCAGAATCAGGTTTAATATCACCGACATAATTTGTGAAATTTGGTGTTATGCAGCAGAACTTTGCAATGCAGCTCAATAAAAACTGTAAATTACAGTCAGAAGTGTATATTTTAAAAAGTTAAATTAAATAGATAGTGCAAAAAGAGAAAAAAGAAGTGGTGAGGTAACATTCATGGGTTCAATGTCCATTCAGAGGGAAAGAAGCTGTTCCTGAATCATTGAGTGTGTGTCTTCAGGCTCCTGTACCTTCTTTCCAAAGGCAGCAATGAGCAGAGGCATGTCCTGAGTGATGGGGGTCCTTAATAATGGATGCCGCCTTTCTGAGGCATCACTCCTTGAAGGTGTCCCGGGGAGGCTACAGCCCATGATGGAGCTAAAAGAACTTACAAAATCTTGCAGCTTAATTTGATCCTGTGCAGTGCCCCTCGCCCCAGCACACCAGACGGTGATGCAGCCGGTTAGAATGCTCCTCACAATATATCTGTAGAAATTGGTGAGTGTCTTTAGTGACATAACAAATCTCCTCAAACGCCTAATGAAATCTAGCCCCTGTCATGCCTTCTTTGTAACTGCATGGATATGTTGGGCCTGGGAGAGAACCTCAGAGATGTTGAGACCCAGGAACTTGAAACTGCACACCGTTTCCACTTCTGGTCCCTTCCTGGATCTTCCTCCCTAACAGCAGTGTGGGAGCAGTATCACCAAGGTAACTGTAGCAGTTGAAGAAAGAGGTCCATCACCACCTTCCCAAGGGTAACAACATTGGCAATAACAATGGCCTTGATTGGTTGACGAGTTCATTAATACAAAGGAAGTAGAGACTCCAAATACATTTCTCAGTGTGTACTGAGCTGCACAGATCATATGAGTTGATCTGTAGGAAATGTTGTGCAATAATTACCTTCAGTGGCATGCTGGGGCCACAGCTTCACTGCTCCAGAGATCCAGGTTCAATCCTAACTTCATGCTTTGCCTTTGTGGAGCTAACATATTCTCCTTGTGACCACAAGGAATTTCCCCCAACTGCTCAGGTTTTCTACGATATTCCAAAGACGTGGGTATGGAGGGTTAATTGACCACTGTAAATTATACCTAGTGTGTAAACGTGATAGAATCTAAAGGAATTTAATGGGAATGCAGGGAGAATAAAATGAGTCAGGGTAGGATTAGTGCAAAAGGTGGCTTTTAAAGGTCCTGTTCCATTTCACTCTAATGCAAGTGATTATTTACTTCCTCACTTCACAAGTGCAGAACTTTATCTCAAACACAAGGCATTCTGCAGATGCGAGAAGTTCAGCACAACACATGCAAAATACCAGAGGAACTGAACAGGTCAGGGAGCTTCTGTGGCGGGGAATCGGCAGTGGACAGTTCAGCCGGAGACCCTTCATCAGAACTGGGAAGCCGGGAGGAAGAAGCCAGAATAAGAATGTGGGAATAAGAAAGGAGTACAAACTGGCAGGTGATAGGTGAGACCAAATGAGGAGGAAATGAAGTGAGAAACTGGCAGGTGATTGGTGAAAGAGGTAAAGGGCTGAAGAAGGTTTCTGATAGAAAAGGAGAGCAGACCATATGAAAATTTTTATCTCCTTCATCTCCTAAGCCTATGCACTCACTGCACAAAGGATATCAGGCTCCTTGCTCAAATCGTGAGGAAAATGCATCCCAGATCCAGAATCGAACTGACAGGTTCACAGGTTCCTGTGCATTCACACGTGAGGACTTGACCTTTGTGTGCACCAGCACTGGGCTGCTGGTGCTGAGGAGCAGATCGCACGTGCACTCTACTGGGCTGCTGGTCCTGAGGAGCAGATCACACGTGCACTCTACTGGGCTGCTGGTCCTGAGGAGCAGATCTCACGTGCACTCTACTGGGCTGCTGGTCCTGAGCAGCAGATCACACGTGCACTCTACTGGGCTGCTGGTCCTGAGGAGCAGATCACACGTGCACTCTACTGGGCTGCTGGTCCTGAGGAGCAGATCTCATGTGCACTCTACTGGGCTGCTGGTCCTGAGGAGCAGATCACACATGCACTCTACTGGGCTGCTGATCCTGAGGAGCAGATCACACGTGCACTCTACTGGGCTGCTGGTCCTGAGGAGCAGATCACACGTGCACTCTACTGGGCTGCTGATCCTGAGGAGCAGATCACACGTGCACTCTACTGGGCTGCTGGTGCTGAGGAGCAGATCTCACGTGCACTCTACTGGATTGCTGGACCTGAGGAGCAGATCTCACGTGCACTCTACTGGACTGCTGGTCCTGAGGAGCAGATCACACGTGCACTCTACTGGGCTGCTGGTCCTAAGGAGCAGATCACACGTGCACTCTACTGAACTGCTGGTCCTGAGGAGCAGATCACACGTGCACTCTACTGGGCTGCTGGTCCTGAGGAGCAGATCACACGTGCACTCTACTGGACTGCTGGACCTGAGGAGCAGATCACACGTGCACTCTACTGGGCTGCTGGTCCTGAGGAGCAGATCACACGTGCACTCTACTGGGCTGCTGGTCCTAAGGAGCAGATCACACATGCACTCTACTGGACTGCTGGACCTGAGGAGCAGATCACACGTGCACTCTACTGGGCTGCTGGTCCTAAGGAGCAGATCTCACGTGCACTCTACTGGACTGCTGGTGCTGAGGAGTAGATCTCACGAGCACTCTACTGGGCTGCTGGTCCTGAGGATCAGATCACACGTGCACTCTACTGGGCTGCTGGACCTGAGGAGCAGATCACACGTGCACTCTACTGGACTGCTGGTCCTGAGGAGCAGATCTCACGAGCTCTACTGGGCTGCTGGTCCTGAGGAGCAGATCTCACGTGCACTCTACTGGGCTGCTGGTCCTGAGGAGCAGATCACATGTGCACTCTACTGGACTGCTGGACCTGAGGAGCAGATCACACGTGCACTCTACTGGGCTGCTGGTCCTGAGGAGCAGATCACACGTGCACTCTACTGGACTGCTGGTCCTGAGCAGCAGATCACACGTGCACTCTACTGGGCTGCTGGTGCTGAGGAGCAGATCACACGTGCACTCTACTGGACTGCTGGACCTGAGGAGCAGATCACACGTGCACTCTACTGGACTGCTGGTCCTGAGCAGCAGATCACACGTGCACTCTACTGGGCTGCTGGTCCTAAGGAGCAGATCACACGTGCACTCTACTGGACTGCTGGACCTGAGGAGCAGATCACACGTGCACTCTACTGGGCTGCTGGTCCTAAGGAGCAGATCTCACGTGCACTCTACTGGACTGCTGGTGCTGAGGAGCAGATCTCACGAGCACTCTACTGGGCTGCTGGTCCTGAGGAGCAGATCACACGTGCACTCTACTGGGCTGCTGGACCTGAGGAGCAGATCACACATGCACTCTACTGGACTGCTGGTCCTGAGGAGCAGATCTCACGAGCTCTACTGGGCTGCTGGTCCTGAGGAGCAGATCTCACGTGTACTCTACAGAGCTGCTGGTGCTGAGGAGCAGATCACACGTGCACTCTACTGGACTGCTGGACCTGAGGAGCAGATCACACGTGCACTCTACTGGACTGCTGGACCTGAGGAGCAGATCTCACGTGCACTCTACTGGACTGCTGGTGCTGAGGAGCAGATCTCACGAGCACCCTACTGGGCTGCTGGTCCTGAGGAGCAGATCACACGTGCACTCTACTGGGCTGCTGGACCTGAGGAGCAGATCACACGTGCACTCTACTGGACTGCTGGTCCTGAGGAGCAGATCTCACGAGCTCTACTGGGCTGCTGGTCCTGAGGAGCAGATCTCACGTGCACTCTACAGAGCTGCTGGTGCTGAGGAGCAGATCACACGTGCACTCTACTGGGCTGCTGGTCCTGAGCAGCAGATCGCATGTGCACTCTACTGGGATAAGGCAAAGAGAAAAACTCTGGGTTCCTGTAGAACATTTCATGACCTCAGTGTGCTTCAAAACACCTCACAATTGATGAAATACTGCAGCCACTGTGGTGATGTGGGCACCAGTAAGTTCCCACAGGCAGTCTGGGGTGTAGGTAAAAACCCATTGTCTTTTTCCATAGGGGCATGATTTCTCCCTACCATCCAGAAATGACAGAATTAGGCAGCCGTAGTTAGCCTGGTGTGAAATCTAACAGGCTGAGTACTTTCTCCGTCTTCTGCTTCTAAGAGTTAAACCAAAGGTGAGTCTGAATGCTCCCTCGAGACAAAGTTCAGCCAATCTGATGTTATCCAACACAAGCTGAACTCATTAGTAGCAAGTAGACGGATTCATTTTTATTTTGGTAGTAGACAGATTAATTGCCTTGCTGCTCAGAAGAGACACTGGCTTTATTTTCCTTGAAGTTCAGAGGTGGAGAACAGAAACGTTGTTCGTTAGCATTCTGACTGTGGAGACTGATCTTTTGCTGCCCCAAACATTTCAGCGGGATCAAGACTAGATGGTACTCTGTAACGCTGAACCAATCTTGGTGCTGAACTCACCTTTAATCCTTCCTAAATAATTTTGAAATGCCGGTGAATATTTCATGGGAATGTGTGCTGCTGATCTTTCATCTCCTTCAACTTGGCTCAGATGTGAAATCATTCTTTTAGGAATTATTTCAATGGAGAATAGACAATAGACAATAAATTCCAGAAGATTAGTCAAGCACGATTTCCCCTTCATAAATCCACATCGCCTTTTGCGTTCTCCGTTCCTCATCCCATCTCCAAGTCAACAGTCCCTCCTGTTTATTTTTAAATTCACCTGACTTTATTATTTTCCACCTACTGAACTCACACAAGTGACCTGTGCCCCAGCTTACCGTACCATGCACAACTGGCCTTCCCACATTGCCTCGGGGACACACTATCAAAGCTGTTTTGGCATCGTATGAAACTATCAATACAAATACAAGTCTCTGCCTAATCTTGCAGGACTAGCTCTCCAGGGAGAGGAAGCTGAGTTGAGTTATTGAGTTGTCAAGTTGGTCATCTGGATTTGAGAGAGGAGTCAATAACTGTGATTCTGCAATCATTTCTGGAAGGTACAAACTTGCTGTGTGGCCCTGTCATTTGCCAAAGCTTTTTAGAGCAGATTTGAAGGTGGGGCTCACATGTCACTACATTGTGTGTCATAGTCTTGTCTTTGGCTCCAAGTGCTCTCCGCTGGCTGATCTAGCTTTGTGGATTTTAACCAAGGTCAAATGCAGTACAGCAGGGAGTCTGAATGTGTGTGCCAGCACCCTGCAAAATCCAAGCCATCTGAGGGGACTCTCTCCCTTGATTCCACACCAAATAGACAATAGACAATAGGTGCAGGAGTAGGCCATTCAGCCCTTCAAGCCAGCACCACCATTCACTGTGATCATGGCTGATCATCCATAATCAGTACCCTTTTCCTGCCTTCTCCCCATATCCCTTCACTCCGCTATCTTTAAGAGCTCTATCTAACTGTTTTTTGAAAGAATCCAAAGAATTGACCTCCACTGCCTTCTGAGGCAGAGCATTCCACAGAACCACAACTCTCTGTGTGAAAAAGTTTTTCCTCAACTCCGTTCTAAATTGTCTTCCATTTATTCTTAAACTGTGGCCTCTGTTTCTGGACTCCCCCAACATCGGGAACATGTTTCCTGCCTCTAGCTTGTCCAATCCCTTAATAATCTTATATGTTTCAATCAGATCCCCTCTCATCCTTCGAAATTCCAGTGTATACAAGCCCAGTCGCTCCAATCTTTCAACATATGACAGTCCCCCCATCCCGGGAATTAACCTCGTGAACCTACGCTGCACTCCCTCAATAGCAAGAATGTCCTTCCTCAAATTTGGAGACCAAAACTGTACACAATATTCCAGGTGTGGTCTCACCAGGGCCCTGTACAACTACAGAAGGACCTCTTTGCTCCTATACTCAATTCCCCTTGTTATGAAGGCCAAATGGACTAGAGTAAGGCTGATCCAAATGTTTCCCTAAACCCTCTCCCCCCCACCCCACCCCACCACCAACTCTAGGTTCCATCTCAGCAGGTCTATCAGTAAAACAAGTAAATTGAATCCATATGAAGGGTCTTGATCTGAAATGTTGACATCCCATCTCTCCCCATAGGTGCTGCTTTATTAGTGAGGTTCTTCCAGCTCCATATTCCAGCATCTGCAGTTTCCAAGTAAATCAAGGACTTGGCATAGAGACAGAACATGGAAGCAGGACCTTTGACCCACAAAGTCCACACCAGCTATCAATCACAATCCTTACACTTGTTACGTACCCCGTAACTGGGTTGCCAAACCAGCAGAAATGGATCACTCAGTTGGAGTCTGGAGTACTAGAACTAAGAAAGTTTTATTAAAGAAACAAGCAACACTGTAATCGAAAGGATAATAAATGCAACAATTCAACAATGATAACCACACATGTGCACAGAATTAAGATAACAGCATCAATCAAGCTCTATCGTTGTCTAGGGGTAAATGACCAATTTCCAAAATGACTCAAAGTTCAGTCCAGTTTGTAGTTCAGTTCGCAGTAATCGTTGCCATGGCGATGGACAAGGTGGGGGAAGAGAGACAGAATAGGAACAACTGATCATTCAGAACGGCTTCACTCACAGACCAGCGAGATGGCTCACAAACAGCATTTGGGCGGGTCCTTGGTGATGTCACCTGAGGTCACCGACTGTGACCCCTCCTCCAGATGCGGTCGATCCTCTGCAGTGAACCCGGCACCCAGGCAAGGGCGGACACACACCGGGTTCCCGCTGATCGTACCTTTCCACCCTGGTCGTTGTCTGGCACTTCTCACCCACTCGTGAGAAGCGTACCGCTTCCAGGGTCTCGTTACCTCGGGTGGCGTGTGTGTCTGTCTTAGCGAACCTGTCCCTTTTTATCCCCCTGCTGGGATATCGCCTGTCCATCACTTCAAACAGTTCAGGGTTCAAAGGGGGGAGCCGCTCCAGACAGCTCTTCCTCCCACATCCCTTCATTACACATCTCCAGACGCTGCTCCATTGTTCCTTATCTCTCCTTCCCCTGAGGGCAGGTGGCAGACCAACTGCTGATGCCACTGATGCTAGCCCAGGCCAGCAAACATCTTAATTTTATGTGTATTCTCGTAACACACTCGTTACACTAATCCTTTTTCTTATTTTCCCAGTTTCTCTTATATTTCCCTAGACTCTACCACTCACCTGCACACCATGGGAAAATTTCAGTGACCAATTAAGCTACCAACCCACACACCATGTGGATGTAGGAGGAAGCCAGAACACGTCACGTTGTCATAGGGAGAACGTGCAAACTTCACACAGACAGCACACGAGGTCAGGATTGAACCTGGGACTCTGGTGGCTGTGAGGCAGCAGCTCTGTAGCTGCTTCTCTGTGCGACTCCATTGCATTTCTCAGAGTTTTGATATGTCTGTAAAAATGCCCAACCTTACAAAGAAAAAAAATCAATATCTTAATTTAGAATCAGGAAATCCAAGGGGAATATGGTTGTGCAGCCGTGTTGGTGCTGGTTTACAAAGCTTCAGTCTATCCCATGATCACATATCTCACTCACTATCGATGACCTTCTTCTCAACTATCCACTTGCAGCATGTTTACAGAACCTAGAGAACTCTGAGTCAAAAAAAACTATCTCAACCCTCACCTTTCTGAATCAATTAAACTTCGACAATTTAAAATGATCTGTATGGATGGCATGGAAATAGGACATCTATGGAAAGAAATAAACAGTCGATGTTTCAGGCCGAGGTAAATATTACGTGACCTGTTGACTTTCTTCCACATTTTGTGTGTGTTGCTAAGGATTTCCAGCATCTGAAGAATTCTTGAATTTAAAAAGTATAAAGCTATTTAAAGTTTCCTACAGCCTACCTTATTTAACACCTCACAATTTTATATTCCTCAATCTAACCTCCTTCACACCAGGAAAACAAACCTCGCTTTCCCATATATTCCAGTAAGTGGAACATCAAGGTAAACCTCCTCTGCACCCTCACCAGTTCATCACTTCAGTTCTCGTACTCTCGTGACATAGAAAAAGACCATTTGGTCCACTGATTCTATTCTGGCTGTGTGAGACTTCCCATCAATTGCATTATCCCACTTACTTCCCAGTGAACCATCAAGCCAGGACCACAGGGAGAATTTGCAAGCTCCCAAGGTCAGGATCGAACCTGGGTCTGTGAATGTGGGAAGCATGGACACCAGCTACTACACTGAGGGACTGGAGGTGAACAATGTGGCCTGGAACAATGGGACAACTCTGGGATTAATATTCTGAAAGGATTAGGTCAAGATTTGGGTCAGACTCTGTTCGTCAGCCAAACACATCTCTGTGAACTGGCAATTGGTTAAAGTACTGCCAAGAAAACATACTTTCTCTCTGGAAGATGTAGTGCAAAGTTGTCAGGTTTTTACTTGCAAAAGACACATTTCTCTCTTTACTGTTCATTGGTGTCAGTACGTGTGGCTCTGTGTGGCTATGATAGATGTCACTGGTGTCAGTTAGCATGCCTATGATAGATGAGTAGCAATTTACAAACTTACATTCTCAATCAAAGGAAACCAGTCAAACCCATTTAAATGCAAATCGGATAGATACTCGCAATCTATTTACGTGTTTTGTTTTTTAATGCGTATAATTTATTTCACATTTCTCCCTAGGTATTTACGTTTTAATTTCATATCCCTTCTTTGTTGTTACTCCAATCGCATGTGACTTTGGCTCAGTTTTCAGCTGCATTCCACACCCAGAGGGAAATGAAACTCAGGGGAAATTCAATGGACTCTCACAGCCCTCTCCACCCTTAACTCTGCCATCAGCAGCCCAGCACAGTACAAACAAAGGGTCTCGACCCGAAGTGTCCAATGTTTATTTTCTGCACAGATGGTGTCTGACCCACTGAAATGCACCAGCCATTAGTTTTTGGCTCTAGGTTCCAGCATCTGCAGCCTCCTGTGTCACCAGCCAAGCCATCTATTTTGGCTGAGAGAGGAGAACTAGGGCACAAGGGACTGAAGATGAATCAGTAGCCTGATGGCCATGCTGCATGGAGAACGGAGAACATTCCAGAACAGAGGAGACCCTTCAGCCCTTCATTCCACAATGTTCTGCCAACACTTTAACCTACTCTAAGATCAGCCTACCCTTCCTTTCTACATAGTATTCCATTTTTCTATCATCCATATGCTAATCTAAGAGTTTCTTAAGTGCTCCTAAGGTATCAGACTCTACCACTAGCCCTGGCAGCTCATTCATTGCACTCGCCACACTCTGTGTAAAAATGTACCTCTGACATCTCTCTTTGTTCTATACAGAATACTGTAAACGCAGGGATGACTGAGGCTACCGAGAGTGGTGACGCAGCCATTTTCTTTATGGGTACAGTTCTCCCACCATCAAGGATACCTACAAGAAGTCTCGAAGGTGGCATCCATCATTAAGGACCCCATCATAGGGGCCATACCCTCTTCTCATTGCTACCGTTAGGCAGGAGGTACAGGAAGCTGAAGATCCACACCCCAAGGCCCAGGCTGGTGCAGTCTTCTATTGATTCTATTGTTTATTATTCTATTATGGATTTATTGAGGATGCTTACAAGGAAATCAATCTCAGGGTTGTATATGGTGACACATATGTACTTTGATAATTAATTTAATTTGAACTTTGAACAACAGCTTCGCCTTCCTCTCTGCCAACTGGTTCTTGAACTGACCTGAAAATCCCGAATTCTACCTCAGACTATATTTCTTGCAAATTGCAGGAATGTCATTCCGTTATTTTTTTGTTGATTGTATCCTGTAACTTAGTTTATGTTAGTTTAAGTCAATGTAATTTGTGGACTGTACTGTACTGTGTTACAGTCACAAAAAGCTCATTGCCGTGGCATTCAGAACTTGGGCACACATGCCCATGACAATCAACTTGAACTTGTGGTCTGGAGCCTGCAGTTGAGCTGTGTCACCCTTGAGTCATAGCTGACCACCCAAACTTGATTGTCTCCATCATTAAACCATTTACCTCAGCCTCAGCTGCCGAGCTGCATTTCACAGACAATGACCACATATACATTCCAAGATTGACCTCCCTGCCTGCCAGGCTCCTTGGTTGAAGCACAGACTAGGATGGGCCTCACAAAAAGAAAGATCCTCCACCAACCTGTGCCTGCTTCCCTAATCAAGATGAAATTCCTGTAAAATGTGCATCAATACTCACACCTCAAGAGCTACTTCATGGCAATGTCAATGGTGAAGTATACTGTCAGTCCAGTATCCCAGCCACTGAGGAAAAGAGACTTCAAAGCTGACCTCCAGCTTGGGAAAGGGGCAGTAGTAATCCCCACTGAAGAGACATAGAGGACCTACAGCAAGCTCCTCAAGACACAAGTGGGGTAGGACTCAGAGTCACAGAGAAACAGAGAGCTGCAGCACAGAAACAGTCTCACCAGGTCCACGTTCACCTCTGACCACACATTAGCACCTTCACCCATCTTGTTTTCCTTCCACACCCATCAGTTCATTGGTGCGGGCGCATTTCAAATATTATTTTCAGTTTTAGACACCCTTCTAGCGGAAAAATGCCATTAAACTAGAAAGAGTCATGAAATTTCCCCCAGGATCAATAAAGTATGACTATGAATCACAGGGTCATAGAGAAATACAGCACAGAAATAGGTCATTCAGTCCATCTAGTCCATGCCAAAACAATTTAAATTGCCTACTCCCAACAACCTGCATTGGGACCATACCTCTCCAAATCTGTACTATCCATGTACTATGTATCAAAACTTCTCTTAAATGTTGAAATCAAGCCTGCATGCACCACTTGGGCAGATGGCTCATTCCACACTCTCATGACTTTCTGAGTGAAGAAGTTTCCCCTCATGTTCCCCTTAAACTTCTCACCTTTCACCCTTAACTCATGACCTCTGGTTGTAGTCCCACCCAATCTCAGTGGAAAAAGGCTTCTTGCACTTGCCCTATCTACACCCCTCATAATTTTGTATACTTCTACCAAATTTTCTCTCAATTTTCTACATTCTAAAGAATACAGTCCTAACCTATTCAATCTTTCCTTATAACTCAAGTCCTCCAGACCCGGCAACATCCTTGTAAACTTTCTCCACACTCTTTCAGCTTTGTTTACATCTTTCCAGGAGGCTGATGACCAAAACTACACACAATACTCCAAATTAGGCCTCACCAATGTCTTGTACAACTTCAACATGACATCTGATCTTCAGTACTCAATACTGAAGGCCAATACTGTAGAAGCTTTCTTTACGACCCTATCTACCTGTGATGCCATTTTCAATGAATTATGCACCTGTAGTCCCAAATCCCTTTGTTCTTCCACCATCCTCAGTGCCCTACTGTGTAAGTTCTACTCTGAAGTGCAAAACCTTGCACTTGTCTGAATTAAATTCCAACTGCCATTTTCAGCTCATTTTCCAGCTGATGCAGATCCCTCTGCAAGCCATGATAGCTTTCCTCACTGTCCACTACACCCCCAATCTTGGTGTCATCTGCAAATTTGCAGCTCCAGATAACCACATTATCATCCAGATCATTGATATAGATAACAAACAACAATGAACCCAGCACCAATCCCTGTGGCACTCCACGAGTAGCAGGCCTCCAGTTAGAGAGGGAACCATCTACGACCACTGTCTGGCTTCTCCCACAAAGCCAATGTCCAATCCAATTTACTACCTCATCTTGCATGCTGAGCAACTGAACCTACTTGATCAGCCTCCCATGCAGGACTTTGTCAAATGCCTTACTAAAGACCATGTAGACAATATCCACTGCCTTGCCTTTATCCACTTTCCTAGTAGCTTCCTTGAAAATCTCTATAAGATCGGTTAGACATGACCTACCATGCATGAAGCCATGCTGACTCTTCTTAATCAGTCCACGTCTATCCAAATAATTATATACCCAGTCTATTAGAATACCTTCCAATAACTTTCCCACTACTGATATCAGGCTCACCAGCCTATAATTTCCTGGTTTCTGCTTACAGACTTTTTTAAACAGTGGAACAACATTGGCTCTCCTCCAATCCTTTGGTACCTCTCCTGTCACTAAGGATGTTGTAAATATCTCTGCTAGGGCCCCGGCAATTTCTGCACTTACTTCTCGTAGGGACCAAGGGAACGCCTTGGCAGGCTCTGAGGATTTATCCACCCTCATTCATCTCAGGGTAGCAAATACCTCCTCCTCTAATCTGTATAGAGCCCATGAAGTTGATGCCAGAAAGATTTATGAGGATATCGTTGGGACATGAAGGATTAAGTTATAGAGAGAGGGTGAATGTGAGCTGGTTGGGACCTTTTCCATTACGGTGTAAGAGAATGAAGGGTGATCTTATACAGGTGTATAAAATTATGAGGGTCATAGAAGGGGTCAAAAGGCACACTATTTTCCCCAGAACTGGGGAATCAAGAATTACAGGACATAGTCTTAAATTGAGAGGGAAAAGGTTTGGTAGGAATATGAGGAGCAATATTTTTCACTCAGACAGCGGACAGTATATGGAATGAGCTGCCAGAAGTGGTTGAGGCGGTAACATTAACAACGTTTAAACGTTTAACAACAGATACATGAACAGGAAAGATTTAGACTATAAAGACCATAAGACAAAGGAGCAGAAGTCGGCCATTGGGCCCATCGAGTCTGCTCCGTTATTTTATCATGAGCTGATCCGTTCTCCTATTTAGTCCCACTCCCCTGCCTTCTCACCATAACCTTTGATGCCCTGGCTACTCAGATACCTATCAATCTCTGCCTTAAATACACCCAATGACTTGGCCTCCACTGCTGCCCGTGGCAACAAATTCCATAGATTCACCACCCTCTGACTAAAAAATTTTCTTCACATTTCTGTTCTGAAAGGGCGCCCTTCAATCCTGAAGTGATGCCCTCTCATATTAGACTCCCCCATCATGGGAAACAACTTTGCCACATCCACTCTGTCCATGCTTTTCAACATTCGAAATGTTTCTATGAGGTATCCCCTCATTCTTCTAAACTCAAAGGAATACAGTCCAAGAGCGGACAAACGTTCCTCATATGTTAAACCTCTCATTCCTGGAATCATTCTAGTGAATCTTCTCTGTACCCTCTCCAATGTCAGCACATCCTTTCTTAAATAAGGAGACCAAAACTGCCCACAGTACTCCAAGTGAGGTCTCACCAGCACCTTACAGAGCCTCAATATCACATCCCTTCTCCTATACTCTATTCCTCTAGAAATGAATGCCAACATTGCATTCGCCTTCTTCACTACTGACTCAACCTGGAGGTTAACTTTAAGGGTATCCAGTACAAGGACTCCCAAGTCCCGTTGCATCTCCGAACTTTGAATTCTTTCCCCATTTAAATAATAGTCTGCCCGTTTATTTTTTCTGCCAAAGTGCATAACCATACACTTTCCAACATTGTACTTCATTTGCCACTTCTCTGTCCATTCTTCCAATCTATCCAAGTCTCTCTGCAGACTCTCCATTTCCTCAGCACTACCGGCCCCTCCACCTATCTTCGTATCGTCAGCAACCTTAGCCACAAAGCCATCTATTCCATAATCCAAATCGTTGATGTACAATGTAAAAAGAAGCAGCCCCAACACGGACCCCTGTGGAACACCACTGGTAACCGGCAGCCAACCAGAATAGGATCCCTTTATTCCCACTCTCTGTTTCCTGCCAATCAGCCAATGCTCTATCCACGTATGTAACTTTCCCGTAATTCCATGGATTCTTATCTTGTTAAGTAGCCTCATGTGTCAACGGCCTTCTGAAAATCCAAATATACAACATCCACTACATCTCCCTTGTCTAGCCTACTGGTAATTTCCTCAAAAAATTGTAATAGGTTTGTCAGGCAGGATTTTCCTTTAAGGAATCCATGCCTATCTTGTCATATGCCTCCAGGTACTCTGTAACCTCATCCTTGACAATCGACTCCCAACAACTTCCCAACATCCGATGTCAAGCTAACAGGTCTATAATTTCCCTTTTGCTTCCTTGCCCCTCTTCTTAAATAGCGAAGTGACATTTGCAATCTTCCAGTCCTCTGGAACCATGCCAGAATCTATCGACTTTTGAAAGATCATCGCTAATGCCTCCGCAATCTCCACAGCTACTTCCTTCAGAACACGAGGGTGCATTCCATCTGGTCCAGGAGATTTATCAAGCTTTAGACTATTCAGCTTCCTGAGTACTTTCTCTGTCATAATTGTGACTGCGCACACACTTCTCCCTTGAGTGTCCGGTATACTGCTGATGTCTTCCTCAGTGAAGACTGATGCAAAATACTCGTTCAGTTCCTCTGCCATCTCCTTATCTCCCATTACAATTTCTCCAGCATCATTTTCTATCTGTCCTATACCTACTCTCACCTGTCTTTTACTCTTTATATACTTGGAAAAGCTTTTAGTATCCTCTTTGATATTATTTGCTAGCTTCCTTTCATAGTTAATCTTTTCCCTCTTAATGACCTTCTTGGTTTCCTTTCGTAAGCTTTTAAAAACCTCCCAATCCTCTGTCTTCCCACTAATTTTTGCTTCCTTGTATGCCCTCTCCTTTGCTTTAACTTTGGCTTTCACTTCTCTTGTCAACCACGGTTGCATCCTTTTCCATTTGAAAATTTCTTCTTTTTTGGAATATACCTGTCTTGCACCTTCCTCACTTCTCGCATCAACTCCAGCCACTGCTGCTCTGCCGTCTTTCCCACCAGTGTCCCTTTCCAGTCAACTTTGGCCAGTTCCTCTCTCATGCCACTATAATTTCCTTTACTCCACTGAAATACCAACACATCAGATTTCGGCTTCTCTTTTTCAAATTTCACAGTGAACTCAATCATGTTATGATCACTGCCTCCTAAGGGTTCCTTCACCTCAATCTCTCTAATCACCTCCGGTTCATTACACGATACCCAATCCAGTACAGCCGATCCCCTAGTGGGCTCAACAACAAGCTTTTCTAAAAAGTCATCTCGCAGACATTCTACAAATTCTCTCTCTTGAGATCCAGTGCTGACCTGATTTTCCCAATCCACTCGCATGTTAAAATCCCCCACAATTATCATAACACTGCCCTTCTGACAAGCCTTTTCTATTTCCAGTTGTAATTTGTAGTCCACATCCCTGCAGCTGTTTGGAGATCTATAAATAACTGCCATCAGGGTCCTTTTACCCCTGCTATTTCTTAGCTCAATCCATAAAGATTCTGCACCTTCCGATCCTATATCACCTCTTTCTAATGATTTAATATCATTTCTTACCAATAAAGCCACACCTCTTCCTCTGCCCACCTTCCTATCCTTCCAATACACCGTGTATCCTTGGACGTTCAGCTCCCAGAGACATGCATCCTTTAGCCAGGTCTCAGTGATGGCCACAATATCATACCTGCCAATCTGTAGCTGTACAACAAGATCATCCACCTTATTCCTTATGCTGCGTGCATTTAAGTATAACACCTTAAGACCAGTATTAAGACCAGTATTTGATACTTTTCACTTTGATTTCACTGCAACTTTATTGCACTGCAACTCATCCCAATGGCTACAAATTTGCCCCATCACCTGCCTGTCTTTCCTGACATCTTTACTGCTCACTATCTCAGATTTATTTCTGTTTTCCCCTTCCTCCGCTCTGTCATTCCGGTTCCCATCCCCCTGCCAAATTAGTTTAAACCCTTCCTAACAGCTCTATTAAACTTTCCCGCCAGGATATTGGTCCCCTTCGGGTTTAGGTGTAACCTATCCTTTTTGAACAGGTCATACTTCCCCCAGAAGAGATCCCAATTATCCAAGAATCTGAAGCCCTGCCCCCTACACCAGTCTCTCAGCCACGCATTCATCTACCTGATCCTACTATTCTTGCCGTCGCTAGCACATGGCACAGGTAGCAATTCCGAGATTACTACCCTGGAGGTCCTGCTTCTCAGCTTCCTTCCTAACTCCTGGAAATCTCTCTTCAGGACCTCCTCCTTTGTCCTATCTATGTCATTGGTACCAACATGTACCGAGACAACTGGCTGCTCACCCTCCCCCTTCAGAATATTCAGGACCCGATCCGAGACATCCCGTACCCTGGCACCTGGGAGGCAACACACCATGCGGGTATCTCTATCAGGCTCACAGAATCTCCTGTCCGTTCCCCTGACTATGGAATCCCCTATGACTACCGCATTCCTCTTCTCCCTCCTTCTCTCCAGCACAACAGCACCAGGCTCAGTGCCAGAGACCCGGTCACCGTGGGCGTCCCCTGTCAGGTCATCCCCCTCAACAGCATCCAGAACATGATATTTGTTGCTGAGGGGGACAGCCACAGGTGTGCTGTCCACTATCCGGGCATTTCCCTTCCCTCTCTTGACGGTGACCCAGTTTTCTGACCCCTGTAGCCTAGGCATGACTACCTCCCTGTGGCTCCTGTCTATCACCTCTTCACTTTCCCTGATGAGCAGTAGGTCATCAAGCTGCAGCTCCAGATCCCTAACACGGTCTCTGAGGAGCTGCATCTCGGTGCACCTGGCGCAGATGTGGCCATCAGGGAGGCTGGAGGTCTCCCAGGATTCCTACATCTGACACCCTGAACAAAGCACTAACCCTGCAGGCGTGCTATCTAATTCTACAGGAATGAAACAGGAAAAATAAATCTACTCACCCACTTACCTCACCAAACAGACGAACTTTTTAAACCGTTAGCTCGTACCGTTATCTGTGAGAGCCCTGCTGTTCCTGTCTGTCCGGGCCGATTCGCGAAGGGGGGGGGGAGAAAAAAAAAGAGTTGGTGCTTTGCTCTCGCCTCTTCCCATTTACCGCCAAAGCCCGTTGAAGCCAAAGCCCTACGCTCTGCTCCCACTCACTCCACTGCCCGCCCCGACAGCTGCCCACTGTATAGGGTGGTCTCCTTTTTAAACTCTCCGCGCGGTCCTGTTGACATCACGTGTCTCGCCCTTCTTGCACTCAGAGAAGTTTTTTAAAAAATTGCCTTCCTTCAGAATTCAGCTCCCACGACGCTCTGTAGTCCCGATCCAAAAGAGTTTAGAGGGATATGGTCAAATGTGGGCAAATGGGACTAACTTTGATGGGAATCTTGCTCAGCGTGGACCACTTGGATGAAAGGACCTGCTTTTGTTCTGTATGATAATGCTGCTATGACTCGATAATACACTATAATGCATACAACAAAAGCCAATAACTCACTCCCCACCCTTCGCCTTCATAATAGTGGCAATTTACAGTCACCATGAACAAGCCATCTTGGGATCTGGAAAGAAAATGAAAACCCATGTAGTCACAGGGAGGACGTGCAAACTCCACACAGAAAGCAACTGAGGAGTTGCACCAGGGCACCAGTATGATGTCCATTTCTATCAACAAAGACTCTCCAAGCAATCGGCAGGATAGGCAAGCTAACTCCAGTCTGCCCTCCCAAGCCAACAGCACAATAATCCTGATCGCACTCAGACCACTCTGGTGGGCCAGAGACATTGTTGACGTTCCTGGGACCAGGGTCCCAAAATGGGCACTTCACTCTGAGCTCTGTCACTGCAGATCATCAGGAGTGTGAGGGTGGGGTGGGGTGTCGTGGAGCCCATGGGAATCCCTTGCACACAGACTCTCAAAATGGAAAAAGAGCATCTAAGCAAAATGAAGAAAGGCTCTGAGCATCTTGAGCCTCCAGGTGGAAGCTTAGTGTCAATAGAAGAAGAAGCAATCCTTGCCACCTTGTGCAGAGTCTGAGGATCCCATGCGGGACTCATTGACCAGCTCCAAACCAACCCACCTGGACTGGAACCTCCACAGGTCATCCCCCACCCTGAGGGAGATGGTGAGACAACAGAGAGGCTGAGGGAGAAGCAGAGGGGGAGGCTGGAGAGGAAGAGGCGAATGAACAAGGTGTGGACAGCAGCCTCCACCTGCTTCAATGGAAGCTGGCAGTGAGTGGCAGTTTTATGGACAAAAGGGAGGTCAGAGGAGGCTGGCCCAAATAATACAAGCTAACAGGAAGGTGACAGTAACTCAAGTAATCATGCATAACAGCAGTGGCGTGCAGAAGAGTATCACTGAATGCACAGTGTGTCAAACCTTGGTCTACAGCAGCAGAAAATCATCAACACACTGTCAGTTCATTCAGGTAAGGCCCAAGTGAGGAGAAAGAGGTGCTGAAGCCAATGAACGAACCAACTTGGGACAGTTCACAGACTTTCATTGCAAACAGGATTTTAAGGGGAAAAGAAAACAATAAATGCTGGGTCAAACAGGACTATTAACTAAAACTCTCAAATGGAAAACCAGGTGCCAACGCTGTGGCTGAAAGGAATATCTAAACATAAAATGAATACCGCTAGCCTTCAGCGTCCGCTGACTCGATAGCCCACTTTCTCAGGCAAGGCCGAACGCAAGCAGGCACTGTAACGTTGCTGTGCTTTGCTCAAGTCATGACAAGCGCTATTAAAAAAGAAGGGAGTTAAATACAGACATAATGAAATAATAATTAGCTGACACGTGCATATTCATGAGCGCAATTGCCGAATCTGCTGATCTGCAGAGTCTGTGATGGTGACACATACAATTAGTGGCCACTTTATTAGATACATGAGATACTTCATAATGTGGAGACTGAGTGTGTAATTTAATTCTATTTTAGCAATAGAGTGCAGGAGTAGCCTTTCCAGCTCTTGAAGCCACACCGCCCCAGCAACCCCATAACCCCAGTTAACTCTAACCTAATCACAGGAGAATTTACAATGACCAATTAACCTACGCAGTTCACCTTTGGACTGTGGCAGCCAAGGAAGCTCATTCGTTCCACAGGGAGGGTTACAGACACTCCTTACAGAAAGGGGCCAAAACTGAACTCCAAACGCTGCAACAGCCTCAGCTGTATCAGCATTGCCCCAACCACTACTCTACCACGGCGCCAAAATGATAGCAACCAAATTGCACACTATCACAGAGAAATAGCAGAGAATTCGATGTGTCCTAATGGTCCTCAACTCATTAGGGTATAATACACTAGTGTGGACTATTAAACCTCAATAACTGGATGAGATCATTTAATTCAAGAGACTAGCTCCACAGAGCTATTGTAGATTTGGAATGACTGGCCCTATTAGGCAGACACAGAAGTTCTATGCTCTAAAATAAGCAAAGGTTATAAGAGCAACTCTATCATGATTGTATTTAAAAGCTAAAGACTAGCTTTACTTGTCACATCTACATTGAAACACACTCAGAGACGCATCGTTTATATCAATGATGGCTTAGTCCGAGGATTGTGCTGGAGGTAGCTCATCTCTGTTGGCATGCTTCTGGCACCAACGTAGCATGGGCATACCTCACTGACCTTAACCCTAGCCGCGTATCAACATAGCATGGGCATACCTCACTGACCTTAACCCTAGCCGCGTATCAACGTAGCATGGGCATACCTCACTGACCTTAACCCTAGCCGCGTATCAACGTAGCATGGGCATACCTCACTGACCTTAACCCTAGCCGCGTATCAACATAGCATGGGCATACCTCACTGACCTTAACCCTAGCCGCGTATCAACGTAGCATGGGCATACCTCACTGACCTTAACCCTAGCCGCGTATCAACGTAGCATGGGCATACCTCACTGACCTTAACCCTAGCCGCGTATCAACGTAGCATGGGCATACCTCACTGACCTTAACCCTAGCCGCGTATCAACGTAGCATGGGCATACCTCACTGACCTTAACCCTAGCCGCGTATCAACGTAGCATGGGCATACCTCACTGACCTTAACCCTAGCCGCGTATCAACATAGCATGGGCATACCTCACTGACCTTAACCCTAGCCGCGTATCAACATAGAGTGGGCATACCTCACTGCCCTTAACCCTAGCCGCGTATCAACGTAGCGTGGGCATACCTCACTGCCCTTAACCCTAGCCGCGTATCAACGTAGCGTGGGCATACCTCACTGCCCTTAACCCTAGCCGCGTATCAACGTAGCGTGGGCATACCTCACTGACCTTAACCCTAGCCGCGTACCAACATAGCATGGGCATACCTCACTGACCTTAACCCTAGCCGCGTATCAACGTAGCATGGGCATACCTCACTGACCTTAACCCTAGCCGCGTATCAACATAGCATGGGCATAACTCACTGACCTTAACCCTAGCCGCGTATCAACATAGCATGGGCATACCTCACTGTTAACCCTAGCCGCGTATCAACATAGCATGGGCATACCTCACTGACCTTAACCCTAGCCGCGTATCAACATAGCATGGGCATACCTCACTGACCTTAACCCTAGCCGCGTATCAACATAGCATGGGCATACCTCACTGACCTTAACCCTAGCCGCGTATCAACATAGCATGGGCATACCTCACTGACCTTAACCCTAGCCGCGTATCAACATAGCATGGGCATACCTCACTGACCTTAACCCTAGCCGCGTATCAACATAGCATGGGCATACCTCACTGACCTTAACCCTAGCCGCGTATCAACGTAGCATGGGCATACCTCACTGACCTTAACCCTATCCGCGTATCAACATAGCATGGGCATACCTCACTGACCTTAACCCTAGCCGCGTATCAACGTAGCATGGGCATACCTCACTGACCTTAACCCTAGCCGCGTATCAACATAGCATGGGCATACCTCACTGACCTTAACCCTAGCCGCGTATCAACATAGAGTGGGCATACCTCACTGACCTTAACCCTAGCCACGTATCAACGTAGCGTGGGCATACCTCACTGACCTTAACCCTAGCCGCGTATCAACGTAGCATGGGCATACCTCACTGACCTTAACCCTAGCCGCGTATCAACATAGCATGGGCATACCTCACTGACCTTAACCCTAGCCGCGTATCAACATAGCATGGGCATACCTCACTGACCTTAACCCTAGCCGCGTACCAACATAGCATGGGCATACCTCACTGACCTTAACCCTAGCCGCGTATCAACGTAGCATGGGCATACCTCACTGACCTTAACCCTAGCCGCGTATCAACATAGCATGGGCATACCTCACTGACCTTAACCCTAGCCGCGTATCAACATAGCATGGGCATACCTCACTGACCTCCAATAACCCTCCATTCCTTTCCTGTCCATATACCTATCCAATTTTTCTTTAAATGATAATATCGAACCTGCCTCTACCACTTCTACTGGAAGTTTGTTCAACATTTACTTCAAGCTCCCCTGATAATTGACTTATCACTATGTTCATAGAACATATAGAACATAGAATAGTACAGCACAGTATAGGCCCTTCGGCCCACAATGTTGTGCCGACCCTCAAACCCTGCCTCCCATATAAGCCCCCACCTTAGATTCCTCCATATACCTGTCTAGTAGTCTCTTAAACTTCATGCGAGGAAAATATGTGCTGTGTGTTTAATATTAAATTCGTTAGATAAACCCTTTTAGAAACAAAATTGAGGTTATTAGCTAACTATCTATATTCCGGTCATGATTAACACCACCCCCCACGAACAGAATCGCCAAAAAGGACTTGTAGAAAAAAATCCTATACGCGCCCGCAAGTTACGCATGCGCACTGGTGCCCGCGCAAGGCTTCATAGTCATTGTAGTCTTTCTCGGGGAAACTCAGCGTATTTGACTGCTACTCTTGTCCGTTGACAACCCTTAGCCCCGCACCCCCCACCCCCGGGCCGGCCAGTCCACAAAAATATTGACAATATGAAACCGGTCCGCAGTGCGAAAAAGGTTGGGGACCCCTGCACTAGGGGATCGGCTGTACTGGATTGGGTATTCTGTAATGAACCGGAGGTGATGAGAGAGATTGAGCTGAAGGAACCCTTAGGAGGCAGTGATCATAACATGATTGAGTTCACTGTGAAATTTAAAAAAGAGAAGCCGAAATCTGATGAGTCGGTATTTCAGTGGAGTAAAGGAAATTATAGTGGCATGAGAGAGGAACTGGCCAAAGTTGATTGGAAAGGGACACTGGCGGGACAGACGGCAGAGGAGCAGTGGCTGGAGTTGATGCAAGAAGTGAGGAAGAAGCAAGACAGGTATGTTCCAAAAAAGAAGAAATTTTCGAATGGAAAAGGATGCAACCATGGTTGACAAGAGAAGTGAAAGCCAAAGTTAAAGCAAAGGAGAGGGCGTACAAGGAAGCAAAAATTAGTGGGAAGACAGAGGATTGGGAAGTTTTTAAAAGCTTACAACAGGAAACTAAGAAGGTCATTAAGAGGGAAAATAATATCAAAGAGGATACTAAAAGCTTTTTCAAGTATATAAAGAGTAAAAGACAGGTGAGAGTAGATATAGGACCAATATAAAATGATGCTGGAGAAATTGTAATGGGAGATAAGGAGATGGTAGAAGAACTGAACGAGTATTTTGCATCAGTCTTCACTGAGGAAGACATCAGCAGTATACCGGACACTCAAGGGTGGCAGGGAAGAGAAGTGTGTGCAGTCACAATTACAACAGAGAAAGTACTCAGGAAGCTGAATAGTCTAAAAGTAGATAAATCCCCCGGACCAGATGGAATGCACCCTCGTGTTCTGAAGGAAGTAGCTGCGGAGATTGCGGAGGCATTAGCGATGATCTTTCAAAGTCGATAGATTCTGGCATGGTTCCGGAGGACTGGAAGATTGCAAATGTCACTCCGCTATTTAAGAAGAGGGGCAAGGAAGCAAAAAGAAAATGATAGACCTGTTAGCTTGACATCGGTGGTTGGGGAGTTGTTGGAGTCGATTGTCAAGGATGAGGTTACAGAGTACCTGGAGGCATATGACAAGATAGGCAGAACTCAGCATGGATTCCTTAAAGGAAAATCTTGCCTAACAAACCTATTACAATTTTTTGAGGAAATTACAAGTAGGCTAGACAAGGGAGATGCAGTGAATGTTATATATTTGGATTTTCAGAAGGCCTTTGACAAGGTGGCACACATGAGGCTACTTAACAAGATAAGAGCCCATGGAATTACGGGAAAGTTACATACATGGATAGAGCTTTGGCTGATTGGCAGGAAACAGAGAGTGGGAATAAAGGGATCCTATTCTGGTTGGCTGCCGGTTACCAGTGGTGTTCCACAGGGGTCCGTGTTGGGGCCGCTTCTTTTTACATTGTACATCAACGATTTGGATTATGGAATAGATGGCTTTGTGGTTACGTTTGCTGACGATACGAAGATAGGTGGAGGGGCCGGTAGTGCTGAGGAAACGGAGAGTCTGTAGAGAGACTTGGATAGATTGGGAGAATGGGCAAAGAAGTGGCAAATGAAATACGATGTTGGAAAGTGTATGGTTATACACTTTGGCAGAAGAAATAAACGGGTAGATTATTATTTAAATGTGGAGAGAATTCAAAGTTCTGAGATGCAATGGGACTTGGGAGTCTTCGTACAGGATACCCTTAAAGTTAACCTTCAGGTTGAGTTGGTGGTGAAGAAGGTGAATGCAATGTTGGCATTCATTTCTAGGGGAATAGAGTATAGGAGCAGGGATGTGATGTTGAGGCTCTATAAGGCGCTGGTGAGACCTCACTTGGAGTACCGTAGGCAGTTTTGGTCTCCTCATTTAAGAAAGGATGTGCTGATGTTGAAGAGGGTACAAAGGAGATTCACTAGAATGATTCTGGGAATGAGAGGGTTAACATACGAGCAATGCTTGTCCACTCTTGGACTGTATTCCTCGGAGTTTAGAAGAATGAGGGGAGACCTCATGGAAACATTTCAAATGTTGAAAGGCATGGACAGAGTGGATGTGGCAAAGTTGTTTTCCATGATGGGGGAGTCTAGTACCAGAGGGCATGACTTAAGGATTGAAGGGTGCCCATTCAGAACAGAGATGTGAAGAAATTATTTTAGTCAGAGGGTGGTGAATCTATGGAATTTGTTGCCACAGGCAGCAGTGGAGGCCAAGTCATTGGGAGTATTTAAGGCAGAGGTTGATAGGTATTTGAGTAGCCAGGGCATCAAAGGTTATGGTGAGAAGGCGGGAGAGTGGGACTAAATGGATCAGCTCATGATAAAATGGCGGAGCAGACTGGATGGGCCGAATGGCCGACTTCTGCTCCTTTGTCTTATGTCTTATGTCTTATGAAACGGGAGCAGCCATGCGGTCATGGGGGAATGTAACAATTCATTACAAACAACGGTGGGAACTAAACCCCAAATAGTGATTGCTGGCACATTAATCTTTCGAGCTGATCTCTTAGATGGTTCAGATTTATGATGGGATTAGTATCGGATTCCCTGATCTTTCTTGGAGATGAAAGTCTAGATGATGGAACGATAGTGAGAGGGAAGTAATTGGGGTGAGTTGGAGGCCATTGATTGCAAAGGTTTGATCACTATAAACATCATGCTCCGATAGTAAGGCTCTCAGTAAATGCAGAGTGATAGGCCAAGCTGCGGGTAGTTCTTATTTCTGCAGTATGAAAGCCAAGCAAGCTTTGAATTTGATTTGTTGAGCTACCAAAATGCCTTTTATGAAAGATGGTCCTGATGCCCACACAAAACAAGAGAGGCAGGGGTAGGGGCAGTGTGTATAAAACCTGAGATTGGTGTTAACCTTCTGTACTGTCATACAGTGGTAAACGCTGGGCACACCCACCGCCCCACCACCCTCAATCGATGGGCACTGTGAAGTCTCTGTCCCAGTGCCACATCACCTTACCTTTATCATGAAGAGCTCAATAACCTCAACAGTGGCCTTGGAGTTGAATAAGAAAACCAGCGAAAGAGCATGTCTTTATTCAGCATGAACACCTTGTTCTGCACAAAGTTTTTAATTTACCCAGAACTTGAAGGTTTAACAAAAGTGCTTTACTCAGCATTAAAAATAAACTGAAGCATTACACTTGCACGTACAATGCCGATAAAAAAAACTTTTTGATAAAGTTATAACACATTGTTGAAAGATGTAAGTTAGCTCATAATATACCTGATAACCCTTATTGTCCTTGCATCTACCAGTGTTGTAATAGATCAACATAATGCTCCCCCGTGCCTATGCTCGGGTGTTTACAGGTTTTTTTCATTACTTCATGTTACATTCCCACAGTTCCTTAAGACCTAGGAAACCATTCGGCCCATCAGGTTTTTCCCAGTTCACAGAGTAATTCCAATCCCTCATTAAATTCCCTTTAGACTGCAGTCTCTGTAGTGATCAATGCACGCACATCTCTTTATGATGTGGAACCACACAGTCACAGAGAAGGTGCACGCTCCCCACAGCTGGTCTGCATTGAACCCAGCTCATTGATGCTGTGAGACAGTGGCCTACCAGCTGTACCAGTGTGCTGTGCTTTAGTGAGAGGAGTAGATGTCCCTGCCCCTGAAAACCTGCCACCCAATTGCAGGTCGTGGGGCAATATCGAACTGGAACTTCGTGGGACAGCACCACGGACAACTCGTCTGCTCATTCCTTCTTCAGTTCACCCTTGATCGGAGGGGCGAGCAAGAGTTGGAGAGCAGATTCCAGGCGATGGCAAAGACAACAACTGCCCACCAAGGTCCTTGTGGAGAGTGTGAGGCAGACATTTTGGGACACAAAGCGAGTTACATAGCAGAAAGAGAAGGCACTTTCAGGACCAGGCCCAGGCTTATCTCTCCGAAGCTCAGGAGGTAGTCTTCCAAAACAGCCTGCCTGTGGATAAGAGACAAGACCCCACCCCTCTGCCCCACACACGGTCCCCTTGGGAGCCTGGCAGCTGCAAAGGGCCATCTTAGCCGATAAACCAAGAGAGAAATTACAGGAATGACTTTTAAGTGTCAGGCTGATAGATGGTAGGTCCCACTCTGACAGTGACTCAGGAGACAAAAGGGAATAACTACAAATGGAAGAAGAGACAGGGTGGGAGTCACCGACTGTTCGTCAGAAAGCGGAAGGGAACAACAGGAGCAGTGATTCTTAGTGTTTGGGTGGAGCAGGGCCACAAGGAAAAGAGTCACTGGGTGTGAGTGAGTGAGGGGGAAAGAGTGTGACTGTGAGTGATGGGAGAGTCAGTGTGAGTGAGGGGGAGGGCGGAGTTACTGTGAGTGAGGGGGAGGGAGAGTCACTGTGAGTGAGGGGGAGGGCAGAGTCACTGTGAGTGAGGGGAGAGTCACTGTGAGTCAGGGGGAGAGTCACTGTGAGATAGGGGGAGAGGAGAGTCACTGTGAGTCGGGGGAGAGCCACTGTGAGTGAGGGGAGAGATTCATTGTGAGTGAGGGGGAGGGCAGAGTCACTGTGAGTGAGAGGGAGAGTCACTGTGAGTGAGGGGGGAGAGTCACTGTGAGTCAGAGGGACAGGAGAGTCACTGTGTGTGAGAGGGAGGGGGATTCACTCTGAGTGAGTGAAGGGGAGAGTCAGTGTGAGTGAGGGGGAGGGCGGAGTTACTGTGAGTGAGGGGGAGGGAGAGTCACTGTGAGTGAGGGGGAGGGCAGAGTCACTGTGAGTGAGGGGAGAGTCACTGTGAGTCAGGGGGAGAGTCACTGTGAGATAAGGGGAGAGGAGAGTCACTGTGAGTCGGGGGAGAGCCACTGTGAGTGAGGGGAGAGATTCATTGTGAGTGAGGGGGAGGGCAGAGTCACTGTGAGTGAGAGGGAGAGTCACTGTGAGTGAGGGGGGAGAGTCACTGTGAGTGAGGGGGAGGGAGAGTCACTGTGAGTGAGGGGGAGTGCAGAGTCACTGTGAGTGAGGGGAGAGTCACTGTGAGTGAGGGGAGAGATTCACAGTGAGATAGGGGGAGAGGAGAGTCACTGTGAGTCGGGGGAGAGCCACTGTGAGTGAGGGGAGAGATTCATTGTGAGTGAGGGGGAGGGCAGAGTCACTGTGAGTGAGAGGGAGAGTCACTGTGAGTGAGGGGGGAGAGTCAATGTGAGTGAGGGGGAGGGAGAGTCACTGTGAGTGAGGGGGAGGGCAGAGTCACTGTGAGTGAGGGGAGAGTCACTGTGAGTGAGGGGAGAGATTCACAGTGAGATAGGGGGAGAGGAGAGTCACTGTGAGTCAGGGGGAGAGCCACTGTGAGTGAGGGGAGAGATTCACTGTGAGTGAGGGGGAGGGCAGAGTCACTGTGAGTGAGAGGGAGAGTCACTGTGAGTGAGGGGGAGAGTCACTGTGAGTGAGGGAAGGGAGAGTCACTGTGAGATAGGGGAGGGGAGAGTCACTGTGAGTGAGGGGAGATTCGCTGTCAGTGAGGGGGAGGGGAGAGTCACTGTGTGTGAGGGGGAGGGGAGGGTCACTGTGAGTGAGGGGGAGGGGAGAGTCACTGTGAGTGAGGGGGAGAGAAGAGTCACTGTGATTTGGGGGAGAGGCACAATGAGTGAGGGGAGAGTCACTGTGAGTGAGGGGGAGGGAAGAGTCACTGTGAGTGAGGGGGAGAGAAGAGTCACTGTGATTTAGGGGGAGAGGCACAATGAGTGAGGGGAGAGTCACTGTGAGTGAGGGGGAGGGAAGAGTCACTGTGAGTCAGGGAAGAGTCACTCTGAGTGAGGGAGGGGAGAGTCACTGTGAGTCAGGGGAGAGTCACTGTGAGTGAGGGAGAGGGGAGAGTCACTCTGAGTGAGGGGGAGGGTAGAGTCACTGTGAGTGAGGGTAGAGTCACTGTGAAAGAGGGGAGGGGAGAGTCAATGTTAGTCAGGGGAGAGTCACTATGAGTGAGCGGAGTGGGTCACTGTGAGTGAGGGGAGAGGGGACAGTCAATTGAGCGAGCAGGGAGTCACAGTGAGTGAGGGGAGAGTCACTGTGAGTGAAAGAGGGGAGTGTCACTGTGAGTGAGAGGAGGGGAGAGTCACTGTGAGTAGGGGGGAGAGTCGCTGTCAGTTGGGGGAGTGGAGAGTCACTGTGAGTTAGGGGGAGAGTCACAGTGAGTGAGGGGAGAGTCTCTGCATGTGAGAGGGAGGAGAGAGTCACTGTGAGTGAGGGGGAGGGGAGAGTCTGTGACTGAGGGGGAGGGGAGAGTCTCTGTGAATGAGGTGGGAGGGTAGAGTTATTATTAGTGAGGCGAGAGTCACTGTGAGTGAGGGAGGGGAAAGCCACTGTGAGTGAGGGGAGACTCACTCTGAGTGAGGGGGAGGGGAGAGTTACTGTGAATGAGGGAGGGGGAGAGTCACTTTGAGTGAGGGGGAGGGGAGAGTCACTGTGAGTGAGGGGGAGGAGAGAGTTACTGTGAATGAGGGAGGGGGAGAGTCACTTTGAGTGAGGGGGAGGGGAGATTCACTGTGAGTGGGGGGCAGAGTCGCTGACAGTGAGGGGGAGGGGAGAGTCACAGTGAGTGAGGGGGAGTCAAGATCCACTGTGAGTGAGGGGGAAATTAGTGTGAGTGACGGGGAAGGGAGAGTCACTGTGAGTGAAGGGGAGGAGAGAGTCACTGTGAGTGAGGGGAGGAGGGGAGTCACGGTGAGTGAGGGAGGGGAGAGTCACTGTGACTAAGGGGAGGTAGAGTCAGTCTGAGTGAGGGAGAGTGTCAATGTGAGTGAGGGTGAGGAGAGAGTCACTGTGAATGAGGTGGGAGGGTAGAGTTATGAGTGAGGCAAAATTCAGGGTGAGTGAGGGGGAGGGAGAGTCACTGTGAGTGAGGGGAGACTCACTGTGAGTGAGGGAAGGGGAGATTCAATTGAGCGAGCAGGGAGTCACAGTGAGTGAGGGGGAGAGTCACTGTGAGTGAGGGAGGGGAGAGTCACTGTGAGATAGGGGAGGGGAGAGTCACTGTGAGTGAGGGAGAGGAAGAGGCAATGCGAGTGAGAGGAGAGTCGCTGTCAGTGAGGGGGAGGGGAGAATCACTGTGAGTGAGGGGGAGGGGAGAGTCACTGTGTGTGAGGGGGAGGGGAGTATCACTGTGAGTGAGGGGGAGGGAGAGTCACTGTGAGTGAGGGAGGGGTGAATAAATGTGAGTGACAGGGAGGGGAGAGTCACTGAGTGAGGGAGGGGTGAATGAATGTGAATGACGGGGAGGGGAGAGTCACTGTGAGTGAGGGGGAGGGGAGAGTCACAGTGAGTGAGGGAGAGGAGAGTCACGGTGTGTGAGGGAGGGGAGAGTCACTGTGAGTCAGGGGAGAGTCACTGTGGGTGAGGGGGAGGGAAGAGTCACTGTGAGTGAGGGAGAGGGTAGAGTCACTGTGAGTGAGGGGAGAGTCACTGTGAAAGAGGGGAGGGGAGAGTCAATGTTAGTCAGGGGAGAGTCACTATGAGTGAGCGGAGGGGGTCACTGTGAGTGAGGTGAGAGGGGAGAGTCAATTCAGTGAGCGGGGAGTCACAGCGAGTGAGGGGAGAGTCACTGTGAGTGAGGGGGAGTCACAGTGAGTGAGGGGAGAGTAACTGTGTGTGAAGGGGAGGGTAGAGCCACTGTGAGTGAGGGGAGAGTCACTGCTCATGCGGTGGTCACTGTGTGTGAGGGGGAGGGGAGAAACACTGTAAGTGAGGGGAGAGTCACTCTGAGTGATGGGGAGGGGAGAGTCACTCTAGTGAGGGGAAAGTCACTGTGAGTGAGGGGGAGGGGAGAGTTACTCTGACTGAGGGAGAGAGGAGAGTCACTTTGAGTGAGGGGGAGGGTAGGATCATTGTGTGTGAGGGGGAGGGAGAGTCTGTGACTGAGAGGAGAGTAACTCTAAGTGATTCACTGTGAGTGAGAGGAGGGGAGAGTCATTGTGAGTGAGCGGAGAGTCACTGTGAGGGAGAGGAGAGTCACTGCAAGTGATGGGAGAGTGACAGTGAGTAGGGGGTGGGGAGAGTAATTGCGAGTGATGAGAAGAGTCACTGTGACTGAGTGCGAGGGGAGAGTCACTGTGAGTGTGGGGAGGGGAGGGTCACTGTGAGAGCGGGGGATGGGAGAGTCACTGCAAGTGAGGGGAGAGTCACTGTGAGTAGGGGGGTGGGGAGAGTAATTGCGAGTGATGAGAAGAGTCACTGTGACTGAGTGTGAGGGGATAGTCACTGTGAGTGTGGGGAGGGGAGAATCACTGTGTGAGGGGAGAGTCACTGTGAGTGAGGGGAGAGTCACTGTGAGTGGGGGTGGGTGGGGAGAGTTACTGCGAGTGAACAGGAGAGTCACTGCAAGTGAGGGGAGAGTCATTGCGAGTGAGGGGAGAGTCACTGTGAGTGAGGGGAGAGTAAATGTGAGTGAGGGAGAGGGGAGAGTCATTGTAAGTGAGGGGAGAGTCAATGTGAGTGAGGGGAGGGGAGAGTAACTGTGAGTGAGGGTGTGTGGAGAGTCACTCTGAGTGAGGGGGAGGGGAGAGTTACTGTTAGTGAGGGGGGAATCACTGTGAGTGAGAGGAAGAGGAGAGTTACTGTGAGTGAGGGGGGAGGGTGCAGTCACTGTATGTGAGGGGGAGAGTCACTGTGAGTGAGGGGGAGGGGGGAGTCATTCTGAGTGAGGGGGAATCACTGTAAGTGAGGGGGAGGGGGAGTCACTCTGAGTGAGGGGGGAATCACTGTGAGTGAGAGAAAGAGGAGAGTTACTGTGAGTGCGGGAGAGTCACTGGGTTTGAGGGAGGAGGGGAGGGTCATTGTGAGTGAGGGGAGAGTAAATGTGAGTGAGGGAGAGGGGAGAGTCATTGTAAGTGAGGGGAGAGTCAATGTGAGTGAGGGGAGGGGAGAGTAACTGTGAGTGAGGGTGTGTGGAGAGTCACTCTGAGTGAGGGGGAGGGGAGAGTTACTGTTAGTGAGGGGGGAATCACTGTGAGTAAGAGGAAGAGGAGAGTTACTGTGAGTGAGGGGGCAGGGGGGTCACTGTGTGTGAGGGGGACAGTCACTGTGAGTGAGGGGGGAGGGGAGAGTCACTGTGAGTGAGGGGAGAGTCACTGTAAGTGAGGGGGAGGGGGGAGTCACTCTGAGTGAGGGGGGAATCACTGTGAGTGAGAGAAAGAGGAGAGTTACTGTGAGTGCGGGAGAGTCACTGGGTTTGAGGGAGGAGGGGAGGGTCATTGTGAGTGAGGGGAGAGACACTGTGAGTGAGGGAGAGGGGAGAGTCATTGTGAGTGAGGGGAGAGTCACTGTGAGTGAGTGGGAGGGGAGAGTCACTGTGTGTGAGGGAGAGTCAAGATCCACTGTGAGTGAGGGGGAAATCAGTGTGAGTGACGGGGAAGGGAGAGTCACTGTGAATGAGGTGGGAGGGTAGAGTTATTATGACTGAGGCGAAAGTCAGTGTGAGTGAGGGGGAGGGAAAAGTCACTGTGAGTGAGGGAGAGGTGAGAGTCATTTTGAGTGAGGGGGAGGGGAGTGTCACTGTGTGGGAGGGGGAGGGAGAGTCTGTGACTGAGTGGAGAGTCACTCTAAGTGAGGGGGAAGGGAGAGTCACAGTGAGTGAGGGGGGAGTCACTGAGTAGGGGAGGGAGAGTCACTCTGAGTGAGGGACCAGGAGAGTCACTCTGAGTGAGGGGGAGGGGAGAGTCACTATGAGAGAGTGAGGGGAGAGTCACTCTGAGTGAGGGGGAGAGGAGTCACTGTGAGTGAGGAGAGGGGAGAGTCACTGCGAGTGAGGGGGAGAGGAGAGTCACTGTGAGTGTGGGGGTGGGGAGAGTCACTGTGAGTGAGGTTAGAGTCACTGTGAGTTACGGGGAGAGTCAGAGTGAGTGAGGGGAGAGTCACTGTGAGTGAGGGGGAGGGGAGAGTCACTGTGAGTGAGGAGAGGGGAGAGTCACTGCGAGTGAGGGGGAGAGGAGAGTCACTGTGAGTGTGGGCGAGGGGAGAGTCACTGCGAGTGAGGTTAGAGTCACTGTGAGTTACGGGGAGAGTCAGAGTGAGTGAGCGGAGGGTCACTGTGAGTGAGGGGAGGGGAGAGTCACTGTGAGTGAGGGGGAGGGAGGTCACTCTGAGTGAGGGGGAGAGAAGAGTCAGTGTGATTTAGGAGAAGAATCACTGTGAGTGAGGGGGAGGGGAGAATCACTATGGCTGTGGGGGGAGTCACTCTCAGTGAGGGGGAGGGGAGAGTCACTGTGAATGAGGGGGAGGGGATAGTCACTGCGAATGAGGAGGGGGTGAGACACAGTGAGTGTGGGGAGAGTCATAGTGAGTGAGGGGAGGGGAGAGTCACAGTGAGTGAGGGGGAGTCACAGTGAATGAGGGGGGAGTCACTGTGAGTGAGGGGGAGGGGAGATTCACTGTGAGGGAGGGGGAGGGGAGAGTCATTGTGAGTGAGGGGGGAGTCACAGTGAATGGGGGGGAGTCACTGTGAGTGAGGGGGAGGGGAGATTCACTGTGTGGGAGGAGGAGGGGAGAGTCAGTGTGAGTGAGCGGAGAGACACTGTGAGGGAGAAGAGAGTCACTGCGAGTGATGGGAGAGTGACAGTGAGTGAGGGGAGAGTCACTGTGAGTGGGGGGAGGGGATTGTCACTGTGAGAGCGGGGGATGGGAGAGTCACTGCAAGTGAGGGGAGAGTCACTGTAAGTAGGGGGGTGGGGAGAGTAATTGCGAGTGATGAGGCGAGTCACTGTGACTGAGTGCGAGGGGAGAGTCACTGTGAGTGAGGAGGAGGGGAGAGTCACTGTGAGTGAAGGGAGAGTCACTGTGAGTGAGGGTGTGTGAAGAGTCACTCTGAGTGAGGGGGAGGGGAGAGTCACTGTGAGTGAGGGGGAGAGTCACTGTGAGTGAGGGGGGAGGGGGGAGTCACTGTGTGTGAGGGGGAGAGTCACTGTGAGTGAGGGGGGAGGGGAGAGTCATTGTGAGTGAGCGGAGAGTCACTGCCAGTATGGGAGAGTCACTCTGAGTCAGGGGGAGGGGAGAGTTACCGTGAGTGAGGGGGAGAGTCACTGTGTGTGAGGGGGAGGGGGGAGTCACTCTGAGTGAGGGGGTAATCACTGTGAGTGTGAGGAAGAGGAGAGTCACTGTGAGTGATGAGGAGAGTCACTGCGAGTGAGGGGAGAGTCATTGTGGTGAGGGGGAGGGAGAGTCACTGATAGTGAGGGGGAGGGGAGAGTGTGAGTGAAGGGTGAGTCACTGTGAGTGAGGGGGAGGGAGAGTCACTGTGAGTGAGTATGAGGGGAGAGTCACTGTGAGTGAGGGAGAGTCACTGTGAGTGAGGGCGGAGGGGAGAGTCACTGTGAGTGAGGAGAGATTCACTGTGAATGAGGGGAGGGGAGAGTCAGTGTGGTGAGGGGGAGGGAGAGTCACTGATAGTGAGGTGGAGGGGAGAGTGTGAGTGAAGGGTGAGTCACTGTGAGAGCGGGGGATGGGAGAGTCACTGCGAGTGAGGGGAGAGTCACTGTGAGTAGGGGGGTGGGGAGAGTCATTGCGAGTGAGGGGAGAGTCACTGTGAGTGAGGGGGAGGGGAGAGTCACTGTGAGTGAGGGTAGGTGGGGAGAGTTACTGCGAGTGATCAGGAGAGTCACTGCAAGTGAGGGGAGAGTCATTGCGAGTGTGGGGAGTGTCACTGTGACTGAGGGTGAGGGGAGAATAACTGTGAGTGTGAGGAGGGGAGAGTCACTGAGAGGGAGCGGGACAGTCACTGTGAGTGAGGGGGAGGAGAGTGTCACTGTGAGTGAGCAGAGAGTCACTGCCAGTATGGGAGACTCACACTTAGTGAGGGCGGAGGGGAGAGTTACTGTGAAAGAGGGAGAGGGGAGAGTCACTGTGAGGGAGGAGGAGTCACTGTGAATGAAGGGGAAGGGAGAGTCACTGTGAGTGAGGGGGAGGGGAGATTTACTGTGAGGGAGGGGGAGGGGAGAGTCATTGTGAGTGAGGGGGGAGTCACAGTGAATGGGGGGGAGTCACTGTGAGTGAGGGGGAGGGGAGATTCACTGTGTGGGAGGAGGAGGGGAGAGTCAGTGTGAGTGAGCGGAGAGACACTGTGAGGGAGAAGAGAGTCACTGCGAGTGATGGGAGAGTGACAGTGAGTGAGGGGAGAGTCACTGTGAGTGGGGGGAGGGGAGGGTCACTGTGAGAGCGGGGGATGGGAGAGTCACTGCAAGTGAGGGGAGAGTCACTGCAAGTGAGGGGAGAGTCACTGTAAGTAGGGGGTGGGGAGAGTAATTGCGAGTGATGAGGAGAGTCACTGTGACTGAGTGCGAGGGGAGAGTCACTGTGAGTGAGGAGGAGGGGAGAGTCACTGTGAGTGAAGGGAGAGTCACTGTGAGTGAGGGTGTGTGAAGAGTCACTCTGAGTGAGGGGGAGGGGAGAGTCACTGTGAGTGAGGGGGAGAGTCACTGTGAGTGAGGGGGAGGGGAGAGTCACTGTGAGTGAGAGGAAGAGGAGAGTTACTGTGAGTGGGGGGGAGGGGGGAGTCACTGTGTGTGAGGGGGAGAGTCACTGTGAGTGAGGGGGGAGGGGAGAGTCATTGTGAGTGAGCGGAGAGTCACTGCCAGTATGGGAGAGTCACTCTGAGTCAGGGGGAGGGGAGAGTTACCGTGAGTGAGGGGGAGAGTCACTGTGTGTGAGGGGGAGGGGGCAGTCACTCTGAGTGAGGGGGTAATCACTGTGAGTGAGAGGAAGAGGAGAGTCACTGTGAGTGCAGGGAGAGTCACTGTAAGTGATGAGGAGAGTCACTGCGAGTGAGGCGAGAGTCATTGTGGTGAGGGGGAGGGAGAGTCACTGATAGTGAGGGGGAGGGGAGAGTGTGAGTGAAGGGTGAGTCACTGTGAGTGAGGGGGAGGGAGAGTCACTGTGAGTGAGTATGAGGGGAGAGTCACTGTGAGTGAGGGGGAGGGGAGTGTCACTCTGACTGAGAGGGAGGGAGAGTCTCTGTGAGTGAGGGAGGGGAGAGTCACTGTGATTGTGGGAGGGGAGAGTCACTGATAGTGAGGGGGAGGGGAGAGTGTGAGTGAAGGGTGAGTCACTGTGAGTGAGGGGGAGGGAGAGTCACTGTGAGTGAGTATGAGGGGAGAGTCACTGTGAGTGAGGGAGAGTCACTGTGAGTGAGGGCGGAGGGGAGAGTCACTGTGAGTGAGGAGAGATTCACTGTGAATGAGGGGAGGGGAGAGTCAGTGTGGTGAGGGGGAGGGGAGAGTGTGAGTGAAGGGTGAGTCACTGTGAGAGCGGGGGATGGGAGAGTCACTGCGAGTGAGGGGAGAGTCACTGTGAGTAGGGGGGTGGTGAGAGTCATTGCGAGTGAGGGGAGAGTCACTGTGAGTGAGGGGGAGAGGAGAGTCACTGTGAGTGAGGGGAGAGTCACTGTGAGTGAGGGTAGGTGGGGAGAGTTACTGCGAGTGATCAGGAGAGTCACTGCAAGTGAGGGGAGAGTCATTGCGAGTGAGGGGAGTGTCACTGTGACTGAGGGCGAGGGGAGAATAACTGTGAGTGTGAGGAGGGGAGAGTCACTGAGAGGGAGCGGGACAGTCACTGTGAGTGATGGGAGAGTGACAGTGAGTGAGGGGAGAGTCACTGTGAGTGGGGGGGAGAGTTACTGTGAAAGAGGGAGAGGGGAGAGTCACTGTGAGTGAGGAGGAGTCACTGTGAATGAAGGGGAGGGGAGAGTCACAGTGAGTCAGGGGAGAGTCACTGTGAGTGAGGGGGAGGGGAGATTTACTGTGAGGGAAGGGGAGGGGAGAGTCATTGTGAGTGGGGGGGAGTCACTGGGTGTGAGGGGAGAGTCACAGTGAATGAGGGGGGAGTCACTGTGAGTGAAGGGGAGGGGAGATTCACTGTGTGGGAGGAGGAGGGGAGAGGCAGTGTGAGTGAGCGGAGAGACACTGTGAGGGAGAGGAGAGTCACTGCGAGTGATGGGAGAGTGACAATGAGTGAGGGGAGAGTCACTGTGAGTGAGGGGGAGGGGAGGGTCACTGTGAGAGCGGGGAATGGGAGAGTCACTGCGAGTGATGGGAGAGTGACAATGAGTGAGGGGAGAGTCACTGTGAGTGAGGGGGAGGAGAGAGTCACTGTGAGTGAGGTGAGAGTCACTGTGAGTAAGGGGCGAGGGAGAGTGACTGTGAGTGAGTGGAGAGTCACTGTGAGTGGGGGGAGAGTCTCTGTGATTGAGGGAGGGGAGTGTCACTGTCACTGAGGGGAGAGTCACTGTGAGTAAGGGGCGAGGGGGAGTGACTGTGAGTGAGTGGAGAGTCACTGGGAGTGAGGGAGTGTCACTTTGATTGAGGGGAGTGTCACTGTGAGTGAGGGGAGAGTCACTATGAGTGAGGGAGGAGGGGAGAGTCACTGTGAGTGAGGGGTGAGTCACTGTGAGTGAGGGGGAGAGTTACTGTGAGTGAAGGGGAGGGGAGAGTCACTGTGAGTGGGGGGAGAGTCTCTGTGATTGAGGGAGGGGAGTGTCACTGTGGGTGAGGGGAGAGTCACTGGGTTTGAGGGAGGAGGGGAGAATCATTGTGAGTGAGGGGAGAGTCACTGTGAGTGAGGGGAGGGAGAGTCTCTGTTAGTGAGGGATGAGGGGAGAGTCAATGTGAGTGAGGAGGGAATCACTTTGAGTGAGGGGAGAGTCACTGTGAGTGAGGGGGAGGGGAGTGTCACTCTGACTGAGAGGGAGGGAGAGTCTCTGTGAGTGAGGGAGGGGAGAGTCACTGTGATTGTGGGAGGGGAGAATCACTGTGAGTGAGGGGAGAGTCACTGTGTGTGAGGGGGAGGGGAGAGTTACTGTGAATGAGGGGGAGGGGAGAATTATTGTGAGTGAGGGGCAGGGGAGAGTCACTGTGAGTAAGGGGTGAGGGAGAGTGACTGTGAGTGAGTGGAGAGTCACTGTGAGTGAGGGGAGAGTCACTGGGAGTGAGGGAGTGTCACTTTGAGTGAGGGGAGTGTCACTGTGAGTGAGGGGAGAGTCACTATGCGTGAGGGAGGAGGGGAGAGTCACTGTGAGTGAGGGGGAGAGTTACTGTGAGTGAGGGGGAGGGGAGAGTCACTGTGAGTGGGGGAGAGTCTCTGTGATTGAGGGAGGGGAGTGTCACTGTGGGTGAGGGGAGAGTCACTGGGTTTGAGGGAGGAGGGGGGAGTCATTGTGAGTGAGGGGGAGGGAGAGTCTCTGTGAGTGAGGGAGGAGGGGAGAGTCAATGTGAGTGAGGGGGAATCACATTGAGTGAGGGGAGAGTCACTGTGAGTGAGGGGGAGGGAGAGTCTCTGTGAGTGAGGGAGGAGGGGAGAGTCAATGTGAGTGAGGGGGAATCACTTTGAGTGAGGAGAGAGTCACTGTGAGTGAGGGGGAGGGGAGTGTCACTCTGAGTGAGAGGGAGGGAGAGTCTCTGTGAGTGAGGGGGGGAGAGTCACTGTGAGTGAGGGGGAGAATCACTGTGAGTGAGGGGAAAGGGGAGAGTTACTGTGAGTGAGGGGGAGGGGAGAATTACTGTGAGTGAGGGGGGTAGAGTCACTGTGAGTGAGGAGAGAGTCACAGTGAGTGAGGGGAGAGGGGAGAGTTACTGTGAGTGAGGGGAGAGTCACTGTGAGTGTAGGGGAGGGGAGAGACTGTGTGTGTGAGGGGGGAGAGAGTCACTGTGAGTGAGGGGGAGAGTCATAGTGAATGAGGGGGAGGGGAGAGTCACTGTGTGTGAGGGGGAGAGTCACTGTGAGTGGGGGGGAGAGTCTCTGTGATTGAGGGAGGGGATTGTCACTGTGAGTGGGGGAGAGTCACTGGGTTTGAGGGAGAGGGGAGAGTCATTGTGAGTGAGGGAGAGGGGAGAGTCATTGTGTGTGAGGGGAGAGTCACTTTGAGTGAGGGGAGGGGAGAGTCACTGTGAGTGAGGGAGAGGGGAGAGTCATTGTGTGTGAGGGGAGAGTCACTTTGAGTGAGGGGAGGGGAGAGTCACTGTGAGTGAGGGAGAGGGGAGAGTCATTGTGTGTGAGGGGAGAGTCACTTTTGAGTGAGGGAGAGGGAGAGTCACTGTTTTAAGGGACTTTTCCACTACCTCTGTCATTATGGTGGTCATCATGAAAGATTGGAAGCTGGGTTTAGGACAGTGCCCTGAGAAACTCGTCCAGTGAAGTCCTGGGTCTGGGTTGATGAAACTCCAGCCGCCACACCTTTGTGCAAGGTACAACTGTTGGAGAGCTTTATCGCTGATGTCAATAGGTTATGGTTTTACCAGAGCTCCTTGACTCGGTCAAATTATGTCTTGCTGTTAACATCAGTTGTTCCTCACTGTCTCTTTGTATATCAGCTCTTTGGTCCATAGTTGGACCAAGGGTGTCATGCGGTCTGGAGCTGAGTGGTTCTAGTGAAACCCAATCTGGGCACCAGTGAGCAGATAATGAATGGGCACATGTCACGTGCCACTTGAGAACTCTATTCATAAACACTTCCATTACTGCTATTTTGGGAGCAAGCTGTTTGGGCAGATATTAGGGGCAGTAATTAGCCAGAATGTGGCTGTCTCTGCTTTTTGACAAAGGGACATCCCTGGCAAAATCTCCACATTACTGGGTAGATGCCAGCATTGTAACTACACTTGGCTGGAAGTACAGTTAGTTCTGGTGTGCAGGTCCTCAGTATCACAGCTGAGATATTGTCTGGTCCCACAGCCTTCGCTGTATCGAATGATTTGCCGCAGCTACTCTTTCACGTCACATGAGATGAAGTGGATTGGCTGGAGCTGGTTTCTGTGATGGTGGGTGTCTCGGAGGAAGTTGAGATGTAGCATTTTTTCCACACAGGACCCAACATGATAGTAAATTGTTCAGTCCTTTCTTTAGCACTCGTGTGTTGGGACTGCATATTTGAGGATGGGAATTGTTGGATCCTTCTCCATTATAGTCATAGATTTATAGAGCACAGAAATGGGCCTGTGGGTCAACTGGTGCATCTCAGATATCAATCCAAGCTAATCCCATTGCCTGCGCCTGGCTCATATTCCCCTGAAGGTGTTGCCATTCATGTATCTGTCTAAATGTCTTATAAACTCTGTACCCACCTCTGCACTTCCTCTGGCAGCACATTCCATAAACCTATCACCTTCTGTATCTATGTCCTCCAGTTTTCAACCTCCGCTTGAGAAAAATCTGAGCTGTTGACTTGGGATGAGCAACCTCCAACAGCCACACCTGTGTGTGAAGCACAACCATTAAGAATGAGATGTGGCAGGACAGCGGTGCACCGATCGACTGCAGATCCACCTGTCGCCTGCTGCTTCCTCTTCTGAGCATTCATGTTAAACACTGTATGGTGTAAGGCACGGTTTTCATGTGTGTCTGGTACTACTCCCAGCCCATACGTCCAATCTCCTCGAGGGACAACCCCCTGCCTTGAGCATCATTGTGAAGGGAAGACCATGGGGCTACAGGCTGTGGTGCTGCTGAGGGTCCACAGTGCCTCAGAGATGCCCAGTTTTGTGCAGCCTCACCTTTTCCCATTCAGCATAGCTGTAATGCCACACATTATGACAGAAGGTGTCCTCAGTGTGAAGACAGGACTTAGTCTCCTCATGGACAATGTGGTGGTCACTTCTACCAAGAGATGCACCTGTCTGAGACCAGAGATGGATGTTAGAAACCAACCCAGACAGGGGCAGCACAGTTCTGACTGAGCTCCACTGCTGTCTGTGTGGACTTTACATGTTTCCCTTGTGACTGTGAGCATTTCCATCTGGTGCTCTGCTTTCCTCCCACATACCAAAGGTTTAGAAACATAGAAACATAGGAAACCTACAGCACAATACAGGACCTTCAGCCCACAAAGCTGTGCCAAACATGTCCTTACCTTAGAACTACCTAGGCTTTACCAATTGCCCTGGGGTGTATGGGGTGTCAGGGAGGGGTAGCACCTCTGGTGGGGGAACATGTCGCGTTCTTTTCAGGGTGGTTTGTCCACCTTTGGTCCCCACCTGGCACTGAGCTCTCACCTGTGACTCCTCGTAGCTGTTTGCATGCGACAGCAGCCACACCCCGGGCAACAGCTTTGACAAGCCGGCTAAACCAGGTGAGGGTAGCCGATGGGTCTCAAACCCTCGGTGAGATAGGGAGTTGTCTATCCCAGCATGTGAAGACGGACTCCGGCGGATTGAGAGGATGAGACCAATGGAAGGTCCAACGGTCAAGAAGGCAGTCTCTGCAAGTGTCATGGAACATGTAGAGTAGGACAAGACACAGAAGATGTCCTGGTCATCCACTGCACCTAATCCCATCTCCAGTCGTATCGACTCTTGTCTTGCCACTGGATCCAGATGGGAATTGGGAAGAGAGAGTGAGGCAACTCTCCCTCACTTAAATCCAAATCATGCGCTAGTCTTGATACCATCATCATCACAATGGTGTCGAGGTCTTCATCGACGATGACGATGGACGAAAAACAACACCCATTGCCCTCTATTTTTCTAAGTTCCATGTATCCATCCAGGAGTCTCTTAAAAGACCCTATTGTTTCCGCCTCCACCACCGTCGCCAGCAGCCCATTCCACACACTCACCACTCTCTGTGTAAAAAACTTACCTCTGACATCTCCTCTGTACCTGCTTCCAAGCACCTTAAAACTATGCCCTCTCGTGCTAGCCATTTCAGCCCTGGGAAAAAGCCTCTGACTATCCACACGATCAATGCCTCTCATTATCTTGTACACCTCTATCAGGTCACCTCTCATCCTCCGTCGCTCCAAGGAGAAAAGGCCAAGTTCACTCAACCTATTCTCATAAGGCATGCTCACCAATCCAGGCAACACCCTTGTAAATCTCCTTTGCACCCTTTATATGGTCTCCACATCCTTCCTGTTGTGAGACGACCAGAACTGAGCACAGTACTCCAAGTGGGGTCTGATCAGGGTCCTATATAGCTGCAACATTACCTCTCAGCTCTTAAACTCAATCCCACGACTGATGAAGGCCAATGCACCACATGCCTTCTTAACCACAGAGTCAACCTGCATAGCAGCGTTGAGTGTCCTATGGACTTGGACCCCAAGATCCCTCTGACTCTCCACACTGCCAAGAGTCTTGCCATTAATGCTATATTCTGCCATCATATTTGACCTACCAAAATGAACCACCTCACACTTATCTGGGTTGAACTCCATCTGCCACTTCTCAGCCCGGTTTTGCATCCTATCAATGTCTCGCTGTAACCTCTGACAGCCCTCCACACTATCCACAACACCTCCAACTTTTGTGTCATCAGCAAACTTACTAACCCATCCCTCCACTTCCTCATCCAGGTCATTTATAAAAAACACAAAGGTATGCAGGTTAGTAGGTAATTGGCTGCTGTAAATTGTGGGTAGTAAAACTTGGGAGAGCTGGTGGGAATGTGGGGAGAATACATTCCAGGAATAATTAGTGGCAAATGGGATTGTTCAGTAAGGCAGCAAAGACGAGACTGGCCAGTTGGCCACTATCAGTCTCGAATGGAAATATGGGGGAGTCAGGCTTCTTCTGTCTTTTCTCTTCTCAGTGAGTTAGCACAGAACAGTTTCACCAGCTCTTAGCCAGAGACACATTCAGCAGATTCTTCCAAATAAAGACAGGCTTTTCTTAATGTAAATCTCCCCAAAACAGCACTGGAGCATCTTCAGACAAATGAGATGTTGACTATGTGGTAGATACGGATCGGAAATAGCTTGCTGTTATTCTCACTTTGTATTATTGTCACATGGAATGAGGTAGAGTGAAAAGATTTTGTTTGTGTTCCATCCAGCAGATCAGGTAATAAAAAGAAAGCAGAATGCATTATATAGTGTTGTAGTTAAGATAAAGTGCAGAGCAGGTGGACAATTTAAGCACAAGGGCCACAACAAGGTAGACTGGGACATCAGGAGTTCATCTTATAGTATCTGAGAGGTTGGTTCAAGAGTCTGATACCAGTGGGATGGAAGTTGTCCTTGAGTCTGGTGAATCTGTGCTTGCCGCTTTTGTATCTGCTGGCCAACACGACGGGGAGAAAGAGATAATGGCCGGAGTGGAAGGGATCCTTGATTATGATGCCCGGGATGGGAAATTTGAAGCAGTACTTGAAGAAAATAGGAGACAGAGAGAGTTCAGGAGGGAATTTCAGTCACTAAAGGCAGTTCAGGGCAGACAGAAGGGGAGAAGAGGGGGAATGCAGTAAAGGACTCAGGATCAAAGGAAATGAAAGCTGAGGAGAACTTTGAAACCGGAATTGTAAATTCAGGCCCATTTTCAATTTGTCAGCCACACTGATGGGAAGTAAGTAGCATTACTAGAGTTTTGCAAGGAGTACGTTTGTAATGGGGTTTCAGTGCATACCCTTACGGTGGTCAGCAGGGAGGATCTTTGTCTGACCTGGGATATTGAACAGTTTGAAGCCACAGTGAGAACGCACAATGTCTCAACACTGGCACCTCCAATCATGACAGCCTCAGAAAATTAGAATTCAAAGCAAAAGTGAGGTTTTAAAAGGTAATAATTACATAATGGAGCAATTAGATAAAACTTAGCAAGGCTTCACAGTGGGAAATCTCATCAAACACCAGGCTTGTCAAATGAATAATTCAGATTTCTCGAGGAACCTGTTCCCTCTAACATCACTTTAGCTTTCAGTTTGGACGTCCTTAAGCTGATGTTCAAAGTTCAAAGTAAATTTTATTATCAAAGTACATATATGTCACCATATATAGCCTTGAGATTAATTTTCTTGTGGATATACTGAACAAATCTATAGAATAATAACCATTGCAGAATAAATAAAAGACTGCCCAACTAGGGTGTTCAACCAGAGTGCAGGACACAACAAACTGTGCAAATGCAAACAAAAGAAACAATAATATAAATAAATAAGTATGGAGAACATGAGATGAAGAGTGCTTGAAAGTGAGTCCATTGGTTTTGGGAACATTTCAATGATGGGATAAGTGAAGTTGAGGGGTAGTAACTTTTTCTGAACCTGGTGGTGCAAGTCCTGAGGCTCCTGTACCTCCTTCCTGATGGCAGCAGCGAGAAGCGAGCATGGCCTGGGTGGTGGGGGTTCCTGATGATAGCTGCTGTTTTCCTGGATAAATGTTCTCACATTACTGATGAATGCCATGCTCTGTACTGAGATGGACTGGTATGGCAACTCCCTACCTAAGATGACAAGTAACTGCAGAGAGTTGTGGTCACAGCTCAGCACATCATTAAACCATCGACTCTGACTACACATCTCACTGGCTTGGGAAGGCAGCCAACATGATCAAAGACCCCTCTCGCCCCAGACATTCTCTCTGCTTACCCCCTCACCACAGGGCAGAAGGTATAAAAGTATAAGAAGTCTTGAGTCCAATAAGATGACATCTTGACCTCGCAATCTATCTCATTGTGGCTTTCCACTTTACTGTCTGCCTGCACTGCATTTACTCGAACTGGAGCACTTTATTATGTATCTGTTATTGTTTTTCCATTGTGCCTCCATGTACTGTTTGAATGGAACAATGTGTCTGGGTGGATTGCAATAAGTTACAAACATCAATAAATAGTACAAAAGAGGAATTACAAGGTCACGTCCATGTTCCATGGACCATTCAGAAATCTGTTGGTGGAGGTCAATAACCTGTTCCTAAAAATGTCGAGTGGGCACTTCATGCTCCTATAGCTCCCCAATAGTGGCAATGAGAAGGCAATGTCGCATTTGGCGAGGGTCCTTAATGGAAAATACTGCCTTGTTGAGGTACCATCTCTTGGAGATGACCTCGATGGTGGGGAGGGTGGTGCCCATGATGGAGCTGGCTGAGTCCACTACACTGAGCATCTTTCAATCAAGAACATTAGAACCTCCATACCAGGCAGTGACGCAAACGGTCCAAATGCTCTCCACTGTGTTCGTATCTGTAGGAACTTGCTAGAGACTATTGACATACAAAGGCTCTTTAAGCTCCTGATGAAGTAGAACCACTGGTATGCCTTCTGCATGATTGCAGCAATGTGTAGGTCCCAAGATAGGTGCTCTGAGGTGTTGACGTCCAGGAAGCTGAAGCTGTTCACTCTTTCCACTGCTGACACTCAATGACGACTGGTGTGTGTTCTCCCGACTTCCCCTTCATGAAGTCCACAATCAATTCTTTGGTCTTCCTCACACTGAGTGCAATGTTGTTGTTTTGATACCACTGTATCGAAAGGAAATGAGGGATTGCTTTGTTCTCTATTTCACAGAGATATGGCTTACTCTGGACACACCAGATATGACAGTCATTCCTAAGGGTTTCTTGATCCACCAAATAGACCAAACTGCTGATTGAAAGAGAGTCCATTTTACTTACAGAGGGAGGTTTCCTCTGTGATCCTGACAGCAGCTTACATACTGCCAAAGGCTGATGTTAACCATACACTCAATGTATTGAATGCTGCAATTAGCAAACAAGAAACAGCGTACCCCAACGTTCTTCAAATCCAGGGACTTAATTAAGCTTGCTTGAACAAATCTCTCACAAGAAAATCTGCAGATGCTGGAAATCCAAGCAACACACACAAAATGCTGGAGGAACTCAGCAGGCCAGGCAGCATCTATGAAAAAGAGTACAGTCAACATCTGAGGCCAAGACCCCTCTTCAGGACCTATGTCCAATTATCATCAACATATAACTTGCAGCACCAGGAGTCCCAACACACTCGACCACTGATATGCTACCGTCAAGATTGCCTGGCAAGATCACCTAGACTGCATTTCGGGAAATCTGATCATCTGGCTGCCCTCCTCCTAAATGTGTACAGCCAGAGGCTAAGGAGCGAGGCTGCACAATAAAGAGGTGGCCTTGGTCGGCTATGTGTTTGCTTTGAATCACTGGACTGAGCCGTGGTCAAAGATTCATCAGAGTATCTGTACAAACGCCACAGTTGTCAATGGATCTTATAAAGCGAGAAGTGTCCCACAGAATTATTCAGGGTCTTCCCCAGATAGAAGCCCTAGTTGAACCACGAGGTCCACAATCTACAGAGGGTCATATCAGTGGATTTCAGGTCTGGTGACCAAGTAAAATACAAGAGGTCCAAGTACGACCTCTGGAAAGCCATCCTACATGCAAAGTGACAATTCCAGATCAAACTCAAATCACAGGAGGATGCTCGACAGCTGCGGCAGGGTTTTCATTTTCACTTTGACTGACAACTTGGAGGCACCTTCATGAACTCCCGCAGCCCTCGACAACTCTGTGCTTTCAGTCTCTGCGGCAGACATGAGAGCATCTTTCAGGAAGGTGAACCCACAGAAAGCATCCCACCCAGACAGGGTGCATGTCCGATTACTAAAGACCTGTGCTGATCAACTGGCTGGAAAGTCCACTGATCTTTAACCTCTCACTTCGGTAGTCTGAGATACCCACTTGCTTCAAGCGGGCTTCAATTATACCGGTGCCCAAGAAGAACATGGTAACCTGCCTCTATGACTATCGTCCAGTAGCACTTACATCCACAGTGATGAAGTGGTTTGAGAGGCTAGTAATGAAGCATATATAACTCTGCCTGAGGAGTGACTTGGATCCACTCCAATTTGCCTACCTTCACAAGTCGTTGGCTCTTCAACCTGGAACATGTGGACAATGAAGATGACTCACCATTGACTACAGCTCAGCATTCAACAATATCGTCCCCTCAAAACTAATCTATAAGCTCCAAGATCTTGGACTCAATACCACCTTGTGCAACTGGATCCTCGATTTCCTCACTTGCATACCCCAGTCAGTTTTGATTGTCAACAACATCTCTTTCACCATCACCATTAGCACAGGTGCACCACAAGGCTGTGTGCTTAGCCAGCTGCTCTACTCACTTTATACTAAGACTGTGAAGCTAAGTGCAGCTCCAATGCCATACTTCAGTTTGCTGACAGCAACTCTGTTATTGGCCGAATGAACAACAGGTGGTGTCGAATTAACGCAGAGGAGGGAGGTAGAAAACCTGCCAGAGGGGAGCCACAGCAACAACCTGTCACTCAACATCAGCAGAAACAAAGAGCTGATTATTGACTACAAGAAGAGAAACCGGAGGTCCATGAGCCAGTCCCCATGAGGGGATTGCAGTGGAGTGGGTCAACAACTTCATATTCCTCAGCGTTATCATTTCAGAGGATGTGTCCTGGGTCCAGCAAGTACGCGTCATTATGAAGGAAGCACAGCAGCACCTCTACTTTCTTAGAAGTTTGTGAAGATTCAACAGGTCATCTAAAACTTTGACAAACCTCTATAGATGTGTAATGCAGAGTATACTGACTAGTTGCATCACCGTCTGCCATAGAAACGCCAATGCCCTGGAAATCAGCACAGCTACCTAGTGCAGATAATGGACTGCCTTCGTAGAATGCTGTCAATGATTACAACCTCCAAATCTTCATTTCCACTGTAACATTCAAGATGATTGTTCATATCTTCAGATTCTTCATAGTTTCTAACTTGTTCAAGTAGTGATTTTTTAAAATTCATTTTCACTCCTGACCCTTTCCAGCATCACCAAATCTGAATGCTTGAAATCATAGTGTGAGTATAACGGTTCAGAATTGTCTTACTCTTTATTTCTTGACAACTATCAGTGACAAAAATCATTGTGTTTTGAACACAGGCACACGCAACTGATGTTATTTAAAAACTGCTGGCTCGAAGCATGGTGCAGTATTTAACAGCCGCCCCACAAGTGCATGCATCTGATGCCAGTTAGAAACTATTCAGCAACAGTCTCATGCAGAGTTAAGTGGAATAGTGTCCCAAATAAACAAACAGAATCCCAGCTATTTTCTCAATTAGTTTTTGTTTTTAAAGAGTTATCACTAACAGGCGGCTGTCCCAGTTAACCGGGATCCACCAAACTCAGCTAATCATCCTGTTCTTGTGGCGATGGAATAATAGGGCCCACATTTCACAACGACAGCTTCTCTTGCAGAACAACCAATGTGTGTTGTTGATGCCAAATTCCATCTGAACACTCCTTCATTGTCATTGTCCCTTTGCTAAAATTAAAACACCATGCTGAAAATCCCTTTGATTATGTGAGACTAAATCTGACAGCCCAAGGCAGATTCCACAGAAATCAAGATATCAAAAGAACGCCAGTCTTTGTGAAGTGAAGTATTTGTACATGGAAAGGAACTCTGAGACCAAAGTACATGCAAATTAAACCACAAATCATGTGTCCTTGCATCATAAAAGTTTTGACATTAAGGAAAGGAGCAGAATGTGAAATAGGCTGCAGAGATTGAACATGGATATCTGTTTATTGTGAATATAACTCCTGAACTAAATCACATTTAGTCATGGGGTCATTAAGAAATGCAACACAGAGATGGGTCCTCCAACCCAGTGGTGCATGCCAACCATCAGCCACCCATTTACACTAATCCGACATTTGTCTCCTCCTTTCATTCTCCCCACACTTTCATCAAGTCACCCCAAATTCTACCAATGACCTACACATTAGGAACTGTCTGGCCTTTCAGCACAAATGCTCCGGGGCGTGGGAGGAGCCCGGAGAACATATGAACTCCATAGAGCGAGCAGCTGAGCTGAGGTCAGGGTCAAACCCAGGTCTCTGGAGCTATGAAGTAGTGCCCCTGCCACCAATGCCAGTGTTCCACCTCAATTCTCAAACCTTGAGGAACGGTGGAAATTGGAGAGCTGAATACAAGACGAGAAGAGGAAAAATCACGAAAGAAAGAATATAGTTAGTGACGATCTTCACAGCTTTGAGAAAACCAGATCACTGAAATTTGGTCTTCCAATGCAATGACAGTAACTGTTGCATTATCAGAAAGGATTACATTCAGATGTACACCAACAAAAGTAAGAAAAGAACAGATCATTGTAGAGTATAAATTGTGCGGCCAAGCCCATCTGATACATGAAAACTAAATTCCCAAACCAGCATGGATAGTGACTGCGACCTCTAAAATAGAACTGGATGAAATGATAGTTCAAAACGCAGAGGTGGAAACGAATTCTTATTATCAAAATGATTGATGAAAAGTGACAGAGTGGACAGAAACTGAATGAAACATTAGAAGGGGCACAAGATGCATGGAACGTGTGAAGTCATAACATAGTGTTTATTGCAGTGTTTGTACAACTTGTTGAATTAAATCAAAACTTCAAAGTTACAATTTTTTTCCTGAAATTAGTCAGTGATCCAAATCACCAAGGGGAAGCTGACAGAGGAACAAATTTTGAGAAAGTTGTAACCCAACTGACTGGGAGGAGGAATTGGTGACAGGGTGCTGTCTGTTGATTGAGCGTGAGAACCAATAGTCACACGCCGACTGATTGGTGTTGAGTTATGCTGAGACTGAGAATCAATGTCACAGCCCTATAAACTTTAGGGATGAGCTCGGACAATGACACCCAACACTGATGTGGCAACCCATTGAACAAGACTGACTTTGACAGTGCGTGACTATGACTGGGAGTCACTCCCACAGTAGTACATCCATATTGGGAATGGCTCCTAAGAGTCACACACATATACACACACACACACACACACACACACACACACACACACACACACACACACACTGATTGGGAGTGACTCCCACAGTAATACATCCATATTGGGAATGGCTCCTAAGAGTGACACACACACAGACACACTGATTAGAGGTGATCCCTTACTCCGACACACCCACTGACTGGGTTCCCCTGGGCACTCCATTTTCTTCCCATATTCCAAAGATATGTGAGCTAATAGGTAAATCAATAAATTCCAGTCTTCCAGTAAGATGCTGGTGCACTTGGATGCCATGGTCACTCCAGGCTCAATCAAACGTGTAATTGTTCGTCCTTTACATCTTTTTTACGATTGCAAGACACAGCTGGATTCTAAGAACATCAAATATTGCAGGATAATCCCATCAGTGAGGTGCTTGAGAGAGATGCAGCTGGACCTATCGCATACAGCTGTGGGAGGCCAAGTCATTGGGTACATTTAAAGCGGAAATTGATAGGTTCTTGATTAGAAATGGTGTCAGAGGTTCTGGGGAGAAGGCAGGAGGGTGGGGCTGAGAGGCATGATGAAGCTGTCCTGTGATGGGCCAAATGGCCTAATTCTGCTCCTATGTCTCATGCTGTTGTTGTTGCATTAACGCCTGGTCTTGTTGCGTACTGTTGCTGTGCCGAAGAACTGTATGGTGTGTTACTGTCTTGGATCACAAGACCCTGTTGGACATTGGTAATGCAACATACAATTCACTGGTTTATTGTTTAGACAAATGGTGGGGGAGCTGCATTGCCTTGATTGCGGCAAGGATTAGACCCTTGTGCCACTGGGTTGCCCATTGCAGCTGCCCAGGGTCTAAGACACTGGTGGTGATGTGGGAGAGAGCACCTGGAATCTGTGGGCATGCTGGAATCCACACAGGGTTGGTGACTGGCTTCATCCCATCAGTGATGCCCTCTAGTGTTCATTTAGTGGAAGAACAAGTTGCACCAGGACAACTTGCCATCAATCTACAAGCCATGCCACTCAGAGACTTGTCTATACTTTTGTTTTGTTTGTAACTGAATGTTTCCTGCTATCATAACCATATATGCTATTTGCAGTGTGCTGTGTGCTGTTGGTAATGTGATTTGTACCTTGACCCTGGAGGAACACGGTTTCATATAACATATAACAATTACAGCACAGAAACAGCCCTTCTAGTCTGTGTCGAACGCTTACTCTCACCTAGTCCCATCTACCTGCACTCAGCCCATAACCCTCCATTCCTTTCCTGTCCATATACCTATCCAATTTTTTTAAAATGACAAAATCGAACTGCCTCTACCAATTCCATTGGAAGCTCATTCCATACAGCTACCTCTCTCTGAGTAAAGGAGTTCCCCCTCGTGTTACCCCTAAACTCTTGCCCCTTAACTCTCAACTCATGTCCTCTTGTTTGAATCTAGCCTACTCTCAATGGAAAAAGCCTATCAACATCAACTCTATCCCCCTCATAATTTTAAATACCTCTATCAAGTCCCCCCTCAATCTTCTATGCTCCAAAGAATAAAGACCTAACTTGTTCAACCTTTCTCTGTAACTTAGGTGCTGAAACCCAGGTAACATTCTAGTAAATCTCCTCTGTACTCTCTTTATTTTGTTGACATCTTTCCTATAATTTGGTGACCAGAACTGTACACAATACTCCAAATTTGGCCTTACCAATGCCTTGTACAATTTTAACATTACATCCCAACTCCTATACTCAATGCTCTGATTTATAAAGGCCAGCATACCAAAAGCTTTCTTCACCACCCTATCCACATGAGATTCCACCTTCAGGGAACTATGCACCATTATTCCTAGATCCCTCTGTTCTACTGCATTCCTCAATGCCCTACCATTTACCATGTATATTCTATTTTGATTAGTCCTACCAAAACATAGTACCTCACACTTATCGGCATTAAATTCCATCTGCCATCTTTCAGCCCACTCTTCTAACTGGCCCAAATCTCTCTGCAAGCTTTGAAAACTACTTCATTATCCAAAACACCACCTATCTTAGTATCATTTGCATACTTACTAATCCAATTTACCACCCCATCATCCAGATCATTAATATATATGACAAACAACATTGGACCCAGTACAGATCCCTGAAGCACACCACTAGTCACCGGCCTCCAACCTGACAAACAGTTATCCACCACTACTCTCTGGCGTCTCCCATCCAGCCACTGCTGAATCCATTTTACTACTTCAATATTAATATCTAATGATTGAAACTTCCTAACTAACCTTCCATGTGGAACCTTGTCAAAGGCTTTACTGAAGTCCATATAGACAACATCCACTGCTTTACCCTCGTCAGCTTTCCTACTAACGTCTTCAAAATATTCAATAAGATTTATCAAACATGACCTTCCACGTACAAATCCATGTTGACTGTTCCTAATCAGACCCTGTCTATCCAGATAATTATATATACCATCTCTAAGAATACCTTCCATCAATTTACCCACCACTGACGTCAAACTCACAGGCCGATAATTGCTAGGTTTACTCTTAGAACCCTTTTTAAATAATGGAACCACATGAGCAATACGCCAATCCTTCGGCACCATCCCCGTTTCTAATGACATTTGAAATATTTCTGTCAGAGCCCATGCTATTTCCACACTAACTTCCCTCAAGGTCCTAAGGAATATCCTGTCAGGACCCGGTGACTTATCCACTTTTATATTCCTTAAAATCGCCAGTACTTCCTCTTCTTTAATCATCATAGTTTCCACTACTACCCTACCTGTTTCCCTTACCTTACACAATTCAATATCCTTCTCCTTAGTGAATACCGAAGAAAAGAAATTGTTCAAAATCTCCCCCATCTCTTGACTCCACCCATAGCTGTCCACTCTGATTCTCTAAGGGACCAATTTTATCCCTCACTATCCTTTTGCTATTAATATAACTGTAGAAACCCTTTGGATTTATTTTCACCTTATTTGCCATACTCTTTTTACATTCTTTATAGTCCTCAAGCACCTCATTTACTCCATGCTTCCTATATTTATTGTAGATCACTCTCTTTTTCCCAACCAAGTTTCCAATATCCCTTGAAAACCATGGCTCTCTCAAACTCTTAACCTTTCCTTTCAACCTAACAGGAACATAAAGATTCTGTACCCTCAAAATTTCACTTTTAAATTACCTCCATTTCTCTATTACATCCTTCCCATAAAACAAATTGTCCCAATCCACTCCTTCTAAATTCTTTGGCATCTCCTCAAAGTTAGCCTTTCTCCAATCAAAGATCTCAACCCTGGGTCCAGTCCTATCCTTCTCCATAATTATACTGAAATTAATGGCATTGCGATCACTGGACCCGAAGTGTTTCCCAACACATACCTCCGTCACCTGCCCTATCTCATTCCCTAACAGAAGATCCAACACTGCCCCTTCTCTAGTTGGTACCTCTAACTCCAGGAATATTTAGTTGCCAATCACACCCCTCCTGCAACCATGATTCACAAATAGCTACAACATATTTCCAGGTATCAATCCATGCTCTAAGTTCATCCACCTTTCTTACAATGCTCCTAGCATTAAAATAGATGCATTTAAGAAACTCTCCACTTCTTACTCTCTGTTTATCCCTAATGGTGCAAACAACTTTATTATCTTTTTCTTCCTTCTCCTCTACATCTTAGGTCTGAGCGCTCCCCTTTTCTGTCCCCTGCCTATCCTCCCTCACACACCGTCTACTAGCTTCCTCTATTTGTGAACTAACCTCCTCTCTCCTAGTCTCTTCCATTTGATTCCCACCCCCCCAACCATTCTAGTTTAAAGTCTCCCCAGTAGCCTTCGCATATCTCCCCGCCAGGATATTAGTCCCCCTAGGATTCAAGTGCAACCCATCCTTTTTGTACAGTTCACACCTGCGCCAAAAGAGGTCCCAATGATCCAGAAACTTGAATCTCTGCCCCCTGCTTTAGTCCCTCAGCCACGCATTTATTCTCCAGCTCATTCCATTCCTACTCTCACTGTCACGTGGCACAGGCAGTAATCCCGAGATTACTACCATTGCGGTCCTTTTTGTCAACTCCCTTCCTAACTCCCTATATTTTCCTTTCAGGACCTCTTCCCTTTTCCTACCTATGTCGTTGGTACCTGTATGTACCAGGACCTCACCCTCCCGCTTCAGGTTTCATTGGACTATATTCCTGTATGGCTGAATGATAGTTAACTTTGAATTTGAAGTTGGTTTGCTATTGTCACATGTACTGAGGTACAATGAAAAACTAAGTTTTGCATGCCATCCAGACAGATTAAGGTACAGGTTGAATATCCTTTATCCAAAATGTTTGGAGCTGGAAATACTTCAGATTTCAGATTTTGTTGGGGATTTTGGAATATATAATGAGATAGCTTGTGATCACCAACATTTCCGACTCCAAATTTATATGCTACCGGTAAACCGTCTTTGTCTTACACTTGTTCATCACACCTATATACTTAACAGTAAAAATTATTACGTACCGCTGTTATAATGAAAGTATAATGTGTACAAGGTAACAAAAGCAGCACAGCAGCATCAGGAGAATACCCGAATCAGCTATTAAACAACAACAAACAACGGCAGGCTTTCAGTCTCCATGGTTTGATTAAAAGGTTACAGTACACTGTATCTGTATTTTACTTATTTTAGGCTTTATGCAAGGTATAAAAGCAATCAGCATTGTAGACTTGTTCTGGTGTTGGATTTTCATCAGTGACAATCTCAGCAAGCTTACCAATGAATTTCTCTGTTGCTCCATGATCAGCAGACACTTAAACATTTTTTAAATCTTCAAAAATTTAATGTCGTGCCTTTTCTTAAATTTCTGCAACCAGCCTGCTGAATATTCACAATTGCCTTCGATTTTCAGTTCATCATGATAGATCTTTGTTGTTTCATGATCAGCGCAGCGTTAAGTGGCATACAGTATGTTCACTCTGATGCTGATGAATGCATTCTTTCAATACATGATCAAAATCTTTATTTTTACTTGATGCAGTGTTTTTCTCTGAGGAACAGAAGCTTCCAACCCTCTCAACATCAGTCCCATTGAAGTAAACAGGAGTGCGTACATTACCCAAGCCCCCACCCCCAGCCCCATTGCTTCCTGAAGTCCATGAACAACTCTTAATTACTCCTGGGATAAAGTGGTATCTTTCCATGCTCGAGCGATTGTTGTTCTAATTGCAATCACACTACATGCAGGTTAGCTGTGTGAAGTAGGGGTCGTTTTCGGTGAGATCCTTATGTTCACAGTCATAAGCCCAGTCCTTTCAAATTTATTTTCTTTTCATTCAAGACCTTGTCTGTAAGATGTTAAATTCTTGGTGAAATAAGGAGTCCACTGGCAATGGTCAGGGGAATTGGAGGTAATTTACTTCCAAGCCACCACCAAAAAGGCACCTCATGCAAGCAGCTTCACAGGTGGATTGTGAGGCTAACGACCCCATTGAGCATGAAACAATGAAATGAGGTTCCTAACTCTGCAGAGGCTGGAAATCTGAAGTATAAACAAACAATGCTGGAAACACTCAGCAGGTCAGGAAGCAGGGGCAGACAGAGAAAAACAGGCAATGTTTAAGGTTCAGGATTGGAGAACCTATTTTCTTTCTTCCCTAGTAGTGACCTTAAGGACATGATACACTCACTGTTTCTCGCTCTGCAGATGCTGCCTGACCTACCGTGTGTTTCTAGCACTTTCTTGTTTTAGATGCAGAGTTTGGAGAACGTACTACTCTGCCTCAATTCAGTGACAAAGACTGACATCAAGAAGTTCTTTATTCTCTGTGAAATGAGAGGGGTGCAGAGGGAAGTGTTCACTGCAGGAGCTATTTGAAAGAGCAGCTTCTTTTACAGTGGTGGAAGTTTCTGTTGGGCAGGTAAAGGGCCAGTCAGCCTCATTTTCTATGTCCCAGACCTCAAGAAGCATCTTTCACCCCAGAATCCATTCCATGAGTATGTACAAAAGACAGAAAGTACATATACCAAGTTCTAGGCCAGTTTCTATCCCAATATTATAAGACAATTGAATGATCCCATGGTATAATAAAATGGACTCTTCACCTTAAAACCTACTTTGTTCTGTCCTTGCATTTCATTATCTAGCTGAATTGCACTTTCTCTGTAACGGTAACACTTTTTTTTGCTTTTTGTTATTGTTTTCCCCTGTACTATCTGATGTGATGAAATGGTCTGTAGGGATGACATGTTTTTCACTGAACTTCAGTACACGTGACAATAAACCAATGTGTGAATGGGACCGTCCTTTCCAAACTGCGGCAAAGGGAGGAATCCTGTCACTGGATCTCACAGCTGCCCTCTCACCTTTAGCTCATGCCTTCTAGTTTCAGACTGTCCTACCCTGGGAAAAAGGCTGTGACCATTCCACCTTGTACACGACATTTATGATTTTATAACCTCTGAGTTTGACAATCCAAACCAGGGGGAGCATGAAAAGAGCTACCTTTAATCAGGGTGGCGATTGAGGTTTCAAAGTCAGGGATTCGCAGCAGTTTCGCTGAGTTGAGGAGTGACCAGTCAGCAAGAGGGATTCATTAGAAAGGGGAAAATACAAGCAACACAGGAGCAAGTAGAGCAGCCGTTCATTTGGAGTGTGCCAGTCCTTAGGGTGGCTTTGGCTCATCAGGCTTGGGTAAGGGAGATTGTCTTGTAAGTTACTCTCTCTCTGTTCTTATTTGTTTATCCCTCATCTTTTAGTGTGTAGTACAGTGAGAATGGCTCCCAGCAGTGTATTGTACTGCAAGTGGGATGTGGGAAGTCCGGGAGACCTCCATTCTCACAGATAAATACATCTGCACCAGGTACATCGAGCTACTGGTCCTGAGAGAACGTGTTAAGGAACTGGAGCTGCAGCTCAATGACTTTCGACCCATATGGGAGATTGAGGAGGTGATAGACAGGAGCAGCAGGGAAGTAGTCCTGGGCTGAAGGAGACAGGTAACTGGGTGACTGTCAGGAGAAGTAGGGGAAATGCACAGTCAGTGCAGAGTACACCTGTGGCCGTTCCCCTTATTAATAAGTATATAACTTTAGATACTATCGAGGGGGATGACCTACCCGGGGGCAGGGGGTGGGGAGCCACAGTAACAGGGTCTCTGGCGCTGTCTGGTTATTTGGCACAGAAGGGTACAGAGGTGTAGAGGACTGCAGTATTGATAGGAGATTCTTTAGTCACAGGAACAGAGATGAGGTACAGACACCCAGAAAGTAAGTTGCCTCCCTGATGCCAGGATCAAGGATGTCTCAGATCAGGTCCATGGAATTCTCCAGGGCGAGGGTGAGCAGCCAGAAGTCTTGGTGCATATTGGCACCAATGACATAGGCAGACAAGGTAAGGAGGTCCTGAAGAGAGATTTTAGGGATCTAGGTAGAAAGCTGAGAAACAGGACCTCCAAGGTAGTAATCTCTGGATGCTGCCTGTGCCACGTGCCAGTGAGGATAAAAACAGGATGATTTGGCAGGCAAATGCGTGGCTGAGGAACTGGTGTAGGGGGCAGAAGTTCCGATTTATGGATCATTGGGATCTCTTCTGGGGAAGGTATGACCTGTACAAAAGGAACAGGTTACACCTGAACCCAAAGGGATCTAATATCCTTGCAGGTTGATTAGGGATGTTCAGGGGGGTTTAACTAATTTTTCAGGGGAATGAGAACTGGAATGATAGTGCTGAAGATGAGGTAGTTGGTTTAGAAATAGAGGCAGTGTGTGGCTCAATGAGACTCCTAGCAAGGAAAGGCTGATGATAGGGCAAAATTGCAGTCAACAGGATGAGTTGCAATATAAAAGACAGACAAAATTGCAAAGGTTGAATACTACAGGACTGAAGCTATTATATTTGAATAAGTGTTGTATACAGAATAAGGTCAATGAACTTGTAGCACAGTTACAGATTGGCAGGTCTGATGTTGTAGGCATCACTGAATCATGGCTGAAAATAGATTATAGCTGGGAGCTTAATGTCCAAGGATACACATTGTATCAAAAGGACAGGCAGGAAGGCAGAGGGGGTGATGTGGTTCTGTTGGTTAAAAAAAATGAAATTAAATCATTAGGAAAAGGTGACGCAGGGTTGGAAGGTGTTGAATCAATGTGGATAGAGCTAAGGAACTGCCCCTGTTGGGAGTTATATACAGACCCCCAAACAGTAGTAAGGATATGCTGTACAAGTTACAATTAGAGATAGAAAATGCATACCAAAAGGGCAATGTTACAATAGTAAAGGAGGATTTCAATATGCAGATAGATTGGGAAAATCAGGTTGGTGCGGAATTCCAAGCGGGGAAATTTCTTGAATGCCTGTGAGACAGCTTTTTAGGGCAGCTCATGGTTGAGCTACCTAGGGAATCAGTTGTTCTGGATTAGGTGCTGTGCAATGAACCAGAATTGATTAGAGAGCTTAAGGTAAAAGAACACTTAGGGGAAAGTGATCATAATATGATCAACTTCACCTTGAAATTTGAGAAGGTGATGTTAAAGTCAGGTGTATCAGTATGACAGTGGTGTAAAGGAAATTAGAGAGGCATGAAAGCGGAGTTGGCCAGAATTGATTGGAAAAGAACACTGGCAGAGATGATGGCAGAGCAATGGCTGTAATTTCTAGAAGCAATTCAGAAGGCACAGGATATATACATCCCAAGAGGAAGAAGCATTCTAAAGGCAAGCTGACACAAACATGGCTAGCAAGGCAAATCAAAACCAACATAGAAACCAAACAGAAAGCTTATAATAGAGTGGGAAGTTAGCTGATTTGGAAGCTTTTAAATACCAACAGAAGGCAACTAAAAAAGTCATTAGGAAGGTAAAGATGGAATATGAAAGTAAGCTAGCCAATAATATTAAAAGGAAAACCAAAAGTTTCTTCAGATACAGAAAGTGTAAAAGAGAGGTGAGAGTGGATATTGGACTGCTGGAAATGATGCTGGAGAGGTAGCAAAGAAGCACAGCGAAATAGCAGACATACTGAAGGCTCTTAGGAAACTGATTGGTCTGAAGGTATGTAAGTCACCTGGACCAGATGGTGTACACTCTGGAGTTCTGAAAGAGGTGGATGAAGAGACTGTGGAGACATTAATAATAATCTTTCAAGAATCACTAGGTTCTGGGATGGTTCAGAAAGACTGGAAAATTGCAAGTGTCACTCTACTCTTCAAGAAGGGAGAGAGGCAGAAGAAAGGAAATTACAGGCGTGTTATTCTGACCTCAGTGGTTGGGAAGATATTGAAATCAATTATTAAGGATGAGGTCTCAGGATAAAAAAGGCAAGGATGAGGCACACGATAAAATAGGCTTTAGTCAGCATGGTCTCCTCAAGGGGATATCATGCCTCACAAATCCGTTGGAATTCTTTGAAGGAATAACAAGCAGGTAAACAAAGGTGATTGATGTTGTGTACTTGGAATTTCAGAGGCCTTTGACAAGGTGCCACACATGAAGCTGTTGAACAAGATACAAGCCATGGTATTAGAGGAAAGATTCTAGCATGGATAAAGCAGTGGCTGATTGGCAGGAGGCAAAGACTGGGAATAAAAGGAGCCTTTTCTGGCTGGCTGCCAGTGAGTAGTGGTGTTCCACAGGGATCTGTGTTGGGACTAATTCTTTTTACATTATATATCAATAATTTGGATGAAGAAATTGATGGATCTGTTGCAAAGTTTGCAGATGATACGAAGGCACGGGGCAGGTAGTTTTGAAGAAATAGTGAGACTACAGAAAGATTTAGCCAGATTAGGAGAATGGACAAAGAAGTGGCAGATGGAATTCAGTGTCGGAAATTATATGATCATGTACCTTAGAGGTATAAGATGATGAGAGGCATAGATTGTGTGGATAGCCAGAGACCTTTTCCCAGGGCTGAAATGGCTAATACAAGAAGGCATAGTTTTAAGGTGCTTGGAAACAGGTACAGAGGGGGTGTCAGAGGTAGGTTTTTCACACAGAGAGTGGTGGGTGCGTGGAATACACTGCCGGCGACGGTGGTGGAAGCAGATACAATAGGGTCTTTTAAGAGCCTCTGTGTACATACATCTATTGATGCTTCTGGACACATCTTCAGTGATGTTCCTGGAATCATCAGGTGTTTCGGGTCTTTCAATATCAGACAACCTCCTCCAGGTGACCCAGCCGGGGCTGATCAGACCCCAGCTTGTGTCCAGATCGCTAGCTACTTATGACTCCATGGCTCCCCTCTTTTGAGCCACAGCCATCTTGAGGCCCTTTCTGCCACATCGGTGGTACTGCGGATGGCTCTCCTCTTCCTTCTCCCTCGATGCCCAAAATGCTGAAGGTAGGTACATGGAGCCTAGAAAAATAGAGGGCTATCTGCTAGGGAAATTCTAGGCAGTTTCTAGAGTAGGTTTAATGATCAGCATACATAGTGGGCCACAGCGCCTGTAGTGTGCTGTAGGTTTCTATGTTCTATGTTTTATGTACTTTTGTAGCAGAAGTGAAAGGATTGACTATTTTCTAAATGGAGAGAGAATACAAAAATCTGAGGTGCAAAGGGATTTCGAAGTTTGTGCAGGATTCCCTGAAGGTTAATTTGCGAGTTGGCTCTGTGGTAAGGAAAACAAATGCAATGTTAGCATGTATTTCAGGAGGATTGGAAAATAAAAGCAATGATGTAATGTTGAAACTTTATAAAGCACTGGTGATGCCTCACTTGGAGTGTTGTGAGCAGTTTGAATGGCTTGGCATTTGATGGCTCTGGGTCTGTACCCACTGGAGTTCAGAAGAATGATGGGTGAGTTTTCGGGGTTGAGTGGGATCCAGGATCAGTCATGATGAAATGATGGACCAGACTCAATGGGCTGAATGGCCCAATTCTGCTCCTATGTCTGATGGTCTTATGGCCCTACTTGAAATCTATCAGATGATGAAAGGGCTTGACAGAGTGGATGTGGAGAGGATGTGGTGCACAAAGGCTGTTGTAAATCTAGTCAAGAAAGGAAGAGCTTACAAAAGGTTCAAAAAACTAGGTAATGATAGAGATCTAGAAGATAATAAGGCTAGCAGGAAGGAGCTTAAGAAAGAAGTTAGGAGAGCCAGAAGGGGCCATGAGAAGGCCTTGGCGGACAGGATTAAGGAAAACCCCAAGGCATTCTACAAGTATGTGAAGAGCAAGAGGATAAGACGTGAAAGAATAGGACCAATCAAGTGTGACAGTGGAAAAGTGTGTATGAAACTGGAGGAGATAGCAGAGGTACTTAATGAGTACTTTGCTTCAGTATTCACTCCAGAAAAGGATCTTGACAATTGTAGGGATGACTTACAGCAGACTGAAAAGCTTGAGCATGTAGATATTAAGAAAGAAGATGTGCTGGAGCTTTTGGAAAGCATCAAGTTGGATAAGTCACTGGGACCAGACGAGATGTACCCCAGGCCACTGTGGGAGGCAAAGGACAAGATTGCTGAGCCTCTGGCGATGATCTTTGCATCATCAATGGGGATGGAGAGGTTCCGGAGGATTGGAGCGTTGCGGATGTTGTTCCATTATTCACAAAAGGGAGTAGAGATAGCTCAGGAAATTATAGACCAGCAAGTCTTACTTCAGTGGTTGGTAAGTTGATGGAGAAGATCCTGAGAGGCAGGATTTATGAACATTTGGAGAGGCATAATATGATTAGGAATAGTCAGCATGGCTTTGTGAAAGGCAGGTCGTGCTTTACGAGCCTGATTGAATTTTTTGAGGATGTGACTAAACACATTGATGAAGGTAGAGCAGTAGATGTAGTGTATATGGATTTCAGCAAGGCATTTGATAAGGTACCCCATGCAAGGCTTATTGAGAAAGTAAGGAGGCATGGCATCCAAGGGGACATTGCTTTGTGCATCCAGAACTGGTTTGCCCACAGAAGGCAAAGAGTGGTTGTAGACGGGTCATATTCTGCATAGAGATCGGTGACAAGTGGTGTGCCTCAGGGATCTGTTCTGGGACCTCTACTCTTCATGATTTTTATAAAGGACCTGGATGAGGAAGTGAAGGGATGGGTTAGTAAATTTGCTGATGACACAAAGGTTGGGGGTGTTGTGGATAGTGTGGAGGGCTGTCAGAGGTTACGGCGGGACATTGACAGGATGCAAAACCGGGCTGAGAAAAGGCAGATGGAGTTCAACCCAGATAAGTGTGAGGTGGTTCATTTTGGTATGTCAAATATGATGACAGGATATAGTACTAATGGTAAGACTCTTGGCAGTGTGGAGGATCAGAGGGATCTTGGGGACACTCAAAGCTGCTGCGCAGGTTGACTCCGTGGTTAAGAAAGCAAACGGTGCATTGGCCTTCATCAAACGTGGGATTGAGCTTAGGACCCGAGATGTAATGTTGCAGTTATATAGGAGCCTGGTCAGACCCCACTTGGAGTACTGTGCTCAGTTCTGGTTGCCTCACTACAGGAAGGATGTGGAAACCATAGAAAAGGTGCAGAGGAGATTTGCAAGGATGTTGCCTGGATTGGGGAGCATGCTTTATGAAAACAGGTTGAGTGAACTCAGCCTTTTTTCCTTGGAGCGACGGAGGCTGAGAGGTGACCTGATAGAGGCATATAAGATGACAAGAGGCATTGGTCATGTGGATAGTCAGAGGCTTTTTCCCAAGGCTGAAATCGCTAGCACGAGAGGGCACAGTTTTAAGGTGCTTGGAAGCAGGTACAGAAGAGATGTCAGGGGTAGGTTTTTTTATGCAGAGTGTGTGGAGTGGGCTGCCGGCAATGGTGATGGAGGCGGATACGATAGGGTCTTTTAAGAGACTCCTGGATAGGGAGATGGAGCTTAGAAAAATAGAGGCTATGGGTAAACTCTTGGTAATTTCTAAGGTAAGGACATGTTCAGCACTGCTTTGTGGGTCAAAGGGCCTATATTGTGCTGTAGGTTTTCTATGTTCTATGTTCCTATGAAGGGAGTGTCTAAGCCAGAGGACACAGCCTCAGAATAGAGGGGCGTTCTTTTAGATTGGAGGTGAGGAGCAATTTCTTTAGCCAGAGAATCTGTAGAATTCATTTCCATAGGCAGCTGTGGAGGCCAAGTCTTTATGTATATTTAAGGCAGAGGTTGATAGATCCTTCATTGCTCAGGGCATGAGGAGATACAAAGGGAAGGCAGGAGACTGGAGGTGAGGGACAATTGGATCAGCCATAATGAAATGCCGGGGCAGACTCAGTAAGTCGAATGATCTAATTCTGCTCCTATAGCTTATGGTCTTATGATGGTCTTATACGTTCACCTCAGTCTCCTTTTCTCCAAGGATAAAAGATTCAATCTATCCAGTCTTTTAATAGCTCATGCCTTTCTATCCAAGATCATCTTGTCAATATCCTTATAACTTTATGATATCCTTCCGTAACCAGGTGATCAGAATTTTCCATAGTATTTCTAATGTGGTTTCACCAATATCCGGTATGACTGAGGTCATCACCTTTGGGACCCCTCTTCGGGAAGGGTTGACCAACCTTGGCTAGTCATGAAAAAACCAAGAGAAGGCCACACGCATGAGATCGGCTGTGTTTGGCAAACCTGGAAGAGAAGCTGTAACTGAGTCTTACATTCAGTGCAGTCTCCGGCAGTCTCAGGATGTCAGAGCATTCACTAGATCTCAAGCACAGTAGGGCTATGCTCTCCCACGTGCCTGAGTACTTTCGACATAGAACATACCATTACTATACAGTACAGGTTTTTTGGCCCATGACATTGTGCCAACCTTTTAAACCACTCTAAGATCAATCTAGTATTTCTAATGTGGTCTAACCAGGAGACATAGAAACATAGAAACAGAGAAAACCTACAGCATAATACAGGCCCTTTGGCCCCACAATGCTGTGCCAAACATGTATTTACTTTAGAAATTACCCAGGGTTACCCATAGCCCTCTTTTTTTTAGAAGACCCTATTGTAGCCGCCTCCACCACCATCGCCGGCAGCCCATTCCACACACTCACCACTTTCTTCATAAAGAACTTACCCCTGACATCCCCTCTGTACCTATTTCCAAGCACTTTAAAACTGTGCCCCCTTGTGTTAGCCATTCCAACTTGATGCTTTCCAAAAGCTCCAGCACATTAACTGTCTTAATGTCTATATGCTCGAGCTTTTCTTTTCTTCTTGATTAGATTTTCAACAGTCTTTGTACACCACAGTTCCTGTACCCTACCATCCTTTCCCTGTCTCATTGGAACGTACCTATGCAGAACACCACGCAAATATCCCCTGAACATTTGCCAAATTTCTGCTGTACATTTCCGTGAGAATATCTGTTCCCAATTTATGCTTCCAAGTTCCTGCCTGATAGCTTCATATTTCCCCTTACTCCAATTAAGTATTTTCCTAACTTGTCTGTTCCTGTCCCCCTCCAATGCTAAGGCAAAGGAGATAGAATTGTGATCACTATCTCCAAAATGCTCTCCCACTGAGAGACCCGACACCTGACCAGGTTCATTTCCCAATACCAGATCAAGTACATCCTCTCCTCTTGTAGGCTTATCTACATATTGTGTCAGGAAATCTTCCTGAACACACCTAACAAACACCACCCCATCTAAACCCCTCGCTCTAGGGAGATGGCAATCAATATTTGGGAAATTAAAATCTCCCACTACGACAACCTTATTATTATTACGCCTTTCCAGAATCTGTCGCCCTATCTGCCCCTTGATGCCCCTGTTACTATTGGGTGGTCTATAAAAAACACCCAGTAGTTTTATTGACCCCTTCCTGTTTCTAACTTCCACCTACAGAGATTCAGTAGACAATCTCTCCATGACTTCCTCCTTTTCTGCAGCCGTGACACTATCTCTGATCAACAGTGCCACGCCCCCACCTCTTTTGCCTCTCTCCCTGTCCTTTCTGAAACATCTAAAGCCTGGCACTCTAAGTAGCCATTCCTGCCCCTGAGCCATCCAAGTCTCTGTAATTGCCACAATATCATAGCTCCAAGTGCTGATCCTCGCTCTAAGCTCAACCGCATTGTTCATGATGCTTCTTGCATTAAATTAGACACACTTCAAACCATCTGTCTGAGCACATCCCTTCTCTATCACCTGCCTATCCTCCCTCACACACTGTCTCAAAGCTTTCTCTATTTGTGAGCCAACAGCCCCTTCCTCCATCTCTTCAATGCGGTTCCCACCTCCCAGCAATTCTAGTTTAAAATCTCCCCGATAGCCTTAGCAAACCTCCCCACCAGGATTATTAGTCCCCCCTCGGACTCAAGTGCAACCCATCCTTTTTGTACAGGTCACTCCTGCCCCAAAAGAGGTCCCAATGATCAAGAAACCTGAATCCCTACCCTCTGCTCCAATGCCTCAGCCACACATTTATCCTCCTGTACTCACTGTCACGTGGCTCAGGCAGTAATGTCAAGATTACTATCTTTGAGGTACTGCTTCTCAGCTTCTTTCCTAACTCCCTGTAGTCTGTTTTCAGGACCTCCCCCCTTTTCCTACCTATGTCGTTGATACCAGTATGTATCACAACCTCTGGCTGTTCACCTTCCCTCTTCAGGATATCGTGGACGCAGTCAGAAACATCCCGGACCCTGGCACCTGGGAGGCAAACTACCATCCGTGCTTCTTTCCTGCATCCACAGAATCCGTCTGACCCCCTAACTCTAGAGTCCCCTATCACTGCTGCCATCCTCTTCCTTTCCCTATCCTTCTGAGCCGCAGGGTCAGATTCTGTGCCAGAGGCACGGCCACTGTCGCTTCCCCCAGGGCAGACTGCCCCCCCACCAACAGTACTCAGACAGGAGTACTTATTGTTCAGGGGGACAGCCACAGGGGTACTCTCTAGCATTTGACTTTTGCCCTTCCCTCTCTTGACTTATCTGTCTCCCGATGCCTCCGTGTGACTACCTGCCTATAGCTCCTCTCTAACCCTTCCTCATTCTCCCTGATCAGACGAAGGTCATTGAGCTGCATCTCCAGTTCCCTAACCCAGCACGATGAACCTGGCGCAGATGTGGCCATCTAGGAGGCTGGGAGTCTCCCGAATGTCCCACATCTGACACCCAGTACAGAACACCGGCCTCAAGGACATACTTCCTGTTTTGCGGGTTAACTACCTCACTTCGACCCGTTATTGCCGAAGCCCCATTGAGCCAAAGCCCTCCTACTCTGACTCCCTCTACTCCAACCTGAGGAGTTGGATCTTTGCTGTGCTGAGTGCTTTGCTGTATCAGTCAGGAAAGGCCCAATTAGAAGAACTATCCCAGACAATGAGGGCACCGTCTAAACTGTGCTACCACCAATCGGTCCATCTTCTTCTTTCGAGAAATGAGCTGTCCCCCACTACTGAATGCATCAGAGGAAGAGAGAGGTCATGTTTTTGGGTAGATCCTCTGCAGCCTTCATTGCGATCCAATCACCAGGTGATATGATCTGGGTGTAGGGGTGTGTGCCCTGCATCAAAGACCAAGGAACTAATAGCCAAGCCCAAACAGACCTTGCCTGGATGGAGCAGACACCCCCTACTACAAGGGTAGTAGGATACTATGGCGAGAGTGCAGAGCAGATTTACAAGAATGTTGCCTGGATTGGAGAGCATAGAAATCTACAGCACATTACAGGCCCTTCAGCCCACAATGATATGCTGACCATGTAACCTACTCTAGAAACTGCCTAGAATTTCCCTACCGCTAAGCCCTCTATTTTTCTAAGCTCCATGTACCTTTCTAAGAGTCCCTTAAAAGACCTTAATACCTCTACCACTGCACCCACACACCCACCACTCTCTGTGTGAAAAACTTACCCCTGACATCCTCTCTGTACCTGCTTCCAAGCACCTTAAAACTATGCCCTCTCTTGCTAGCCATTTCAGCCCTGGGAAAAAGCTTCTGACTATTCACACAGTCAATGCCTCTCATCATCTTATACACCTCTATCAGGTCACCTCTCATCCTCAGTTGCTCCAAGGAGAAAAGGCCCAGTTCACTTAACCTATTATCATGAGGCATGCTCTCCAATCCAGGCAACAGCTTTGTAAATCTGAAGGTTAAGGGGTAATAACTGTTCCTGAACGTGGTGGTGTGGGTCCTGAGGTTCCTGTAGCAGTGAAAAGATGGTGGGGAATCTCGATGATGGATGCTGCTTTGCTGAGACAGTGCTCAGTGACATGGAGGGCTTTACCTATTGATGGATTACTGTTTGTAGGTGTTTCCATACCAAGCTGTGGTGAAAACAGTGAATATACTCTCCATCACACCTCGTAGAAGAAAGTCAAAGCTTTACTTGTCATGCCGAATCTTTGCAATCTTTCTTCACAATTGCAGGTGTACTGGGCCCACCCCAGGACAGGTCCTCCGAACTGACACCACTGAGAAATTTAAAACTGCTGACCCTCTCTCCCTCTGATCCCTTATGAGGACTAGCTGAGGGACATCTGGTTTCCTCTTCCTGGCCAATAATCAGCTCCTGGGTCATGCTGCAATGAGTTAGAGATTGTTGTTGTGACACCACTCAGCCAGATTTTCAGTCTCTTCTTCTGTTCTGATTCCTCACCATCTTTGATTCAGCCGACAGTGGTGTCATCAGCAAACTTTTCTGTCACCAGAGGTTTTCCACCGGCACCAGGCTTGGCCTGGATTGGGCAGTAAAGCTCCTTCCAACACTCTGGAGAAGTCTGCACCTCCCACCTGAAATTCCCTTTGCAGGAAAGTGGGGAGGGAGCGTGATTTCCCAGCCTGACAAAACAGGTCTTTCTTCCCAAGGACAAAAAGGCAACTTCTGCTGGTGGACTCTCAACTTCGTGGAGAAGGTCTTGGGGTCTACTTGAAACCAGGCACTCTAGCAGAAATCGTTCCAGCAGTGTTGACAACCAGCACTCCCCAGAGCCCAGGTAAACATGCTAAGGTGTAATGAGGGATAGAACCTGGGGGTGGGGGGGGGGTGCGTGACTGTCTGACACCCATCTACCCCCCATACTCTCCAACATCCTTTACATAAAATACAGATGAGGATAGACCTGAAATGGTGTTGTTTTTTTTAGAAAAGATAATGACTGCAAGACGTATGTTTTGAAATATATAGATTGTGACATTGTAAACCACTGGTAAACTGTATATATAACAGTGTATATAAATTTATGACATTTTTCTTTTTGTAAAAGTAAGTGTCACCATTGAGTATTCTTTGGGGACTGGGCTGAAGATTAGTCACTGTGATTCAGACCTGCAGTAAAACTATGGGCCAAATGAGAGAAAATGATAAATATAACTGTGAAAGCAGGACATGAAAATCCTAATCCTGAGAGACCAGTAAAGGACAGCTAGTGTTACAAAGAAACACAGCTCTTATTGGTTAAAACACATTCAGTGACATGCAGTAAATCTGTTAAAAATAAGTTTTGATACAATCAGAAGAGACTAGATAGAAAGTGACATGGTGCCAATAATGGGCCTAACATGTCAGTAATCAATGCAGAGAATCCAATCTTTTCCAACAGGACGCTACTCACACAGTGTGGTGGTTTAGGGGCCAATCACTCATAATCTGATACTGCAAATGAAATCAGATGTACTTGCAGCATAAGTCTTTGACGGATGCGACAGTCACAGGCATGAGCTAGCAATGGCTGTTTAGGCTATTCGAAAGCACCAATGGGGTTTGGATTTCAGAAAACACCTTAGACTGTGACATTCATGTACTCAGGCTTAGCCTGTCAAAGTCAGCTTTAAATGTTTAAACTCTTCTAGGCTTCCTAATAAATGGGCTCCGAGACTAGTTCACAGTTCAAGGATACCCATGGATTAAAAACTGTTGTCAGCTTCCTCCAAGTTTCAAGGAGAAGCTAAGGCGGACAGAAACTGCCACTACCTTCTGTACAGTTCAGCCTAGTATTGACAGATTGATACAAGACTAGTAGGATTCACAGATGAGAACTAGGTCTGTACTCCCAGACGTGGGCTCGGAGAGAAGTTGAAAATGATGACGAGGACTGAGAGAACTCGGTAACTGCATTTATTATCATCACATGTACCAAGGTGCAGTAAAAATCTTTGTTTTGCTTGCCACCCATGCAGATTTATTTAGAGATATAGCACAGTAACAGATCCTTCTGTCCCAACGAGCCCACGCCACCTATTACACTCATGTGATCAATTAACGTACTAACCTGTACGTCTTGGAATGTGGGAGGAAACCAGATGCATGAGGGGCCCTGTCTGTGCACACTCTATGAAACACCAAGCAGCATGAAGGTATCACAAACATGGATTTGACAGTGCAGAAGACATGGCAACTGGGCTCGTGAATATGCACGTGTTAGCTAATTATTATTTCATTGTGATAGCATTTAACTCCATTCATTCCATCATAGTATTTGTTGAGACCTGGACACAGCAACACTTTGTTGCCTGCTTGCATTCTGCCTTGCTTGAAAAATTGGACTGTCGAGTTAACTGGCTCTGAAGACTAGCAGTATTCATTTTATTCTTAGTTGTTCTTTTTCAGCCGCAGTGTAGGCTTCGTTTTCCATTTGAGAGTTTTAGTTAATGGCCCTGTTTGGCCTGGCGTTTATTGTTTTCTTTTCCCTTTAACACTGTTCGCATTAAAGTCTGTGATCTATCGACCAACTCCAGTGTCTTTCACTCGGCACTTGGGCTATGTTCACCCCTGGTGACAGCAAGTCTCAACCACACAAAGATGGACCCAGCAGAGAGAGGGCAGCTGACCTTGGCCATGAGATTCATTGGTCAGAGTGATTTGTCAAAGCAACAATGTTCCATTGGAATTCCTATGTATAAACTCTTGTTGCTGTCTCCATCATGACAGAAGGATCTTACCAATAGTGGACCCAGCAAAGTCTGAACAGTAACTTTTTACATTGGTAGCTGACTCTGCATTCCGAGAGTCCCTAGCATACATACTAAGCTTCTCTAGTTTACACACCAAGCGTCCCAAGTCTACATACTGAGCTTCTCTAGTCTACATTGAGTTTCTCCAGTATCCATTCTGAGCTTTTCAAGTCACAAGTATTCAGGTTCCCAGCTTTGTGGTTCCATGACTCAGGTCTGAATAACAAATGAGCATTTCAAACAAGCTTTTCAATTGATTCAACAAATCATCATTCAAGTCAATAGTGTAAATTCTACTCCAAAAACTGATCCCTGGCTGGAGTGTGCAAATACACAAGTAACCCTGTCAAGAGTATTTTTAACCTCTTGATGGTACAGAATGGGAAAATTGAACTTTCATGTAGCAAATTAAACAGATCTAGAGAGAACCAGCCAGCTTAGTAATGAAAGAAACCTGTCTATGCTGTCCTGCTCTGTAAAATTGAGAGTATATCCTAACTGCCTCTGGAAAAAATTATAAAGGATAAAGCACTGAGCAAGATTTGAAAAGGTTCCTTCTCTAGGTTTCAGGTTTCAAGTTTCATGTTCTCAAGGTTTCCCAAGGACTTTTCTCTATGTTCCCAAGATTTTTATGTTTCCGATTGTTTCCAAGGCTTATTCAATGTGTTTATGGTTTTTCAATGTCCTCCTCATCTTGAGGACTCCCAAGCCTCCCTCTCGGCCCCACCCGAGGTTTCTTAATCTCAGTCTGTTAGGGTACCCAGGTCTCTCAGGATTTCCCGGTTTCTCAGTCTGCTGGGGTTCCCAGGTCTCTCAGTCTCTCTGGATCCCCAAGTCTCCCTGCTTCTCCAGCTCCCCATGCCTCCCTCTCAAGCTCCCCAGGTCTCTTGAGTCTTCCCTGATCTCGAGTTTTCAGGTCTTCCAGGGCCATCAGGTGCCAGCTATGGGGGGCAGAGGGTGGGCCTATAGTAACTTCCTCAGGGCTGTGTAGGGCATCAGAGAGCATTGGGCTCTGAGGTTTTTAGAGCACCTGAATTGGTTAATTGTTGCTTAACAACAGTTATTAATGGTTTAAGAGTTCCTTGTGTTTTTCTTGGTGACTTGTTCTTTGTAATGAGGTTTCCAGGTGCTTTCTGTTTAAGTTTATTTTGATAGGCTCAGAGATTCTGTATGAGTTTTGTTCTTGAAGCAGATGTTTGATTAGCTCTAATCGGAGGGTCCTCACTTTGTGAATGATTTGTCTCACAGTGTCACTTGGTCGAGCTACCTCTGTATAAGCTCTTGTTTCTGTCTCTACATGGAAGTCCTTGGTTCTGATATTGGCAGTGCACACCATGGCATGTATCTACCAGCATCACTGAAGGATGTCTTGGACAAGTCCCTCAGTTGGACTTCCAGTGGACACAGGTCTGTGGTGCCTCAGGGGCTGTGCCTAGAGAGGGGAGCTCTGTCACAAACATGGATACAGTAGCACAGCAGATTTGGCAATTGAGCTCGTGAATATGTACATGTCAGCTAATTATTATTTCATTGTGATAGCATTTAACTCCATTCATTCTGTCGTAGTATTTGTTGAGACTTGGACACAACAATGCTTCACCACCTCGCCTGGGAAATTGGACTGTTGAGTCAAATGACTGAAGACGAGCGGTATTTGTTTTATTCTTAGTTGTTCTTTTCAGCCATAGTGTAGGCTTCATTTTCCATTTGAGAGTTTTAGTTAATGGCCTTGTTTAGCCTAGCATTTATTGTTTTCTTTTCCCTTTAACACTGTTTGTATTAAAGTCTGTGAACTATCGACTTGCTTCATTGTCTCTCACTCCACACTTGGGCCATATCCGAACCTGGTGACAGGAGGCACCTGGCTCTGAACTCCCACCTGGAGAGTCAGAACTTGGAGTACTGTGCTCAGTTCTGGTCGCCTCACTATAGGAAGGTTGTGGAAACCATAGAAAAGGGTGTAGAGGAGATTTACAAGGATGTTGCCTGGATTGGGGAGTATGCCTTATGAGAATAGACTGAGTAAACTCAGCCCTTTTCTCTTTGGAGTGATGGAGGATGAGAGGTGACCTGATAGAGGTGTGTAAGATGATGAGAGGCACTGATCATGCGGATAGTCAGAGGCTTTATCCCAGGGCTGAAATGGCTAACACGCGAGGGCATAGTTTTAAGGTGCTCAGAAGCAGGTACAGAGGAAATGTCAGGGGTAAGTTTTTTTACGCAGAGAGTGGTGAGTGTGTTGAATGGGCTGCCGGTGACGGTGGTGGAGGCAGATAGGGTCTTTTAAGAGACTCTTGGACAGGTACGTGGAACTCAGGAAAAATAGAAGGCTATGGGTAACCCTAGGTAATTTCTCAGGTAAGGACATGCTCGGCATGAAGGGCCTGTATTGTACCATAGGTTTTCTATGTTTCTACGCAGCTCCACACCTGCCAAGATGATGGGAATGTGTGAACACATCTGGACAAAGTCGATCCGTTTCCTTCCCAGCGTGGGGGGTGGGGGGTGGGCAATCAGAAGTCTGCGTACCACAGTCTGAGCTCATGACCCTCATCTCACTTGTTTCCTGAAGAACCAAGGTAATGGTTAGGCTCAGGGACAGTGCAAGAACAGCCTTGGCCTGAATCAGATGTGAGGGCCCTGTATGAGGATAGACCAGGCAACCACTGAGTGCTGGCACTATCGTCAGACTGTATAACAGCACACAAACAGGACATTCACCTTTCATCTAACAGCAAAACTTCCTTTCTTCTCTCATTCACCTCCTCTAACAACTCCCCACAAATACGCCTCTCCTTTCCTGTGCTAAAGATGATCTCCCAGTCTACGTTATTGTGGCCCATGCACTTCCTCTACCTGCACTGCATTTCTCTGTAACTGTATCAGTATATTCTACATTGTTTCTAAATCACCACTCCTGATGTGTTTATGTTTGGATAGCAGGGGAACACAAACTTTCACTGTCTCAGTACACATGACAGTAATTAAACCAGTTCCAATTCTGGTTTATTGGAGACCATTCTGACAGGCCGCATCACTTTAAAAAAGGAAGACATCCCCCACTTTTCCTTCGCTACATCGACGACTGCATTGGCGCTGCTTCCTGCACGCATGCTGAGCTCGTTGACTTCATTAACTTTGCCTCCAACTTTTACCCTGCCCTCAAATTTACCTGGTCCATTTTCAACACCTCCCTCCCCTTTCTTGATCTTTCTGTCTCTGTCTCTGGAGACAGCTTATCTACTGATGTCTACTATAAGCCTACTGACTCTCACAGCTACCTGGACCTCTTCCACCCTGTCTCTTGCAAAAATGCGATCCCCTTCTCGCAATTCCTCCGTCTCTGCTGCATCTGCTGTCAGGATGAGGCTTTTCATTCCAGGATGAGGGAGATGTCCTCCTTTTTTAAAGAAAGGGGCTTCCCTTCCTCCACCATCAACTCTGCTTTCAAACGCATCTCCCCATTTCACGCACATCTGCTCCCACTCCATCCTCCCGCCACCCCACTTGGAATAGGGTTCCCCTGGTCCTCACCTACCACCCCACCAGCCTCCGGGTCCAACATATTATTCTCTGTAACTTCCGCCACCTCCAACGGGATCCCACCACTAAGCACATCTTTCCCTCTTCTCCCCCCCCCAACTTTCCACAGGGATCGCTTCCTATGCAACTCCCTTGTCCATTCATCCCCCCCCCATCCCTTCCCACCGATCTCCCTCCCAGCACTTATCCTTGTAAGTGGAACAAGTGCTACACATGCCCTTACACTTCCTCCCTCACCACCATTCAGGGCCCCAGACAGTCCTTTCAGGTGAGGCATCACTTCACCTGTGAGTCGGCTGGGGTGATATACTGCGTCCGGTGCTCCCGATGTGGCCTTCTATATATTGGCGAGACCTGACGCAGACTGGGAGACCACTTTGCTGAACATCTACGCTCTGTCCGCCAGAGAAAGCAGGATCTCCCAGTGGCCACACATTTCAATTCCATGTCCCATTCCCATTCTGATATGTCTATCCACTGCCTCCCCTACTGTCAAGATGAAGCCACACTCAGGTTGGAGGAACAACACCTTGTATTCTGTCTGGGTAGCTTCCAACCTGATGGCATGAACATTGACTTCTCTAACTTCCGTTCATGCCCCTCCTCCCCTTCTTACCCTATCCCTTATTTATTTTTTCCCCTTTCTTTCTCTCTTATTTTACTCTCTCTGTCCCTCTCACTATATCTTCCTCTGGTGCTCCCCTCCCCCTTTCTCTCCCTAGGCCTCCCATCCTAGGATCCTCTCCCTTCTCCAGCCTTGTATCCCTTTTGCCAATCAACTTCCCAGCTCTTAGCTCCATCCCTCCCCCTTCTGTCTTCTCCTATCATTTCGGATCTCCCCCTCCCCCTCCCACTTTCAAATCTCTTACTATCTCTTCTTTCAGTTAGTCCTGTCAAAGGGTCTCGGCCGGAAATGTCGACTGTACCTCTTCCTATAGATGCTGCCTGGCCTGTTGCGTTTCACCAGCATTTTGTGTGTGTTATTTGCTGGCTGAGTTAGCTTTAAAAGTTCACTTATATATGTCGGTTATAATTATTTTAAACAATGGCTTTCCTCATTTGCAATTCCTGTAACAAACCTAGTCCATTACAATTCGATAGCTACTTCTTTCATCTTGGTGCAGTGTCATCTGTAAGAATCAATAATTATGCTCTTCATAGCCTTTCATTGACTGTGGATAAACACTGTGGCAATAGTCACATTGGAAATGGTGGAATGAAACATAAAGTAGAGGCCACATGCACTAAGGCTACTGTAGCATACATGCTACATTTGGGAAGATCAACGTCTGGACAATCCCGGTTAGAGGTAACTAAGGGATAAAAATGAAGCAAGTTTCTCACTGCCAATTATAATCATCTGCCATTTTGCCTGGGAAGAAATGGCTCTCAGATTCAATTGTTGCTTTCATATAGGACTGAAATGAATAATTACAAGAGAAATAATTTGCTGACACAATAGGGTCTTTTAAGAGCCTCTGAGATAGGTACATGGAGCTTAGAAAAATAGAGGGCTATGTGCTAGGGAAATTCTAGGCAGTTTCTCGAGTAGGTTACACGGTCAGCACAACATTGTGGGCCGTTGTTCTTTCAGGCACTAAGTTTCAAACCCTTTGAGTGAAAACTCTTCCCTTCCACAACCTGTCCAATCCTCCTGTTTTACATTGATACCACTTGGCTGCTGGCTCTCTACTAAGGGAATTATATCCTACTAATTCACTGTGTCCAATTTATTACTTCTCGGATAAATCTCCCCTTAGCCTGTTTGTTACAAAGACAGCCGGAAGTCTCTCCACCTAACTATAATTTTCTAATCCTATAAATACCTTTGTAAACCTCTTCTTCTTCCCCCGGGTGAAACCAATTTTTTCCTGTAGTGTGGTGACCAGAGCTGTAATCTGGTGAAATTTTTGTACAATTCTAGCACAAACTCCTGTATTCTGTGCCTCTAGTCAACAAAGGAAAGCCCTCCCTATGCTTTTGTAACTGATCCTGTCATCTCCAGGGTTCTGTAGGTGTGAAGCCACAATCCCTTTCTTCCTCACACTTCTCACCATCTTTCCAATCCTCAACCACATGAAACCTCAGATGGGAGTCATCATGGAACTGAACTTCATTGGAACAGTAGCCACAATAACAGGTCAGAGGCTTGGTATCCTGTGATAAGTAATTCACCTCCTAATCCACAGGGCACAAGTCAGGACTGCAATAGAAGATTCCATATTTTCCTTAGTGGACAAGTTGAGCTAAATGGCATGGTTCTGTGCTCTATAACCCTGAGGCTCCAACAATGCAAGGCAAACCAGCCTTCTTGAGTCGCGTCCCCTGCTCTGCAAGTGCACTTCTGTGGCCACAGTATGCACCATCTACAAAATCAACTTCAGTTAACCACCAAGATCTCCCAAAAGTCCCACCACCAAATCCCAAAGGGCAGCTGTGCCTAGAAACACCACAGCCTCCTGCTAGGTCCCTCCAAATCAACAATCAATCTCACTTGAAAATATATCCTCATTTCTTTGCTGCACTGGGTCAAAATCATGGAACTCCCTCCCTAACCACAGTGTGGCAGCCTTTTATCCAAAGGGATCCATGAATGATTTCTGATTAATGTGACCACTAACAATATCAGGATGAGGAGATTTACCTTCCTTTATTTATACATTTTGTTGTTATTAATTTCCCTTGAATTAATTGGCTTGTTCAACAATTTCACTGGGCTTTAAAAAGTCAACTATTCTGGTGGGTCTGGAATTGCAAAGGGTACAGACCGGGTGTGGAAAACATTTTTTTAAGATAATGCAGTAATTTAGTGGTACAGTGCAGGAACAGGACCATTGACCCACAGTAGTTAACTTTATAAATGCTTTTTTTAATTCTTGCCAAATTATTAACAGAATTTAAATTGCATGGCAACTATGGTAGGGATTGTAATCCTGTCTCTGGATTGTTGGACAAGTATCAGGTGTTGTACATTGTGAGGAAGGTACACAGTAAATATGATCACTGTCAGGAACACTAACGTATAGAAGACTCAGGCTACAAGTCCATGCCTCTCTGAAAGTGGTAACACGAGTAGGTAAGAGGGTAAAGAACCCATACAGTGAACTTACCTTCTCCGGCCGGGGTGTTGAGTATAAAGTCAGGAAGCCATGTTACAGCTATATAATATGTTGATGAGGCCACATTTGGAGTATTGTGTGCAGTTCTGATCATCAGATTACAGGAAGGAAGTGGAGATTTTGGAGAGAGTGGGGAAGAAATTCACCAGGATGCTGCCTGAATGAGAGTGTATCAGTTATACGGTGAGGTTGGACAAACTTAGTTTGTTTCCCTGGAGTGTTGGAGACCAGCATTTAAGAGACACTTAGGCAGGGAGGTGAACAGGCAGGAATGGAGGGCGTGAACCATGTGCAGGCAGATGGGATGTCTGAACTGGCAGCATGATTGGCACAGACATTGTGGGCCATAGGGCCTGTTGGACTATGTTAGTCCATGCCAGTATTGTCTTGGTCTCTGTCCTCCATTTTATACACATCAGTCACTTTCAGGAATCCTGCCTTTGACCAAAGAAAAATGTAAGACAATGGTCAGAAAGATGAGAGAATCTGCAGATGCTGGAAATCCAAGCAACACACACAAAATGCTGGAGGAACTAAGCAGGCCAGGCAGCATCTATGGAAAAGAGTAAGCAGTCAGATTTCGGGCCAAGAAACTTCATCAAGTCTGGAAAAAAGATGAGAAGTAAGAGGAAGAAGGTGGGGGAGGGGAGAAAGAAGTACAAGGTGGGAGGTGGGAGGTGGCAGGTGAAACCGGGAGAGGAGGAGGGGGGAAGTAGAGAGCTGGGAAGTCGATTGGTGAAAGAGATAAAGGTCTGGCAAAGGGAAGAATCTGCTGGGAGAGGACAGGAAACCATGGAAGAAAGGGCAGGGGGAGGTAATGGGCAGGTAAAGGGATGAGGTGAGAGAGGGAAACTAATGTAAAATAGTGGGGGTAAATACTGGAAGTTCAAGAAATCAATGTACATGCCATCAGGTTGGAGGCTACGCAGGCTGAATATAGGGTGTTGCTCCTCCAACCTGAGTGTGACCTTATCGCAACAGTCGAGAAGGTTATGGACCGACGTGTTGGAACAGAAATGAGAAGTAAAATTGAAATGGGTGGCCACTGGGAGATCCCACTTTTTCTGGCGGACAGAGTGTAGGTGCTCAGCAAAGCGGTCTCCCAATCTACATACCGATATCAAGGAGACCACACCGGGAGCTCCAAGTACAGTTGATCACCCCAAGTGACTCACAGGTGAAGGCAGGTGTGGCACTATTCCCGCTTGCAAGGATGAGTGCCAGGAGGGAGAGATCGAGAAACGGGAAGGATGTGTTGGACGTGGACCAGGTAATTTTGAGGGCAGGGTGGAAGTTGGAGGTAAAGTTGAAGTTGACAAGCTCAGCTTGGGTACAGGAAGCAGCATCAATGTAGCGTAGGAAAAGTTGGGGAGTGATAGCTGGTGTAAGTTTAGAACATAGCTGACAAAAAGACAGACAAGCTGGGTCCCCTGTGAGTGCCCACGGCTGCACCGTTGGTTGGAGGGAAGCGGGAGGAGCTGAAGGAGAAATTATTGAGAGTTCAGCCAGGTGGAGGAGTGTGATGGTGGAGGGGAATAGGTTGTGTCTGTTGTCTAGAAAGAAGCAGATAGCTTTACAGCCCTCCTGATGCCAGATGACAGTGTATATGGACTGGACATCCATAGTGGAAATAAGATGATGGGGGCCAGGGAACTTGAAGTCATTGCAAAGATCCAAAGCGTGTGAAGTGTCATAGATGTAGGTAGGAAGGGACTGAACCAGGAGGATTAAACAGAGTCAAGGTATGCCAATATAAATTCAGAGGGATGAGATCAAGCAGAATCAATAGTCAGACCTTCATTATTTCTTTCCTTGGTTCACTTTACTTTGATCTTTTCCTGGTAAGTTATCTACCTTTAAAGAGATTGAACCCAATAACTTTTCCTCCCTCTCCATGTCCATAACATCCAACCTTTCACAAGGAAAAGGAACTGATTAGGAAAGGTTTTCAAATGAGCTAACACAGACACCATTGGCTGGAAGGAGTCATTCTCTCATAGATTATTAAAGGAACATGGTTAAAAAGAGTACAAATGGATTTGAATAGATTAGAATTAGATGTTAGTGAGCTTTATGTGATATGGCATAAATGGCTTTAAGTGATAGTGATTTCTACCCTACGTTGAAGACTAATCTCTTCACATAAACGTCCACTTATTTTAATGAGAGTCAGAGAGCTGCTGCTAAATTTCAGTTAAGAATCTCTTCTTTCCATGCAATTTGACATAAACTAATAACAGGTCTTCAAAAGCGAAACAAAAGTCCTGTTGAGAGTAAAGAGGCATTAATGGTATGTTTTGTCCATCAGCAGAACTCTCTTTGTTGGAAGAACACCATAGAGCTCACTGCCTCAGCCATGGCTCCTGCTGCATTGAATTTACTTTTACTCAGCCTGATTCAGTCCCCATCTGGCCACAAGCAAGCAAGGAGTGTCATATCATGGAGAAGAGAATATTTTAAACATCTCATGCCCAGTTGCTCCATCAATTGCATTCAGTTTGAATACAATATGTGCTACATTGTATATTCTGACAACAATGTTTCTTTTTGCACAGATACTGTAGGATTTTCTACTCATTACTCCGTAGGTTACACAGGTTATCTTACAAACATAGAAAACCTACAGCACAATACAGGCCCCTCAGCCCACAATGCTGTGTCAACATCTCCTTTAGAAATTACCTAGGGTTACCCATGGCCCTCTGTTTTTCTAAGCTCCATGAGCTTCTTAAAAGACCCTATTGTATCCGCCTCCACCACTGTCACCGGCAGCCCATTCCACGCACTCACCACTCTCTGTGTAAAAAACTTACCCTGACATCTCCTCTGTACCTACTTCCAAGCACCTTAAAACTGTGCCTTTTTGTGTTAGCCATAATACGACATCCACTTTTTCCCAGTGATCGTATTTAAAATGTCTTGGCATTTAAAAAAATTGAAGTGAATCAGGAAATTCCAAAGCAGTTTTGTGAAAATGATGTTGGTGTTGGAGAAAGAAGGATGCTGTAGGTGAGCTGGTGGATATGATACACATGGAAGTATTTGATGAGTGAGCAGTTGCAATAAAGATGGTAACTGGGAGTAAAAGGTCACAGTGATAAGGTAACATGGTGGTGTAGAAGAGACTGCAGGTGCTGGAATCTGGAGCAAGCAACCCAGTGGGGTCAAGAAGCATCAGTGGAGATAAAGGAACTGTCAATGGTTTGGTCAAAACACTGCATTAGGGTGGAGAGTGCAGAGGGAGCATAACCAATATAAAAAGGAGAGGAGAGTGTTGGAGCCAGGGACTGGAAGATAATTGGCTTACCGAGGTAGAGGGAGGGATGATGGGCAGATGGAGCCAGGTGAGGGGAGGGGAAATGTCGAGATGGAGACTGGAAGGTGATTCATTGAAAGTGACAAGGAAACAAAAAGGGAGAGAGCAGCCAGGTGGGGAGAAGTAGAGACAGAGGTTGGAGGGTGATAAGTGGAGCCATGTAGAATTTAAATGCTGGACTCTGGTAAGTAAGGAAAATGATAAGTAGAACCAGATACGAGAAGGCTGATGGGCAGTTGGAACAAGGCTATGAAGTTGGATCATGTGTTGGATGCAGAGGCCAGTGTGGTGAAGGGTGAGAGCTAAGGAACTCTATCCTTGTAATGGGAGTTAGAGGAGCTGTGGGAAAAAGAGGGTAGGAGGACTTAAGTAGATTGGGAGTTGGTAAAATAGGTGTGTGTGTTACCTGAAAATTCCATATTCATGTTATTGAGTCATGGGCCACCTAAGTGGATGAGAGTTATACTTCAGGACTGCAACAGTCAGCTGTGAATTGTGAGAATGGAATGGAGAGTTGAAATTACGTCCAGTTGGAAACTTGAGGTTAGCACTGTGGAGAGAGTGCATCCTCTTTGAACTGGTCACCCAGTCTTGCCAATGTAGAGAGGGTCACATGGAGAGAACAGAAGCAGATGCAACTGGAGGAGGTGCAGGCCTGGAAGTGTTGATTAAATGCCTGGATGGTGGTGTAGGGACAAGTGTTACACCCTTTGCTATTGCAGGGGAAAGTGCCAGAGGGGTCATAGCACGTGGGGGGCGGGGTTTGTGGGGAGAGAGTATGCAGGGTACATAAAATGTGGCATCCTTTGCAGGTGGTGAAAATGACCAAGGAGGATGTGCTAGATGTGCAGGCGGGTGAAAGTTCGGGGCTGAAGGAACTAGTCTCTGTTCTGTCTGGCAGGAGGGCCCATGAGAACTGAGTTCTGGCAAGTGGGGGCAAGCTTCCAATAAAGGATCATAGCATCTAAGTGATGAGAGACCTGAGAAGTAGAAGTATCCTAGAATCCCTGGGATTGTTCAGCAAAGGGCCAACACGTAGGCTGGAGAATTAATAAAGAAAGCTCACAAAGTGTCAGTCTTTATGGTGAGGAAACCTGAATATAAAATTATTGGCTATTCTTCATTTCTACAGGGCATTGATGAGACCATACCCACTTACTCACTCTTCCTTCAGTTAGTTCTGACGAAGGGTCTCGGCCTGAAACGTTGACTGCACCTCTTCCTAGAGATGCTGCCTGGCCTGCTGCGTTCACCAGCAACTTTGATGTGTGTTGCTTGAACTTCCAGCATCTGCAGAATTCCTGTTGACAGCATCTTTCTTCTCATTTTGAGGACGATGTTCATTATTGGAGGTGGTGTACCAGACCAACACCCACAATGAATGCAATGCCCCATGAGGAAAGGCTGCACAGGGTGGCTCTCTGTTTTCTGGAGTTTAGAAGAGTGATATGGAAATTGATTAAAAATATACAAGGTCCAGACGATGGACGTGAACAGGGTCTTTCCTATTGTGGAGAATCTAGAACTCAGGTCACTGTTTCATAAACAGCAGCAAAGTAATTATTTTCTCTCAGAGGGCAATGAGTCTGAAGCTGTATTCCTCAAATGACAGTGAAAGGAGAGCCTGAATATTTTCAAGGTCAGGGTAGATGGATAGTCAGGAAGTTGTGCACAGTAATGCAATAATGACAGCAAATCTGTTTTAGGTGGTGGTTAAGGGATGATTATTAAGGAAAACTCAGCTGATATTCACCAGTTATGGTGATTTTACCATCTACCTAAAAGAGGAGTTTACTGAGATGGGTCTCCCATTCCCTCTTAAAACACAGGTGACCCATCCCTATCCAAGATCCCTGTGTGAACAGGTCTCTGAGATGTAAGGTTCTTTGTTTTGGAAAACGTTGCCTGAAGCACATTCAAAAGTAAATTATAAGTGCAATTGGGTAAGCGCTGAACAGGGTGAAAATTACTGGGCTTTAGGGAAACGGCAGGAGAGTGAGAATAATTGGATGTCTCTTTTCACAGACATGTGGTGGTGAATGCTGTCCCTCTGTGCTGAGCACTCCATGAATCTAATGCTAAATTACAGGCCATTCTACAGCACAGAGACCACATCACCACATGCCGGCTCTAATCTTTAGAAGCCAGTGAAGAACTTTACCTCATTAGTCCAGCTTGAATCAGCCATAATTGTTTGGTTGCACTGAGTAACACAAATCAAATCTTCTGATACATTAAAAGGCCAAAGTTTTGAGGAACTTTTCCAACACTAAGGAAATGCTGTCATTTAATGAAGGATTGTTGTGCTTGTGCATACCATGTTTGGATGGATCTTCTGCTACACTGGGCCAATTTATCTCCGGTGCTGTTTCCCACTGGGAAAAATTCCCATCCATTCAGCAACGCTGGATGCCACTCCCACAGGAAGCTCAGTTCCCAGCCCACTGTCATCATGGGCCCATCTCAATGCAGTCAACGAACAGCACTCACATGCTGGCTATGAAGAAAGTAGACTCCCTTCCCCAGACACAGTCGAGTCGGTATGACTCTGTCCACAGACACAGTCGAATCGGTGTGACTCTGTCCCCAGACGCGGCGGAGACGCTGTGACCCGTCCCCCAGATGGGGTGGAGCCGCTGTGACCCCGTCCCCAGACACAGTAGAGAATAAATGAATACCTTTAGTGTGAACGTTCAGTGTAATTGCTGAATATTGAACAATATATATTCTGCTCTGATCAGTTTTGTGTTGTCACCCAAGCTGGAAAAGTGCATTGAAATTATTGAAAGAAGATTATCCAAATGAATTAGGAGATGAAGTCAATCGATATGGGAACATTTGATTTCCTCCCAGTTTATGAAAGGGTTCCATTGCTGAGAAGTGGTTATAAACCAGAAAGTTTGGCAGTTGGTAATACAGCCACAGGGAAATATAAAGACATTGGCCATCTACGTTCTCCATGTGGTTACCGGGGCATTTAACTCAACCATTCAGAAATTGTTACAGCAGCTGATGCCTGCAGGCCCACAGTAACCGGTATATCCAAACCAGCAGTCTGCTAAAAGCACATTGATAGGTACGGTCAGGGTGTACATCAGGCGTTGGTAACCTGGGATCAGCTGTTTGTCAGGTGTGCTTTGTGGAGAGTAACATTGATGTACATAGGTTGTGGTCAGGACTGACTTGGGGGGCTCAAGGTCTGCCCCCAAGCTACACGTTCTGATTTTATATTTGCACTGGAAAAGAGATTGAATGATAACCTAATTGTTGTTGGTGGGTCCTCATGGACTGTGTACTGTTCGCCATGACAAACTTAGCAGACCAATTGAACAAAGGACAAAGCTCATGTTTGAAGGAAGTGAATTAAAAACTAAACTGCAGAACCAGTATTTGAGTAAGTCTGTGGTTGGAGAGCTTTTTTCTATTAATTTAAAATGGCACTGGTGAAACACAGTGATGCCTTACTGGCAGCAAACAAAACTACTAATTACTCCATTAATCTCACATTTTCTGGACGATGATCACTGCAGTCAATAGCCTATAATTCCCTTTTCTGAGTTGAGCTTTTGAACTGCCTCTATGACCTGCCATTTTTGCAGCGAGACCTGAAGTCTCAAAGGTTCAGGACAGTTATGACGTGGCATGTAACAGCAGAATCGAGGCGGCAGGGCCTGGGCCCAAGAGTGAGCTGGGAGCCAATTTTGGCCATTGCTGGAGTGGAAGGAGCTGATTTGAAGCAGCGGATCCAAAACAAGGTCAACTGATGCGAGGCAGGGTTAGGGCCTGGGCCCGAGAGTGAGCTGGGAGCCAATATTTGACTGACTTCAGCACCAGGCCAAATTGAAAAGGTCAGTGTATTAGGGCCGGAGACGAGGGACAGGCTGGTGGTCAGCTCACTGCTTGGCGAGGCTTACTCGTCTCTGCTGAACTGAGGCTGTGAGCTGCAGCTAACGGACTCCTGCACCGACTGCAGTAATGATTGGCCTGAGGCTGTGAGCTCACTTTCCTGAACTTTGGTTCTGAATGTCATTTGCTTACTTTTATTGTTTGCATGATTTGTTTTTTTTTCTGCACATTCAGTGTTTGATTCTTTTTGAGTGAGTTCTATTGGGTTTCTTTGTGTTGTGGCAGCCTGTTAGGAGATGAAGCTCAAGGTTGTACATAGTATTCACACTTTGACAATAAATGTATTTTGAGCTTTGAACTTATTGGAATATGGACTTGGTTGTAAGATCCGAATTTATTCGCCGTCTGTACTTGTCCTTGGGATGTGCTGAGGAAGCAGCTTCTTAAACCTTGGCAGTCCATGCAGTGAAGGTCTTCCCAGTGCTACAGATGGTGAGCTCCAGGCTTTTTCCATTCATTAATGAATGAAGAGTGATCAATTTCTGTCTGGATGGGTTGTGAACTGGAAGACATGTGTTGGTAATTTTCCCTCGTGTCTGCTGCCCTGAACCCACTTGGTCAAAGGTTTGTTCAAGAAAACACTAATGGTGTGAGCACTTCAGATGTATTTTGTTTAGAAAATAATGTTTTGGCATTCAGTGTATATGTAATTTGAATCACAAGGTGGGGTGCATGTAGTGTACTTGGGAGGAAGAAGTGATGCCGAATCCGTGGCTTTCAAAGCAAAGCTCTCTGTGTCTACGCCAGGTTTGGATCTGTTGTAGACTAATTGATTTGTCTAAATTCTCAGATTAATTAACAACTCAATTACTGTGTCAGCATCAGGCAAGTGGATCTGCGTTTACTATTCCCAGGGACTAGCATCTTCTGAGTGATGGAATGATAAACAATGCACCATCCAAGCTTTGCTCATTCTTTTGGTGGGAGGGGGGTGAAATAATTGTGTTTGATCACATTGAAAGAGTATAAAGAAGCTATTGATGCAGCAAGCTGACTGCAAATTTCTTAATGTGGCTACAAACACACTTGTGAAAGCAGCAGTTGATATCACACTACTGAACTTATTACACTGAAAGTTTGGATGTTACTTCATGTTTAACACATTTATACAGCAATATTTGAACAAATTAAGTAAAAAAAGTCACTGAGAAATTACAAAGTGAAATAAAATATGCTGGAAGTGCTTTGTGATATTACTTCGTCATTCTGACAGGGTTGCTGTGGGAATATATTTTATTTGTATGTTCTTGAGCAGTTAAATTACATTGCAATATAAACTGTTAAAATCAAGTGTTTTACTTGAAAAGTAGCACAGAGCTCCAGCCATGGGGAGGAGAGTGAACAGATAAATACTGTGTATCAACTGCAGGGACTGAAGTGGCTTGTGATGATGGCATTCTAACTCACATGGGATTACTCAAAGATTAAAATAGCAAGCTATTGCTTCTAGCTCTGTCAATGTAACTAATATAATTTTGGACAAGTAATCAACAGTTCAGAATTAGAGATCTAGAGATATATATTCAATCTATGTAATTAGATATGTAAATTGGGTTAATTAATTAATCTGGATTTTAAAAGGAAGGTGCGAGTTATTTAGTGGGAGGAAGCTATTGGTCTGGTCAGTTCAAAATGTCATCTCCATAGCAATATGGCTGATGACCAAAATCCTGACTGCACCGGTTACATGAATGTTGTGACTCTAATGGCTCACTTTACGTCTCCCTGAAGATTTTTGACTACCTACAAGAAGCAGGAGTTTGATGATAATTTTCCAGACACAGCAAATCTCCAGCTGCACTCAGGAACTAAGATACCCAACGGTGAGAATGAGTGGATCAGACTGCATCCTGTCCCTCAGACGCAGTATTTATCCCAACACCATCAACAAACTTGCTACTGCCCAAATCCCTGACATTATTACTCAGACAACCGACCTACTCCTCCTGGAAGGACAAGGCTAACAGGGACAGCGGAGTATCAGCAGCTACAGGTTGTCCTTTTGACTTGCCATAGTACTGTTCCTCCTTTAGTAAAATGGGATTAATTGTCGAGGCCTCTTGCCACTAGCACTGAAGGTAATTTCATCACAAGTCAAGCCTTCGGCTCACTACCACTTTGTTAAGGACATTTGGATATTAAGTGTTCTGGGACATCCTGGGCTTGTGAAAAGTGCATTATGACTTATTTGCCTTATGTTTTGGGAGTAGCACTGTTGTGTAGTGTTTCAAGTTGCTGCCTCACCACTTCAGAGACCTGGGCTCAATCCTAACCTTGGCCACTGTACTGTCTGTGTGGGCCTTGTATGTTCTTCCTGTGACGGCATGAGTTTCCCACGTCCCAAAGACATGCTGGGTGGTAGTTTAAACGGCAACAGTGAATTACTCCCAGTGTGTACTTGGGTGGCAGAGGAATTGGGGGAGCTGCATATGTGTTATTTGATGAGCATGTGAGAGGAAAAGTGGAATGAGTGTGATTGGGTACCTGATGGTCAGAGCTCTGTTTCCACGCAGCATCGGTCTTTATTGTGATTGAAAGTAACTTGGCTTTCTTGCTTAAGAATTGGAGCTCAGAGAGCTACTCAGGACAATATGACAAATAGGATAAAAGATGTGGTGATATTGATTGCACTTGTTTTCTGATGAGATCTGCCTTCTCCTGAAGGATTAAAGCCACTGATGTCATCTGACCTTCAAATATGGTGTCCAAGCGACCACACTTCAATCAGTGATGCAGAACCTTGCAGAGTTTCAGTGTAATGGGGTGAGGTATCATTCCCCACTACTTGTTTCAGCATTCAACACAGGACTGAACTTGGGATGTCTGGATCTGTGTGACTTGTGTCTACAGCAGGGGGTGCCATTCCCCACCAAAGGAAAGCTTTGAAATACAGTGTTTAAACAAGCATGCCTCTGACATTGACAGGGCGACGTTCTTTTTCACAACATACAAATCAGAATGAGAATTTTTACAAAAAGGACTATTGTTCTAAAATTTTAAGCAATACACTGGGGAACAAAGTGAAAGCATTCAAAGCTTTGAGAAGAAATGATCAAGGGTGAATATACTCCTCTACCATTGTAGACCAGAAGGACATAGGAGCAGAATTAGGCCATTTGGCCCACCGAGTCTGCTGTGCCATTCCATCATGACTGATTTGTTATTCCCCCTCAATGCATTTCTCCTGCCTGCCTTTTTCACTGTTAATAATCAAGAACCTATTAATCTCCCTTTAAATATACCCAATAACTTGCCTTCCTCAGCCATCTGTGGGAATGAACTCCAGACTCACCACCCTCTGGCTAAAGAAATTCCTCTTCAGCTCTGTTCTAAAGAGACATTATTTTATTCTGTGGCTGTGCCCTTTCATCTTAGACGCTCCCAAAATTGTGTACATATTTTCCACATCTGCTATATCCAGGCCTTTCAATATTTAGTAGGTTTCAATGACATCCCCTTCATCCTTCTAAACTCCAGCAAGTACAGGCCCAGGGCCATTAAATGCTTCTCATACGATCTGCAGGATAATCCTTAGGACCCTCTCCAATGCTAGCACATTCTTCCTTAGATATGGAGCCCAAAACTGCTTACAATACTCCAGATGTGGTCTGACTGAAAGGCAGTCAATCTTCAATCCATGCTAGTCCCTTAACTGTAATGCCATGGGCTCTTGTTTAGCAACCTCACGTGCGGCACCTTGTCAAAGGCCTTCTGAGAATCTAAATAAACAACATCCACTGACTCTCCTTTGTCTACCCTGTGTGTTGCTTCCTCGAAGAATTCCAACAGATTTGTCAAGCAAAATTTTCCCTTAAGGAAACCATGCTGACTTTGGCCTATTTTATCATGTGTTTCCTCGTATTTAATCATATGTTAGAATAGAACAGTGAGAAAATTACCAGCATGGAAAATGACTCAAGATGCATAAAATTTATTCAAGGTATTTCTTCTGTCTCACAGTCCTGAGTTATTGATATTGATGTTGTGAATTGCAAGAGGCAGTTATTAACAGGGAAGGTTCCACTGTGGTACAAATCATTCTCCTTGGTGAGGGGTTGTTTCTACTAGATGTATTTGTTGCACCATTTTCTGACATTGTCCTTTTGTATATTGCTACCTGAATGTAGAAAATCAATAAATTAAAGGTGTATGATGACCTAAGGAGTCCTTATAATGGAGGAAAACTAATTTCTGAGAAATCACAATAGCATAGAACAAACCTGGAGTTAAACCATTCAAGAATATCATATGAAGAGGGAATCAGCACACAGAGTATACTGGAAATTTATAATGCTTCTCCTGAAACTGTTGAGGCTGGGGGTAGTTTGGAAAAATTGATTGATTTTATGTATTAGGCAAGGGCATTGAGTGTGTGGTACCAAAGTGGGCAAATGAGTTAAGAATCCTGACGAAAAGAGTCCTGACGAAGGGTCTCGGCCTGAAACGTCGACTGCGCCTCTTCCTATAGATGCTGCCTGGCCTGCTGCGTTCACCAGCAACTTTGATGTGTGTTGTTGAAATGAGTTAAGATTCAGGTGAGCTCTACCTGATTATTTAGAGTAGGATAGATGAGTTGAATGGCCTGTGTTGTAAAGGGTTAATCCTTGTGTTTGTCGAATGTCTCATCGCCACTGTGGCCTTAGATATACAGAACTAGCTGCAGGAGATTTGATTGCTACCATAGGAATATGATCATGGTAATGCAGTGTGCTACGAGAACAGGAAAGTTCAGTGAATACAGGGGTGGGACTCGTGAAGAGTGGTGATAAGTGATGTTTGGTTCTGGTTTGGTGGTTTGAGCTGGTGCTAATGAATTGGTCCACTTACTGCAGCATTCAATAGAGTCATGGAGTCATAGAAAAGTACAGCACTTCAAGTCCATGCCAAACCATTTAAACAGCCTAGTCCCATTGACCTGCACCCAATCATAGCCCTCCACACCACCCCCAATCAAGTACCTATCCAAACTTCTCTGAAATATTGAAATTGAGCTTGCATGGACACTTGCACTGGCAGCTCTTTCCACACTCAGATATAAGTGGAGAGGGTATAAAATAGAGATTTTGGTGGGGTGGGGGGGGGGGATTTGGAGTAGCTCTTCGAGACCTCTCTGACAGGCTGGTTATGAACAACACTGCAAATGAGCAGAACAAGAAATGTACTGCAATGCGAAGGGCCTCCACAGACCTAGATAAGTATTTTAAATGCTTGATCTGTTCTGAACAAGTTTTGTAGTTCTAAACAGATAATTAGAGTTTGTATCTTTCTGCCTATCCGAGCTGAATTTTCTTATTGTAATGTAACATGACCTGCTTCAGTTTCCATAATGGACTGAATATGAATATTAATGGTACCATATTAGTTAACAAATTGAAAATGGGGTTTGTATCTGATAACCAAAACTATAGCAGGCAGATCTCCTTAGTATAGCTGGATTATTTGTGCATCAGTGACTAGAGGATAGTTGTCTAGTGTACCAAATCAATTGCAGTCACTCTCAGAGATTAGAGAAGTCATTCAATCACTGCAGAGAGATAAAAATACAATTAAACTAAACCTTATAGGTTAGCAACTTTTTGCTACAGCTAGCCAGTCTGAAAACAAGTTGGAAAACCTGGTTGTTTGCTGAATTTTCCTAAATGGGGAGAAAATCTAAAAATCTGAGATGCAAAGGGACTTG